>NW_026683144.1:0-600000 GCF_027887145.1 Ammospiza caudacuta | reverse complement strand
GCTGATTTAAATGACCAGTGTTACGGTTAGGGTTAGGGTTACGCCTAGGTGTAGAGCTTTTTAAACCAGCAAGCTCTGAGCTCCAGGCACACGGCAGCTGCGAAAGGCATCCCAAGGGGAGCACAAAAGTGCCAGAAAATGGCTGCCTCCACACGTTTTCATTGGCACCATTGCTAAGCCTAGGCTGAATCACCTGCCTCCAGTCTCAGCTAGGGACATGGTTTTTTAAACCAGGAAGCCCTGAGCTCCAGGCACACGGCAGCTGTGAAAGGCATCCCAAGGGGAGTACAAAAGTGCAACAACATGGCAGCTTTCACAGCTTTTTCCTTGGCACCATCCCTATACCTAGGCTGATTTATCTGCCTAGGCTTAGGGTTAGGGCTCAGCCAAGGGCAAGGATTTTTTTAACCAGGAAGCCCTGAGTTCCAGGCTTACTGCATCTGCCAAAGGCATCCCAAAGGGAGCGCAGAAGTGCCACAACATGGCTGCTTTCACAGCTTTTTCCTTAGGAAGAACCCTAATACCCGGCTGATTTACCTTCCTAGGGTTACTGTTAGGCTTAGGCCTAGGACTTTTAAAACCAGGAAGCCCTGTGCTCCAGGCACACTGCAGCTGTTAAAGGCATCCCAAGGGGAGCGCAAAAGTGACACAACTTGGCTGCCTCCACTGCTATTTCCATGAGACCATCCCGAATCATAGGCTGATTTTCCTTCCTAGGCTTAAGGTTTGAGTTAGGCCTAGGGTTAGTGTTCTTTTAACCAGAAAGCCCTGAGTTCCAAGAACACAGCAGCTGCGAAGGACTACCCAAGAAGAGCGCAGAAGTGCCTCAACATGCCTGCCTCCACAGCTTTTTCCTTGGGGACGTCCCGAAACGAAGGCTGATTTAGAAGCCTCCAGTTTGGGCTAAAGTTGTGGTTTTTTACACCAGGAAGCCCTGTGCTCCAAGCACACTGCAGCTGTGAAAGGCATCCCAAGGGGAGCGCAAAAGTGCCACAACATGGCTGTCTCCACAGCTTTTCCCTTGGGATAATTCCTAAACCCAGGCTGATTTAAATGACCAGTGTTACGGTTAGGGTTAGGGTTACGCCTAGGTGTAGAGCTTTTTAAACCAGCAAGCTCTGAGCTCCAGGCACACGGCAGCTGCAAAAGGCATCCCAAGGGGAGCACAAAAGTGCCAGAAAATGGCTGCCTCCACACGTTTTCATTGGCACCATTGCTAAGCCTAGGCTGAATCACCTGCCTCCAGTCTCAGCTAGGGACATTGTATTTTAAACCAGGAAGCCCTGAGCTCCAGGCACACGGCAGCTGTGAAAGGCATCCCAAGGGGAGTACAAAAGTGCAACAACATGGCAGCTTTCACAGCTTTTTCCTTGGCACCATCCCTATACCTAGGCTGATTTATCTGCCTAGGCTTAGGGTTAGGGCTCAGCCAAGGGCAAGGATTTTTTTAACCAGGAAGCCCTGAGTTCCAGGCTTACTGCATCTGCCAAAGGCATCCCAAAGGGAGCGCAGAAGTGCCACAACATGGCTGCTTTCACAGCTTTTTCCTTAGGAAGAACCCTAATACCCGGCTGATTTACCTTCCTAGGGTTACTGTTAGGCTTAGGCCTAGGACTTTTAAAACCAGGAAGCCCTGTGCTCCAGGCACACTGCAGCTGTGAAAGGCATCCCAAGGGGAGCGCAAAAGTGACACAACTTGGCTGCCTCCACTGCTATTTCCATGAGACCATCCCGAATCATAGGCTGATTTTCCTTCCTAGGCTTAAGGTTTGAGTTAGGCCTAGGGTTAGTGTTCTTTTAACCAGAAAGCCCTGAGTTCCAAGAACACAGCAGCTGCGAAGGACTACCCAAGAAGAGCGCAGAAGTGCCTCAACATGCCTGCCTCCACAGCTTTTTCCTTGGGGACGTCCCGAAACGAAGGCTGATTTAGAAGCCTCCAGTTTGGGCTAAAGTTGTGGTTTTTTAAACCAGGAAGCCCTGTGCTCCAAGCACACTGCAGCTGTGAAAGGCATCCCAAGGGGAGCGCAAAAGTGCCACAACATGGCTGTCTCCACAGCTTTTCCCTTGGGATAATTCCTAAACCCAGGCTGATTTAAATGACCAGTGTTACGGTTAGGGTTAGGGTTACGCCTAGGTGTAGAGCTTTTTAAACCAGCAAGCTCTGAGCTCCAGGCACAAGGCAGCTGCGAAAGGCATCCCAAGGGGAGCACAAAAGTGCCAGAAAATGGCTGCCTCCACACGTTTTCATTGGCACCATTGCTAAGCCTAGGCTGAATCACCTGCCTCCAGTCTCAGCTAGGGACATGGTTTTTTAAACCAGGAAGCCCTGAGCTCCAGGCACACGGCAGCTGTGAAAGGCATCCCAAGGGGAGTACAAAAGTGCAACAACATGGCAGCTTTCACAGCTTTTTCCTTGGCACCATCCCTATACCTAGGCTGATTTATCTGCCTAGGCTTAGGGTTAGGGCTCAGCCAAGGGCAAGGATTTTTTTAACCAGGAAGCCCTGAGTTCCAGGCTTACTGCATCTGCCAAAGGCATCCCAAAGGGAGCGCAGAAGTGCCACAACATGGCTGCTTTCACAGCTTTTTCCTTAGGAAGAACCCTAATACCCGGCTGATTTACCTTCCTAGGGTTACTGTTAGGCTTAGGCCTAGGACTTTTAAAACCAGGAAGCCCTGTGCTCCAGGCACACTGCAGCTGTGAAAGGCATCCCAAGGGGAGCGCAAAAGTGACACAACTTGGCTGCCTCCACTGCTATTTCCATGAGACCATCCCGAATCATAGGCTGATTTTCCTTCCTAGGCTTAAGGTTTGAGTTAGGCCTAGGGTTAGTGTTCTTTTAACCAGAAAGCCCTGAGTTCCAAGAACACAGCAGCTGCGAAGGACTACCCAAGAAGAGCGCAGAAGTGCCTCAACATGCCTGCCTCCACAGCTTTTTCCTTGGGGACGTCCCGAAACGAAGGCTGATTTAGAAGCCTCCAGTTTGGGCTAAAGTTGTGGTTTTTTACACCAGGAAGCCCTGTGCTCCAAGCACACTGCAGCTGTGAAAGGCATCCCAAGGGGAGCGCAAAAGTGCCACAACATGGCTGTCTCCACAGCTTTTCCCTTGGGATAATTCCTAAACCCAGGCTGATTTAAATGACCAGTGTTATGGTTAGGGTTAGGGTTACGCCTAGGTGTAGAGCTTTTTAAACCAGCAAGCTCTGAGCTCCAGGCACACGGCAGCTGCGAAAGGCATCCCAAGGGGAGCACAAAAGTGCCAGAAAATGGCTGCCTCCACACGTTTTCATTGGCACCATTGCTAAGCCTAGGCTGAATCACCTGCCTCCAGTCTCAGCTAGGGACATGGTTTTTTAAACCAGGAAGCCCTGAGCTCCAGGCACACGGCAGCTGTGAAAGGCATCCCAAGGGGAGTACAAAAGTGCAACAACATGGCAGCTTTCACAGCTTTTTCCTTGGCACCATCCCTATACCTAGGCTGATTTATCTGCCTAGGGTTAGGGTTAGGGCTCAGCCAAGGGCAAGGATTTTTTTAACCAGGAAGCCCTGAGTTCCAGGCTTACTGCATCTGCCAAAGGCATCCCAAAGGGAGCGCAGAAGTGCCACAACATGGCTGCTTTCACAGCTTTTTCCTTAGGAAGAACCCTAATACCCGGCTGATTTACCTTCCTAGGGTTACTGTTAGGCTTAGGCCTAGGACTTTTAAAACCAGGAAGCCCTGTGCTCCAGGCACACTGCAGCTGTTAAAGGCATCCCAAGGGGAGCGCAAAAGTGACACAACTTGGCTGCCTCCACTGCTATTTCCATGAGACCATCCCGAATCATAGGCTGATTTTCCTTCCTAGGCTTAAGGTTTGAGTTAGGCCTAGGGTTAGTGTTCTTTTAACCAGAAAGCCCTGAGTTCCAAGAACACAGCAGCTGCGAAGGACTACCCAAGAAGAGCGCAGAAGTGCCTCAACATGCCTGCCTCCACAGCTTTTTCCTTGGGGACGTCCCGAAACGAAGGCTGATTTAGAAGCCTCCAGTTTGGGCTAAAGTTGTGGTTTTTTACACCAGGAAGCCCTGTGCTCCAAGCACACTGCAGCTGTGAAAGGCATCCCAAGGGGAGCGCAAAAGTGCCACAACATGGCTGTCTCCACAGCTTTTCCCTTGGGATAATTCCTAAACCCAGGCTGATTTAAATGACCAGTGTTACGGTTAGGGTTAGGGTTACGCCTAGGTGTAGAGCTTTTTAAACCAGCAAGCTCTGAGCTCCAGGCACACGGCAGCTGCGAAAGGCATCCCAAGGGGAGCACAAAAGTGCCAGAAAATGGCTGCCTCCACACGTTTTCATTGGCACCATTGCTAAGCCTAGGCTGAATCACCTGCCTCCAGTCTCAGCTAGGGACATGGTTTTTTAAACCAGGAAGCCCTGAGCTCCAGGCACACGGCAGCTGTGAAAGGCATCCCAAGGGGAGTACAAAAGTGCAACAACATGGCAGCTTTCACAGCTTTTTCCTTGGCACCATCCCTATACCTAGGCTGATTTATCTGCCTAGGGTTAGGGTTAGGGCTCAGCCAAGGGCAAGGATTTTTTTAACCAGGAAGCCCTGAGTTCCAGGCTTACTGCATCTGCCAAAGGCATCCCAAAGGGAGCGCAGAAGTGCCACAACATGGCTGCTTTCACAGCTTTTTCCTTAGGAAGAACCCTAATACCCGGCTGATTTACCTTCCTAGGGTTACTGTTAGGCTTAGGCCTAGGACTTTTAAAACCAGGAAGCCCTGTGCTCCAGGCACACTGCAGCTGTTAAAGGCATCCCAAGGGGAGCGCAAAAGTGACACAACTTGGCTGCCTCCACTGCTATTTCCATGAGACCATCCCGAATCATAGGCTGATTTTCCTTCCTAGGCTTAAGGTTTGAGTTAGGCCTAGGGTTAGTGTTCTTTTAACCAGAAAGCCCTGAGTTCCAAGAACACAGCAGCTGCGAAGGACTACCCAAGAAGAGCGCAGAAGTGCCTCAACATGCCTGCCTCCACAGCTTTTTCCTTGGGGACGTCCCGAAACGAAGGCTGATTTAGAAGCCTCCAGTTTGGGCTAAAGTTGTGGTTTTTTACACCAGGAAGCCCTGTGCTCCAAGCACACTGCAGCTGTGAAAGGCATCCCAAGGGGAGCGCAAAAGTGCCACAACATGGCTGTCTCCACAGCTTTTCCCTTGGGATAATTCCTAAACCCAGGCTGATTTAAATGACCAGTGTTACGGTTAGGGTTAGGGTTACGCCTAGGTGTAGAGCTTTTTAAACCAGCAAGCTCTGAGCTCCAGGCACACGGCAGCAGCGAAAGGCATCCCAAGGGGAGCACAAAAGTGCCAGAAAATGGCTGCCTCCACACGTTTTCATTGGCACCATTGCTAAGCCTAGGCTGAATCACCTGCCTCCAGTCTCAGCTAGGGACATTGTATTTTAAACCAGGAAGCCCTGAGCTCCAGGCACACGGCAGCTGTGAAAGGCATCCCAAGGGGAGTACAAAAGTGCAACAACATGGCAGCTTTCACAGCTTTTTCCTTGGCACCATCCCTATACCTAGGCTGATTTATCTGCCTAGGCTTAGGGTTAGGGCTCAGCCAAGGGCTAGGATTTTTTTAAGCAGGAAGCCCTGAGTTCCAGGCTTACTGCATCTGCCAAAGGCATCCCAAAGGGAGCGCAGAAGTGCCACAACATGGCTGCTTTCACAGCTTTTTCCTTAGGAAGAACCCTAATACCCGGCTGATTTACCTTCCTAGGGTTACTGTTAGGCTTAGGCCTAGGACTTTTAAAACCAGGAAGCCCTGTGCTCCAGGCACACTGCAGCTGTGAAAGGCATCCCAAGGGGAGCGCAAAAGTGACACAACTTGGCTGCCTCCACTGCTATTTCCATGAGACCATCCCGAATCATAGGCTGATTTTCCTTCCTAGTCTTAAGGTTTGAGTTAGGCCTAGGGTTAGTGTTCTTTTAACCAGAAAGCCCTGAGTTCCAAGAACACAGCAGCTGCGAAGGACTACCCAAGAAGAGCGCAGAAGTGCCTCAACATGCCTGCCTCCACAGCTTTTTCCTTGGGGACGTCCCGAAACGAAGGCTGATTTAGAAGCCTCCAGTTTGGGCTAAAGTTGTGGTTTTTTAAAGCAGGAAGCCCTGTGCTCCAAGCACACTGCAGCTGTGAAAGGCATCCCAAGGGGAGCGCAAAAGTGCCACAACATGGCTGTCTCCACAGCTTTTCCCTTGGGATAATTCCTAAACCCAGGCTGATTTAAATGACCAGTGTTACGGTTAGGGTTAGGGTTACGCCTAGGTGTAGAGCTTTTTAAACCAGCAAGCTCTGAGCTCCAGGCACACGGCAGCTGCGAAAGGCATCCCAAGGGGAGCACAAAAGGGCCAGAAAATGGCTGCCTCCACACGTTTTCATTGGCACCATTGCTAAGCCTAGGCTGAATCACCTGCCTCCAGTCTCAGCTAGGAACATGGTTTTTTAAACCAGGAAGCCCTGAGCTCCAGGCACACGGCAGCTGTGAAAGGCATCCCAAGGGGAGTACAAAAGTGCAACAACATGGCAGCTTTCACAGCTTTTTCCTTGGCACCATCCCTATACCTAGGCTGATTTATCTGCCTAGGGTTAGGGTTAGGGCTCAGCCTAGGGCTAGGATTTTTTTAACCAGGAAGCCCTGAGTTCCAGGCTTACTGCATCTGCCAAAGGCATCCCAAAGGGAGCGCAGAAGTGCCACAACATGGCTGCTTTCACAGCTTTTTCCTTAGGAAGAACCCTAATACCTGGCTGATTTACCTTCCTAGGGTTACTGTTAGGCTTAGGCCTAGGACTTTTAAAACCAGGAAGCCCTGTGCTCCAGGCACACTGCAGCTGTTAAAGGCATCCCAAGGGGAGCGCAAAAGTGACACAACTTGGCTGCCTCCACTGCTATTTCCATGAGACCATCCCGAATCATAGGCTGATTTTCCTTCCTAGGCTTAAGGTTTGAGTTAGGCCTAGGGTTAGTGTTCTTTTAACCAGAAAGCCCTGAGTTCCAAGAACACAGCAGCTGCGAAGGACTACCCAAGAAGAGCGCAGAAGTGCCTCAACATGCCTGCCTCCACAGCTTTTTCCTTGGGGACGTCCCGAAACGAAGGCTGATTTAGAAGCCTCCAGTTTGGGCTAAAGTTGTGGTTTTTTGCACCAGGAAGCCCTGTGCTCCAAGCACACTGCAGCTGTGAAAGGCATCCCAAGGGGAGCGCAAAAGTGCCACAACATGGCTGTCTCCACAGCTTTTCCCTTGGGATAATTCCTAAACCCAGGCTGATTTAAATGACCAGTGTTACGGTTAGGGTTAGGGTTACGCCTAGGTGTAGAGCTTTTTAAACCAGCAAGCTCTGAGCTCCAGGCACACGGCAGCTGCGAAAGGCATCCCAAGGGGAGCACAAAAGTGCCAGAAAATGGCTGCCTCCACACGTTTTCATTGGCACCATTGCTAAGCCTAGGCTGAATCACCTGCCTCCAGTCTCAGCTAGGGACATGGTTTTTTAAACCAGGAAGCCCTGAGCTCCAGGCACACGGCAGCTGTGAAAGGCATCCCAAGGGGAGTACAAAAGTGCAACAACATGGCAGCTTTCACAGCTTTTTCCTTGGCACCATCCCTATACCTAGGCTGATTTATCTGCCTAGGGTTAGGGTTAGGGCTCAGCCTAGGGCTAGGATTTTTTTAAGCAGGAAGCCCTGAGTTCCAGGCTTACTGCATCTGCCAAAGGCATCCCAAAGGGAGCGCAGAAGTGCCACAACATGGCTGCTTTCACAGCTTTTTCCTTAGGAAGAACCCTAATACCCGGCTGATTTACCTTCCTAGGGTTACTGTTAGGCTTAGGCCTAGGACTTTTAAAACCAGGAAGCCCTGTGCTCCAGGCACACTGCAGCTGTGAAAGGCATCCCAAGGGGAGTGCAAAAGTGACACAACTTGGCTGCCTCCACTGCTATTTCCATGAGACCATCCCGAATCATAGGCTGATTTTCCTTCCTAGGCTTAAGGTTTGAGTTAGGCCTAGGGTTAGTGTTCTTTTAACCAGAAAGCCCTGAGTTCCAAGAACACAGCAGCTGCGAAGGACTACCCAAGAAGAGCGCAGAAGTGCCTCAACATGCCTGCCTCCACAGCTTTTTCCTTGGGGACGTCCCGAAACGAAGGCTGATTTAGAAGCCTCCAGTTTGGGCTAAAGTTGTGGTTTTTTAAACCAGGAAGCCCTGTGCTCCAAGCACACTGCAGCTGTGAAAGGCATCCCAAGGGGAGCGCAAAAGTGCCACAACATGGCTGTCTCCACAGCTTTTCCCTTGGGATAATTCCTAAACCCAGGCTGATTTAAATGACCAGTGTTACGGTTAGGGTTAGGGTTACGCCTAGGTGTAGAGCTTTTTAAACCAGCAAGCTCTGAGCTCCAGGCACACGGCAGCTGCGAAAGGCATCCCAAGGGGAGCACAAAAGTGCCAGAAAATGGCTGCCTCCACACGTTTTCATTGGCACCATTGCTAAGCCTAGGCTGAATCACCTGCCTCCAGTCTCAGCTAGGGACATGGTTTTTTAAACCAGGAAGCCCTGAGCTCCAGGCACACGGCAGCTGTGAAAGGCATCCCAAGGGGAGTACAAAAGTGCAACAACATGGCAGCTTTCACAGCTTTTTCCTTGGCACCATCCCTATACCTAGGCTGATTTATCTGCCTAGGGTTAGGGTTAGGGCTCAGCCAAGGGCAAGGATTTTTTTAAGCAGGAAGCCCTGAGTTCCAGGCTTACTGCATCTGCCAAACTCATCCCAAAGGGAGCGCAGAAGTGCCACAACATGGCTGCTTTCACAGCTTTTTCCTTAGGAAGAACCCTAATACCCGGCTGATTTACCTTCCTAGGGTTACTGTTAGGCTTAGGCCTAGGACTTTTAAAACCAGGAAGCCCTGTGCTCCAGGCACACTGCAGCTGTTAAAGGCATCCCAAGGGGAGCGCAAAAGTGACACAACTTGGCTGCCTCCACTGCTATTTCCATGAGACCATCCCGAATCATAGGCTGATTTTCCTTCCTAGGCTTAAGGTTTGAGTTAGGCCTAGGGTTAGTGTTCTTTTAACCAGAAAGCCCTGAGTTCCAAGAACACAGCAGCTGCGAAGGACTACCCAAGAAGAGCGCAGAAGTGCCTCAACATGCCTGCCTCCACAGCTTTTTCCTTGGGGACGTCCCGAAACGAAGGCTGATTTAGAAGCCTCCAGTTTGGGCTAAAGTTGTGGTTTTTTAAACCAGGAAGCCCTGTGCTCCAAGCACACTGCAGCTGTGAAAGGCATCCCAAGGGGAGCGCAAAAGTGCCACAACATGGCTGTCTCCACAGCTTTTCCCTTGGGATAATTCCTAAACCCAGGCTGATTTAAATGACCAGTGTTACGGTTAGGGTTAGGGTTACGCCTAGGTGTAGAGCTTTTTAAACCAGCAAGCTCTGAGCTCCAGGCACACGGCAGCTGCGAAAGGCATCCCAAGGGGAGCACAAAAGTGCCAGAAAATGGCTGCCTCCACACGTTTTCATTGGCACCATTGCTAAGCCTAGGCTGAATCACCTGCCTCCAGTCTCAGCTAGGGACATGGTTTTTTAAACCAGGAAGCCCTGAGCTCCAGGCACACGGCAGCTGTGAAAGGCATCCCAAGGGGAGTACAAAAGTGCAACAACATGGCAGCTTTCACAGCTTTTTCCTTGGCACCATCCCTATACCTAGGCTGATTTATCTGCCTAGGGTTAGGGTTAGGGCTCAGCCAAGGGCAAGGATTTTTTTAACCAGGAAGCCCTGAGTTCCAGGCTTACTGCATCTGCCAAAGGCATCCCAAAGGGAGCGCAGAAGTGCCACAACATGGCTGCTTTCACAGCTTTTTCCTTAGGAAGAACCCTAATACCCGGCTGATTTACCTTCCTAGGGTTACTGTTAGGCTTAGGCCTAGGACTTTTAAAACCAGGAAGCCCTGTGCTCCAGGCACACTGCAGCTGTTAAAGGCATCCCAAGGGGAGCGCAAAAGTGACACAACTTGGCTGCCTCCACTGCTATTTCCATGAGACCATCCCGAATCATAGGCTGATTTTCCTTCCTAGGCTTAAGGTTTGAGTTAGGCCTAGGGTTAGTGTTCTTTTAACCAGAAAGCCCTGAGTTCCAAGAACACAGCAGCTGCGAAGGACTACCCAAGAAGAGCGCAGAAGTGCCTCAACATGCCTGCCTCCACAGCTTTTTCCTTGGGGACGTCCCGAAACGAAGGCTGATTTAGAAGCCTCCAGTTTGGGCTAAAGTTGTGGTTTTTTAAACCAGGAAGCCCTGTGCTCCAAGCACACTGCAGCTGTGAAAGGCATCCCAAGGGGAGCGCAAAAGTGCCACAACATGGCTGTCTCCACAGCTTTTCCCTTGGGATAATTCCTAAACCCAGGCTGATTTAAATGACCAGTGTTACGGTTAGGGTTAGGGTTACGCCTAGGTGTAGAGCTTTTTAAACCAGCAAGCTCTGAGCTCCAGGCACACGGCAGCTGCGAAAGGCATCCCAAGGGGAGCACAAAAGTGCCAGAAAATGGCTGCCTCCACACGTTTTCATTGGCACCATTGCTAAGCCTAGGCTGAATCACCTGCCTCCAGTCTCAGCTAGGGACATTGTATTTTAAACCAGGAAGCCCTGAGCTCCAGGCACACGGCAGCTGTGAAAGGCATCCCAAGGGGAGTACAAAAGTGCAACAACATGGCAGCTTTCACAGCTTTTTCCTTGGCACCATCCCTATACCTAGGCTGATTTATCTGCCTAGGGTTAGGGTTAGGGCTCAGCCAAGGGCAAGGATTTTTTTAACCAGGAAGCCCTGAGTTCCAGGCTTACTGCATCTGCCAAAGGCATCCCAAAGGGAGCGCAGAAGTGCCACAACATGGCTGCTTTCACAGCTTTTTCCTTAGGAAGAACCCTAATACCCGGCTGATTTACCTTCCTAGGGTTACTGTTAGGCTTAGGCCTAGGACTTTTAAAACCAGGAAGCCCTGTGCTCCAGGCACACTGCAGCTGTGAAAGGCATCCCAAGGGGAGCGCAAAAGTGACACAACTTGGCTGCCTCCACTGCTATTTCCATGAGACCATCCCGAATCATAGGCTGATTTTCCTTCCTAGGCTTAAGGTTTGAGTTAGGCCTAGGGTTAGTGTTCTTTTAACCAGAAAGCCCTGAGTTCCAAGAACACAGCAGCTGCGAAGGACTACCCAAGAAGAGCACAGAAGTGCCTCAACATGCCTGCCTCCACAGCTTTTTCCTTGGGGACGTCCCGAAACGAAGGCTGATTTAGAAGCCTCCAGTTTGGGCTAAAGTTGTGGTTTTTAAACCAGGAAGCCCTGTGCTCCAAGCACACTGCAGCTGTGAAAGGCATCCCAAGGGGAGCGCAAAAGTGCCACAACATGGCTGTCTCCACAGCTTTTCCCTTGGGATAATTCCTAAACCCAGGCTGATTTAAATGACCAGTGTTACGGTTAGGGTTAGGGTTACGCCTAGGTGTAGAGCTTTTTAAACCAGCAAGCTCTGAGCTCCAGGCACACGGCAGCTGCGAAAGGCATCCCAAGGGGAGCACAAAAGTGCCAGAAAATGGCTGCCTCCACACGTTTTCATTGGCACCATTGCTAAGCCTAGGCTGAATCACCTGCCTCCAGTCTCAGCTAGGGACATGGTTTTTTAAACCAGGAAGCCCTGAGCTCCAGGCACACGGCAGCTGTGAAAGGCATCCCAAGGGGAGTACAAAAGTGCAACAACATGGCAGCTTTCACAGCTTTTTCCTTGGCACCATCCCTATACCTAGGCTGATTTATCTGCCTAGGGTTAGGGTTAGGGCTCAGCCTAGGGCTAGGATTTTTTTAAGCAGGAAGCCCTGAGTTCCAGGCTTACTGCATCTGCCAAAGGCATCCCAAAGGGAGCGCAGAAGTGCCACAACATGGCTGCTTTCACAGCTTTTTCCTTAGGAAGAACCCTAATACCCGGCTGATTTACCTTCCTAGGGTTACTGTTAGGCTTAGGCCTAGGACTTTTAAAACCAGGAAGCCCTGTGCTCCAGGCACACTGCAGCTGTTAAAGGCATCCCAAGGGGAGCGCAAAAGTGCCACAACATGGCTGTCTCCACAGCTTTTCCCTTGGGATAATTCCTAAACCCAGGCTGATTTAAATGACCAGTGTTACGGTTAGGGTTAGGGTTACGCCTAGGTGTAGAGCTTTTTAAACCAGCAAGCTCTGAGCTCCAGGCACACGGCAGCTGCGAAAGGCATCCCAAGGGGAGCACAAAAGTGCCAGAAAATGGCTGCCTCCACACGTTTTCATTGGCACCATTGCTAAGCCTAGGCTGAATCACCTGCCTCCAGTCTCAGCTAGGGACATGGTTTTTTAAACCAGGAAGCCCTGACCTCCAGGCACACGGCAGCTGTGAAAGGCATCCCAAGGGGAGTACAAAAGTGCAACAACATGGCAGCTTTCACAGCTTTTTCCTTGGCACCATCTCTATACCTAGGATGATTTATCTGCCTAGGGTTAGGGTTAGGGCTCAGCCTAGGGCAAGGATTTTTTTAACCAGGAAGCCCTGAGTTCCAGGCTTACTGCATCTGCCAAAGGCATCCCAAAGGGAGCGCAGAAGTGCCACAACATGGCTGCTTTCACAGCTTTTTCCTTAGGAAGAACCCTAATACCCGGCTGATTTACCTTCCTAGGGTTACTGTTAGGCTTAGGCCTAGGACTTTTAAAACCAGGAAGCCCTGTGCTCCAGGCACACTGCAGCTGTTAAAGGCATCCCAAGGGGAGCGCAAAAGTGACACAACTTGGCTGCCTCCACTGCTATTTCCATGAGACCATCCCGAATCATAGGCTGATTTTCCTTCCTAGGCTTAAGGTTTGAGTTAGGCCTAGGGTTAGTGTTCTTTTAACCAGAAAGCCCTGAGTTCCAAGAACACAGCAGCTGCGAAGGACTACCCAAGAAGAGCGCAGAAGTGCCTCAACATGCCAGCCTCCACAGCTTTTTCCTTGGGGACGTCCCGAAACGAAGGCTGATTTAGAAGCCTCCAGTTTGGGCTAAAGTTGTGGTTTTTAAACCAGGAAGCCCTGTGCTCCAAGCACACTGCAGCTGTGAAAGGCATCCCAAGGGGAGCGCAAAAGTGACACAACTTGGCTGCCTCCACTGCTATTTCCATGAGACCATCCCGAATCATAGGCTGATTTTCCTTCCTAGGCTTAAGGTTTGAGTTAGGCCTAGGGTTAGTGTTCTTTTAACCAGAAAGCCCTGAATTCCAAGAACACAGCAGCTGCGAAGGACTACCCAAGAAGAGCGCAGAAGTGCCTCAACATGCCTGCCTCCACAGCTTTTTCCTTGGGGACGTCCCGAAACGAAGGCTGATTTAGAAGCCTCCAGTTTGGGCTAAAGTTGTGGTTTTTTAAACCAGGAAGCCCTGTGCTCCAAGCACACTGCAGCTGTGAAAGGCATCCCAAGGGGAGCGCAAAAGTGCCACAACATGGCTCTCTCCACAGCTTTTCCCTTGGGATAATTCCTAAACCCAGGCTGATTTAAATGACCAGTGTTACGGTTAGGGTTAGGGTTACGCCTAGGTTTAGAGCTTTTTAAACCAGCAAGCTCTGAGCTCCAGGCACACGGCAGCTGCGAAAGGCATCCCAAGGGGAGCACAAAAGTGCCAGAAAATGGCTGCCTCCACACGTTTTCATTGGCACCATTGCTAAGCCTAGGCTGAATCACCTGCCTCCAGTCTCAGCTAGGGACATGGTTTTTTAAACCAGGAAGCCCTGAGCTCAAGGCACACGGCAGCTGTGAAAGGCATCCCAGTGGGAGTACAAAAGTGCAACAACATGGCAGCTTTCACAGCTTTTTCCTTGGCACCATCCCTATACCTAGGCTGATTTATCTGCCTAGGCTTAGGGTTAGGGCTCAGCCTAGGGCTAGGATTTTTTTAAGCAGGAAGCCCTGAGTTCCAGGCTTACTGCATCTGCCAAAGGCATCCCAAAGGGAGCGCAGAAGTGCCACAACATGGCTGCTTTCACAGCTTTTTCCTTAGGAAGAACCCTAATACCCGGCTGATTTACCTTCCTAGGGTTACTGTTAGGCTTAGGCCTAGGACTTTTAAAACCAGGAAGCCCTGTGCTCCAGGCACACTGCAGCTGTGAAAGGCATCCCAAGGGGAGCGCAAAAGTGACACAACTTGGCTGCCTCCACTGCTATTTCCATGAGACCATCCCGAATCATAGGCTGATTTTCCTTCCTAGGCTTAAAGTTTGAGTTAGGCTTAGGGTTAGTGTTCTTTTAACCAGAAAGCCCTGAGTTCCAAGAACACAGCAGCTGCGAAGGACTACCCAAGAAGAGCACAGAAGTGCCACAACATACCTGCCTCCACAGCTTTTTCCTTAGGGACGTCCCGAAACGAAGGCTGATTTAGAAGCCTCCAGTTTGGGCTAAAGTTGTGGTTTTTTACACCAGGAAGCCCTGTGCTCCAAGCACACTGCAGCTGTGAAAGGCATCCCAAGGGGAGCGCAAAAGTGACACAACTTGGCTGCCTCCACTGCTATTTCCATGAGACCATCCCGAATCATAGGCTGATTTTCCTTCCTAGGCTTAAGGTTTGAGTTAGGCCTAGGGTTAGTGTTCTTTTAACCAGAAAGCCCTGAGTTCCAAGAACACAGCAGCTGCGAAGGACTACCCAAGAAGAGCGCAGAAGTGCCTCAACATGCCTGCCTCCACAGCTTTTTCCTTGGGGACGTCCCGAAACGAAGGCTGATTTAGAAGCCTCCAGTTTGGGCTAAAGTTGTGGTTTTTTAAACCAGGAAGCCCTGTGCTCCAAGCACACTGCAGCTGTGAAAGGCATCCCAAGGGGAGCGCAAAAGTGCCACAACATGGCTGTCTCCACAGCTTTTCCCTTGGGATAATTCCTAAACCCAGGCTGATTTAAATGACCAGTGTTACGGATAGGGTTAGGGTTACGCCTAGGTGTAGAGCTTTTTAAACCAGCAAGCTCTGAGCTCCAGGCACACGGCAGCTGCGAAAGGCATCCCAAGGGGAGCACAAAAGTGCCAGAAAATGGCTGCCTCCACACGTTTTCATTGGCACCATTGCTAAGCCTAGGCTGAATCACCTGCCTCCAGTCTCAGCTAGGGACATGGTTTTTTAAACCAGGAAGCCCTGAGCTCCAGGCACACGGCAGCTGTGAAAGGCATCCCAAGGGGAGTACAAAAGTGCAACAACATGGCAGCTTTCACAGCTTTTTCCTTGGCACCATCCCTATACCTAGGCTGATTTATCTGCCTAGGGTTAGGGTTAGGGCTCAGCCTAGGGCTAGGATTTTTTTAACCAGGAAGCCCTGAGTTCCAGGCTTACTGCATCTGCCAAAGGCATCCCAAAGGGAGCGCAGAAGTGCCACAACATGGCTGCTTTCACAGCTTTTTCCTTAGGAAGAACCCTAATACCCGGCTGATTTACCTTCCTAGGGTTACTGTTAGGCTTAGGCCTAGGACTTTTAAAACCAGGAAGCCCTGTGCTCCAGGCACACTGCAGCTGTGAAAGGCATCCCAAGGGGAGCGCAAAAGTGACACAACTTGGCTGCCTCCACTGCTATTTCCATGAGACCATCCCGAATCATAGGCTGATTTTCCTTCCTAGGCTTAAGGTTTGAGTTAGGCCTAGGGTTAGTGTTCTTTTAACCAGAAAGCCCTGAGTTCCAAGAACACAGCAGCTGCGAAGGACTACCCAAGAAGAGCGCAGAAGTGCCTCAACATGCCAGCCTCCACAGCTTTTTCCTTGGGGACGTCCCGAAACGAAGGCTGATTTAGAAGCCTCCAGTTTGGGCTAAAGTTGTGGTTTTTAAACCAGGAAGCCCTGTGCTCCAAGCACACTGCAGCTGTGAAAGGCATCCCAAGGGGAGCGCAAAAGTGACACAACTTGGCTGCCTCCACTGCTATTTCCATGAGACCATCCCGAATCATAGGCTGATTTTCCTTCCTAGGCTTAAGGTTTGAGTTAGGCCTAGGGTTAGTGTTCTTTTAACCAGAAAGCCCTGAATTCCAAGAACACAGCAGCTGCGAAGGACTACCCAAGAAGAGCGCAGAAGTGCCTCAACATGCCTGCCTCCACAGCTTTTTCCTTGGGGACGTCCCGAAACGAAGGCTGATTTAGAAGCCTCCAGTTTGGGCTAAAGTTGTGGTTTTTTAAACCAGGAAGCCCTGTGCTCCAAGCACACTGCAGCTGTGAAAGGCATCCCAAGGGGAGCGCAAAAGTGCCACAACATGGCTCTCTCCACAGCTTTTCCCTTGGGATAATTCCTAAACCCAGGCTGATTTAAATGACCAGTGTTACGGTTAGGGTTAGGGTTACGCCTAGGTTTAGAGCTTTTTAAACCAGCAAGCTCTGAGCTCCAGGCACACGGCAGCTGCGAAAGGCATCCCAAGGGGAGCACAAAAGTGCCAGAAAATGGCTGCCTCCACACGTTTTCATTGGCACCATTGCTAAGCCTAGGCTGAATCACCTGCCTCCAGTCTCAGCTAGGGACATGGTTTTTTAAACCAGGAAGCCCTGAGCTCCAGGCACACGGCAGCTGTGAAAGGCATCCCAGTGGGAGTACAAAAGTGCAACAACATGGCAGCTTTCACAGCTTTTTCCTTGGCACCATCCCTATACCTAGGCTGATTTATCTGCCTAGGCTTAGGGTTAGGGCTCAGCCTAGGGCTAGGATTTTTTTAAGCAGGAAGCCCTGAGTTCCAGGCTTACTGCATCTGCCAAAGGCATCCCAAAGGGAGCGCAGAAGTGCCACAACATGGCTGCTTTCACAGCTTTTTCCTTAGGAAGAACCCTAATACCCGGCTGATTTACCTTCCTAGGGTTACTGTTAGGCTTAGGCCTAGGACTTTTAAAACCAGGAAGCCCTGTGCTCCAGGCACACTGCAGCTGTGAAAGGCATCCCAAGGGGAGCGCAAAAGTGACACAACTTGGCTGCCTCCACTGCTATTTCCATGAGACCATCCCGAATCATAGGCTGATTTTCCTTCCTAGGCTTAAAGTTTGAGTTAGGCTTAGGGTTAGTGTTCTTTTAACCAGAAAGCCCTGAGTTCCAAGAACACAGCAGCTGCGAAGGACTACCCAAGAAGAGCACAGAAGTGCCACAACATGCCTGCCTCCACAGCTTTTTCCTTAGGGACGTCCCGAAACGAAGGCTGATTTAGAAGCCTCCAGTTTGGGCTAAAGTTGTGGTTTTTTACACCAGGAAGCCCTGTGCTCCAAGCACACTGCAGCTGTGAAAGGCATCCCAAGGGGAGCGCAAAAGTGACACAACTTGGCTGCCTCCACTGCTATTTCCATGAGACCATCCCGAATCATAGGCTGATTTTCCTTCCTAGGCTTAAGGTTTGAGTTAGGCCTAGGGTTAGTGTTCTTTTAACCAGAAAGCCCTGAGTTCCAAGAACACAGCAGCTGCGAAGGACTACCCAAGAAGAGCGCAGAAGTGCCTCAACATGCCTGCCTCCACAGCTTTTTCCTTGGGGACGTCCCGAAACGAAGGCTGATTTAGAAGCCTCCAGTTTGGGCTAAAGTTGTGGTTTTTTAAACCAGGAAGCCCTGTGCTCCAAGCACACTGCAGCTGTGAAAGGCATCCCAAGGGGAGCGCAAAAGTGCCACAACATGGCTGTCTCCACAGCTTTTCCCTTGGGATAATTCCTAAACCCAGGCTGATTTAAATGACCAGTGTTACGGTTAGGGTTAGGGTTACGCCTAGGTGTAGAGCTTTTTAAACCAGCAAGCTCTGAGCTCCAGGCACACGGCAGCTGCGAAAGGCATCCCAAGGGGAGCACAAAAGTGCCAGAAAATGGCTGCCTCCACACGTTTTCATTGGCACCATTGCTAAGCCTAGGCTGAATCACCTGCCTCCAGTCTCAGCTAGGGACATGGTTTTTTAAACCAGGAAGCCCTGAGCTCCAGGCACACGGCAGCTGTGAAAGGCATCCCAAGGGGAGTACAAAAGTGCAACAACATGGCAGCTTTCACAGCTTTTTCCTTGGCACCATCCCTATACCTAGGCTGATTTATCTGCCTAGGGTTAGGGTTAGGGCTCAGCCTAGGGCTAGGATTTTTTTAAGCAGGAAGCCCTGAGTTCCAGGCTTACTGCATCTGCCAAAGGCATCCCAAAGGGAGCGCAGAAGTGCCACAACATGGCTGCTTTCACAGCTTTTTCCTTAGGAAGAACCCTAATACCCGGCTGATTTACCTTCCTAGGGTTACTGTTAGGCTTAGGCCTAGGACTTTTAAAACCAGGAAGCCCTGTGCTCCAGGCACACTGCAGCTGTGAAAGGCATCCCAAGGGGAGCGCAAAAGTGACACAACTTGGCTGCCTCCACTGCTATTTCCATGAGACCATCCCGAATCATAGGCTGATTTTCCTTCCTAGGCTTAAAGTTTGAGTTAGGCTTAGGGTTAGTGTTCTTTTAACCAGAAAGCCCTGAGTTACAAGAACACAGCAGCTGCGAAGGACTACCCAAGAAGAGCACAGAAGTGCCACAACATACCTGCCTCCACAGCTTTTTCCTTGGGGACGTCCCGAAACGAAGGCTGATTTAGAAGCCTCCAGTTTGGGCTAAAGTTGTGGTTTTTTACACCAGGAAGCCCTGTGCTCCAAGCACACTGCAGCTGTGAAAGGCATCCCAAGGGGAGCGCAAAAGTGACACAACTTGGCTGCCTCCACTGCTATTTCCATGAGACCATCCCGAATCATAGGCTGATTTTCCTTCCTAGGCTTAAGGTTTGAGTTAGGCCTAGGGTTAGTGTTCTTTTAACCAGAAAGCCCTGAGTTCCAAGAACACAGCAGCTGCGAAGGACTACCCCAGAAGAGTGCAGAAGTGCCTCAACATGCCTGCCTCCACAGCTTTTTCCTTGGGGACGTCCCGAAACGAAGGCTGATTTAGAAGCCTCCAGTTTGGGCTAAAGTTGTGGTTTTTTAAACCAGGAAGCCCTGTGCTCCAAGCACACTGCAGCTGTGAAAGGCATCCCAAGGGGAGCGCAAAAGTGCCACAACATGGCTGTCTCCACAGCTTTTCCCTTGGGATAATTCCTAAACCCAGGCTGATTTAAATGACCAGTGTTACGGTTAGGGTTAGGGTTACGCCTAGGTGTAGAGCTTTTTAAACCAGCAAGCTCTGAGCTCCAGGAACACGGCAGCTGCGAAAGGCATCCCAAGGGGAGCACAAAAGTGCCAGAAAATGGCTGCCTCCACACGTTTTCATTGGCACCATTGCTAAGCCTAGGCTGAATCACCTGCCTCCAGTCTCAGCTAGGGACATGGTTTTTTAAACCAGGAAGCCCTGAGCTCCAGGCACACGGCAGCTGTGAAAGGCATCCCAAGGGGAGTACAAAAGTGCAACAACATGGCAGCTTTCACAGCTTTTTCCTTGGCACCATCCCTATACCTAGGCTGATTTATCTGCCTAGGGTTAGGGTTAGGGCTCAGCCAAGGGCAAGGATTTTTTTAAGCAGGAAGCCCTGAGTTCCAGGCTTACTGCATCTGCCAAAGGCATCCCAAAGGGAGCGCAGAAGTGCCACAACATGGCTGCTTTCACAGCTTTTTCCTTAGGAAGAACCCTAATACCCGGCTGATTTACCTTCCTAGGGTTACTGTTAGGCTTAGGCCTAGGACTTTTAAAACCAGGAAGCCCTGTGCTCCAGGCACACTGCAGCTGTGAAAGGCATCCCAAGGGGAGCGCAAAAGTGACACAACTTGGCTGCCTCCACTGCTATTTCCATGAGACCATCCCGAATCATAGGCTGATTTTCCTTCCTAGGCTTAAGGTTTGAGTTAGGCCTAGGGTTAGTGTTCTTTTAACCAGAAAGCCCTGAGTTCCAAGAACACAGCAGCTGCGAAGGACTACCCAAGAAGAGCGCAGAAGTGCCTCAACATGCCTGCCTCCACAGCTTTTTCCTTGGGGACGTCCCGAAACGAAGGCTGATTTAGAAGCCTCCAGTTTGGGCTAAAGTTGTGGTTTTTTACACCAGGAAGCCCTGTGCTCCAAGCACACTGCAGCTGTGAAAGGCATCCCAAGGGGAGCGCAAAAGTGCCACAACATGGCTGTCTCCACAGCTTTTCCCTTGGGATAATTCCTAAACCCAGGCTGATTTAAATGACCAGTGTTACGGTTAGGGTTAGGGTTACGCCTAGGTGTAGAGCTTTTTAAACCAGCAAGCTCTGAGCTCCAGGCACACGGCAGCTGCGAAAGGCATCCCAAGGGGAGCACAAAAGTGCCAGAAAATGGCTGCCTCCACACGTTTTCATTGGCACCATTGCTAAGCCTAGGCTGAATCACCTGCCTCCAGTCTCAGCTAGGGACATGGTTTTTTAAACCAGGAAGCCCTGAGCTCCAGGCACACGGCAGCTGTGAAAGGCATCCCAGTGGGAGTACAAAAGTGCAACAACATGGCAGCTTTCACAGCTTTTTCCTTGGCACCATCCCTATACCTAGGCTGATTTATCTGCCTAGGGTTAGGGTTAGGGCTCAGCCTAGGGCTAGGATTTTTTTAAGCAGGAAGCCCTGAGTTCCAGGCTTACTGCATCTGCCAAAGGCATCCCAAAGGGAGCGCAGAAGTGCCACAACATGGCTGCTTTCACAGCTTTTTCCTTAGGAAGAACCCTAATACCCGGCTGATTTACCTTCCTAGGGTTACTGTTAGGCTTAGGCCTAGGACTTTTAAAACCAGGAAGCCCTGTGCTCCAAGCACACTGCAGCTGTGAAAGGCATCCCAAGGGGAGCGCAAAAGTGACACAACTTGGCTGCCTCCACTGCTATTTCCATGAGACCATCCCGAATCATAGGCTGATTTTCCTTCCTAGGCTTAAGGTTTGAGTTAGGCCTAGGGTTAGTGTTCTTTTAACCAGAAAGCCCTGAGTTCCAAGAACACAGCAGCTGCGAAGGACTACCCAAGAAGAGTGCAGAAGTGCCTCAACATGCCTGCCTCCACAGCTTTTTCCTTGGGGACGTCCCGAAACGAAGGCTGATTTAGAAGCCTCCAGTTTGGGCTAAAGTTGTGGTTTTTTAAACCAGGAAGCCCTGTGCTCCAAGCACACTGCAGCTGTGAAAGGCATCCCAAGGGGAGCGCAAAAGTGCCACAACATGGCTGTCTCCACAGCTTTTCCCTTGGGATAATTCCTAAACCCAGGCTGATTTAAATGACCAGTGTTACGGTTAGGGTTAGGGTTACGCCTAGGTGTAGAGCTTTTTAAACCAGCAAGCTCTGAGCTCCAGGAACACGGCAGCTGCGAAAGGCATCCCAAGGGGAGCACAAAAGTGCCAGAAAATGGCTGCCTCCACACGTTTTCATTGGCACCATTGCTAAGCCTAGGCTGAATCACCTGCCTCCAGTCTCAGCTAGGGACATGGTTTTTTAAACCAGGAAGCCCTGAGCTCCAGGCACACGGCAGCTGTGAAAGGCATCCCAAGGGGAGTACAAAAGTGCAACAACATGGCAGCTTTCACAGCTTTTTCCTTGGCACCATCCCTATACCTAGGCTGATTTATCTGCCTAGGGTTAGGGTTAGGGCTCAGCCTAGGGCTAGGATTTTTTTAAGCAGGAAGCCCTGAGTTCCAGGCTTACTGCATCTGCCAAAGGCATCCCAAAGGGAGCGCAGAAGTGCCACAACATGGCTGCTTTCACAGCTTTTTCCTTAGGAAGAACCCTAATACCCGGCTGATTTACCTTCCTAGGGTTACTGTTAGGCTTAGGCCTAGGACTTTTAAAACCAGGAAGCCCTGTGCTCCAGGCACACTGCAGCTGTGAAAGGCATCCCAAGGGGAGCGCAAAAGTGACACAACTTGGCTGCCTCCACTGCTATTTCCATGAGACCATCCCGAATCATAGGCTGATTTTCCTTCCTAGGCTTAAGGTTTGAGTTAGGCCTAGGGTTAGTGTTCTTTTAACCAGAAAGCCCTGAGTTCCAAGAACACAGCAGCTGCGAAGGACTACCCAAGAAGAGCGCAGAAGTGCCTCAACATGCCTGCCTCCACAGCTTTTTCCTTGGGGACGTCCCGAAACGAAGGCTGATTTAGAAGCCTCCAGTTTGGGCTAAAGTTGTGGTTTTTTAAACCAGGAAGCCCTGTGCTCCAAGCACACTGCAGCTGTGAAAGGCATCCCAAGGGGAGCGCAAAAGTGCCACAACATGGCTGTCTCCACAGCTTTTCCCTTGGGATAATTCCTAAACCCAGGCTGATTTAAATGACCAGTGTTACGGTTAGGGTTAGGGTTACGCCTAGGTGTAGAGCTTTTTAAACCAGCAAGCTCTGAGCTCCAGGCACACGGCAGCTGCGAAAGGCATCCCAAGGGGAGCACAAAAGTGCCAGAAAATGGCTGCCTCCACACGTTTTCATTGGCACCATTGCTAAGCCTAGGCTGAATCACCTGCCTCCAGTCTCAGCTAGGGACATGGTTTTTTAAACCAGGAAGCCCTGAGCTCCAGGCACACGGCAGCTGTGAAAGGCATCCCAGTGGGAGTACAAAAGTGCAACAACATGGCAGCTTTCACAGCTTTTTCCTTGGCACCATCCCTATACCTAGGCTGATTTATCTGCCTAGGGTTAGGGTTAGGGCTCAGCCTAGGGCTAGGATTTTTTTAAGCAGGAAGCCCTGAGTTCCAGGCTTACTGCATCTGCCAAAGGCATCCCAAAGGGAGCGCAGAAGTGCCACAACATGGCTGCTTTCACAGCTTTTTCCTTAGGAAGAACCCTAATACCCGGCTGATTTACCTTCCTAGGGTTACTGTTAGGCTTAGGCCTAGGACTTTTAAAACCAGGAAGCCCTGTGCTCCAAGCACACTGCAGCTGTGAAAGGCATCCCAAGGGGAGCGCAAAAGTGACACAACTTGGCTGCCTCCACTGCTATTTCCATGAGACCATCCCGAATCATAGGCTGATTTTCCTTCCTAGGCTTAAGGTTTGAGTTAGGCCTAGGGTTAGTGTTCTTTTAACCAGAAAGCCCTGAGTTCCAAGAACACAGCAGCTGCGAAGGACTACCCAAGAAGAGCGCAGAAGTGCCTCAACATGCCTGCCTCCACAGCTTTTTCCTTGGGGACGTCCCGAAACGAAGGCTGATTTAGAAGCCTCCAGTTTGGACGAAAGTTGTGGTTTTTTAAACCAGGAAGCCCTGTGCTCCAAGCACACTGCAGCTGTGAAAGGCATCCCAAGGGGAGCGCAAAAGTGCCACAACATGGCTGTCTCCACAGCTTTTCCCTTGGGATAATTCCTAAACCCAGGCTGATTTAAATGACCAGTGTTACGGTTAGGGTTAGGGTTACGCCTAGGTGTAGAGCTTTTTAAACCAGCAAGCTCTGAGCTCCAGGCACACGGCAGCTGCGAAAGGCATCCCAAGGGGAGCACAAAAGTGCCAGAAAATGGCTGCCTCCACACGTTTTCATTGGCACCATTGCTAAGCCTAGGCTGAATCACCTGCCTCCAGTCTCAGCTAGGGACATGGTTTTTTAAACCAGGAAGCCCTGAGCTCCAGGCACACGGCAGCTGTGAAAGGCATCCCAAGGGGAGTACAAAAGTGCAACAACATGGCAGCTTTCACAGCTTTTTCCTTGGCACCATCCCTATACCTAGGCTGATTTATCTGCCTAGGGTTAGGGTTAGGGCTCAGCCAAGGGCAAGGATTTTTTTAAGCAGGAAGCCCTGAGTTCCAGGCTTACTGCATCTGCCAAAGGCATCCCAAAGGGAGCGCAGAAGTGCCACAACATGGCTGCTTTCACAGCTTTTTCCTTAGGAAGAACCCTAATACCCGGCTGATTTACCTTCCTAGGGTTACTGTTAGGCTTAGGCCTAGGACTTTTAAAACCAGGAAGCCCTGTGCTCCAGGCACACTGCAGCTGTGAAAGGCATCCCAAGGGGAGCGCAAAAGTGACACAACTTGGCTGCCTCCACTGCTATTTCCATGAGACCATCCCAAATCATAGGCTGATTTTCCTTCCTAGGCTTAAGGTTTGAGTTAGGCCTAGGGTTAGTGTTCTTTTAACCAGAAAGCCCTGAGTTCCAAGAACACAGCAGCTGCGAAGGACTACCCAAGAAGAGCGCAGAAGTGCCTTAACATGCCTGCCTCCACAGCTTTTTCCTTGGTGACGTCCCGAAACGAAGGCTGATTTAGAAGCCTCCAGTTTGGACGAAAGTTGTGGTTTTTTACACCAGGAAGCCCTGTGCTCCAAGCACACTGCAGCTGTGAAAGGCATCCCAAGGGGAGCGCAAAAGTGCCACAACATGGCTGTCTCCACAGCTTTTCCCTTGGGATAATTCCTAAACCCAGGCTGATTTAAATGACCAGTGTTACGGTTAGGGTTAGGGTTACGCCTAGGTGTAGAGCTTTTTAAACCAGCAAGCTCTGAGCTCCAGGCACACGGCAGCTGCGAAAGGCATCCCAAGGGGAGCACAAAAGTGCCAGAAAATGGCTGCCTCCACACGTTTTCATTGGCACCATTGCTAAGCCTAGGCTGAATCACCTGCCTCCAGTCTCAGCTAGGGACATGGTTTTTTAAACCAGGAAGCCCTGAGCTCCAGGCACACGGCAGCTGTGAAAGGCATCCCAAGGGGAGTACAAAAGTGCAACAACATGGCAGCTTTCACAGCTTTTTCCTTGGCACCATCCCTATACCTAGGCTGATTTATCTGCCTAGGGTTAGGGTTAGGGCTCAGCCTAGGGCTAGGATTTTTTTAAGCAGGAAGCCCTGAGTTCCAGGCTTACTGCATCTGCCAAAGGCATCCCAAAGGGAGCGCAGAAGTGCCACAACATGGCTGCTTTCACAGCTTTTTCCTTAGGAAGAACCCTAATACCCGGCTGATTTACCTTCCTAGGGTTACTGTTAGGCTTAGGCCTAGGACTTTTAAAACCAGGAAGCCCTGTGCTCCAAGCACACTGCAGCTGTGAAAGGCATCCCAAGGGGAGCGCAAAAGTGACACAACTTGGCTGCCTCCACTGCTATTTCCATGAGACCATCCCGAATCATAGGCTGATTTTCCTTCCTAGGCTTAAGGTTTGAGTTAGGCCTAGGGTTAGTGTTCTTTTAACCAGAAAGCCCTGAGTTCCAAGAACACAGCAGCTGCGAAGGACTACCCAAGAAGAGCGCAGAAGTGCCTCAACATGCCTGCCTCCACAGCTTTTTCCTTGGGGACGTCCCGAAACGAAGGCTGATTTAGAAGCCTCCAGTTTGGACGAAAGTTGTGGTTTTTTAAACCAGGAAGCCCTGTGCTCCAAGCACACTGCAGCTGTGAAAGGCATCCCAAGGGGAGCGCAAAAGTGCCACAACATGGCTGTCTCCACAGCTTTTCCCTTGGGATAATTCCTAAACCCAGGCTGATTTAAATGACCAGTGTTACGGTTAGGGTTAGGGTTACGCCTAGGTGTAGAGCTTTTTAAACCAGCAAGCTCTGAGCTCCAGGCACACGGCAGCTGCGAAAGGCATCCCAAGGGGAGCACAAAAGTGCCAGAAAATGGCTGCCTCCACACGTTTTCATTGGCACCATTGCTAAGCCTAGGCTGAATCACCTGCCTCCAGTCTCAGCTAGGGACATGGTTTTTTAAACCAGGAAGCCCTGAGCTCCAGGCACACGGCAGCTGTGAAAGGCATCCCAAGGGGAGTACAAAAGTGCAACAACATGGCAGCTTTCACAGCTTTTTCCTTGGCACCATCCCTATACCTAGGCTGATTTATCTGCCTAGGGTTAGGGTTAGGGCTCAGCCAAGGGCAAGGATTTTTTTAAGCAGGAAGCCCTGAGTTCCAGGCTTACTGCATCTGCCAAAGGCATCCCAAAGGGAGCGCAGAAGTGCCACAACATGGCTGCTTTCACAGCTTTTTCCTTAGGAAGAACCCTAATACCCGGCTGATTTACCTTCCTAGGGTTACTGTTAGGCTTAGGCCTAGGACTTTTAAAACCAGGAAGCCCTGTGCTCCAGGCACACTGCAGCTGTGAAAGGCATCCCAAGGGGAGCGCAAAAGTGACACAACTTGGCTGCCTCCACTGCTATTTCCATGAGACCATCCCAAATCATAGGCTGATTTTCCTTCCTAGGCTTAAGGTTTGAGTTAGGCCTAGGGTTAGTGTTCTTTTAACCAGAAAGCCCTGAGTTCCAAGAACACAGCAGCTGCGAAGGACTACCCAAGAAGAGCGCAGAAGTGCCTTAACATGCCTGCCTCCACAGCTTTTTCCTTGGTGACGTCCCGAAACGAAGGCTGATTTAGAAGCCTCCAGTTTGGACGAAAGTTGTGGTTTTTTTAAACCAGGAAGCCCTGTGCTCCAAGCACACTGCAGCTGTGAAAGGCATCCCAAGGGGAGCGCAAAAGTGCCACAACATGGCTGTCTCCACAGCTTTTCCCTTGGGATAATTCCTAAACCCAGGCTGATTTAAATGACCAGTGTTACGGTTAGGGTTAGGGTTACGCCTAGGTGTAGAGCTTTTTAAACCAGCAAGCTCTGAGCTCCAGGCACACGGCAGCTGCGAAAGGCATCCCAAGGGGAGCACAAAAGTGCCAGAAAATGGCTGCCTCCACACGTTTTCATTGGCACCATTGCTAAGCCTAGGCTGAATCACCTGCCTCCAGTCTCAGCTAGGGACATGGTTTTTTAAACCAGGAAGCCCTGAGCTCCAGGCACACGGCAGCTGTGAAAGGCATCCCAAGGGGAGTACAAAAGTGCAACAACATGGCAGCTTTCACAGCTTTTTCCTTGGCACCATCCCTATACCTAGGCTGATTTATCTGCCTAGGGTTAGGGTTAGGGCTCAGCCTAGGGCTAGGATTTTTTTAAGCAGGAAGCCCTGAGTTCCAGGCTTACTGCATCTGCCAAAGGCATCCCAAAGGGAGCGCAGAAGTGCCACAACATGGCTGCTTTCACAGCTTTTTCCTTAGGAAGAACCCTAATACCCGGCTGATTTACCTTCCTAGGGTTACTGTTAGGCTTAGGCCTAGGACTTTTAAAACCAGGAAGCCCTGTGCTCCAGGCACACTGCAGCTGTGAAAGGCATCCCAAGGGGAGCGCAAAAGTGACACAACTTGGCTGCCTCCACTGCTATTTCCATGAGACCATCCCGAATCATAGGCTGATTTTCCTTCCTAGGCTTAAGGTTTGAGTTAGGCCTAGGGTTAGTGTTCTTTTAACCAGAAAGCCCTGAGTTCCAAGAACACAGCAGCTGCGAAGGACTACCCAAGAAGAGCGCAGAAGCGCCTCAACATGCCTGCCTCCACAGCTTTTTCCTTGGTGACGTCCCGAAACGAAGGCTGATTTCGAAGCCTCCAGTTTGGGCTAAAGTTGTGGTTTTTTAAACCAGGAAGCCCTGTGCTCCAAGCACACTGCAGCTGTGAAAGGCATCCCAAGGGGAGCGCAAAAGTGCCACAACATGGCTGTCTCCACAGCTTTTCCCTTGGGATAATTCCTAAACCCAGGCTGATTTAAATGACCAGTGTTACGGTTAGGGTTAGGGTTACGCCTAGGTGTAGAGCTTTTTAAACCAGCAAGCTCTGAGCTCCAGGCACACGGCAGCTGCGAAAGGCATCCCAAGGGGAGCACAAAAGGGCCAGAAAATGGCTGCCTCCACACGTTTTCATTGGCACCATTGCTAAGCCTAGGCTGAATCACCTGCCTCCAGTCTCAGCTAGGGACATGGTTTTTTAAACCAGGAAGCCCTGAGCTCCAGGCACACGGCAGCTGTGAAAGGCATCCCAAGGGGAGTACAAAAGTGCAACAACATGGCAGCTTTCACAGCTTTTTCCTTGGCACCATCCCTATACCTAGGCTGATTTATCTGCCTAGGGTTAGGGTTAGGGCTCAGCCTAGGGCTAGGATTTTTTTAACCAGGAAGCCCTGAGTTCCAGGCTTACTGCATCTGCCAAAGGCATCCCAAAGGGAGCGCAGAAGTGCCACAACATGGCTGCTTTCACAGCTTTTTCCTTAGGAAGAACCCTAATACCCGGCTGATTTATCTTCCTAGGGTTACTGTGAGGCTTAGGCCTAGGACTTTTAAAACCAGGAAGCCCTGTGCTCCAGGCACACTGCAGCTGTGAAAGGCATCCCAAGGGGAGCGCAAAAGTGACACAACTTGGCTGCCTCCACTGCTATTTCCATGAGACCATCCCGAATCATAGGCTGATTTTCCTTCCTAGGCTTAAGGTTTGAGTTAGGCCTAGGGTTAGTGTTCTTTTAACCAGAAAGCCCTGAGTTCCAAGAACACAGCAGCTGTGAAGGACTACCCAAGAAGAGCGCAGAAGCACCTCAACATGCCTGCCTCCACAGCTTTTTCCTTGGGGACGTCCCGAAACGAAGGCTGATTTAGAAGCCTCCAGTTTGGGCTAAAGTTGTGGTTTTTTAAACCAGGAAGCCCTGTGCTCCAAGCACACTGCAGCTGTGAAAGGCATCCCAAGGGGAGCGCAAAAGTGCCACAACATGGCTGTCTCCACAGCTTTTCCCTTGGGATAATTCCTAAACCCAGGCTGATTTAAATGACCAGTGTTAAGGATAGGGTTAGGGTTACGCCTAGGTGTAGAGCTTTTTAAACCAGCAAGCTCTTGAGCTCCAGGCACACGGCAGCTGCGAAAGGCATCCCAAGGGGAGCACAAAAGTGCCAGAAAATGGCTGCCTCCACACGTTTTCATTGGCACCATTGCTAAGCCTAGGCTGAATCACCTGCCTCCAGTCTCAGCTAGGGACATGGTTTTTTAAACCAGGAAGCCCTGAGCTCCAGGCACACGGCAGCTGTGAAAGGCATCCCAAGGGGAGTACAAAAGTGCAACAACATGGCAGCTTTCACAGCTTTTTCCTTGGCACCATCCCTATACCTAGGCTGATTTATCTGCCTAGGGTTAGGGTTAGGGCTCAGCCTAGGGCTAGGATTTTTTTAAGCAGGAAGCCCTGAGTTCCAGGCTTACTGCATCTGCCAAAGGCATCCCAAAGGGAGCGCAGAAGTGCCACAACATGGCTGCTTTCACAGCTTTTTCCTTAGGAAGAACCCTAATACCCGGCTGATTTACCTTCCTAGGGTTACTGTTAGGCTTAGGCCTAGGACTTTTAAAACCAGGAAGCCCTGTGCTCCAGGCACACTGCAGCTGTGAAAGGCATCCCAAGGGGAGCGCAAAAGTGACACAACTTGGCTGCCTCCACTGCTATTTCCATGAGACCATCCCGAATCATAGGCTGATTTTCCTTCCTAGGCTTAAGGTTTGAGTTAGGCCTAGGGTTAGTGTTCTTTTAACCAGAAAGCCCTGAGTTGCAAGAACACAGCAGCTGCGAAGGACTACCCAAGAAGAGCGCAGAAGTGCCTCAACATGCCTGCCTCCACAGCTTTTTCCTTGGGGACGTCCCGAAACGAAGGCTGATTTAGAAGCCTCCAGTTTGGGCTAAAGTTGTGGTTTTTTAAACCAGGAAGCCCTGTGCTCCAAGCACACTGCAGCTGTGAAAGGCATCCCAAGGGGAGCGCAAAAGTGCCACAACATGGCTGTCTCCACAGCTTTTCCCTTGGGATAATTCCTAAACCCAGGCTGATTTAAATGACCAGTGTTACGGTTAGGGTTAGGGTTACGCCTAGGTGTAGAGCTTTTTAAACCAGCAAGCTCTTGAGCTCCAGGCACACGGCAGCTGCGAAAGGCATCCCAAGGGGAGCACAAAAGTGCCAGAAAATGGCTGCCTCCACACGTTTTCATTGGCACCATTGCTAAGCCTAGGCTGAATCACCTGCCTCCAGTCTCAGCTAGGGACATGGTTTTTTAAACCAGGAAGCCCTGAGCTCCAGGCACACGGCAGCTGTGAAAGGCATCCCAAGGGGAGTACAAAAGTGCAACAACATGGCAGCTTTCACAGCTTTTTCCTTGGCACCATCCCTATACCTAGGCTGATTTATCTGCCTAGGGTTAGGGTTAGGGCTCAGCCTAGGGCTAGGATTTTTTTAAGCAGGAAGCCCTGAGTTCCAGGCTTACTGCATCTGCCAAAGGCATCCCAAAGGGAGCGCAGAAGTGCCACAACATGGCTGCTTTCACAGCTTTTTCCTTAGGAAGAACCCTAATACCCGGCTGATTTACCTTCCTAGGGTTACTCTTAGGCTTAGGCCTAGGACTTTTAAAACCAGGAAGCCCTGTGCTCCAGGCACACTGCAGCTGTGAAAGGCATCCCAAGGGGAGCGCAAAAGTGACACAACTTGGCTGCCTCCACTGCTATTTCCATGAGACCATCCCGAATCATAGGCTGATTTTCCTTCCTAGGCTTAAGGTTTGAGTTAGGCCTAGGGTTAGTGTTCTTTTAACCAGAAAGCCCTGAGTTCCAAGAACACAGCAGCTGCGAAGGACTACCCAAGAAGAGCGCAGAAGCGCCTCAACATGCCTGCCTCCACAGCTTTTTCCTTGGGGACGTCACGAAACGAAGGCTGATTTCGAAGCCTCCAGTTTGGGCTAAAGTTGTGGTTTTGTAAACCAGGAAGCCCTGTGCTCCAAGCACACTGCAGCTGTGAAAGGCATCCCAAGGGGAGCGCAAAAGTGCCACAACATGGCTGTCTCCACAGCTTTTCCCTTGGGATAATTCCTAAACCCAGGCTGATTTAAATGACCAGTGTTACGGTTAGGGTTAGGGTTACGCCTAGGTGTAGAGCTTTTTAAACCAGCAAGCTCTTGAGCTCCAGGCACACGGCAGCTGCGAAAGGCATCCCAAGGGGAGCACAAAAGTGCCAGAAAATGGCTGCCTCCACACGTTTTCATTGGCACCATTGCTAAGCCTAGGCTGAATCACCTGCCTCCAGTCTCAGCTAGGGACATGGTTTTTTAAACCAGGAAGCCCTGAGCTCCAGGCACACGGCAGCTGTGAAAGGCATCCCAAGGGGAGTACAAAAGTGCAACAACATGGCAGCTTTCACAGCTTTTTCCTTGGCACCATCCCTATACCTAGGCTGATTTATCTGCCTAGGGTTAGGGTTAGGGCTCAGCCTAGGGCTAGGATTTTTTTAACCAGGAAGCCCTGAGTTCCAGGCTTACTGCATCTGCCAAAGGCATCCCAAAGGGAGCGCAGAAGTGCCACAACATGGCTGCTTTCACAGCTTTTTCCTTAGGAAGAACCCTAATACCCGGCTGATTTACCTTCCTAGGGTTACTGTTAGGCTTAGGCCTAGGACTTTTAAAACCAGGAAGCCCTGTGCTCCAGGCACACTGCAGCTGTGAAAGGCATCCCAAGGGGAGCGCAAAAGTGACACAACTTGGCTGCCTCCACTGCTATTTCCATGAGACCATCCCGAATCATAGGCTGATTTTCCTTCCTAGGCTTAAGGTTTGAGTTAGGCCTAGGGTTAGTGTTCTTTTAACCAGAAAGCCCTGAGTTCCAAGAACACAGCAGCTGCGAAGGACTACCCAAGAAGAGCGCAGAAGTGCCTCAACATGCCAGCCTCCACAGCTTTTTCCTTGGGGACGTCCCGAAACGAAGGCTGATTTAGAAGCCTCCAGTTTGGGCTAAAGTTGTGGTTTTTTAAACCAGGAAGCCCTGTGCTCCAAGCACACTGCAGCTGTGAAAGGCATCCCAAGGGGAGCGCAAAAGTGCCACAACATGGCTGTCTCCACAGCTTTTCCCTTGGGATAATTCCTAAACCCAGGCTGATTTAAATGACCAGTGTTACGGTTAGGGTTAGGGTTACGCCTAGGTGTAGAGCTTTTTAAACCAGCAAGCTCTGAGCTCCAGGCACACGGCAGCTGCGAAAGGCATCCCAAGGGGAGCACAAAAGTGCCAGAAAATGGCTGCCTTCACACGTTTTCATTGGCACCATTGCTAAGCCTAGGCTGAATCACCTGCCTCCAGTCTCAGCTAGGGACATGGTTTTTTAAACCAGGAAGCCCTGAGCTCCAGGCACACGGCAGCTGTGAAAGGCATCCCAAGGGGAGTACAAAAGTGCAACAACATGGCAGCTTTCACAGCTTTTTCCTTGGCACCATCCCTATACCTAGGCTGATTTATCTGCCTAGGGTTAGGGATAGGGCTCAGCCTAGGGCTAGGATTTTTTTAAGCAGGAAGCCCTGAGTTCCAGGCTTACTGCATCTGCCAAAGGCATCCCAAAGGGAGCGCAGAAGTGCCACAACATGGCTGCTTTCACAGCTTTTTCCTTAGGAAGAACCCTAATACCCGGCTGATTTACCTTCCTAGGGTTACTGTTAGGCTTAGGCCTAGGACTTTTAAAACCAGGAAGCCCTGTGCTCCAGGCACACTGCAGCTGTTAAAGGCATCCCAAGGGGAGCGCAAAAGTGACACAACTTGGCTGCCTCCACTGCTATTTCCATGAGACCATCCCGAATCATAGGCTGATTTTCCTTCCTAGGCTTAAGGTTTGAGTTAGGCCTAGGGTTAGTGTTCTTTTAACCAGAAAGCCCTGAGTTCCAAGAACACAGCAGCTGCGAAGGACTACCCAAGAAGAGCGCAGAAGTGCCTCAACATGCCTGCCTCCACAGCTTTTTCCTTGGGGACGTCCCGAAACGAAGGCTGATTTAGAAGCCTCCAGTTTGGGCTAAAGTTGTGGTTTTTTACACCAGGAAGCCCTGTGCTCCAAGCACACTGCAGCTGTGAAAGGCATCCCAAGGGGAGCGCAAAAGTGCCACAACATGGCTGTCTCCACAGCTTTTCCCTTGGGATAATTCCTAAACCCAGGCTGATTTAAATGACCAGTGTTACGGTTAGGGTTAGGGTTACGCCTAGGTGTAGAGCTTTTTAAACCAGCAAGCTCTGAGCTCCAGGCACACGGCAGCTGCGAAAGGCATCCCAAGGGGAGCACAAAAGTGCCAGAAAATGGCTGCCTCCACACGTTTTCATTGGCACCATTGCTAAGCCTAGGCTGAATCACCTGCCTCCAGTCTCAGCTAGGGACATGGTTTTTTAAACCAGGAAGCCCTGAGCTCCAGGCACACGGCAGCTGTGAAAGGCATCCCAAGGGGAGTACAAAAGTGCAACAACATGGCAGCTTTCACAGCTTTTTCCTTGGCACCATCCCTATACCTAGGCTGATTTATCTGCCTAGGGTTAGGGTTAGGGCTCAGCCTAGGGCTGGGATTTTTTTAAGCAGGAAGCCCTGAGTTCCAGGCTTACTGCATCTGCCAAAGGCATCCCAAAGGGAGCGCAGAAGTGCCACAACATGGCTGCTTTCACAGCTTTTTCCTTAGGAAGAACCCTAATACCCGGCTGATTTACCTTCCTAGGGTTACTGTTAGGCTTAGGCCTAGGACTTTTAAAACCAGGAAGCCCTGTGCTCCAGGCACACTGCAGCTGTGAAAGGCATCCCAAGGGGAGCGCAAAAGTGACACAACTTGGCTGCCTCCACTGCTATTTCCATGAGACCATCCCGAATCATAGGCTGATTTTCCTTCCTAGGCTTAAGGTTTGAGTTAGGCCTAGGGTTAGTGTTCTTTTAACCAGAAAGCCCTGAGTTCCAAGAACACAGCAGCTGCGAAGGACTACCCAAGAAGAGCGCAGAAGTGCCTCAACATGCCTGCCTCCACAGCTTTTTCCTTGGGGACGTCCCGAAACGAAGGCTGATTTAGAAGCCTCCAGTTTGGGCTAAAGTTGTGGTTTTTTAAACCAGGAAGCCCTGTGCTCCAAGCACACTGCAGCTGTGAAAGGCATCCCAAGGGGAGCGCAAAAGTGCCACAACATGGCTGTCTCCACAGCTTTTCCCTTGGGATAATTCCTAAACCCAGGCTGATTTAAATGACCAGTGTTACGGTTAGGGTTAGGGTTACGCCTAGGTGTAGAGCTTTTTAAACCAGCAAGCTCTTGAGCTCCAGGCACACGGCAGCTGCGAAAGGCATCCCAAGGGGAGCACAAAAGTGCCAGAAAATGGCTGCCTCCACACGTTTTCATTGGCACCATTGCTAAGCCTAGGCTGAATCACCTGCCTCCAGTCTCAGCTAGGGACATGGTTTTTTAAACCAGGAAGCCCTGAGCTCCAGGCACACGGCAGCTGTGAAAGGCATCCCAAGGGGAGTACAAAAGTGCAACAACATGGCAGCTTTCACAGCTTTTTCCTTGGCACCATCCCTATACCTAGGCTGATTTATCTGCCTAGGGTTAGGGTTAGGGCTCAGCCTAGGGCTAGGATTTTTTTAAGCAGGAAGCCCTGAGTTCCAGGCTTACTGCATCTGCCAAAGGCATCCCAAAGGGAGCGCAGAAGTGCCACAACATGGCTGCTTTCACAGCTTTTTCCTTAGGAAGAACCCTAATACCCGGCTGATTTACCTTCCTAGGGTTACTCTTAGGCTTAGGCCTAGGACTTTTAAAACCAGGAAGCCCTGTGCTCCAGGCACACTGCAGCTGTGAAAGGCATCCCAAGGGGAGCGCAAAAGTGACACAACTTGGCTGCCTCCACTGCTATTTCCATGAGACCATCCCGAATCATAGGCTGATTTTCCTTCCTAGGCTTAAGGTTTGAGTTAGGCCTAGGGTTAGTGTTCTTTTAACCAGAAAGCCCTGAGTTCCAAGAACACAGCAGCTGCGAAGGACTACCCAAGAAGAGCGCAGAAGCGCCTCAACATGCCTGCCTCCACAGCTTTTTCCTTGGGGACGTCACGAAACGAAGGCTGATTTCGAAGCCTCCAGTTTGGGCTAAAGTTGTGGTTTTGTAAACCAGGAAGCCCTGTGCTCCAAGCACACTGCAGCTGTGAAAGGCATCCCAAGGGGAGCGCAAAAGTGCCACAACATGGCTGTCTCCACAGCTTTTCCCTTGGGATAATTCCTAAACCCAGGCTGATTTAAATGACCAGTGTTACGGTTAGGGTTAGGGTTACGCCTAGGTGTAGAGCTTTTTAAACCAGCAAGCTCTTGAGCTCCAGGCACACGGCAGCTGCGAAAGGCATCCCAAGGGGAGCACAAAAGTGCCAGAAAATGGCTGCCTCCACACGTTTTCATTGGCACCATTGCTAAGCCTAGGCTGAATCACCTGCCTCCAGTCTCAGCTAGGGACATGGTTTTTTAAACCAGGAAGCCCTGAGCTCCAGGCACACGGCAGCTGTGAAAGGCATCCCAAGGGGAGTACAAAAGTGCAACAACATGGCAGCTTTCACAGCTTTTTCCTTGGCACCATCCCTATACCTAGGCTGATTTATCTGCCTAGGGTTAGGGTTAGGGCTCAGCCTAGGGCTAGGATTTTTTTAAGCAGGAAGCCCTGAGTTCCAGGCTTACTGCATCTGCCAAAGGCATCCCAAAGGGAGCGCAGAAGTGCCACAACATGGCTGCTTTCACAGCTTTTTCCTTAGGAAGAACCCTAATACCCGGCTGATTTACCTTCCTAGGGTTACTGTTAGGCTTAGGCCTAGGACTTTTAAAACCAGGAAGCCCTGTGCTCCAGGCACACTGCAGCTGTGAAAGGCATCCCAAGGGGAGCGCAAAAGTGACACAACTTGGCTGCCTCCACTGCTATTTCCATGAGACCATCCCGAATCATAGGCTGATTTTCCTTCCTAGGCTTAAGGTTTGAGTTAGGCCTAGGGTTAGTGTTCTTTTAACCAGAAAGCCCTGAGTTCCAAGAACACAGCAGCTGCGAAGGACTACCCAAGAAGAGCGCAGAAGTGCCTCAACATGCCAGCCTCCACAGCTTTTTCCTTGGGGACGTCCCGAAACGAAGGCTGATTTAGAAGCCTCCAGTTTGGGCTAAAGTTGTGGTTTTTTAAACCAGGAAGCCCTGTGCTCCAAGCACACTGCAGCTGTGAAAGGCATCCCAAGGGGAGCGCAAAAGTGCCACAACATGGCTGTCTCCACAGCTTTTCCCTTGGGATAATTCCTAAACCCAGGCTGATTTAAATGACCAGTGTTACGGTTAGGGTTAGGGTTACGCCTAGGTGTAGAGCTTTTTAAACCAGCAAGCTCTGAGCTCCAGGCACACGGCAGCTGCGAAAGGCATCCCAAGGGGAGCACAAAAGTGCCAGAAAATGGCTGCCTCCACACGTTTTCATTGGCACCATTGCTAAGCCTAGGCTGAATCACCTGCCTCCAGTCTCAGCTAGGGACATGGTTTTTTAAACCAGGAAGCCCTGAGCTCCAGGCACACGGCAGCTGTGAAAGGCATCCCAAGGGGAGTACAAAAGTGCAACAACATGGCAGCTTTCACAGCTTTTTCCTTGGCACCATCCCTATACCTAGGCTGATTTATCTGCCTAGGGTTAGGGTTAGGGCTCAGCCTAGGGCTAGGATTTTTTTAAGCAGGAAGCCCTGAGTTCCAGGCTTACTGCATCTGCCAAAGGCATCCCAAAGGGAGCGCAGAAGTGCCACAACATGGCTGCTTTCACAGCTTTTTCCTTAGGAAGAACCCTAATACCCGGCTGATTTACCTTCCTAGGGTTACTGTTAGGCTTAGGCCTAGGACTTTTAAAACCAGGAAGCCCTGTGCTCCAGGCACACTGCAGCTGTTAAAGGCATCCCAAGGGGAGCGCAAAAGTGACACAACTTGGCTGCCTCCACTGCTATTTCCATGAGACCATCCCGAATCATAGGCTGATTTTCCTTCCTAGGCTTAAGGTTTGAGTTAGGCCTAGGGTTAGTGTTCTTTTAACCAGAAAGCCCTGAGTTCCAAGAACACAGCAGCTGCGAAGGACTACCCAAGAAGAGCGCAGAAGTGCCTCAACATGCCTGCCTCCACAGCTTTTTCCTTGGGGACGTCCCGAAACGAAGGCTGATTTAGAAGCCTCCAGTTTGGGCTAAAGTTGTGGTTTTTTACACCAGGAAGCCCTGTGCTCCAAGCACACTGCAGCTGTGAAAGGCATCCCAAGGGGAGCGCAAAAGTGCCACAACATGGCTGTCTCCACAGCTTTTCCCTTGGGATAATTCCTAAACCCAGGCTGATTTAAATGACCAGTGTTACGGTTAGGGTTAGGGTTACGCCTAGGTGTAGAGCTTTTTAAACCAGCAAGCTCTGAGCTCCAGGCACACGGCAGCTGCGAAAGGCATCCCAAGGGGAGCACAAAAGTGCCAGAAAATGGCTGCCTCCACACGTTTTCATTGGCACCATTGCTAAGCCTAGGCTGAATCACCTGCCTCCAGTCTCAGCTAGGGACATGGTTTTTTAAACCAGGAAGCCCTGAGCTCCAGGCACACGGCAGCTGTGAAAGGCATCCCAAGGGGAGTACAAAAGTGCAACAACATGGCAGCTTTCACAGCTTTTTCCTTGGCACCATCCCTATACCTAGGCTGATTTATCTGCCTAGGGTTAGGGTTAGGGCTCAGCCTAGGGCTGGGATTTTTTTAAGCAGGAAGCCCTGAGTTCCAGGCTTACTGCATCTGCCAAAGGCATCCCAAAGGGAGCGCAGAAGTGCCACAACATGGCTGCTTTCACAGCTTTTTCCTTAGGAAGAACCCTAATACCCGGCTGATTTACCTTCCTAGGGTTACTGTTAGGCTTAGGCCTAGGACTTTTAAAACCAGGAAGCCCTGTGCTCCAGGCACACTGCAGCTGTGAAAGGCATCCCAAGGGGAGCGCAAAAGTGACACAACTTGGCTGCCTCCACTGCTATTTCCATGAGACCATCCCGAATCATAGGCTGATTTTCCTTCCTAGGCTTAAGGTTTGAGTTAGGCCTAGGGTTAGTGTTCTTTTAACCAGAAAGCCCTGAGTTCCAAGAACACAGCAGCTGCGAAGGACTACCCAAGAAGAGCGCAGAAGTGCCTCAACATGCCTGCCTCCACAGCTTTTTCCTTGGGGACGTCCCGAAACGAAGGCTGATTTAGAAGCCTCCAGTTTGGGCTAAAGTTGTGGTTTTTTAAACCAGGAAGCCCTGTGCTCCAAGCACACTGCAGCTGTGAAAGGCATCCCAAGGGGAGCGCAAAAGTGCCACAACATGGCTGTCTCCACAGCTTTTCCCTTGGGATAATTCCTAAACCCAGGCTGATTTAAATGACCAGTGTTACGGTTAGGGTTAGGGTTACGCCTAGGTGTAGAGCTTTTTAAACCAGCAAGCTCTGAGCTCCAGGCACACGGCAGCTGCGAAAGGCATCCCAAGGGGAGCACAAAAGGGCCAGAAAATGGCTGCCTCCACACGTTTTCATTGGCACCATTGCTAAGCCTAGGCTGAATCACCTGCCTCCAGTCTCAGCTAGGGACATGGTTTTTTAAACCAGGAAGCCCTGAGCTCCAGGCACACGGCAGCTGTGAAAGGCATCCCAAGGGGAGTAAAAAAGTGCAACAACATGGCAGCTTTCACAGCTTTTTCCTTGGCACCATCCCTATACCTAGGCTGATTTATCTGCCTAGGGTTAGGGTTAGGGCTCAGCCAAGGGCAAGGATTTTTTTAAGCAGGAAGCCCTGAGTTCCAGGCTTACTGCATCTGCCAAAGGCATCCCAAAGGGAGCGCAGAAGTGCCACAACATGGCTGCTTTCACAGCTTTTTCCTTAGGAAGAACCCTAATACCCGGCTGATTTACCTTCCTAGGGTTACTGTTAGGCTTAGGCCTAGGACTTTTAAAACCAGGAAGCCCTGTGCTCCAGGCACACTGCAGCTGTTAAAGGCATCCCAAGGGGAGCGCAAAAGTGACACAACTTGGCTGCCTCCACTGCTATTTCCATGAGACCATCCCGAATCATAGGCTGATTTTCCTTCCTAGGCTTAAGGTTTGAGTTAGGCCTAGGGTTAGTGTTCTTTTAACCAGAAAGCCCTGAGTTCCAAGAACACAGCAGCTGCGAAGGACTACCCAAGAAGAGCGCAGAAGTGCCTCAACATGCCTGCCTCCACAGCTTTTTCCTTGGGGACGTCCCGAAACGAAGGCTGATTTAGAAGCCTCCAGTTTGGGCTAAAGTTGTGGTTTTTTACACCAGGAAGCCCTGTGCTCCAAGCACACTGCAGCTGTGAAAGGCATCCCAAGGGGAGCGCAAAAGTGCCACAACATGGCTGTCTCCACAGCTTTTCCCTTGGGATAATTCCTAAACCCAGGCTGATTTAAATGACCAGTGTTACGGTTAGGGTTAGGGTTACGCCTAGGTGTAGAGCTTTTTAAACCAGCAAGCTCTGAGCTCCAGGCACACGGCAGCTGCGAAAGGCATCCCAAGGGGAGCACAAAAGTGCCAGAAAATGGCAGCCTCCACACATTTTCATTGGCACCATTGCTAAGCCTAGGCTGAATCACCTGCCTCCAGTCTCAGCTAGGGACATGGTTTTTTAAACCAGGAAGCCCTGAGCTCCAGGCACACGGCAGCTGTGAAAGGCATCCCAAGGGGAGTACAAAAGTGCAACAACATGGCAGCTTTCACAGCTTTTTCCTTGGCACCATCCCTATACCTAGGCTGATTTATCTGCCTAGGGTTAGGGTTAGGGCTCAGCCAAGGGCAAGGATTTTTTTAAGCAGGAAGCCCTGAGTTCCAGGCTTACTGCATCTGCCAAAGGCATCCCAAAGGGAGCGCAGAAGTGCCACAACATGGCTGCTTTCACAGCTTTTTCCTTAGGAAGAACCCTAATACCCGGCTGATTTACCTTCCTAGGGTTACTGTTAGGCTTAGGCCTAGGACTTTTAAAACCAGGAAGCCCTGTGCTCCAGGCACACTGCAGCTGTTAAAGGCATCCCAAGGGGAGCGCAAAAGTGACACAACTTGGCTGCCTCCACTGCTATTTCCATGAGACCATCCCGAATCATAGGCTGATTTTCCTTCCTAGGCTTAAGGTTTGAGTTAGGCCTAGGGTTAGTGTTCTTTTAACCAGAAAGCCCTGAGTTCCAAGAACACAGCAGCTGCGAAGGACTACCCAAGAAGAGCGCAGAAGTGCCTCAACATGCCTGCCTCCACAGCTTTTTCCTTGGGGACGTCCCGAAACGAAGGCTGATTTAGAAGCCTCCAGTTTGGGCTAAAGTTGTGGTTTTTTAAACCAGAAAGCCCTGTGCTCCAAGCACACTGCAGCTGTGAAAGGCATCCCAAGGGGAGCGCAAAAGTGCCACAACATGGCTGTCTCCACAGCTTTTCCCTTGGGATAATTCCTAAACCCAGGCTGATTTAAATGACCAGTGTTACGGTTAGGGTTAGGGTTACGCCTAGGTGTAGAGCTTTTTAAACCAGCAAGCTCTGAGCTCCAGGCACATGGCAGCAGCGAAAGGCATCCCAAGGGGAGCACAAAAGTGCCAGAAAATGGCTGCCTCCACACGTTTTCATTGGCACCATTGCTAAGCCTAGGCTGAATCACCTGCCTCCAGTCTCAGCTAGGGACATGGTTTTTTAAACCAGGAAGCCCTGAGCTCCAGGCACACGGCAGCTGTGAAAGGCATCCCAAGGGGAGTACAAAAGTGCAACAACATGGCAGCTTTCACAGCTTTTTCCTTGGCACCATCCCTATACCTAGGCTGATTTATCTGCCTAGGGTTAGGGTTAGGGCTCAGCCTAGGGCTAGGATTTTTTTAAGCAGGAAGCCCTGAGTTCCAGGCTTACTGCATCTGCCAAAGGCATCCCAAAGGGAGCGCAGAAGTGCCACAACATGGCTGCTTTCACAGCTTCTTCCTTAGGAAGAACCCTAATACCCGGCTGATTTACCTTCCTAGGGTTACTGTTAGGCTTAGGCCTAGGACTTTTAAAACCAGGAAGCCCTGTGCTCCAGGCACACTGCAGCTGTGAAAGGCATCCCAAGGGGAGCGCAAAAGTGACACAACTTGGCTGCCTCCACTGCTATTTCCATGAGACCATCCCGAATCATAGGCTGATTTTCCTTCCTAGGCTTAAGGTTTGAGTTAGGCCTAGGGTTAGTGTTCTTTTAACCAGAAAGCCCTGAGTTCCAAGAACACAGCAGCTGCGAAGGACTACCCAAGAAGAGCGCAGAAGTGCCTCAACATGCCTGCCTCCACAGCTTTTTCCTTGGGGACGTCCCGAAACGAAGGCTGATTTAGAAGCCTCCAGTTTGGGCTAAAGTTGTGGTTTTTTAAACCAGGAAGCCCTGTGCTCCAAGCACACTGCAGCTGTGAAAGGCATCCCAAGGGGAGCGCAAAAGTGCCACAACATGGCTGTCTCCACAGCTTTTCCCTTGGGATAATTCCTAAACCCAGGCTGATTTAAATGACCAGTGTTACGGTTAGGGTTAGGGTTACGCCTAGGTGTAGAGCTTTTTAAACCAGCAAGCTCTGAGCTCCAGGCACACGGCAGCAGCGAAAGGCATCCCAAGGGGAGCACAAAAGTGCCAGAAAATGGCTGCCTCCACACGTTTTCATTGGCACCATTGCTAAGCCTAGGCTGAATCACCTGCCTCCAGTCTCAGCTAGGGACATGGTATTTTAAACCAGGAAGCCCTGAGCTCCCGGCACACGGCAGCTGTGAAAGGCATCCCAAGGGGAGTACAAAAGTGCAACAACATGGCAGCTTTCACAGCTTTTTCCTTGGCACCATCCCTATACCTAGGCTGATTTATCTGCCTAGGGTTAGGGTTAGGGCTCAGCCTAGGGCTAGGATTTTTTTAACCAGGAAGCCCTGAGTTCCAGGCTTACTGCATCTGCCAAAGGCATCCCAAAGGGAGCGCAGAAGTGCCACAACATGGCTGCTTTCACAGCTTTTTCCTTAGGAAGAACCCTAATACCCGGCTGATTTACCTTCCTAGGGTTACTGTTAGGCTTAGGCCTAGGACTTTTAAAACCAGGAATCCCTGTGCTCCAAGCACACTGCAGCTGTGAAAGGCATCCCAAGGGGAGCGCAAAAGTGACACAACTTGGCTGCCTCCACTGCTATTTCCATGAGACCATCCCGAATCATAGGCTGATTTTCCTTCCTAGGCTTAAGGTTTGAGTTAGGCCTAGGGTTAGTGTTCTTTTAACCAGAAAGCCCTGAGTTCCAAGAACACAGCAGCCGCGAAGGACTACCCAAGAAGAGCGCAGAAGTGCCTCAACATGCCTGCCTCCACAGCTTTTTCCTTGGGGACGTCCCGAAACGAAGGCTGATTTAGAAGCCTCCAGTTTGGGCTAAAGTTGTGGTTTTTTAAACCAGGAAGCCCTGTGCTCCAAGCACACTGCAGCTGTGAAAGGCATCCCAAGGGGAGCGCAAAAGTGCCACAACATGGCTGTCTCCACAGCTTTTCCCTTGGGATAATTCCTAAACCCAGGCTGATTTAAATGAGCAGTGTTACGGTTAGGGTTAGGGTTACGCCTAGGTGTAGAGCTTTTTAAACCAGCAAGCTCTGAGCTCCAGGCACACGGCAGCTGCGAAAGGCATCCCAAGGGGAGCACAAAAGTGCCAGAAAATGGCTGCCTCCACACGTTTTCATTGGCACCATTGCTAAGCCTAGGCTGAATCACCTGCCTCCAGTCTCAGCTAGGGACATGGTTTTTTAAACCAGGAAGCCCTGAGCTCCAGGCACACGGCAGCTGTGAAAGGCATCCCAAGGGGAGTACAAAAGTGCAACAACATGGCAGCTTTCACAGCTTTTTCCTTGGCACCATCCCTATACCTAGGCTGATTTATCTGCCTAGGGTTAGGGTTAGGGCTCAGCCTAGGGCTAGGATTTTTTTAAGCAGGAAGCCCTGAGTTCCAGGCTTACTGCATCTGCCAAAGGCATCCCAAAGGGAGCGCAGAAGTGCCACAACATGGCTGCTTTCACAGCTTTTTCCTTAGGAAGAACCCTAATACCCGGCTGATTTACCTTCCTAGGGTTACTGTTAGGCTTAGGCCTAGGACTTTTAAAACCAGGAAGCCCTGTGCTCCAGGCACACTGCAGCTGTGAAAGGCATCCCAAGGGGAGCGCAAAAGTGACACAACTTGGCTGCCTCCACTGCTATTTCCATGAGACCATCCCGAATCATAGGCTGATTTTCCTTCCTAGGCTTAAGGTTTGAGTTAGGCCTAGGGTTAGTGTTCTTTTAACCAGAAAGCCCTGAGTTCCAAGAACACAGCAGCTGTGAAGGACTACCCAAGAAGAGCGCAGAAGTGCCTCAACATGCCTGCCTCCACAGCTTTTTCCTTGGGGACGTCCCGAAACGAAGGCTGATTTCGAAGCCTCCAGTTTGGGCTAAAGTTGTGGTTTTTTAAACCAGGAAGCCCTGTGCTCCAAGCACACTGCAGCTGTGAAAGGCATCCCAAGGGGAGCGCAAAAGTGCCACAACATGGCTGTCTCCACAGCTTTTCCCTTGGGATAATTCCTAAACCCAGGCTGATTTAAATGACCAGTGTTACGGTTAGGGTTAGGGTTACGCCTAGGTGTAGAGCTTTTTCAACCAGCAAGCTCTGAGCTCCAGGCACACGGCAGCAGCGAAAGGCATCCCAAGGGGAGCACAAAAGTGCCAGAAAATGGCTGCCTCCACACGTTTTCATTGGCACCATTGCTAAGCCTAGGCTGAATCACCTGCCTCCAGTCTCAGCTAGGGACATGGTATTTTAAACCAGGAAGCCCTGAGCTCCAGGCACACGGCAGCTGTGAAAGGCATCCCAAGGGGAGTACAAAAGTGCAACAACATGGCAGCTTTCACAGCTTTTTCCTTGGCACCATCCCTCTACCTAGGCTGATTTATCTGCCTAGGGTTAGGGTTAGGGCTCAGCCTAGGGCTAGGATTTTTTTAAGCAGGAAGCCCTGAGTTCCAGGCTTACTGCATCTGCCAAAGGCATCCCAAAGGGAGCGCAGAAGTGCCACAACATGGCTGCTTTCACAGCTTTTTCCTTAGGAAGAACCCTAATACCCGGCTGATTTACCTTCCTAGGGTTACTGTTAGGCCTAGGCCTAGGACTTTTAAAACCAGGAAGCCCTGTGCTCCAGGCACACTGCAGCTGTGAAAGGCATCCCAAGGGGAGCGCAAAAGTGACACAACTTGGCTGCCTCCACTGCTATTTCCATGAGACCATCCCGAATCATAGGCTGATTTTCCTTCCTAGGCTTAAGGTTTGAGTTAGGCCTAGGGTTAGTGTTCTTTTAACCAGAAAGCCCTGAGTTCCAAGAACACAGCAGCTGCGAAGGACTACCCAAGAAGAGCGCAGAAGCGCCTCAACATGCCTGCCTCCACAGCTTTTTCCTTGGGGACGTCCCGAAACGAAGGCTGATTTAGAAGCCTCCAGTTTGGGCTAAAGTTGTGGTTTTTTAAACCAGGAAGCCCTGTGCTCCAAGCACACTGCAGCTGTGAAAGGCATCCCAAGGGGAGCGCAAAAGTGCCACAACATGGCTGTCTCCACAGCTTTTCCCTTGGGATAATTCCTAAACCCAGGCTGATTTAAATGACCAGTGTTACGGTTAGGGTTAGGGTTACGCCTAGGTGTAGAGCTTTTTAAACCAGCAAGCTCTGAGCTCCAGGCACACGGCAGCTGCGAAAGGCATCCCAAGGGGAGCACAAAAGTGCCAGAAAATGGCTGCCTCCACACGTTTTCATTGGCACCATTGCTAAGGCTAGGCTGAATCACCTGCCTCCAGTCTCAGCTAGGGACATGGTTTTTTAAACCAGGAAGCCCTGAGCTCCAGGCACACGGCAGCTGTGAAAGGCATCCCAAGGGGAGTACAAAAGTGCAACAACATGGCAGCTTTCACAGCTTTTTCCTTGGCACCATCCCTCTACCTAGGCTGATTTATCTGCCTAGGGTTAGGGTTAGGGCTCAGCCTAGGGCTAGGATTTTTTTAAGCAGGAAGCCCTGAGTTCCAGGCTTACTGCATCTGCCAAAGGCATCCCAAAGGGAGCGCAGAAGTGCCACAACATGGCTGCTTTCACAGCTTTTTCCTTAGGAAGAACCCTAATACCCGGCTGATTTACCTTCCTAGGGTTACTGTTAGGCTTAGGCCTAGGACTTTTAAAACCAGGAAGCCCTGTGCTCCAGGCACACTGCAGCTGTGAAAGGCATCCCAAGGGGAGCGCAAAAGTGACACAACTTGGCTGCCTCCACTGCTATTTCCATGAGACCATCCCGAATCATAGGCTGATTTTCCTTCCTAGGCTTAAGGTTTGAGTTAGGCCTAGGGTTAGTGTTCTTTTAACCAGAAAGCCCTGAGTTCCAAGAACACAGCAGCTGCGAAGGACTACCCAAGAAGAGCGCAGAAGTGCCTCAACATGCCTGCCTCCACAGCTTTTTCCTTGGGGACGTCCCGAAACGAAGGCTGATTTAGAAGCCTCCAGTTTGGGCTAAAGTTGTGGTTTTTTAAACCAGGAAGCCCTGTGCTCCAAGCACACTGCAGCTGTGAAAGGCATCCCAAGGGGAGCGCAAAAGTGCCACAACATGGCTGTCTCCACAGCTTTTCCCTTGGGATAATTCCTAAACCCAGGCTGATTTAAATGACCAGTGTTACGGTTAGGGTTAGGGTTACGCCTAGGTGTAGAGCTTTTTAAACCAGCAAGCTCTGAGCTCCAGGCACACGGCAGCTGCGAAAGGCATCCCAAGGGGAGCACAAAAGTGCCAGAAAATGGCTGCCTCCACACGTTTTCATTGGCACCATTGCTAAGCCTAGGCTGAATCACCTGCCTCCAGTCTCAGCTAGGGACATGGTTTTTTAAACCAGGAAGCCCTGAGCTCCAGGCACACGGCAGCTGTGAAAGGCATCCCAAGGGGACTACAAAAGTGCAACAACATGGCAGCTTTCACAGCTTTTTCCTTGGCACCATCCCTATACCTAGGCTGATTTATCTGCCTAGGGTTAGGGTTAGGGCTCAGCCTAGGGCTAGGATTTTTTTAAGCAGGAAGCCCTGAGTTCCAGGCTTACTGCATCTGCCAAAGGCATCCCAAAGGGAGCGCAGAAGGTCCACAACATGGCTGCTTTCACAGCTTTTTCCTTAGGAAGAACCCTAATACCCGGCTGATTTACCTTCCTAGGGTTACTGTTAGGCTTAGGCCTAGGACTTTTAAAACCAGGAAGCCCTGTGCTCCAAGCACACTGCAGCTGTGAAAGGCATCCCAAGGGGAGCGCAAAAGTGACACAACTTGGCTGCCTCCACTGCTATTTCCATGAGACCATCCCGAATCATAGGCTGATTTTCCTTCCTAGGCTTAAGGTTTGAGTTAGGCCTAGGGTTAGTGTTCTTTTAACCAGAAAGCCCTGAGTTCCAAGAACACAGCAGCTGCGAAGGACTACCCAAGAAGAGCGCAGAAGTGCCTCAACATGCCTGCCTCCACAGCTTTTTCCTTGGGGACGTCCCGAAACGAAGGCTGATTTAGAAGCCTCCAGTTTGGGCTAAAGTTGTGGTTTTTTAAACCAGGAAGCCCTGTGCTCCAAGCACACTGCAGCTGTGAAAGGCATCCCAAGGGGAGCGCAAAAGTGCCACAACATGGCTGTCTCCACAGCTTTTCCCTTGGGATAATTCCTAAACCCAGGCTGATTTAAATGACCAGTGTTACGGTTAGGGTTAGGGTTACGCCTAGGTGTAGAGCTTTTTAAACCAGCAAGCTCTGAGCTCCAGGCACACGGCAGCTGCGAAAGGCATCCCAAGGGGAGCACAAAAGTGCCAGAAAATGGCTGCCTCCACACGTTTTCATTGGCACCATTGCTAAGCCTAGGCTGAATCACCTGCCTGCAGTCTCAGCTAGGGACATGGTTTTTTAAACCAGGAAGCCCTGAGCTCCAGGCACACGGCAGCTGTGAAAGGCATCCCAAGGGGAGTACAAAAGTGCAACAACATGGCAGCTTTCACAGCTTTTTCCTTGGCACCATCCCTATACCTAGGCTGATTTATCTGCCTAGGGTTAGGGTTAGGGCTCAGCCTAGGGCTAGGATTTTTTTAAGCAGGAAGCCCTGAGTTCCAGGCTTACTGCATCTGCCAAAGGCATCCCAAAGGGAGCGCAGAAGTGCCACAACATGGCTGCTTTCACAGCTTTTTCCTTAGGAAGAACCCTAATACCCGGCTGATTTACCTTCCTAGGGTTACTGTTAGGCTTAGGCCTAGGACTTTTAAAACCAGGAAGCCCTGTGCTCCAAGCACACTGCAGCTGTGAAAGGCATCCCAAGGGGAGCGCAAAAGTGACACAACTTGGCTGCCTCCACTGCTATTTCCATGAGACCATCCCGAATCATAGGCTGATTTTCCTTCCTAGGCTTAAGGTTTGAGTTAGGCCTAGGGTTAGTGTTCTTTTAACCAGAAAGCCCTGAGTTCCAAGAACACAGCAGCTGCGAAGGACTACCCAAGAAGAGCGCAGAAGTGCCTCAACATGCCTGCCTCCACAGCTTTTTCCTTGGGGACGTCCCGAAACGAAGGCTGATTTAGAAGCCTCCAGTTTGGGCTAAAGTTGTGGTTTTTTAAACCAGGAAGCCCTGTGCTCCAAGCACACTGCAGCTGTGAAAGGCATCCCAAGGGGAGCGCAAAAGTGCCACAACATGGCTGTCTCCACAGCTTTTCCCTTGGGATAATTCCTAAACCCAGGCTGATTTAAATGACCAGTGTTACGGTTAGGGTTAGGGTTACGCCTAGGTGTAGAGCTTTTTAAACCAGCAAGCTCTGAGCTCCAGGCACACGGCAGCTGCGAAAGGCATCCCAAGGGGAGCACAAAAGTGCCAGAAAATGGCTGCCTCCACACGTTTTCATTGGCACCATTGCTAAGCCTAGGCTGAATCACCTGCCTCCAGTCTCAGCTAGGGACATGGTTTTTTAAACCAGGAAGCCCTGAGCTCCAGGCACACGGCAGCTGTGAAAGGCATCCCAAGGGGAGTACAAAAGTGCAACAACATGGCAGCTTTCACAGCTTTTTCCTTGGCACCATCCCTATACCTAGGCTGATTTATCTGCCTAGGGTTAGGGTTAGGGCTCAGCCTAGGGCTAGGATTTTTTTAACCAGGAAGCCCTGAGTTCCAGGCTTACTGCATCTGCCAAAGGCATCCCAAAGGGAGCGCAGAAGTGCCACAACATGGCTGCTTTCACAGCTTTTTCCTTAGGAAGAACCCTAATACCCGGCTGATTTACCTTCCTAGGGTTACTGTTAGGCTTAGGCCTAGGACTTTTAAAACCAGGAAGCCCTGTGCTCCAGGCACACTGCAGCTGTGAAAGGCATCCCAAGGGGAGCGCAAAAGTGACACAACTTGGCTGCCTCCACTGCTATTTCCATGAGACCATCCCGAATCATAGGCTGATTTTCCTTCCTAGGCTTAAGGTTTGAGTTAGGCCTAGGGTTAGTGTTCTTTTAACCAGAAAGCCCTGAGTTCCAAGAACACAGCAGCTGCGAAGGACTACCCAAGAAGAGCGCAGAAGTGCCTCAACATGCCTGCCTCCACAGCTTTTTCCTTGGGGACGTCCCGAAACGAAGGCTGATTTAGAAGCCTCCAGTTTGGGCTAAAGTTGTGGTTTTTTAAACCAGGAAGCCCTGTGCTCCAAGCACACTGCAGCTGTGAAAGGCATCCCAAGGGGAGCGCAAAAGTGCCACAACATGGCTGTCTCCACAGCTTTTCCCTTGGGATAATTCCTAAACCCAGGCTGATTTAAATGACCAGTGTTATGGTTAGGGTTAGGGTTACGCCTAGGTGTAGAGCTTTTTAAACCAGCAAGCTCTGAGCTCCAGGCACACGGCAGCTGCGAAAGGCATCCCAAGGGGAGCACAAAAGTGCCAGAAAATGGCTGCCTCCACACGTTTTCATTGGCACCATTGCTAAGCCTAGGCTGAATCACCTGCCTCCAGTCTCAGCTAGGGACATGGTTTTTTAAACCAGGAAGCCCTGAGCTCCAGGCACACAGCAGCTGTGAAAGGCATCCCAAGGGGAGTACAAAAGTGCAACAACATGGCAGCTTTCACAGCTTTTTCCTTGGCACCATCCCTATACCTAGGCTGATTTATCTGCCTAGGGTTAGGGTTAGGGCTCAGCCTAGGGCTAGGATTTTTTTAAGCAGGAAGCCCTGAGTTCCAGGCTTACTGCATCTGCCAAAGGCATCCCAAAGGGAGCGCAGAAGTGCCACAACATGGCTGCTTTCACAGCTTTTTCCTTAGGAAGAACCCTAATACCCGGCTGATTTACCTTCCTAGGGTTACTGTTAGGCTTAGGCCTAGGACTTTTAAAACCAGGAATCCCTGTGCTCCAAGCACACTGCAGCTGTGAAAGGCATCCCAAGGGGAGCGCAAAAGTGACACAACTTGGCTGCCTCCACTGCTATTTCCATGAGACCATCCCGAATCATAGGCTGATTTTCCTTCCTAGGCTTAAGGTTTGAGTTAGGCCTAGGGTTAGTGTTCTTTTAACCAGAAAGCCCTGAGTTCCAAGAACACAGCAGCTGCGAAGGACTACCCAAGAAGAGCGCAGAAGTGCCTCAACATGCCTGCCTCCACAGCTTTTTCCTTGGGGACGTCCCGAAACGAAGGCTGATTTAGAAGCCTCCAGTTTGGGCTAAAGTTGTGGTTTTTTAAACCAGGAAGCCCTGTGCTCCAAGCACACTGCAGCTGTGAAAGGCATCCCAAGGGGAGCGCAAAAGTGCCACAACATGGCTGTCTCCACAGCTTTTCCCTTGGGATAATTCCTAAACCCAGGCTGATTTAAATGACCAGTGTTACGGTTAGGGTTAGGGTTACGCCTAGGTGTAGAGCTTTTTAAACCAGCAAGCTCTGAGCTCCAGGCACACGGCAGCTGCGAAAGGCATCCCAAGGGGAGCACAAAAGTGCCAGAAAATGGCTGCCTCCACACGTTTTCATTGGCACCATTGCTAAGCCTAGGCTGAATCACCTGCCTCCAGTCTCAGCTAGGGACATGGTTTTTTAAACCAGGAAGCCCTGAGCTCCAGGCACACGGCAGCTGTGAAAGGCATCCCAAGGGGAGTACAAAAGTGCAACAACATGGCAGCTTTCACAGCTTTTTCCTTGGCACCATCCCTATACCTAGGCTGATTTATCTGCCTAGGGTTAGGGTTAGGGCTCAGCCTAGGGCTAGGATTTTTTTAAGCAGGAAGCCCTGAGTTCCAGGCTTACTGCATCTGCCAAAGGCATCCCAAAGGGAGCGCAGAAGTGCCACAACATGGCTGCTTTCACAGCTTTTTCCTTAGGAAGAACCCTAATACCCGGCTGATTTACCTTCCTAGGGTTACTGTTAGGCTTAGGCCTAGGACTTTTAAAACCAGGAAGCCCTGTGCTCCAGGCACACTGCAGCTGTGAAAGGCATCCCAAGGGGAGCGCAAAAGTGACACAACTTGGCTGCCTCCACTGCTATTTCCATGAGACCATCCCGAATCATAGGCTGATTTTCCTTCCTAGGCTTAAGGTTTGAGTTAGGCCTAGGGTTAGTGTTCTTTTAACCAGAAAGCCCTGAGTTCCAAGAACACAGCAGCTGCGAAGGACTACCCAAGAAGAGCGCAGAAGTGCCTCAACATGCCTGCCTCCACAGCTTTTTCCTTGGGGACGTCCCGAAACGAAGGCTGATTTAGAAGCCTCCAGTTTGGGCTAAAGTTGTGGTTTTTTACACCAGGAAGCCCTGTGCTCCAAGCACACTGCAGCTGTGAAAGGCATCCCAAGGGGAGCGCAAAAGTGCCACAACATGGCTGTCTCCACAGCTTTTCCCTTGGGATAATTCCTAAACCCAGGCTGATTTAAATGACCAGTGTTACGGTTAGGGTTAGGGTTACGCCTAGGTGTAGAGCTTTTTCAACCAGCAAGCTCTGAGCTCCAGGCACACGGCAGCAGCGAAAGGCATCCCAAGGGGAGCACAAAAGTGCCAGAAAATGGCTGCCTCCACACGTTTTCATTGGCACCATTGCTAAGCCTAGGCTGAATCACCTGCCTCCAGTCTCAGCTAGGGACATGGTTTTTTAAACCAGGAAGCCCTGAGCTCCAGGCACACGGCAGCTGTGAAAGGCATCCCAAGGGGAGTACAAAAGTGCAACAACATGGCAGCTTTCACAGCTTTTTCCTTGGCACCATCCCTATACCTAGGCTGATTTATCTGCCTAGGGTTAGGGTTAGGGCTCAGCCTAGGGCTAGGATTTTTTTAAGCAGGAAGCCCTGAGTTCCAGGCTTACTGCATCTGCCAAAGGCATCCCAAAGGGAGCGCAGAAGTGCCACAACATGGCTGCTTTCACAGCTTTTTCCTTAGGAAGAACCCTAATACCCGGCTGATTTACCTTCCTAGGGTTACTGTTAGGCTTAGGCCTAGGACTTTTAAAACCAGGAAGCCCTGTGCTCCAGGCACACTGCAGCTGTGAAAGGCATCCCAAGGGGAGCGCAAAAGTGACACAACTTGGCTGCCTCCACTGCTATTTCCATGAGACCATCCCGAATCATAGGCTGATTTTCCTTCCTAGGCTTAAGGTTTGAGTTAGGCCTAGGGTTAGTGTTCTTTTAACCAGAAAGCCCTGAGTTCCAAGAACACAGCAGCTGCGAAGGACTACCCAAGAAGAGCGCAGAAGTGCCTCAACATGCCTGCCTCCACAGCTTTTTCCTTGGGGACGTCCCGAAACGAAGGCTGATTTAGAAGCCTCCAGTTTGGGCTAAAGTTGTGGTTTTTTAAACCAGGAAGCCCTGTGCTCCAAGCACACTGCAGCTGTGAAAGGCATCCCAAGGGGAGCGCAAAAGTGCCACAACATGGCTGTCTCCACAGCTTTTCCCTTGGGATAATTCCTAAACCCAGGCTGATTTAAATGACCAGTGTTACGGTTAGGGTTAGGGTTACGCCTAGGTGTAGAGCTTTTTCAACCAGCAAGCTCTGAGCTCCAGGCACACGGCAGCTGCGAAAGGCATCCCAAGGGGAGCACAAAAGTGCCAGAAAATGGCTGCCTCCACACGTTTTCATTGGCACCATTGCTAAGCCTAGGCTGAATCACCTGCCTCCAGTCTCAGCTAGGGACATGGTTTTTTAAACCAGGAAGCCCTGAGCTCCAGGCACACGGCAGCTGTGAAAGGCATCCCAAGGGGAGTACAAAAGTGCAACAACATGGCAGCTTTCACAGCTTTTTCCTTGGCACCATCCCTCTACCTAGGCTGATTTATCTGCCTAGGGTTAGGGTTAGGGCTCAGCCTAGGGCTAGGATTTTTTTAAGCAGGAAGCCCTGAGTTCCAGGCTTACTGCATCTGCCAAAGGCATCCCAAAGGGAGCGCAGAAGTGCCACAACATGGCTGCTTTCACAGCTTTTTCCTTAGGAAGAACCCTAATACCCGGCTGATTTACCTTCCTAGGGTTACTGTTAGGCTTAGGCCTAGGACTTTTAAAACCAGGAAGCCCTGTGCTCCAGGCACACTGCAGCTGTGAAAGGCATCCCAAGGGGAGCGCAAAAGTGACACAACTTGGCTGCCTCCACTGCTATTTCCATGAGACCATCCCGAATCATAGGCTGATTTTCCTTCCTAGGCTTAAGGTTTGAGTTAGGCCTAGGGTTAGTGTTCTTTTAACCAGAAAGCCCTGAGTTCCAAGAACACAGCAGCTGCGAAGGACTACCCAAGAAGAGCGCAGAAGTGCCTCAACATGCCTGCCTCCACAGCTTTTTCCTTGGGGACGTCCCGAAACGAAGGCTGATTTAGAAGCCTCCAGTTTGGGCTAAAGTTGTGGTTTTTTAAACCAGGAAGCCCTGTGCTCCAAGCACACTGCAGCTGTGAAAGGCATCCCAAGGGGAGCGCAAAAGTGCCACAACATGGCTGTCTCCACAGCTTTTCCCTTGGGATAATTCCTAAACCCAGGCTGATTTAAATGACCAGTGTTACGGTTAGGGTTAGGGTTACGCCTAGGTGTAGAGCTTTTTAAACCAGCAAGCTCTGAGCTCCAGGCACACGGCAGCTGCGAAAGGCATCCCAAGGGGAGCACAAAAGTGCCAGAAAATGGCTGCCTCCACACGTTTTCATTGGCACCATTGCTAAGCCTAGGCTGAATCACCTGCCTCCAGTCTCAGCTAGGGACATGGTTTTTTAAACCAGGAAGCCCTGAGCTCCAGGCACACGGCAGCTGTGAAAGGCATCCCAAGGGGAGTACAAAAGTGCAACAACATGGCAGCTTTCACAGCTTTTTCCTTGGCACCATCCCTATACCTAGGCTGATTTATCTGCCTAGGGTTAGGGTTAGGGCTCAGCCTAGGGCTAGGATTTTTTTAAGCAGGAAGCCCTGAGTTCCAGGCTTACTGCATCTGCCAAAGGCATCCCAAAGGGAGCGCAGAAGTGCCACAACATGGCTGCTTTCACAGCTTTTTCCTTAGGAAGAACCCTAATACCCGGCTGATTTACCTTCCTAGGGTTACTGTTAGGCTTAGTCCTAGGACTTTTAAAACCAGGAAGCCCTGTGCTCCAAGCACACTGCAGCTGTGAAAGGCATCCCAAGGGGAGCGCAAAAGTGACACAACTTGGCTGCCTCCACTGCTATTTCCATGAGACCATCCCGAATCATAGGCTGATTTTCCTTCCTAGGCTTAAGGTTTGAGTTAGGCCTAGGGTTAGTGTTCTTTTAACCAGAAAGCCCTGAGTTCCAAGAACACAGCAGCTGCGAAGGACTACCCAAGAAGAGCGCAGAAGTGCCTCAACATGCCTGCCTCCACAGCTTTTTCCTTGGGGACGTCCCGAAACGAAGGCTGATTTAGAAGCCTCCAGTTTGGGCTAAAGTTGTGGTTTTTTAAACCAGGAAGCCCTGTGCTCCAAGCACACTGCAGCTGTGAAAGGCATCCCAAGGGGAGCGCAAAAGTGCCACAACATGGCTGTCTCCACAGCTTTTCCCTTGGGATAATTCCTAAACCCAGGCTGATTTAAATGACCAGTGTTACGGTTAGGGTTAGGGTTACGCCTAGGTGTAGAGCTTTTTAAACCAGCAAGCTCTGAGCTCCAGGCACACGGCAGCTGCGAAAGGCATCCCAAGGGGAGCACAAAAGTGCCAGAAAATGGCTGCCTCCACACGTTTTCATTGGCACCATTGCTAAGCCTAGGCTGAATCACCTGCCTCCAGTCTCAGCTAGGGACATGGTTTTTTAAACCAGGAAGCCCTGAGCTCCAGGCACACGGCAGCTGTGAAAGGCATCCCAAGGGGAGTACAAAAGTGCAACAACATGGCAGCTTTCACAGCTTTTTCCTTGGCACCATCCCTATACCTAGGCTGATTTATCTGCCTAGGGTTAGGGTTAGGGCTCAGCCTAGGGCTAGGATTTTTTTAAGCAGGAAGCCCTGAGTTCCAGGCTTACTGCATCTGCCAAAGGCATCCCAAAGGGAGCGCAGAAGTGCCACAACATGGCTGCTTTCACAGCTTTTTCCTTAGGAAGAACCCTAATACCCGGCTGATTTACCTTCCTAGGGTTACTGTTAGGCTTAGGCCTAGGACTTTTAAAACCAGGAAGCCCTGTGCTCCAAGCACACTGCAGCTGTGAAAGGCATCCCAAGGGGAGCGCAAAAGTGACACAACTTGGCTGCCTCCACTGCTATTTCCATGAGACCATCCCGAATCATAGGCTGATTTTCCTTCCTAGGCTTAAGGTTTGAGTTAGGCCTAGGGTTAGTGTTCTTTTAACCAGAAAGCCCTGAGTTCCAAGAACACAGCAGCTGCGAAGGACTACCCAAGAAGAGCGCAGAAGTGCCTCAACATGCCTGCCTCCACAGCTTTTTCCTTGGGGACGTCCCGAAACGAAGGCTGATTTAGAAGCCTCCAGTTTGGGCTAAAGTTGTGGTTTTTTAAACCAGGAAGCCCTGTGCTCCAAGCACACTGCAGCTGTGAAAGGCATCCCAAGGGGAGCGCAAAAGTGCCACAACATGGCTGTCTCCACAGCTTTTCCCTTGGGATAATTCCTAAACCCAGGCTGATTTAAATGACCAGTGTTACGGTTAGGGTTAGGGTTACGCCTAGGTGTAGAGCTTTTTAAACCAGCAAGCTCTGAGCTCCAGGCACACGGCAGCTGCGAAAGGCATCCCAAGGGGAGCACAAAAGTGCCAGAAAATGGCTGCCTCCACACGTTTTCATTGGCACCATTGCTAAGCCTAGGCTGAATCACCTGCCTCCAGTCTCAGCTAGGGACATGGTTTTTTAAACCAGGAAGCCCTGAGCTCCAGGCACACGGCAGCTGTGAAAGGCATCCCAAGGGGAGTACAAAAGTGCAACAACATGGCAGCTTTCACAGCTTTTTCCTTGGCACCATCCCTATACCTAGGCTGATTTATCTGCCTAGGGTTAGGGTTAGGGCTCAGCCTAGGGCTAGGATTTTTTTAAGCAGGAAGCCCTGAGTTCCAGGCTTACTGCATCTGCCAAAGGCATCCCAAAGGGAGCGCAGAAGTGCCACAACATGGCTGCTTTCACAGCTTTTTCCTTAGGAAGAACCCTAATACCCGGCTGATTTACCTTCCTAGGGTTACTGTTAGGCTTAGGCCTAGGACTTTTAAAACCAGGAAGCCCTGTGCTCCAGGCACACTGCAGCTGTGAAAGGCATCCCAAGGGGAGCGCAAAAGTGACACAACTTGGCTGCCTCCACTGCTATTTCCATGAGACCATCCCGAATCATAGGCTGATTTTCCTTCCTAGGCTTAAGGTTTGAGTTAGGCCTAGGGTTAGTGTTCTTTTAACCAGAAAGCCCTGAGTTCCAAGAACACAGCAGCTGCGAAGGACTACCCAAGAAGAGCGCAGAAGTGCCTCAACATGCCTGCCTCCACAGCTTTTTCCTTGGGGACGTCCCGAAACGAAGGCTGATTTAGAAGCCTCCAGTTTGGGCTAAAGTTGTGGTTTTTTAAACCAGGAAGCCCTGTGCTCCAAGCACACTGCAGCTGTGAAAGGCATCCCAAGGGGAGCGCAAAAGTGCCACAACATGGCTGTCTCCACAGCTTTTCCCTTGGGATAATTCCTAAACCCAGGCTGATTTAAATGACCAGTGTTATGGTTAGGGTTAGGGTTACGCCTAGGTGTAGAGCTTTTTAAACCAGCAAGCTCTGAGCTCCAGGCACACGGCAGCTGCGAAAGGCATCCCAAGGGGAGCACAAAAGTGCCAGAAAATGGCTGCCTCCACACGTTTTCATTGGCACCATTGCTAAGCCTAGGCTGAATCACCTGCCTCCAGTCTCAGCTAGGGACATTGTTTTTTAAACCAGGAAGCCCTGAGCTCCAGGCACACAGCAGCTGTGAAAGGCATCCCAAGGGGAGTACAAAAGTGCAACAACATGGCAGCTTTCACAGCTTTTTCCTTGGCACCATCCCTATACCTAGGCTGATTTATCTGCCTAGGGTTAGGGTTAGGGCTCAGCCTAGGGCTAGGATTTTTTTAACCAGGAAGCCCTGAGTTCCAGGCTTACTGCATCTGCCAAAGGCATCCCAAAGGGAGCGCAGAAGTGCCACAACATGGCTGCTTTCACAGCTTTTTCCTTAGGAAGAACCCTAATACCCGGCTGATTTACCTTCCTAGGGTTACTGTTAGGCTTAGGCCTAGGACTTTTAAAACCAGGAATCCCTGTGCTCCAAGCACACTGCAGCTGTGAAAGGCATCCCAAGGGGAGCGCAAAAGTGACACAACTTGGCTGCCTCCACTGCTATTTCCATGAGACCATCCCGAATCATAGGCTGATTTTCCTTCCTAGGCTTAAGGTTTGAGTTAGGCCTAGGGTTAGTGTTCTTTTAACCAGAAAGCCCTGAGTTCCAAGAACACAGCAGCTGCGAAGGACTACCCAAGAAGAGCGCAGAAGTGCCTCAACATGCCTGCCTCCACAGCTTTTTCCTTGGGGACGTCCCGAAACGAAGGCTGATTTAGAAGCCTCCAGTTTGGGCTAAAGTTGTGGTTTTTTAAACCAGGAAGCCCTGTGCTCCAAGCACACTGCAGCTGTGAAAGGCATCCCAAGGGGAGCGCAAAAGTGCCACAACATGGCTGTCTCCACAGCTTTTCCCTTGGGATAATTCCTAAACCCAGGCTGATTTAAATGACCAGTGTTACGGTTAGGGTTAGGGTTACGCCTAGGTGTAGAGCTTTTTAAACCAGCAAGCTCTGAGCTCCAGGCACACGGCAGCTGCGAAAGGCATCCCAAGGGGAGCACAAAAGTGCCAGAAAATGGCTGCCTCCACACGTTTTCATTGGCACCATTGCTAAGCCTAGGCTGAATCACCTGCCTCCAGTCTCAGCTAGGGACATGGTTTTTTAAACCAGGAAGCCCTGAGCTCCAGGCACACGGCAGCTGTGAAAGGCATCCCAAGGGGAGTACAAAAGTGCAACAACATGGCAGCTTTCACAGCTTTTTCCTTGGCACCATCCCTATACCTAGGCTGATTTATCTGCCTAGGGTTAGGGTTAGGGCTCAGCCTAGGGCTAGGATTTTTTTAAGCAGGAAGCCCTGAGTTCCAGGCTTACTGCATCTGCCAAAGGCATCCCAAAGGGAGCGCAGAAGTGCCACAACATGGCTGCTTTCACAGCTTTTTCCTTAGGAAGAACCCTAATACCCGGCTGATTTACCTTCCTAGGGTTACTGTTAGGCTTAGGCCTAGGACTTTTAAAACCAGGAAGCCCTGTGCTCCAGGCACACTGCAGCTGTGAAAGGCATCCCAAGGGGAGCGCAAAAGTGACACAACTTGGCTGCCTCCACTGCTATTTCCATGAGACCATCCCGAATCATAGGCTGATTTTCCTTCCTAGGCTTAAGGTTTGAGTTAGGCCTAGGGTTAGTGTTCTTTTAACCAGAAAGCCCTGAGTTCCAAGAACACAGCAGCTGCGAAGGACTACCCAAGAAGAGCGCAGAAGTGCCTCAACATGCCTGCCTCCACAGCTTTTTCCTTGGGGACGTCCCGAAACGAAGGCTGATTTAGAAGCCTCGAGTTTGGGCTAAAGTTGTGGTTTTTTACACCAGGAAGCCCTGTGCTCCAAGCACACTGCAGCTGTGAAAGGCATCCCAAGGGGAGCGCAAAAGTGCCACAACATGGCTGTCTCCACAGCTTTTCCCTTGGGATAATTCCTAAACCCAGGCTGATTTAAATGACCAGTGTTACGGTTAGGGTTAGGGTTACGCCTAGGTGTAGAGCTTTTTCAACCAGCAAGCTCTGAGCTCCAGGCACACGGCAGCAGCGAAAGGCATCCCAAGGGGAGCACAAAAGTGCCAGAAAATGGCTGCCTCCACACGTTTTCATTGGCACCATTGCTAAGCCTAGGCTGAATCACCTGCCTCCAGTCTCAGCTAGGGACATGGTTTTTTAAACCAGGAAGCCCTGAGCTCCAGGCACACGGCAGCTGTGAAAGGCATCCCAAGGGGAGTACAAAAGTGCAACAACATGGCAGCTTTCACAGCTTTTTCCTTGGCACCATCCCTATACCTAGGCTGATTTATCTGCCTAGGGTTAGGGTTAGGGCTCAGCCTAGGGCTAGGATTTTTTTAACCAGGAAGCCCTGAGTTCCAGGCTTACTGCATCTGCCAAAGGCATCCCAAAGGGAGCGCAGAAGTGCCACAACATGGCTGCTTTCACAGCTTTTTCCTTAGGAAGAACCCTAATACCCGGCTGATTTACCTTCCTAGGGTTACTGTTAGGCTTAGGCCTAGGACTTTTAAAACCAGGAATCCCTGTGCTCCAGGCACACTGCAGCTGTGAAAGGCATCCCAAGGGGAGCGCAAAAGTGACACAACTTGGCTGCCTCCACTGCTATTTCCATGAGACCATCCCGAATCATAGGCTGATTTTCCTTCCTAGGCTTAAGGTTTGAGTTAGGCCTAGGGTTAGTGTTCTTTTAACCAGAAAGCCCTGAGTTCCAAGAACACAGCAGCTGCGAAGGACTACCCAAGAAGAGCGCAGAAGTGCCTCAACATGCCTGCCTCCACAGCTTTTTCCTTGGGGACGTCCCGAAACGAAGGCTGATTTAGAAGCCTCCAGTTTGGGCTAAAGTTGTGGTTTTTTAAACCAGGAAGCCCTGTGCTCCAAGCACACTGCAGCTGTGAAAGGCATCCCAAGGGGAGCGCAAAAGTGCCACAACATGGCTGTCTCCACAGCTTTTCCCTTGGGATAATTCCTAAACCCAGGCTGATTTAAATGACCAGTGTTACGGTTAGGGTTAGGGTTACGCCTAGGTGTAGAGCTTTTTAAACCAGCAAGCTCTGAGCTCCAGGCACACGGCAGCTGCGAAAGGCATCCCAAGGGGAGCACAAAAGTGCCAGAAAATGGCTGCCTCCACACGTTTTCATTGGCACCATTGCTAAGCCTAGGCTGAATCACCTGCCTCCAGTCTCAGCTAGGGACATGGTTTTTTAAACCAGGAAGCCCTGAGCTCCAGGCACACGGCAGCTGTGAAAGGCATCCCAAGGGGAGTACAAAAGTGCAACAACATGGCAGCTTTCACAGCTTTTTCCTTGGCACCATCCCTATACCTAGGCTGATTTATCTGCCTAGGGTTAGGGTTAGGGCTCAGCCTAGGGCTAGGATTTTTTTAAGCAGGAAGCCCTGAGTTCCAGGCTTACTGCATCTGCCAAAGGCATCCCAAAGGGAGCGCAGAAGTGCCACAACATGGCTGCTTTCACAGCTTTTTCCTTAGGAAGAACCCTAATACCCGGCTGATTTACCTTCCTAGGGTTACTGTTAGGCTTAGGCCTAGGACTTTTAAAACCAGGAAGCCCTGTGCTCCAGGCACACTGCAGCTGTGAAAGGCATCCCAAGGGGAGCGCAAAAGTGACACAACTTGGCTGCCTCCACTGCTATTTCCATGAGACCATCCCGAATCATAGGCTGATTTTCCTTCCTAGGCTTAAGGTTTGAGTTAGGCCTAGGGTTAGTGTTCTTTTAACCAGAAAGCCCTGAGTTCCAAGAACACAGCAGCTGCGAAGGACTACCCAAGAAGAGCGCAGAAGTGCCTCAACATGCCTGCCTCCACAGCTTTTTCCTTGGGGACGTCCCGAAACGAAGGCTGATTTAGAAGCCTCGAGTTTGGGCTAAAGTTGTGGTTTTTTACACCAGGAAGCCCTGTGCTCCAAGCACACTGCAGCTGTGAAAGGCATCCCAAGGGGAGCGCAAAAGTGCCACAACATGGCTGTCTCCACAGCTTTTCCCTTGGGATAATTCCTAAACCCAGGCTGATTTAAATGACCAGTGTTACGGTTAGGGTTAGGGTTACGCCTAGGTGTAGAGCTTTTTCAACCAGCAAGCTCTGAGCTCCAGGCACACGGCAGCAGCGAAAGGCATCCCAAGGGGAGCACAAAAGTGCCAGAAAATGGCTGCCTCCACACGTTTTCATTGGCACCATTGCTAAGCCTAGGCTGAATCACCTGCCTCCAGTCTCAGCTAGGGACATGGTTTTTTAAACCAGGAAGCCCTGAGCTCCAGGCACTTGGCAGCTGTGAAAGGCATCCCAAGGGGAGTACAAAAGTGCAACAACATGGCAGCTTTCACAGCTTTTTCCTTGGCACCATCCCTATACCTAGGCTGATTTATCTGCCTAGGGTTAGGGTTAGGGCTCAGCCTAGGGCTAGGATTTTTTTAAGCAGGAAGCCCTGAGTTCCAGGCTTACTGCATCTGCCAAAGGCATCCCAAAGGGAGCGCAGAAGGTCCACAACATGGCTGCTTTCACAGCTTTTTCCTTAGGAAGAATCCTAATACCCGGCTGATTTACCTTCCTAGGGTTACTGTTAGGCTTAGGCCTAGGACTTTTAAAACCAGGAAGCCCTGTGCTCCAGGCACACTGCAGCTGTGAAAGGCATCCCAAGGGGAGCGCAAAAGTGACACAACTTGGCTGCCTCCACTGCTATTTCCATGAGACCATCCCGAATCATAGGCTGATTTTCCTTCCTAGGCTTAAGGTTTGAGTTAGGCCTAGGGTTAGTGTTCTTTTAACCAGAAAGCCCTGAGTTCCAAGAACACAGCAGCTGCGAAGGACTACCCAAGAAGAGCGCAGAAGTGCCTCAACATGCCTGCCTCCACAGCTTTTTCCTTGGGGACGTCCCGAAACGAAGGCTGATTTAGAAGCCTCCAGTTTGGGCTAAAGTTGTGGTTTTTTAAACCAGGAAGCCCTGTGCTCCAAGCACACTGCAGCTGTGAAAGGCATCCCAAGGGGAGCGCAAAAGTGCCACAACATGGCTGTCTCCACAGCTTTTCCCTTGGGATAATTCCTAAACCCAGGCTGATTTAAATGACCAGTGTTACGGTTAGGGTTAGGGTTACGCCTAGGTGTAGAGCTTTTTCAACCAGCAAGCTCTGAGCTCCAGGCACACGGCAGCAGCGAAAGGCATCCCAAGGGGAGCACAAAAGTGCCAGAAAATGGCTGCCTCCACACGTTTTCATTGGCACCATTGCTAAGCCTAGGCTGAATCACCTGCCTCCAGTCTCAGCTAGGGACATGGTTTTTTAAACCAGGAAGCCCTGAGCTCCAGGCACACGGCAGCTGTGAAAGGCATCCCAAGGGGAGTACAAAAGTGCAACAACATGGCAGCTTTCACAGCTTTTTCCTTGGCACCATCCCTCTACCTAGGCTGATTTATCTGCCTAGGGTTAGGGTTAGGGCTCAGCCTAGGGCTAGGATTTTTTTAAGCAGGAAGCCCTGAGTTCCAGGCTTACTGCATCTGCCAAAGGCATCCCAAAGGGAGCGCAGAAGTGCCACAACATGGCTGCTTTCACAGCTTTTTCCTTAGGAAGAACCCTAATACCCGGCTGATTTACCTTCCTAGGGTTACTGTTAGGCTTAGGCCTAGGACTTTTAAAACCAGGAAGCCCTGTGCTCCAGGCACACTGCAGCTGTGAAAGGCATCCCAAGGGGAGCGCAAAAGTGACACAACTTGGCTGCCTCCACTGCTATTTCCATGAGACCATCCCGAATCATAGGCTGATTTTCCTTCCTAGGCTTAAGGTTTGAGTTAGGCCTAGGGTTAGTGTTCTTTTAACCAGAAAGCCCTGAGTTCCAAGAACACAGCAGCTGCGAAGGACTACCCAAGAAGAGCGCAGAAGTGCCTCAACATGCCTGCCTCCACAGCTTTTTCCTTGGGGACGTCCCGAAACGAAGGCTGATTTAGAAGCCTCCAGTTTGGGCTAAAGTTGTGGTTTTTTAAACCAGGAAGCCCTGTGCTCCAAGCACACTGCAGCTGTGAAAGGCATCCCAAGGGGAGCGCAAAAGTGCCACAACATGGCTGTCTCCACAGCTTTTCCCTTGGGATAATTCCTAAACCCAGGCTGATTTAAATGACCAGTGTTACGGTTAGGGTTAGGGTTACGCCTAGGTGTAGAGCTTTTTAAACCAGCAAGCTCTGAGCTCCAGGCACACGGCAGCTGCGAAAGGCATCCCAAGGGGAGCACAAAAGTGCCAGAAAATGGCTGCCTCCACACGTTTTCATTGGCACCATTGCTAAGCCTAGGCTGAATCACCTGCCTCCAGTCTCAGCTAGGGACATGGTTTTTTAAACCAGGAAGCCCTGAGCTCCAGGCACACGGCAGCTGTGAAAGGCATCCCAAGGGGAGTACAAAAGTGCAACAACATGGCAGCTTTCACAGCTTTTTCCTTGGCACCATCCCTATACCTAGGCTGATTTATCTGCCTAGGGTTAGGGTTAGGGCTCAGCCTAGGGCTAGGATTTTTTTAAGCAGGAAGCCCTGAGTTCCAGGCTTACTGCATCTGCCAAAGGCATCCCAAAGGGAGCGCAGAAGTGCCACAACATGGCTGCTTTCACAGCTTTTTCCTTAGGAAGAACCCTAATACCCGGCTGATTTACCTTCCTAGGGTTACTGTTAGGCTTAGTCCTAGGACTTTTAAAACCAGGAAGCCCTGTGCTCCAAGCACACTGCAGCTGTGAAAGGCATCCCAAGGGGAGCGCAAAAGTGACACAACTTGGCTGCCTCCACTGCTATTTCCATGAGACCATCCCGAATCATAGGCTGATTTTCCTTCCTAGGCTTAAGGTTTGAGTTAGGCCTAGGGTTAGTGTTCTTTTAACCAGAAAGCCCTGAGTTCCAAGAACACAGCAGCTGCGAAGGACTACCCAAGAAGAGCGCAGAAGTGCCTCAACATGCCTGCCTCCACAGCTTTTTCCTTGGGGACGTCCCGAAACGAAGGCTGATTTAGAAGCCTCCAGTTTGGGCTAAAGTTGTGGTTTTTTAAACCAGGAAGCCCTGTGCTCCAAGCACACTGCAGCTGTGAAAGGCATCCCAAGGGGAGCGCAAAAGTGCCACAACATGGCTGTCTCCACAGCTTTTCCCTTGGGATAATTCCTAAACCCAGGCTGATTTAAATGACCAGTGTTACGGTTAGGGTTAGGGTTACGCCTAGGTGTAGAGCTTTTTAAACCAGCAAGCTCTGAGCTCCAGGCACACGGCAGCTGCGAAAGGCATCCCAAGGGGAGCACAAAAGTGCCAGAAAATGGCTGCCTCCACACGTTTTCATTGGCACCATTGCTAAGCCTAGGCTGAATCACCTGCCTCCAGTCTCAGCTAGGGACATGGTTTTTTAAACCAGGAAGCCCTGAGCTCCAGGCACACGGCAGCTGTGAAAGGCATCCCAAGGGGAGTACAAAAGTGCAACAACATGGCAGCTTTCACAGCTTTTTCCTTGGCACCATCCCTATACCTAGGCTGATTTATCTGCCTAGGGTTAGGGTTAGGGCTCAGCCTAGGGCTAGGATTTTTTTAAGCAGGAAGCCCTGAGTTCCAGGCTTACTGCATCTGCCAAAGGCATCCCAAAGGGAGCGCAGAAGTGCCACAACATGGCTGCTTTCACAGCTTTTTCCTTAGGAAGAACCCTAATACCCGGCTGATTTACCTTCCTAGGGTTACTGTTAGGCTTAGGCCTAGGACTTTTAAAACCAGGAAGCCCTGTGCTCCAGGCACACTGCAGCTGTGAAAGGCATCCCAAGGGGAGCGCAAAAGTGACACAACTTGGCTGCCTCCACTGCTATTTCCATGAGACCATCCCGAATCATAGGCTGATTTTCCTTCCTAGGCTTAAGGTTTGAGTTAGGCCTAGGGTTAGTGTTCTTTTAACCAGAAAGCCCTGAGTTCCAAGAACACAGCAGCTGCGAAGGACTACCCAAGAAGAGCGCAGAAGTGCCTCAACATGCCTGCCTCCACAGCTTTTTCCTTGGGGACGTCCCGAAACGAAGGCTGATTTAGAAGCCTCCAGTTTGGGCTAAAGTTGTGGTTTTTTAAACCAGGAAGCCCTGTGCTCCAAGCACACTGCAGCTGTGAAAGGCATCCCAAGGGGAGCGCAAAAGTGCCACAACATGGCTGTCTCCACAGCTTTTCCCTTGGGATAATTCCTAAACCCAGGCTGATTTAAATGACCAGTGTTATGGTTAGGGTTAGGGTTACGCCTAGGTGTAGAGCTTTTTAAACCAGCAAGCTCTGAGCTCCAGGCACACGGCAGCTGCGAAAGGCATCCCAAGGGGAGCACAAAAGTGCCAGAAAATGGCTGCCTCCACACGTTTTCATTGGCACCATTGCTAAGCCTAGGCTGAATCACCTGCCTCCAGTCTCAGCTAGGGACATGGTTTTTTAAACCAGGAAGCCCTGAGCTCCAGGCACACAGCAGCTGTGAAAGGCATCCCAAGGGGAGTACAAAAGTGCAACAACATGGCAGCTTTCACAGCTTTTTCCTTGGCACCATCCCTATACCTAGGCTGATTTATCTGCCTAGGGTTAGGGTTAGGGCTCAGCCTAGGGCTAGGATTTTTTTAAGCAGGAAGCCCTGAGTTCCAGGCTTACTGCATCTGCCAAAGGCATCCCAAAGGGAGCGCAGAAGTGCCACAACATGGCTGCTTTCACAGCTTTTTCCTTAGGAAGAACCCTAATACCCGGCTGATTTACCTTCCTAGGGTTACTGTTAGGCTTAGGCCTAGGACTTTTAAAACCAGGAAGCCCTGTGCTCCAAGCACACTGCAGCTGTGAAAGGCATCCCAAGGGGAGCGCAAAAGTGACACAACTTGGCTGCCTCCACTGCTATTTCCATGAGACCATCCCGAATCATAGGCTGATTTTCCTTCCTAGGCTTAAGGTTTGAGTTAGGCCTAGGGTTAGTGTTCTTTTAACCAGAAAGCCCTGAGTTCCAAGAACACAGCAGCTGCGAAGAACTACCCAAGAAGAGCGCAGAAGTGCCTCAACATGCCTGCCTCCACAGCTTTTTCCTTGGGGACGTCCCGAAACGAAGGCTGATTTAGAAGCCTCCAGTTTGGGCTAAAGTTGTGGTTTTTTACACCAGGAAGCCCTGTGCTCCAAGCACACTGCAGCTGTGAAAGGCATCCCAAGGGGAGCGCAAAAGTGCCACAACATGGCTGTCTCCACAGCTTTTCCCTTGGGATAATTCCTAAACCCAGGCTGATTTAAATGACCAGTGTTACGGTTAGGGTTAGGGTTACGCCTAGGTGTAGAGCTTTTTAAACCAGCAAGCTCTGAGCTCCAGGCACACGGCAGCTGTGAAAGGCATCCCAAGGGGAGCACAAAAGTGCCAGAAAATGGCTGCCTCCACACGTTTTCATTGGCACCATTGCTAAGCCTAGGCTGAATTACCTGCCTCCAGTCTCAGCTAGGGACATGGTTTTTTAAACCAGGAAGCCCTGAGCTCCAGGCACACGGCAGCTGTGAAAGGCATCCCAAGGGGAGTGCAAAAGTGCAACAACATGGCAGCTTTCACAGCTTTTTCCTTGGCACCATCCCTATACCTAGGCTGATTTATCTGCCTAGGGTTAGGGTTAGGGCTCAGCCAAGGGCTAGGATTTTTTAACCAGGAAGCCCTGAGTTCCAGGCTTACTGCATCTGCCAAAGGCATCCCAAAGGGAGCGCAGAAGGTCCACAACATGGCTGCTTTCACAGCTTTTTCCTTAGGAAGAATCCTAATACCCGGCTGATTTACCTTCCTAGGGTTACTGTTAGGCTTAGGCCTAGGACTTTTAAAACCAGGAAGCCCTGTGCTCCAGGCACACTGCAGCTGTGAAAGGCATCCCAAGGGGAGCGCAAAAGTGACACAACTTGGCTGCCTCCACTGCTATTTCCATGAGACCATCCCGAATCATAGGCTGATTTTCCTTCCTAGGCTTAAGGTTTGAGTTAGGCCTAGGGTTAGTGTTCTTTTAACCAGAAAGCCCTGAGTTCCAAGAACACAGCAGCTGCGAAGGACTACCCAAGAAGAGCGCAGAAGTGCCTCAACATGCCTGCCTCCACAGCTTTTTCCTTGGGGACGTCCCGAAACGAAGGCTGATTTAGAAGCCTCCAGTTTGGGCTAAAGTTGTGGTTTTTTAAACCAGGAAGCCCTGTGCTCCAAGCACACTGCAGCTGTGAAAGGCATCCCAAGGGGAGCGCAAAAGTGCCACAACATGGCTGTCTCCACAGCTTTTCCCTTGGGATAATTCCTAAACCCAGGCTGATTTAAATGACCAGTGTTACGGTTAGGGTTAGGGTTACGCCTAGGTGTAGAGCTTTTTCAACCAGCAAGCTCTGAGCTCCAGGCACACGGCAGCAGCGAAAGGCATCCCAAGGGGAGCACAAAAGTGCCAGAAAATGGCTGCCTCCACACGTTTTCATTGGCACCATTGCTAAGCCTAGGCTGAATCACCTGCCTCCAGTCTCAGCTAGGGACATGGTTTTTTAAACCAGGAAGCCCTGAGCTCCAGGCACATGGCAGCTGTGAAAGGCATCCCAAGGGGAGTACAAAAGTGCAACAACATGGCAGCTTTCACAGCTTTTTCCTTGGCACCATCCCTCTACCTAGGCTGATTTATCTGCCTAGGGTTAGGGTTAGGGCTCTGCCTAGGGCTAGGATTTTTTTAAGCAGGAAGCCCTGAGTTCCAGGCTTACTGCATCTGCCAAAGGCATCCCAAAGGGAGCGCAGAAGTGCCACAACATGGCTGCTTTCACAGCTTTTTCCTTAGGAAGAACCCTAATACCCGGCTGATTTACCTTCCTAGGGTTACTGTTAGGCTTAGGCCTAGGACTTTTAAAACCAGGAAGCCCTGTGCTCCAGGCACACTGCAGCTGTGAAAGGCATCCCAAGGGGAGCGCAAAAGTGACACAACTTGGCTGCCTCCACTGCTATTTCCATGAGACCATCCCGAATCATAGGCTGATTTTCCTTCCTAGGCTTAAGGTTTGAGTTAGGCCTAGGGTTAGTGTTCTTTTAACCAGAAAGCCCTGAGTTCCAAGAACACAGCAGCTGCGAAGGACTACCCAAGAAGAGCGCAGAAGTGCCTCAACATGCCTGCCTCCACAGCTTTTTCCTTGGGGACGTCCCGAAACGAAGGCTGATTTAGAAGCCTCCAGTTTGGGCTAAAGTTGTGGTTTTTTAAACCAGGAAGCCCTGTGCTCCAAGCACACTGCAGCTGTGAAAGGCATCCCAAGGGGAGCGCAAAAGTGCCACAACATGGCTGTCTCCACAGCTTTTCCCTTGGGATAATTCCTAAACCCAGGCTGATTTAAATGACCAGTGTTACGGTTAGGGTTAGGGTTACGCCTAGGTGTAGAGCTTTTTAAACCAGCAAGCTCTGAGCTCCAGGCACACGGCAGCTGCAAAAGGCATCCCAAGGGGAGCACAAAAGTGCCAGAAAATGGCTGCCTCCACACGTTTTCATTGGCACCATTGCTAAGCCTAGGCTGAATCACCTGCCTCCAGTCTCAGCTAGGGACATTGTTTTTTAAACCAGGAAGCCCTGAGCTCCAGGCACACGGCAGCTGTGAAAGGCATCCCAAGGGGAGTACAAAAGTGCAACAACATGGCAGCTTTCACAGCTTTTTCCTTGGCACCATCCCTCTACCTAGGCTGATTTATCTGCCTAGGGTTAGGGTTAGGGCTCAGCCTAGGGCTAGGATTTTTTTAAGCAGGAAGCCCTGAGTTCCAGGCTTACTGCATCTGCCAAAGGCATCCCAAAGGGAGCGCAGAAGTGCCACAACATGGCTGCTTTCACAGCTTTTTCCTTAGGAAGAACCCTAATACCCGGCTGATTTACCTTCCTAGGGTTACTGTTAGGCTTAGGCCTAGGACTTTTAAAACCAGGAAGCCCTGTGCTCCAGGCACACTGCAGCTGTGAAAGGCATCCCAAGGGGAGCGCAAAAGTGACACAACTTGGCTGCCTCCACTGCTATTTCCATGAGACCATCCCGAATCATAGGCTGATTTTCCTTCCTAGGCTTAAGGTTTGAGTTAGGCCTAGGGTTAGTGTTCTTTTAACCAGAAAGCCCTGAGTTCCAAGAACACAGCAGCTGCGAAGGACTACCCAAGAAGAGCGCAGAAGTGCCTCAACATGCCTGCCTCCACAGCTTTTTCCTTGGGGACGTCCCGAAACGAAGGCTGATTTAGAAGCCTCCAGTTTGGGCTAAAGTTGTGGTTTTTTAAACCAGGAAGCCCTGTGCTCCAAGCACACTGCAGCTGTGAAAGGCATCCCAAGGGGAGCGCAAAAGTGCCACAACATGGCTGTCTCCACAGCTTTTCCCTTGGGATAATTCCTAAACCCAGGCTGATTTAAATGACCAGTGTTACGGTTAGGGTTAGGGTTACGCCTAGGTGTAGAGCTTTTTAAACCAGCAAGCTCTGAGCTCCAGGCACACGGCAGCAGCGAAAGGCATCCCAAGGGGAGCACAAAAGTGCCAGAAAATGGCTGCCTCCACACATTTTCATTGGCACCATTGCTAAGCCTAGGCTGAATCACCTGCCTCCAGTCTCAGCTAGGGACATGGTTTTTTAAACCAGGAAGCCCTGAGCTCCAGGCACACGGCAGCTGTGAAAGGCATCCCAAGGGGAGTACAAAAGTGCAACAACATGGCAGCTTTCACAGCTTTTTCCTTGGCACCATCCCTATACCTAGGCTGATTTATCTGCCTAGGGTTAGGGTTAGGGCTCAGCCTAGGGCTAGGATTTTTTTAAGCAGGAAGCCCTGAGTTCCAGGCTTACTGCATCTGCCAAAGGCATCCCAAAGGGAGCGCAGAAGTGCCACAACATGGCTGCTTTCACAGCTTTTTCCTTAGGAAGAACCGTAATACCCGGCTGATTTACCTTCCTAGGGTTACTGTTAGGCTTAGGCCTAGGACTTTTAAAACCAGGAAGACCTGTGCTCCAGGCACACTGCAGCTGTGAAAGGCATCCCAAGGGGAGCGCAAAAGTGACACAACTTGGCTGCCTCCACTGCTATTTCCATGAGACCATCCCGAATCATAGGCTGATTTTCCTTCCTAGGCTTAAGGTTTGAGTTAGGCCTAGGGTTAGTGTTCTTTTAACCAGAAAGCCCTGAGTTCCAAGAACACAGCAGCTGCGAAGGACTACCCAAGAAGAGCGCAGAAGTGCCTCAACATGCCTGCCTCCACAGCTTTTTCCTTGGGGACGTCCCGAAACGAAGGCTGATTTAGAAGCCTCCAGTTTGGGCTAAAGTTGTGGTTTTTTAAACCAGGAAGCCCTGTGCTCCAAGCACACTGCAGCTGTGAAAGGCATCCCAAGGGGAGCGCAAAAGTGCCACAACATGGCTGTCTCCACAGCTTTTCCCTTGGGATAATTCCTAAACCCAGGCTGATTTAAATGACCAGTGTTACGGTTAGGGTTAGGGTTACGCCTAGGTGTAGAGCTTTTTAAACCAGCAAGCTCTGAGCTCCAGGCACACGGCAGCTGCGAAAGGCATCCCAAGGGGAGCACAAAAGTGCCAGAAAATGGCTGCCTCCACACGTTTTCATTGGCACCATTGCTAAGCCTAGGCTGAATCACCTGCCTCCAGTCTCAGCTAGGGACATGGTTTTTTAAACCAGGAAGCCCTGTGCTCCAAGCTCACTGCAGCTGTGAAAGGCATCCCAAGGGGAGTACAAAAGTGCAACAACATGGCAGCTTTCACAGCTTTTTCCTTGGCACCATCCCTCTACCTAGGCTGATTTATCTGCCTAGGGTTAGGGTTAGGGCTCAGCCTAGGGCTAGGATTTTTTTAACCAGGAAGCCCTGAGTTCCAGGCTTACTGCATCTGCCAAAGGCATCCCAAAGGGAGCGCAGAAGTGCCACAACATGGCTGCTTTCACAGCTTTTTCCTTAGGAAGAACCCTAATACCCGGCTGATTTACCTTCCTAGGGTTACTGTTAGGCTTAGGCCTAGGACTTTTAAAACCAGGAAGCCCTGTGCTCCAGGCACACTGCAGCTGTTAAAGGCATCCCAAGGGGAGCGCAAAAGTGACACAACTTGGCTGCCTCCACTGCTATTTCCATGAGACCATCCCGAATCATAGGCTGATTTTCCTTCCTAGGCTTAAGGTTTGAGTTAGGCCTAGGGTTAGTGTTCTTTTAACCAGAAAGCCCTGAGTTCCAAGAACACAGCAGCTGCGAAGGACTACCCAAGAAGAGCGCAGAAGTGCCTCAACATGCCTGCCTCCACAGCTTTTTCCTTGGGGACGTCCCGAAACGAAGGCTGATTTAGAAGCCTCCAGTTTGGGCTAAAGTTGTGGTATTTTACACCAGGAAGCCCTGTGCTCCAAGCACACTGCAGCTGTGAAAGGCATCCCAAGGGGAGCGCAAAAGTGCCACAACATGGCTGTCTCCACAGCTTTTCCCTTGGGATAATTCCTAAACCCAGGCTGATTTAAATGACCAGTGTTACGGTTAGGGTTAGGGTTACGTCTAAGTGTAGAGCTTTTTAAACCAGCAAGCTCTGAGCTCCAGGCACACGGCAGCTGCGAAAGGCATCCCAAGGGGAGCACAAAAGTGCCAGAAAATGGCTGCCTCCACACGTTTTCATTGGCACCATTGCTAAGCCTAGGCTGAATCACCTGCCTCCAGTCTCAGCTAGGGACATGGTTTTTTAAACCAGGAAGCCCTGAGCTCCAGGCACACGGCAGCTGTGAAAGGCATCCCAAAAGGAGTACAAAAGTGCAACAACATGGCAGCTTTCACAGCTTTTTCCTTGGCACCATCCCTATACCTAGGCTGATTTATCTGCCTAGGGTTAGGGTTAGGGCTCAGCCTAGGGCTAGGATTTTTTTAAGCAGGAAGCCCTGAGTTCCAGGCTTACTGCATCTGCCAAAGGCATCCCAAAGGGAGCGCAGAAGTGCCACAACATGGCTGCTTTCACAGCTTTTTCCTTAGGAAGAACCCTAATACCCGGCTGATTTACCTTCCTAGGGTTACTGTTAGGCTTAGGCCTAGGACTTTTAAAACCAGGAAGCCCTGTGCTCCAGGCACACTGCAGCTGTGAAAGGCATCCCAAGGGGAGCGCAAAAGTGACACAACTTGGCTGCCTCCACTGCTATTTCCATGAGACCATCCCGAATCATAGGCTGATTTTCCTTCCTAGGCTTAAGGTTTGAGTTAGGCCTAGGGTTAGTGTTCTTTTAACCAGAAAGCCCTGAGTTCCAAGAACACAGCAGCTGCGAAGGACTACCCAAGAAGAGCGCAGAAGTGCCTCAACATGCCTGCCTCCACAGCTTTTTCCTTGGGGACGTCCCGAAACGAAGGCTGATTTAGAAGCCTCCAGTTTGGGCTAAAGTTGTGGTTTTTTACACCAGGAAGCCCTGTGCTCCAAGCACACTGCAGCTGTGAAAGGCATCCCAAGGGGAGCGCAAAAGTGCCACAACATGGCTGTCTCCACAGCTTTTCCCTTGGGATAATTCCTAAACCCAGGCTGATTTAAATGACCAGTGTTACGGTTAGGGTTAGGGTTACGCCTAGGTGTAGAGCTTTTTAAACCAGCAAGCTCTGAGCTCCAGGCACACGGCAGCTGCGAAAGGCATCCCAAGGGGAGCACAAAAGTGCCAGAAAATGGCTGCCTCCACACGTTTTCATTGGCACCATTGCTAAGCCTAGGCTGAATCACCTGCCTCCAGTCTCAGCTAGGGACATGGTTTTTTAAACCAGGAAGCCCTGAGCTCCAGGCACTTGGCAGCTGTGAAAGGCATCCCAAGGGGAGTACAAAAGTGCAACAACATGGCAGCTTTCACAGCTTTTTCCTTGGCACCATCCCTATACCTAGGCTGATTTATCTGCCTAGGGTTAGGGTTAGGGCTCAGCCTAGGGCTAGGATTTTTTTAAGCAGGAAGCCCTGAGTTCCAGGCTTACTGCATCTGCCAAAGGCATCCCAAAGGGAGCGCAGAAGTGCCACAACATGGCTGCTTTCACAGCTTTTTCCTTAGGAGGAACCCTAATACCCGGCTGATTTACCTTCCTAGGGTTACTGTTAGGCTTAGGCCTAGGACTTTTAAAACCAGGAAGACCTGTGCTCCAGGCACACTGCAGCTGTGAAAGGCATCCCAAGGGGAGCGCAAAAGTGACACAACTTGGCTGCCTCCACTGCTATTTCCATGAGACCATCCCGAATCATAGGCTGATTTTCCTTCCTAGGCTTAAGGTTTGAGTTAGGCCTAGGGTTAGTGTTCTTTTAACCAGAAAGCCCTGAGTTCCAAGAACACAGCAGCTGCGAAGGACTACCCAAGAAGAGCGCAGAAGTGCCTCAACATGCCTGCCTCCACAGCTTTTTCCTTGGGGACGTCCCGAAACGAAGGCTGATTTAGAAGCCTCCAGTTTGGGCTAAAGTTGTGGTTTTTTAAACCAGGAAGCCCTGTGCTCCAAGCACACTGCAGCTGTGAAAGGCATCCCAAGGGGAGCGCAAAAGTGCCACAACATGGCTGTCTCCACAGCTTTTCCCTTGGGATAATTCCTAAACCCAGGCTGATTTAAATGACCAGTGTTACGGTTAGGGTTAGGGTTACGCCTAGGTGTAGAGCTTTTTAAACCAGCAAGCTCTGAGCTCCAGGCACACGGCAGCTGCGAAAGGCATCCCAAGGGGAGCACAAAAGTGCCAGAAAATGGCTGCCTCCACACGTTTTCATTGGCACCATTGCTAAGCCTAGGCTGAATCACCTGCCTCCAGTCTCAGCTAGGGACATGGTTTTTTAAACCAGGAAGCCCTGAGCTCCAGGCACTTGGCAGCTGTGAAAGGCATCCCAAGGGGAGTACAAAAGTGCAACAACATGGCAGCTTTCACAGCTTTTTCCTTGGCACCATCCCTATACCTAGGCTGATTTATCTGCCTAGGCTTAGGGTTAGGGCTCAGCCTAGGGCTAGGATTTTTTTAAGCAGGAAGCCCTGAGTTCCAGGCTTACTGCATCTGCCAAAGGCATCCCAAAGGGAGCGCAGAAGTGCCACAACATGGCTGCTTTCACAGCTTTTTCCTTAGGAAGAACCCTAATACCCGGCTGATTTACCTTCCTAGGGTTACTGTTAGGCTTAGGCCTAGGACTTTTAAAACCAGGAAGCCCTGTGCTCCAGGCACACTGCAGCTGTTAAAGGCATCCCAAGGGGAGCGCAAAAGTGACACAACTTGGCTGCCTCCACTGCTATTTCCATGAGACCATCCCGAATCATAGGCTGATTTTCCTTCCTAGGCTTAAGGTTTGAGTTAGGCCTAGGGTTAGTGTTCTTTTAACCAGAAAGCCCTGAGTTCCAAGAACACAGCAGCTGCGAAGGACTACCCAAGAAGAGCGCAGAAGTGCCTCAACATGCCTGCCTCCACAGCTTTTTCCTTGGGGACGTCCCGAAACGAAGGCTGATTTAGAAGCCTCCAGTTTGGGCTAAAGTTGTGGTTTTTTACACCAGGAAGCCCTGTGCTCCAAGCACACTGCAGCTGTGAAAGGCATCCCAAGGGGAGCGCAAAAGTGCCACAACATGGCTGTCTCCACAGCTTTTCCATTGGGATAATTCCTAAACCCAGGCTGATTTAAATGACCAGTGTTACGGTTAGGGTTAGGGTTACGCCTAGGTGTAGAGCTTTTTAAACCAGCAAGCTCTGAGCTCCAGGCACACGGCAGCTGCGAAAGGCATCCCAAGGGGAGCACAAAAGTGCCAGAAAATGGCTGCCTCCACACGTTTTCATTGGCACCATTGCTAAGCCTAGGCTGAATCACCTGCCTCCAGTCTCAGCTAGGGACATTGTTTTTTAAACCAGGAAGCCCTGTGCTCCAAGCTCACTGCAGCTGTGAAAGGCATCCCAAGGGGAGTACAAAAGTGCAACAACATGGCAGCTTTCACAGCTTTTTCCTTGGCACCATCCCTATACCTAGGCTGATTTATCTGCCTAGGGTTAGGGTTAGGGCTCAGCCTAGGGCTAGGATTTTTTTAAGCAGGAAGCCCTGAGTTCCAGGCTTACTGCATCTGCCAAAGGCATCCCAAAGGGAGCGCAGAAGTGCCACAACATGGCTGCTTTCACAGCTTTTTCCTTAGGAAGAACCCTAATACCCGGCTGATTTACCTTCCTAGGGTTACTGTTAGGCTTAGGCCTAGGACTTTTAAAACCAGGAAGCCCTGTGCTCCAGGCACACTGCAGCTGTGAAAGGCATCCCAAGGGGAGCGCAAAAGTGACACAACTTGGCTGCCTCCACTGCTATTTCCATGAGACCATCCCGAATCATAGGCTGATTTTCCTTCCTAGGCTTAAGGTTTGAGTTAGGCCTAGGGTTAGTGTTCTTTTAACCAGAAAGCCCTGAGTTCCAAGAACACAGCAGCTGCGAAGGACTACCCAAGAAGAGCGCAGAAGTGCCTCAACATGCCTGCCTCCACAGCTTTTTCCTTGGGGACGTCCCGAAACGAAGGCTGATTTAGAAGCCTCCAGTTTGGGCTAAAGTTGTGGTTTTTTACACCAGGAAGCCCTGTGCTCCAAGCACACTGCAGCTGTGAAAGGCATCCCAAGGGGAGCGCAAAAGTGCCACAACATGGCTGTCTCCACAGCTTTTCCCTTGGGATAATTCCTAAACCCAGGCTGATTTAAATGACCAGTGTTACGGTTAGGGTTAGGGTTACGCCTAGGTGTAGAGCTTTTTAAACCAGCAAGCTCTGAGCTCCAGGCACACGGCAGCTGCGAAAGGCATCCCAAGGGGAGCACAAAAGTGCCAGAAAATGGCTGCCTCCACACGTTTTCATTGGCACCATTGCTAAGCCTAGGCTGAATCACCTGCCTCCAGTCTCAGCTAGGGACATGGTTTTTTAAACCAGGAAGCCCTGAGCTCCAGGCACACGGCAGCTGTGAAAGGCATCCCAAGGGGAGTACAAAAGTGCAACAACATGGCAGCTTTCACAGCTTTTTCCTTGGCACCATCCCTATACCTAGGCTGATTTATCTGCCTAGGGTTAGGGTTAGGGCTCAGCCAAGGGCAAGGATTTTTTTAACCAGGAAGCCCTGAGTTCCAGGCTTACTGCATCTGCCAAAGGCATCCCAAAGGGAGCGCAGAAGTGCCACAACATGGCTGCTTTCACAGCTTTTTCCTTAGGAAGAACCCTAATACCCGGCTGATTTACCTTCCTAGGGTTACTGTTAGGCTTAGGCCTAGGACTTTTAAAACCAGGAAGCCCTGTGCTCCAGGCACACTGCAGCTGTTAAAGGCATCCCAAGGGGAGCGCAAAAGTGACACAACTTGGCTGCCTCCACTGCTATTTCCATGAGACCATCCCGAATCATAGGCTGATTTTCCTTCCTAGGCTTAAGGTTTGAGTTAGGCCTAGGGTTAGTGTTCTTTTAACCAGAAAGCCCTGAGTTCCAAGAACACAGCAGCTGCGAAGGACTACCCAAGAAGAGCGCAGAAGTGCCTCAACATGCCTGCCTCCACAGCTTTTTCCTTGGGGACGTCTCGAAACGAAGGCTGATTTAGAAGCCTCCAGTTTGGGCTAAAGTTGTAGTTTTTTACACCAGGAAGCCCTGTGCTCCAAGCACACTGCAGCTGTGAAAGGCATCCCAAGGGGAGCGCAAAAGTGCCACAACATGGCTGTCTCCACAGCTTTTCCCTTGGGATAATTCCTAAACCCAGGCTGATTTAAATGACCAGTGTTACGGTTACGGTTAGGGTTACGCCTAGGTGTAGAGCTTTTTAAACCAGCAAGCTCTGAGCTCCAGGCACACGGCAGCTGCGAAAGGCATCCCAAGGGGAGCACAAAAGTGCCAGAAAATGGCTGCCTCCACACGTTTTCATTGGCACCATTGCTAAGCCTAGGCTGAATCACCTGCCTCCAGTCTCAGCTAGGGACATTGTTTTTTAAACCAGGAAGCCCTGAGCTCCAGGCACACGGCAGCTGTGAAAGGCATCCCAAGGGGAGTACAAAAGTGCAACAACATGGCAGCTTTCACAGCTTTTTCCTTGGCACAATCCCTATACCTAGGCTGATTTATCTGCCTAGGGTTAGGGTTAGGGCTCAGCCAAGGGCAAGGATTTTTTTAAGCAGGAAGCCCTGAGTTCCAGGCTTACTGCATCTGCCAAAGGCATCCCAAAGGGAGTGCAGAAGTGCCACAACATGGCTGCTTTCACAGCTTTTTCCTTAGGAAGAACCCTAATACCCGGCTGATTTACCTTCCTAGGGTTACTGTTAGGCTTAGGCCTAGGACTTTTAAAACCAGGAAGCCCTGTGCTCCAGGCACACTGCAGCTGTGAAAGGCATCCCAAGGGGAGCGCAAAAGTGACACAACTTGGCTGCCTCCACTGCTATTTCCATGAGACCATCCCGAATCATAGGCTGATTTTCCTTCCTAGGCTTAAGGTTTGAGTTAGGCCTAGGGTTAGTGTTCTTTTAACCAGAAAGCCCTGAGTTCCAAGAACACAGCAGCTGCGAAGGACTACCCAAGAAGAGCGCAGAAGTGCCTCAACATGCCTGCCTCCACAGCTTTTTCCTTGGGGACGTCCCGAAACGAAGGCTGATTTAGAAGCCTCCAGTTTGGGCTAAAGTTGTGGTTTTTTACACCAGGAAGCCCTGTGCTCCAAGCACACTGCAGCTGTGAAAGGCATCCCAAGGGGAGCGCAAAAGTGCCACAACATGGCTGTCTCCACAGCTTTTCCCTTGGGATAATTCCTAAACCCAGGCTGATTTAAATGACCAGTGTTACGGTTAGGGTTAGGGTTACGCCTAGGTGTAGAGTTTTTTAAACCAGCAAGCTCTGAGCTCCAGGCACACGGCAGCTGCGAAAGGCATCCCAAGGGGAGCACAAAAGTGCCAGAAAATGGCTGCCTCCACACGTTTTCATTGGCACCATTGCTAAGCCTAGGCTGAATCACCTGCCTCCAGTCTCAGCTAGGGACATGGTTTTTTAAACCAGGAAGCCCTGAGCTCCAGGCACACGGCAGCTGTGAAAGGCATCCCAAGGGGAGTACAAAAGTGCAACAACATGGCAGCTTTCACAGCTTTTTCCTTGGCACCATCCCTATACCTAGGCTGATTTATCTGCCTAGGGTTAGGGTTAGGGCTCAGCCTAGGGCTAGGATTTTTTTAACCAGGAAGCCCTGAGTTCCAGGCTTACTGCATCTGCCAAAGGCATCCCAAAGGGAACGCAGAAGTGCCACAACATGGCTGCTTTCACAGCTTTTTCCTTAGGAAGAACCCTAATACCTGGCTGATTTACCTTCCTAGGGTTACTGTTAGGCTTAGGCCTAGGACTTTTAAAACCAGGAAGCCCTGTGCTCCAGGCACACTGCAGCTGTGAAAGGCATCCCAAGGGGAGCGCAAAAGTGACACAACTTGGCTGCCTCCACTGCTATTTCCATGAGACCATCCCGAATCATAGGCTGATTTTCCTTCCTAGGCTTAAGGTTTGAGTTAGGCCTAGGGTTAGTGTTCTTTTAACCAGAAAGCCCTGAGTTCCAAGAACACAGCAGCTGCGAAGGACTACCCAAGAAGAGCGCAGAAGTGCCTCAACATGCCTGCCTCCACAGCTTTTTCCTTGGGGACGTCCCGAAACGAAGGCTGATTTAGAAGCCTCCAGTTTGGGCTAAAGTTGTGGTTTTTTAAACCAGGAAGCCCTGTGCTCCAAGCACACTGCAGCTGTGAAAGGCATCCCAAGGGGAGCGCAAAAGTGCCACAACATGGCTGTCTCCACAGCTTTTCCCTTGGGATAATTCCTAAACCCAGGCTGATTTAAATGACCAGTGTTACGGTTAGGGTTAGGGTTACGCCTAGGTGTAGAGCTTTTTAAACCAGCAAGCTCTGAGCTCCAGGCACACGGCAGCTGCGAAAGGCATCCCAAGGGGAGCACAAAAGTGCCAGAAAATGGCTGCCTCCACACGTTTTCATTGGCACCATTGCTAAGCCTAGGCTGAATCACCTGCCTCCAGTCTCAGCTAGGGACATGGTTTTTTAAACCAGGAAGCCCTGAGCTCCAGGCACACGGCAGCTGTGAAAGGCATCCCAAGGGGAGTACAAAAGTGCAACAACATGGCAGCTTTCACAGCTTTTTCCTTGGCACCATCCCTATACCTAGGCTGATTTATCTGCCTAGGGTTAGGGTTAGGGCTCAGCCTAGGGCTAGGATTTTTTTAAGCAGGAAGCCCTGAGTTCCAGGCTTACTGCATCTGCCAAAGGCATCCCAAAGGGAGCGCAGAAGTGGCACAACATGGCTGCTTTCACAGCTTTTTTCCTTAGGAAGAACCCTAATACCCGGCTGATTTACCTTCCTAGGGTTACTGTTAGGCTTAGGCCTAGGACTTTTAAAACCAGGAAGCCCTGTGCTCCAAGCACACTGCAGCTGTGAAAGGCATCCCAAGGGGAGCGCAAAAGTGACACAACTTGGCTGCCTCCACTGCTATTTCCATGAGACCATCCCGAATCATAGGCTGATTTTCCTTCCTAGGCTTAAGGTTTGAGTTAGGCCTAGGGTTAGTGTTCTTTTAACCAGAAAGCCCTGAGTTCCAAGAACACAGCAGCTGCGAAGGACTACCCAAGAAGAGCGCAGAAGTGCCTCAACATGCCTGCCTCCACAGCTTTTTCCTTGGGGACGTCCCGAAACGAAGGCTGATTTAGAAGCCTCCAGTTTGGGCTAAAGTTGTGGTTTTTTACACCAGGAAGCCCTGTGCTCCAAGCACACTGCAGCTGTGAAAGGCATCCCAAGGGGAGCGCAAAAGTGCCACAACATGGCTGTCTCCACAGCTTTTCCCTTGGGATAATTCCTAAACCCAGGCTGATTTAAATGACCAGTGTTACGGTTACGGTTAGGGTTACGCCTAGGTGTAGAGCTTTTTCAACCAGCAAGCTCTGAGCTCCAGGCACACGGCAGCAGCGAAAGGCATCCCAAGGGGAGCACAAAAGTGCCAGAAAATGGCTGCCTCCACACGTTTTCATTGGCACCATTGCTAAGCCTAGGCTGAATCACCTGCCTCCAGTCTCAGCTAGGGACATTGTTTTTTAAACCAGGAAGCCCTAAGCTCCAGGCACACGGCAGCTGTGAAAGGCATCCCAAGGGGAGTACAAAAGTGCAACAACATGGCAGCTTTCACAGCTTTTTCCTTGGCACCATCCCTATACCTAGGCTGATTTATCTGCCTAGGGTTAGGGTTAGGGCTCAGCCAAGGGCAAGGATTTTTTTTAGCAGGAAGCCCTGAGTTCCAGACTTACTGCATCTGCCAAAGGCATCCCAAAGGGAGCGCAGAAGTGCCACAACATGGCTGCTTTCACAGCTTTTTCCTTAGGAAGAACCCTAATACCCGGCTGATTTACCTTCCTAGGGTTACTGTTAGGCTTAGGCCTAGGACTTTTAAAACCAGGAAGCCCTGTGCTCCAGGCACACTGCAGCTGTTAAAGGCATCCCAAGGGGAGCGCAAAAGTGACACAACTTGGCTGCCTCCACTGCTATTTCCATGAGACCATCCCGAATGATAGGCTGATTTTCCTTCCTAGGCTTAAGGTTTGAGTTAGGCCTAGGGTTAGTGTTCTTTTAACCAGAAAGCCCTGAGTTCCAAGAACACAGCAGCTGCGAAGGACTACCCAAGAAGAGCGCAGAAGTGCCTCAACATGCCTGCCTCCACAGCTTTTTCCTTGGGGACGTCCCGAAACGAAGGCTGATTTAGAAGCCTCCAGTTTGGGCTAAAGTTGTGGTTTTTTACACCAGGAAGCCCTGTGCTCCAAGCACACTGCAGCTGTGAAAGGCATCCCAAGGGGAGCGCAAAAGTGCCACAACATGGCTGTCTCCACAGCTTTTCCCTTGGGATAATTCCTAAACCCAGGCTGATTTAAATGACCAGTGTTACGGTTACGGTTAGGGTTACGCCTAGGTGTAGAGCTTTTTAAACCAGCAAGCTCTGAGCTCCAGGCACACGGCAGCAGCGAAAGGCATCCCAAGGGGAGCACAAAAGTGCCAGAAAATGGCTGCCTCCACACGTTTTCATTGGCACCATTGCTAAGCCTAGGCTGAATCACCTGCCTCCAGTCTCAGCTAGGGACATTGTTTTTTAAACCAGGAAGCCCTGAGCTCCAGGCACACGGCAGCTGTGAAAGGCATCCCAAGGGGAGTACAAAAGTGCAACAACATGGCAGCTTTCACAGCTTTTTCCTTGGCACAATCCCTATACCTAGGCTGATTTATCTGCCTAGGGTTAGGGTTAGGGCTCAGCCAAGGGCAAGGATTTTTTTAAGCAGGAAGCCCTGAGTTCCAGGCTTACTGCATCTGCCAAAGGCATCCCAAAGGGAGCGCAGAAGTGCCACAACATGGCTGCTTTCACAGCTTTTTCCTTAGGAAGAACCCTAATACCCGGCTGATTTACCTTCCTAGGGTTACTGTTAGGCTTAGGCCTAGGACTTTTAAAACCAGGAAGCCCTGTGCTCCAGGCACACTGCAGCTGTGAAAGGCATCCCAAGGGGAGCGCAAAAGTGACACAACTTGGCTGCCTCCACTGCTATTTCCATGAGACCATCCCGAATCATAGGCTGATTTTCCTTCCTAGGCTTAAGGTTTGAGTTAGGCCTAGGGTTAGTGTTCTTTTAACCAGAAAGCCCTGAGTTCCAAGAACACAGCAGCTGCGAAGGACTACCCAAGAAGAGCGCAGAAGTGCCTCAACATGCCTGCCTCCACAGCTTTTTCCTTGGGGACGTCCCGAAACGAAGGCTGATTTAGAAGCCTCCAGTTTGGGCTAAAGTTGTGGTTTTTTACACCAGGAAGCCCTGTGCTCCAAGCACACTGCAGCTGTGAAAGGCATCCCAAGGGGAGCGCAAAAGTGCCACAACATGGCTGTCTCCACAGCTTTTCCCTTGGGATAATTCCTAAACCCAGGCTGATTTAAATGACCAGTGTTACGGTTAGGGTTAGGGTTACGCCTAGGTGTAGAGCTTTTTAAACCAGCAAGCTCTGAGCTCCAGGCACACGGCAGCTGCGAAAGGCATCCCAAGGGGAGCACAAAAGTGCCAGAAAATGGCTGCCTCCACACGTTTTCATTGGCACCATTGCTAAGCCTAGGCTGAATCACCTGCCTCCAGTCTCAGCTAGGGACATGGTTTTTTAAACCAGGAAGCCCTGAGCTCCAGGCACACGGCAGCTGTGAAAGGCATCCCAAGGGGAGTACAAAAGTGCAACAACATGGCAGCTTTCACAGCTTTTTCCTTGGCACCATCCCTATACCTAGGCTGATTTATCTGCCTAGGGTTAGGGTTAGGGCTCAGCCTAGGGCTAGGATTTTTTTAAGCAGGAAGCCCTGAGTTCCAGGCTTACTGCATCTGCCAAAGGCATCCCAAAGGGAGCGCAGAAGTGCCACAACATGGCTGCTTTCACAGCTTTTTCCTTAGGAAGAACCCTAATACCCGGCTGATTTACCTTCCTAGGGTTACTGTTAGGCTTAGGCCTAGGACTTTTAAAACCAGGAAGCCCTGTGCTCCAGGCACACTGCAGCTGTGAAAGGCATCCCAAGGGGAGCGCAAAAGTGACACAACTTGGCTGCCTCCACTGCTATTTCCATGAGACCATCCCGAATCATAGGCTGATTTTCCTTCCTAGGCTTAAGGTTTGAGTTAGGCCTAGGGTTAGTGTTCTTTTAACCAGAAAGCCCTGAGTTCCAAGAACACAGCAGCTGCGAAGGACTACCCAAGAAGAGCGCAGAAGTGCCTCAACATGCCTGCCTCCACAGCTTTTTCCTTGGGGACGTCCCGAAACGAAGGCTGATTTAGAAGCCTCCAGTTTGGGCTAAAGTTGTGGTTTTTTACACCAGGAAGCCCTGTGCTCCAAGCACACTGCAGCTGTGAAAGGCATCCCAAGGGGAGCGCAAAAGTGCCACAACATGGCTGTCTCCACAGCTTTTCCCTTGGGATAATTCCTAAACCCAGGCTGATTTAAATGACCAGTGTTACGGTTAGGGTTAGGGTTACGCCAAGGTGTAGAGCTTTTTAAACCAGCAAGCTCTGAGCTCCAGGCACACGGCAGCTGCGAAAGGCATCCCAAGGGGAGCACAAAAGTGCCAGAAAATGGCTGCCTCCACACGTTTTCATTGGCACCATTGCTAAGCCTAGGCTGAATCACCTGCCTCCAGTCTCAGCTAGGGACATTGTTTTTTAAACCAGGAAGCCCTAAGCTCCAGGCACACGGCAGCTGTGAAAGGCATCCCAAGGGGAGTACAAAAGTGCAACAACATGGCAGCTTTCACAGCTTTTTCCTTGGCACCATCCCTATACCTAGGCTGATTTATCTGCCTAGGCTTAGGGTTAGGGCTCAGCCAAGGGCAAGGATTTTTTTAACCAGGAAGCCCTGAGTTCCAGGCTTACTGCATCTGCCAAAGGCATCCCAAAGGGAGCGCAGAAGTGCCACAACATGGCTGCTTTCACAGCTTTTTCCTTAGGAAGAACCCTAATACCCGGCTGATTTACCTTCCTAGGGTTACTGTTAGGCTTAGGCCTAGGACTTTTAAAACCAGGAAGCCCTGTGCTCCAGGCACACTGCAGCTGTTAAAGGCATCCCAAGGGGAGCGCAAAAGTGACACAACTTGGCTGCCTCCACTGCTATTTCCATGAGACCATCCCGAATCATAGGCTGATTTTCCTTCCTAGGCTTAAGGTTTGAGTTAGGCCTAGGGTTAGTGTTCTTTTAACCAGAAAGCCCTGAGTTCCAAGAACACAGCAGCTGCGAAGGACTACCCAAGAAGAGCGCAGAAGTGCCTCAACATGCCTGCCTCCACAGCTTTTTCCTTGGGGACGTCTCGAAACGAAGGCTGATTTAGAAGCCTCCAGTTTGGGCTAAAGTTGTAGTTTTTTACACCAGGAAGCCCTGTGCTCCAAGCACACTGCAGCTGTGAAAGGCATCCCAAGGGGAGCGCAAAAGTGCCACAACATGGCTGTCTCCACAGCTTTTCCCTTGGGATAATTCCTAAACCCAGGCTGATTTAAATGACCAGTGTTACGGTTAGGGTTAGGGTTACGCCTAGGTGTAGAGCTTTTTAAACCAGCAAGCTCTGAGCTCCAGGCACACGGCAGCTGCGAAAGGCATCCCAAGGGGAGCACAAAAGTGCCAGAAAATGGCTGCCTCCACACGTTTTCATTGGCACCATTGCTAAGCCTAGGCTGAATCACCTGCCTCCAGTCTCAGCTAGGGACATTGTTTTTTAAACCAGGAAGCCCTGAGCTCCAGGCACACGGCAGCTGTGAAAGGCATCCCAAGGGGAGTACAAAAGTGCAACAACATGGCAGCTTTCACAGCTTTTTCCTTGGCACAATCCCTATACCTAGGCTGATTTATCTGCCTAGGGTTAGGGTTAGGGCTCAGCCAAGGGCAAGGATTTTTTTAAGCAGGAAGCCCTGAGTTCCAGGCTTACTGCATCTGCCAAAGGCATCCCAAAGGGAGTGCAGAAGTGCCACAACATGGCTGCTTTCACAGCTTTTTCCTTAGGAAGAACCCTAATACCCGGCTGATTTACCTTCCTAGGGTTACTGTTAGGCTTAGGCCTAGGACTTTTAAAACCAGGAAGCCCTGTGCTCCAGGCACACTGCAGCTGTGAAAGGCATCCCAAGGGGAGCGCAAAAGTGACACAACTTGGCTGCCTCCACTGCTATTTCCATGAGACCATCCCGAATCATAGGCTGATTTTCCTTCCTAGGCTTAAGGTTTGAGTTAGGCCTAGGGTTAGTGTTCTTTTAACCAGAAAGCCCTGAGTTCCAAGAACACAGCAGCTGCGAAGGACTACCCAAGAAGAGCGCAGAAGTGCCTCAACATGCCTGCCTCCACAGCTTTTTCCTTGGGGACGTCCCGAAACGAAGGCTGATTTAGAAGCCTCCAGTTTGGGCTAAAGTTGTGGTTTTTTACACCAGGAAGCCCTGTGCTCCAAGCACACTGCAGCTGTGAAAGGCATCCCAAGGGGAGCGCAAAAGTGCCACAACATGGCTGTCTCCACAGCTTTTCCCTTGGGATAATTCCTAAACCCAGGCTGATTTAAATGACCAGTGTTACGGTTAGGGTTAGGGTTACGCCTAGGTGTAGAGTTTTTTAAACCAGCAAGCTCTGAGCTCCAGGCACACGGCAGCTGCGAAAGGCATCCCAAGGGGAGCACAAAAGTGCCAGAAAATGGCTGCCTCCACACGTTTTCATTGGCACCATTGCTAAGCCTAGGCTGAATCACCTGCCTCCAGTCTCAGCTAGGGACATGGTTTTTTAAACCAGGAAGCCCTGAGCTCCAGGCACACGGCAGCTGTGAAAGGCATCCCAAGGGGAGTACAAAAGTGCAACAACATGGCAGCTTTCACAGCTTTTTCCTTGGCACCATCCCTATACCTAGGCTGATTTATCTGCCTAGGGTTAGGGTTAGGGCTCAGCCTAGGGCTAGGATTTTTTTAACCAGGAAGCCCTGAGTTCCAGGCTTACTGCATCTGCCAAAGGCATCCCAAAGGGAGCGCAGAAGTGCCACAACATGGCTGCTTTCACAGCTTTTTCCTTAGGAAGAACCCTAATACCTGGCTGATTTACCTTCCTAGGGTTACTGTTAGGCTTAGGCCTAGGACTTTTAAAACCAGGAAGCCCTGTGCTCCAGGCACACTGCAGCTGTGAAAGGCATCCCAAGGGGAGCGCAAAAGTGACACAACTTGGCTGCCTCCACTGCTATTTCCATGAGACCATCCCGAATCATAGGCTGATTTTCCTTCCTAGGCTTAAGGTTTGAGTTAGGCCTAGGGTTAGTGTTCTTTTAACCAGAAAGCCCTGAGTTCCAAGAACACAGCAGCTGCGAAGGACTACCCAAGAAGAGCGCAGAAGTGCCTCAACATGCCTGCCTCCACAGCTTTTTCCTTGGGGACGTCCCGAAACGAAGGCTGATTTAGAAGCCTCCAGTTTGGGCTAAAGTTGTGGTTTTTTAAACCAGGAAGCCCTGTGCTCCAAGCACACTGCAGCTGTGAAAGGCATCCCAAGGGGAGCGCAAAAGTGCCACAACATGGCTGTCTCCACAGCTTTTCCCTTGGGATAATTCCTAAACCCAGGCTGATTTAAATGACCAGTGTTACGGTTAGGGTTAGGGTTACGCCTAGGTGTAGAGCTTTTTAAACCAGCAAGCTCTGAGCTCCAGGCACACGGCAGCTGCGAAAGGCATCCCAAGGGGAGCACAAAAGTGCCAGAAAATGGCTGCCTCCACACGTTTTCATTGGCACCATTGCTAAGCCTAGGCTGAATCACCTGCCTCCAGTCTCAGCTAGGGACATGGTTTTTTAAACCAGGAAGCCCTGAGCTCCAGGCACACGGCAGCTGTGAAAGGCATCCCAAGGGGAGTACAAAAGTGCAACAACATGGCAGCTTTCACAGCTTTTTCCTTGGCACCATCCCTATACCTAGGCTGATTTATCTGCCTAGGGTTAGGGTTAGGGCTCAGCCTAGGGCTAGGATTTTTTTAAGCAGGAAGCCCTGAGTTCCAGGCTTACTGCATCTGCCAAAGGCATCCCAAAGGGAGCGCAGAAGTGGCACAACATGGCTGCTTTCACAGCTTTTTTCCTTAGGAAGAACCCTAATACCCGGCTGATTTACCTTCCTAGGGTTACTGTTAGGCTTAGGCCTAGGACTTTTAAAACCAGGAAGCCCTGTGCTCCAAGCACACTGCAGCTGTGAAAGGCATCCCAAGGGGAGCGCAAAAGTGACACAACTTGGCTGCCTCCACTGCTATTTCCATGAGACCATCCCGAATCATAGGCTGATTTTCCTTCCTAGGCTTAAGGTTTGAGTTAGGCCTAGGGTTAGTGTTCTTTTAACCAGAAAGCCCTGAGTTCCAAGAACACAGCAGCTGCGAAGGACTACCCAAGAAGAGCGCAGAAGTGCCTCAATATGCCTGCCTCCACAGCTTTTTCCTTGGGGACGTCCCGAAACGAAGGCTGATTTAGAAGCCTCCAGTTTGGGCTAAAGTTGTGGTTTTTTACACCAGGAAGCCCTGTGCTCCAAGCACACTGCAGCTGTGAAAGGCATCCCAAGGGGAGCGCAAAAGTGCCACAACATGGCTGTCTCCACAGCTTTTCCCTTGGGATAATTCCTAAACCCAGGCTGATTTAAATGACCAGTGTTACGGTTACGGTTAGGGTTACGCCTAGGTGTAGAGCTTTTTCAACCAGCAAGCTCTGAGCTCCAGGCACACGGCAGCAGCGAAAGGCATCCCAAGGGGAGCACAAAAGTGCCAGAAAATGGCTGCCTCCACACGTTTTCATTGGCACCATTGCTAAGCCTAGGCTGAATCACCTGCCTCCAGTCTCAGCTAGGGACATTGTTTTTTAAACCAGGAAGCCCTAAGCTCCAGGCACACGGCAGCTGTGAAAGGCATCCCAAGGGGAGTACAAAAGTGCAACAACATGGCAGCTTTCACAGCTTTTTCCTTGGCACCATCCCTATACCTAGGCTGATTTATCTGCCTAGGGTTAGGGTTAGGGCTCAGCCAAGGGCAAGGATTTTTTTTAGCAGGAAGCCCTGAGTTCCAGACTTACTGCATCTGCCAAAGGCATCCCAAAGGGAGCGCAGAAGTGCCACAACATGGCTGCTTTCACAGCTTTTTCCTTAGGAAGAACCCTAATACCCGGCTGATTTACCTTCCTAGGGTTACTGTTAGGCTTAGGCCTAGGACTTTTAAAACCAGGAAGCCCTGTGCTCCAGGCACACTGCAGCTGTTAAAGGCATCCCAAGGGGAGCGCAAAAGTGACACAACTTGGCTGCCTCCACTGCTATTTCCATGAGACCATCCCGAATCATAGGCTGATTTTCCTTCCTAGGCTTAAGGTTTGAGTTAGGCCTAGGGTTAGTGTTCTTTTAACCAGAAAGCCCTGAGTTCCAAGAACACAGCAGCTGCGAAGGACTACCCAAGAAGAGCGCAGAAGTGCCTCAACATGCCTGCCTCCACAGCTTTTTCCTTGGGGACGTCCCGAAACGAAGGCTGATTTAGAAGCCTCCAGTTTGGGCTAAAGTTGTGGTTTTTTACACCAGGAAGCCCTGTGCTCCAAGCACACTGCAGCTGTGAAAGGCATCCCAAGGGGAGCGCAAAAGTGCCACAACATGGCTGTCTCCACAGCTTTTCCCTTGGGATAATTCCTAAACCCAGGCTGATTTAAATGACCAGTGTTACGGTTACGGTTAGGGTTACGCCTAGGTGTAGAGCTTTTTAAACCAGCAAGCTCTGAGCTCCAGGCACACGGCAGCTGCGAAAGGCATCCCAAGGGGAGCACAAAAGTGCCAGAAAATGGCTGCCTCCACACGTTTTCATTGGCACCATTGCTAAGCCTAGGCTGAATCACCTGCCTCCAGTCTCAGCTAGGGACATTGTTTTTTAAACCAGGAAGCCCTGAGCTCCAGGCACACGGCAGCTGTGAAAGGCATCCCAAGGGGAGTACAAAAGTGCAACAACATGGCAGCTTTCACAGCTTTTTCCTTGGCACAATCCCTATACCTAGGCTGATTTATCTGCCTAGGGTTAGGGTTAGGGCTCAGCCAAGGGCAAGGATTTTTTTAAGCAGGAAGCCCTGAGTTCCAGGCTTACTGCATCTGCCAAAGGCATCCCAAAGGGAGCGCAGAAGTGCCACAACATGGCTGCTTTCACAGCTTTTTCCTTAGGAAGAACCCTAATACCCGGCTGATTTACCTTCCTAGGGTTACTGTTAGGCTTAGGCCTAGGACTTTTAAAACCAGGAAGCCCTGTGCTCCAGGCACACTGCAGCTGTGAAAGGCATCCCAAGGGGAGCGCAAAAGTGACACAACTTGGCTGCCTCCACTGCTATTTCCATGAGACCATCCCGAATCATAGGCTGATTTTCCTTCCTAGGCTTAAGGTTTGAGTTAGGCCTAGGGTTAGTGTTCTTTTAACCAGAAAGCCCTGAGTTCCAAGAACACAGCAGCTGCGAAGGACTACCCAAGAAGAGCGCAGAAGTGCCTCAACATGCCTGCCTCCACAGCTTTTTCCTTGGGGACGTCCCGAAACGAAGGCTGATTTAGAAGCCTCCAGTTTGGGCTAAAGTTGTGGTTTTTTACACCAGGAAGCCCTGTGCTCCAAGCACACTGCAGCTGTGAAAGGCATCCCAAGGGGAGCGCAAAAGTGCCACAACATGGCTGTCTCCACAGCTTTTCCCTTGGGATAATTCCTAAACCCAGGCTGATTTAAATGACCAGTGTTACGGTTAGGGTTAGGGTTACGCCTAGGTGTAGAGCTTTTTAAACCAGCAAGCTCTGAGCTCCAGGCACACGGCAGCTGCGAAAGGCATCCCAAGGGGAGCACAAAAGTGCCAGAAAATGGCTGCCTCCACACGTTTTCATTGGCACCATTGCTAAGCCTAGGCTGAATCACCTGCCTCCAGTCTCAGCTAGGGACATGGTTTTTTAAACCAGGAAGCCCTGAGCTCCAGGCACACGGCAGCTGTGAAAGGCATCCCAAGGGGAGTACAAAAGTGCAACAACATGGCAGCTTTCACAGCTTTTTCCTTGGCACCATCCCTATACCTAGGCTGATTTATCTGCCTAGGGTTAGGGTTAGGGCTCAGCCTAGGGCTAGGATTTTTTTAAGCAGGAAGCCCTGAGTTCCAGGCTTACTGCATCTGCCAAAGGCATCCCAAAGGGAGCGCAGAAGTGCCACAACATGGCTGCTTTCACAGCTTTTTCCTTAGGAAGAACCCTAATACCTGGCTGATTTACCTTCCTAGGGTTACTGTTAGGCTTAGGCCTAGGACTTTTAAAACCAGGAAGCCCTGTGCTCCAGGCACACTGCAGCTGTTAAAGGCATCCCAAGGGGAGCGCAAAAGTGACACAACTTGGCTGCCTCCACTGCTATTTCCATGAGACCATCCCGAATCATAGGCTGATTTTCCTTCCTAGGCTTAAGGTTTGAGTTAGGCCTAGGGTTAGTGTTCTTTTAACCAGAAAGCCCTGAGTTCCAAGAACACAGCAGCTGCGAAGGACTACCCAAGAAGAGCGCAGAAGTGCCTCAACATGCCTGCCTCCACAGCTTTTTCCTTGGGGACGTCCCGAAACGAAGGCTGATTTAGAAGCCTCCAGTTTGGGCTAAAGTTGTGGTTTTTTACACCAGGAAGCCCTGTGCTCCAAGCACACTGCAGCTGTGAAAGGCATCCCAAGGGGAGCGCAAAAGTGCCACAACATGGCTGTCTCCACAGCTTTTCCCTTGGGATAATTCCTAAACCCAGGCTGATTTAAATGACCAGTGTTACGGTTACGGTTAGGGTTACGCCTAGGTGTAGAGCTTTTTCAACCAGCAAGCTCTGAGCTCCAGGCACACGGCAGCAGCGAAAGGCATCCCAAGGGGAGCACAAAAGTGCCAGAAAATGGCTGCCTCCACACGTTTTCATTGGCACCATTGCTAAGCCTAGGCTGAATCACCTGCCTCCAGTCTCAGCTAGGGACATTGTTTTTTAAACCAGGAAGCCCTAAGCTCCAGGCACACGGCAGCTGTGAAAGGCATCCCAAGGGGAGTACAAAAGTGCAACAACATGGCAGCTTTCACAGCTTTTTCCTTGGCACCATCCCTATACCTAGGCTGATTTATCTGCCTAGGGTTAGGGTTAGGGCTCAGCCAAGGGCAAGGATTTTTTTTAGCAGGAAGCCCTGAGTTCCAGGCTTACTGCATCTGCCAAAGGCATCCCAAAGGGAGCGCAGAAGTGCCACAACATGGCTGCTTTCACAGCTTTTTCCTTAGGAAGAACCCTAATACCCGGCTGATTTACCTTCCTAGGGTTACTGTTAGGCTTAGGCCTAGGACTTTTAAAACCAGGAAGCCCTGTGCTCCAGGCACACTGCAGCTGTTAAAGGCATCCCAAGGGGAGCGCAAAAGTGACACAACTTGGCTGCCTCCACTGCTATTTCCATGAGACCATCCCGAATCATAGGCTGATTTTCCTTCCTAGGCTTAAGGTTTGAGTTAGGCCTAGGGTTAGTGTTCTTTTAACCAGAAAGCCCTGAGTTCCAAGAACACAGCAGCTGCGAAGGACTACCCAAGAAGAGCGCAGAAGTGCCTCAACATGCCTGCCTCCACAGCTTTTTCCTTGGGGACGTCCCGAAACGAAGGCTGATTTAGAAGCCTCCAGTTTGGGCTAAAGTTGTGGTTTTTTACACCAGGAAGCCCTGTGCTCCAAGCACACTGCAGCTGTGAAAGGCATCCCAAGGGGAGCGCAAAAGTGCCACAACATGGCTGTCTCCACAGCTTTTCCCTTGGGATAATTCCTAAACCCAGGCTGATTTAAATGACCAGTGTTACGGTTAGGGTTAGGGTTACGCCTAGGTGTAGAGCTTTTTAAACCAGCAAGCTCTGAGCTCCAGGCACACGGCAGCTGCGAAAGGCATCCCAAGGGGAGCACAAAAGTGCCAGAAAATGGCTGCCTCCACACGTTTTCATTGGCACCATTGCTAAGCCTAGGCTGAATCACCTGCCTCCAGTCTCAGCTAGGGACATTGTTTTTTAAACCAGGAAGCCCTGAGCTCCAGGCACACGGCAGCTGTGAAAGGCATCCCAAGGGGAGTACAAAAGTGCAACAACATGGCAGCTTTCACAGCTTTTTCCTTGGCACAATCCCTATACCTAGGCTGATTTATCTGCCTAGGGTTAGGGTTAGGGCTCAGCCAAGGGCAAGGATTTTTTTAAGCAGGAAGCCCTGAGTTCCCGGCTTACTGCATCTGCCAAAGGCATCCCAAAGGGAGCGCAGAAGTGCCACAACATGGCTGCTTTCACAGCTTTTTCCTTAGGAAGAACCCTAATACCCGGCTGATTTACCTTCCTAGGGTTACTGTTAGGCTTAGGCCTAGGACTTTTAAAACCAGGAAGCCCTGTGCTCCAGGCACACTGCAGCTGTTAAAGGCATCCCAAGGGGAGCGCAAAAGTGACACAACTTGGCTGCCTCCACTGCTATTTCCATGAGACCATCCCGAATCATAGGCTGATTTTCCTTCCTAGGCTTAAGGTTTGAGTTAGGCCTAGGGTTAGTGTTCTTTTAACCAGAAAGCCCTGAGTTCCAAGAACACAGCAGCTGCGAAGGACTACCCAAGAAGAGCGCAGAAGTGCCTCAACATGCCTGCCTCCACAGCTTTTTCCTTGGGGACGTCCCGAAACGAAGGCTGATTTAGAAGCCTCCAGTTTGGGCTAAAGTTGTGGTTTTTTACACCAGGAAGCCCTGTGCTCCAAGCACACTGCAGCTGTGAAAGGCATCCCAAGGGGAGCGCAAAAGTGCCACAACATGGCTGTCTCCACAGCTTTTCCCTTGGGATAATTCCTAAACCCAGGCTGATTTAAATGACCAGTGTTACGGTTAGGGTTAGGGTTACGCCTAGGTGTAGAGCTTTTTCAACCAGCAAGCTCTGAGCTCCAGGCACACGGCAGCAGCGAAAGGCATCCCAAGGGGAGCACAAAAGTGCCAGAAAATGGCTGCCTCCACACGTTTTCATTGGCACCATTGCTAAGCCTAGGCTGAATCACCTGCCTCCAGTCTCAGCTAGGGACATGGTTTTTTAAACCAGGAAGCCCTGAGCTCCAGGCACACGGCAGCTGTGAAAGGCATCCCAAGGGGAGTACAAAAGTGCAACAACATGGCAGCTTTCACAGCTTTTTCCTTGGCACCATCCCTATACCTAGGCTGATTTATCTGCCTAGGGTTAGGGTTAGGGCTCAGCCTAGGGCTAGGATTTTTTTAACCAGGAAGCCCTGAGTTCCAGGCTTACTGCATCTGCCAAAGGCATCCCAAAGGGAGCGCAGAAGTGCCACAACATGGCTGCTTTCACAGCTTTTTCCTTAGGAAGAACCCTAATACCCGGCTGATTTACCTTCCTAGGGTTACTGTTAGGCTTAGGCCTAGGACTTTTAAAACCAGGAAGCCCTGTGCTCCAAGCACACTGCAGCTGTGAAAGGCATCCCAAGGGGAGCGCAGAAGTGCCACAACATGGCTGCTTTCACAGCTTTTTCCTTAGGAAGAACCCTAATACCCGGCTGATTTACCTTCCTAGGGTTACTGTTAGGCTTAGGCCTAGGACTTTTAAAACCAGGAAGCCCTGTGCTCCAGGCACACTGCAGCTGTGAAAGGCATCCCAAGGGGAGCGCAAAAGTGACACAACTTGGCTGCCTCCACTGCTATTTCCATGAGACCATCCCGAATCATAGGCTGATTTTCCTTCCTAGGCTTAAGGTTTGAGTTAGGCCTAGGGTTAGTGTTCTTTTAACCAGAAAGCCCTGAGTTCCAAGAACACAGCAGCTGCGAAGGACTACCCAAGAAGAGCGCAGAAGTGCCTCAACATGCCTGCCTCCACAGCTTTTTCCTTGGGGACGTCCCGAAACGAAGGCTGATTTAGAAGCCTCCAGTTTGGGCTAAAGTTGTGGTTTTTTACACCAGGAAGCCCTGTGCTCCAAGCACACTGCAGCTGTGAAAGGCATCCCAAGGGGAGCGCAAAAGTGCCACAACATGGCTGTCTCCACAGCTTTTCCCTTGGGATAATTCCTAAACCCAGGCTGATTTAAATGACCAGTGTTACGGTTAGGGTTAGGGTTACGCCTAGGTGTAGAGTTTTTTAAACCAGCAAGCTCTGAGCTCCAGGCACACGGCAGCTGCGAAAGGCATCCCAAGGGGAGCACAAAAGTGCCAGAAAATGGCTGCCTCCACACGTTTTCATTGGCACCATTGCTAAGCCTAGGCTGAATCACCTGCCTCCAGTCTCAGCTAGGGACATTGTTTTTTAAACCAGGAAGCCCTGAGCTCCAGGCACACGGCAGCTGTGAAAGGCATCCCAAGGGGAGTACAAAAGTGCAACAACATGGCAGCTTTCACAGCTTTTTCCTTGGCACCATCCCTATACCTAGGCTGATTTATCTGCCTAGGGTTAGGGTTAGGGCTCAGCCTAGGGCTAGGATTTTTTTAACCAGGAAGCCCTGAGTTCCAGGCTTACTGCATCTGCCAAAGGCATCCCAAAGGGAGCGCAGAAGTGCCACAACATGGCTGCTTTCACAGCTTTTTCCTTAGGAAGAACCCTAATACCTGGCTGATTTACCTTCCTAGGGTTACTGTTAGGCTTAGGCCTAGGACTTTTAAAACCAGGAAGCCCTGTGCTCCAGGCACACTGCAGCTGTGAAAGGCATCCCAAGGGGAGCGCAAAAGTGACACAACTTGGCTGCCTCCACTGCTATTTCCATGAGACCATCCCGAATCATAGGCTGATTTTCCTTCCTAGGCTTAAGGTTTGAGTTAGGCCTAGGGTTAGTGTTCTTTTAACCAGAAAGCCCTGAGTTCCAAGAACACAGCAGCTGCGAAGGACTACCCAAGAAGAGCGCAGAAGTGCCTCAACATGCCTGCCTCCACAGCTTTTTCCTTGGGGACGTCCCGAAACGAAGGCTGATTTAGAAGCCTCCAGTTTGGGCTAAAGTTGTGGTTTTTTAAACCAGGAAGCCCTGTGCTCCAAGCACACTGCAGCTGTGAAAGGCATCCCAAGGGGAGCGCAAAAGTGCCACAACATGGCTGTCTCCACAGCTTTTCCCTTGGGATAATTCCTAAACCCAGGCTGATTTAAATGACCAGTGTTACGGTTAGGGTTAGGGTTACGCCTAGGTGTAGAGCTTTTTAAACCAGCAAGCTCTGAGCTCCAGGCACACGGCAGCTGCGAAAGGCATCCCAAGGGGAGCACAAAAGTGCCAGAAAATGGCTGCCTCCACACGTTTTCATTGGCACCATTGCTAAGCCTAGGCTGAATCACCTGCCTCCAGTCTCAGCTAGGGACATGGTTTTTTAAACCAGGAAGCCCTGAGCTCCAGGCACACGGCAGCTGTGAAAGGCATCCCAAGGGGAGTACAAAAGTGCAACAACATGGCAGCTTTCACAGCTTTTTCCTTGGCACCATCCCTATACCTAGGCTGATTTATCTGCCTAGGGTTAGGGTTAGGGCTCAGCCTAGGGCTAGGATTTTTTTAAGCAGGAAGCCCTGAGTTCCAGGCTTACTGCATCTGCCAAAGGCATCCCAAAGGGAGCGCAGAAGTGGCACAACATGGCTGCTTTCACAGCTTTTTTCCTTAGGAAGAACCCTAATACCCGGCTGATTTACCTTCCTAGGGTTACTGTTAGGCTTAGGCCTAGGACTTTTAAAACCAGGAAGCCCTGTGCTCCAAGCACACTGCAGCTGTGAAAGGCATCCCAAGGGGAGCGCAAAAGTGACACAACTTGGCTGCCTCCACTGCTATTTCCATGAGACCATCCCGAATCATAGGCTGATTTTCCTTCCTAGGCTTAAGGTTTGAGTTAGGCCTAGGGTTAGTGTTCTTTTAACCAGAAAGCCCTGAGTTCCAAGAACACAGCAGCTGCGAAGGACTACCCAAGAAGAGCGCAGAAGTGCCTCAATATGCCTGCCTCCACAGCTTTTTCCTTGGGGACGTCCCGAAACGAAGGCTGATTTAGAAGCCTCCAGTTTGGGCTAAAGTTGTGGTTTTTTACACCAGGAAGCCCTGTGCTCCAAGCACACTGCAGCTGTGAAAGGCATCCCAAGGGGAGCGCAAAAGTGCCACAACATGGCTGTCTCCACAGCTTTTCCCTTGGGATAATTCCTAAACCCAGGCTGATTTAAATGACCAGTGTTACGGTTACGGTTAGGGTTACGCCTAGGTGTAGAGCTTTTTCAACCAGCAAGCTCTGAGCTCCAGGCACACGGCAGCAGCGAAAGGCATCCCAAGGGGAGCACAAAAGTGCCAGAAAATGGCTGCCTCCACACGTTTTCATTGGCACCATTGCTAAGCCTAGGCTGAATCACCTGCCTCCAGTCTCAGCTAGGGACATTGTATTTTAAACCAGGAAGCCCTAAGCTCCAGGCACACGGCAGCTGTGAAAGGCATCCCAAGGGGAGTACAAAAGTGCAACAACATGGCAGCTTTCACAGCTTTTTCCTTGGCACCATCCCTATACCTAGGCTGATTTATCTGCCTAGGGTTAGGGTTAGGGCTCAGCCAAGGGCAAGGATTTTTTTTAGCAGGAAGCCCTGAGTTCCAGACTTACTGCATCTGCCAAAGGCATCCCAAAGGGAGCGCAGAAGTGCCACAACATGGCTGCTTTCACAGCTTTTTCCTTAGGAAGAACCCTAATACCCGGCTGATTTACCTTCCTAGGGTTACTGTTAGGCTTAGGCCTAGGACTTTTAAAACCAGGAAGCCCTGTGCTCCAGGCACACTGCAGCTGTTAAAGGCATCCCAAGGGGAGCGCAAAAGTGACACAACTTGGCTGCCTCCACTGCTATTTCCATGAGACCATCCCGAATCATAGGCTGATTTTCCTTCCTAGGCTTAAGGTTTGAGTTAGGCCTAGGGTTAGTGTTCTTTTAACCAGAAAGCCCTGAGTTCCAAGAACACAGCAGCTGCGAAGGACTACCCAAGAAGAGCGCAGAAGTGCCTCAACATGCCTGCCTCCACAGCTTTTTCCTTGGGGACGTCCCGAAACGAAGGCTGATTTAGAAGCCTCCAGTTTGGGCTAAAGTTGTGGTTTTTTACACCAGGAAGCCCTGTGCTCCAAGCACACTGCAGCTGTGAAAGGCATCCCAAGGGGAGCGCAAAAGTGCCACAACATGGCTGTCTCCACAGCTTTTCCCTTGGGATAATTCCTAAACCCAGGCTGCTTTAAATGACCAGTGTTACGGTTACGGTTAGGGTTACGCCTAGGTGTAGAGCTTTTTAAACCAGCAAGCTCTGAGCTCCAGGCACACGGCAGCTGCGAAAGGCATCCCAAGGGGAGCACAAAAGTGCCAGAAAATGGCTGCCTCCACACGTTTTCATTGGCACCATTGCTAAGCCTAGGCTGAATCACCTGCCTCCAGTCTCAGCTAGGGACATTGTTTTTTAAACCAGGAAGCCCTGAGCTCCAGGCACACGGCAGCTGTGAAAGGCATCCCAAGGGGAGTACAAAAGTGCAACAACATGGCAGCTTTCACAGCTTTTTCCTTGGCACAATCCCTATACCTAGGCTGATTTATCTGCCTAGGGTTAGGGTTAGGGCTCAGCCAAGGGCAAGGATTTTTTTAAGCAGGAAGCCCTGAGTTCCAGGCTTACTGCATCTGCCAAAGGCATCCCAAAGGGAGCGCAGAAGTGCCACAACATGGCTGCTTTCACAGCTTTTTCCTTAGGAAGAACCCTAATACCCGGCTGATTTACCTTCCTAGGGTTACTGTTAGGCTTAGGCCTAGGACTTTTAAAACCAGGAAGCCCTGTGCTCCAGGCACACTGCAGCTGTGAAAGGCATCCCAAGGGGAGCGCAAAAGTGACACAACTTGGCTGCCTCCACTGCTATTTCCATGAGACCATCCCGAATCATAGGCTGATTTTCCTTCCTAGGCTTAAGGTTTGAGTTAGGCCTAGGGTTAGTGTTCTTTTAACCAGAAAGCCCTGAGTTCCAAGAACACAGCAGCTGCGAAGGACTACCCAAGAAGAGCGCAGAAGTGCCTCAACATGCCTGCCTCCACAGCTTTTTCCTTGGGGACGTCCCGAAACGAAGGCTGATTTAGAAGCCTCCAGTTTGGGCTAAAGTTGTGGTTTTTTACACCAGGAAGCCCTGTGCTCCAAGCACACTGCAGCTGTGAAAGGCATCCCAAGGGGAGCGCAAAAGTGCCACAACATGGCTGTCTCCACAGCTTTTCCCTTGGGATAATTCCTAAACCCAGGCTGATTTAAATGACCAGTGTTACGGTTAGGGTTAGGGTTACGCCTAGGTGTAGAGCTTTTTAAACCAGCAAGCTCTGAGCTCCAGGCACACGGCAGCTGCGAAAGGCATCCCAAGGGGAGCACAAAAGTGCCAGAAAATGGCTGCCTCCACACGTTTTCATTGGCACCATTGCTAAGCCTAGGCTGAATCACCTGCCTCCAGTCTCAGCTAGGGACATGGTTTTTTAAACCAGGAAGCCCTGAGCTCCAGGCACACGGCAGCTGTGAAAGGCATCCCAAGGGGACTACAAAAGTGCAACAACATGGCAGCTTTCACAGCTTTTTCCTTGGCACCATCCCTATACCTAGGCTGATTTATCTGCCTAGGGTTAGGGTTAGGGCTCAGCCTAGGGCTAGGATTTTTTTAAGCAGGAAGCCCTGAGTTCCAGGCTTACTGCATCTGCCAAAGGCATCCCAAAGGGAGCGCAGAAGTGCCACAACATGGCTGCTTTCACAGCTTTTTCCTTAGGAAGAACCCTAATACCTGGCTGATTTACCTTCCTAGGGTTACTGTTAGGCTTAGGCCTAGGACTTTTAAAACCAGGAAGCCCTGTGCTCCAGGCACACTGCAGCTGTTAAAGGCATCCCAAGGGGAGCGCAAAAGTGACACAACTTGGCTGCCTCCACTGCTATTTCCATGAGACCATCCCGAATCATAGGCTGATTTTCCTTCCTAGGCTTAAGGTTTGAGTTAGGCCTAGGGTTAGTGTTCTTTTAACCAGAAAGCCCTGAGTTCCAAGAACACAGCAGCTGCGAAGGACTACCCAAGAAGAGCGCAGAAGTGCCTCAACATGCCTGCCTCCACAGCTTTTTCCTTGGGGACGTCCCGAAACGAAGGCTGATTTAGAAGCCTCCAGTTTGGGCTAAAGTTGTGGTTTTTTACACCAGGAAGCCCTGTGCTCCAAGCACACTGCAGCTGTGAAAGGCATCCCAAGGGGAGCGCAAAAGTGCCACAACATGGCTGTCTCCACAGCTTTTCCCTTGGGATAATTCCTAAACCCAGGCTGATTTAAATGACCAGTGTTACGGTTACGGTTAGGGTTACGCCTAGGTGTAGAGCTTTTTCAACCAGCAAGCTCTGAGCTCCAGGCACACGGCAGCAGCGAAAGGCATCCCAAGGGGAGCACAAAAGTGCCAGAAAATGGCTGCCTCCACACGTTTTCATTGGCACCATTGCTAAGCCTAGGCTGAATCACCTGCCTCCAGTCTCAGCTAGGGACATTGTTTTTTAAACCAGGAAGCCCTAAGCTCCAGGCACACGGCAGCTGTGAAAGGCATCCCAAGGGGAGTACAAAAGTGCAACAACATGGCAGCTTTCACAGCTTTTTCCTTGGCACCATCCCTATACCTAGGCTGATTTATCTGCCTAGGGTTAGGGTTAGGGCTCAGCCAAGGGCAAGGATTTTTTTTAGCAGGAAGCCCTGAGTTCCAGGCTTACTGCATCTGCCAAAGGCATCCCAAAGGGAGCGCAGAAGTGCCACAACATGGCTGCTTTCACAGCTTTTTCCTTAGGAAGAACCCTAATACCCGGCTGATTTACCTTCCTAGGGTTACTGTTAGGCTTAGGCCTAGGACTTTTAAAACCAGGAAGCCCTGTGCTCCAGGCACACTGCAGCTGTTAAAGGCATCCCAAGGGGAGCGCAAAAGTGACACAACTTGGCTGCCTCCACTGCTATTTCCATGAGACCATCCCGAATCATAGGCTGATTTTCCTTCCTAGGCTTAAGGTTTGAGTTAGGCCTAGGGTTAGTGTTCTTTTAACCAGAAAGCCCTGAGTTCCAAGAACACAGCAGCTGCGAAGGACTACCCAAGAAGAGCGCAGAAGTGCCTCAACATGCCTGCCTCCACAGCTTTTTCCTTGGGGACGTCCCGAAACGAAGGCTGATTTAGAAGCCTCCAGTTTGGGCTAAAGTTGTGGTTTTTTACACCAGGAAGCCCTGTGCTCCAAGCACACTGCAGCTGTGAAAGGCATCCCAAGGGGAGCGCAAAAGTGCCACAACATGGCTGTCTCCACAGCTTTTCCCTTGGGATAATTCCTAAACCCAGGCTGATTTAAATGACCAGTGTTACGGTTAGGGTTAGGGTTACGCCTAGGTGTAGAGCTTTTTAAACCAGCAAGCTCTGAGCTCCAGGCACACGGCAGCTGCGAAAGGCATCCCAAGGGGAGCACAAAAGTGCCAGAAAATGGCTGCCTCCACACGTTTTCATTGGCACCATTGCTAAGCCTAGGCTGAATCACCTGCCTCCAGTCTCAGCTAGGGACATTGTTTTTTAAACCAGGAAGCCCTGAGCTCCAGGCACACGGCAGCTGTGAAAGGCATCCCAAGGGGAGTACAAAAGTGCAACAACATGGCAGCTTTCACAGCTTTTTCCTTGGCACAATCCCTATACCTAGGCTGATTTATCTGCCTAGGGTTAGGGTTAGGGCTCAGCCAAGGGCAAGGATTTTTTTAAGCAGGAAGCCCTGAGTTCCAGGCTTACTGCATCTGCCAAAGGCATCCCAAAGGGAGCGCAGAAGTGCCACAACATGGCTGCTTTCACAGCTTTTTCCTTAGGAAGAACCCTAATACCCGGCTGATTTACCTTCCTAGGGTTACTGTTAGGCTTAGGCCTAGGACTTTTAAAACCAGGAAGCCCTGTGCTCCAGGCACACTGCAGCTGTTAAAGGCATCCCAAGGGGAGCGCAAAAGTGACACAACTTGGCTGCCTCCACTGCTATTTCCATGAGACCATCCCGAATCATAGGCTGATTTTCCTTCCTAGGCTTAAGGTTTGAGTTAGGCCTAGGGTTAGTGTTCTTTTAACCAGAAAGCCCTGAGTTCCAAGAACACAGCAGCTGCGAAGGACTACCCAAGAAGAGCGCAGAAGTGCCTCAACATGCCTGCCTCCACAGCTTTTTCCTTGGGGACGTCCCGAAACGAAGGCTGATTTAGAAGCCTCCAGTTTGGGCTAAAGTTGTGGTTTTTTACACCAGGAAGCCCTGTGCTCCAAGCACACTGCAGCTGTGAAAGGCATCCCAAGGGGAGCGCAAAAGTGCCACAACATGGCTGTCTCCACAGCTTTTCCCTTGGGATAATTCCTAAACCCAGGCTGATTTAAATGACCAGTGTTACGGTTAGGGTTAGGGTTACGCCTAGGTGTAGAGCTTTTTCAACCAGCAAGCTCTGAGCTCCAGGCACACGGCAGCAGCGAAAGGCATCCCAAGGGGAGCACAAAAGTGCCAGAAAATGGCTGCCTCCACACGTTTTCATTGGCACCATTGCTAAGCCTAGGCTGAATCACCTGCCTCCAGTCTCAGCTAGGGACATGGTTTTTTAAACCAGGAAGCCCTGAGCTCCAGGCACACGGCAGCTGTGAAAGGCATCCCAAGGGGAGTACAAAAGTGCAACAACATGGCAGCTTTCACAGCTTTTTCCTTGGCACCATCCCTATACCTAGGCTGATTTATCTGCCTAGGGTTAGGGTTAGGGCTCAGCCTAGGGCTAGGATTTTTTTAAGCAGGAAGCCCTGAGTTCCAGGCTTACTGCATCTGCCAAAGGCATCCCAAAGGGAGCGCAGAAGTGCCACAACATGGCTGCTTTCACAGCTTTTTCCTTAGGAAGAACCCTAATACCCGGCTGATTTACCTTCCTAGGGTTACTGTTAGGCTTAGGCCTAGGACTTTTAAAACCAGGAAGCCCTGTGCTCCAAGCACACTGCAGCTGTGAAAGGCATCCCAAGGGGAGCGCAGAAGTGCCACAACATGGCTGCTTTCACAGCTTTTTCCTTAGGAAGAACCCTAATACCCGGCTGATTTACCTTCCTAGGGTTACTGTTAGGCTTAGGCCTAGGACTTTTAAAACCAGGAAGCCCTGTGCTCCAGGCACACTGCAGCTGTGAAAGGCATCCCAAGGGGAGCGCAAAAGTGACACAACTTGGCTGCCTCCACTGCTATTTCCATGAGACCATCCCGAATCATAGGCTGATTTTCCTTCCTAGGCTTAAGGTTTGAGTTAGGCCTAGGGTTAGTGTTCTTTTAACCAGAAAGCCCTGAGTTCCAAGAACACAGCAGCTGCGAAGGACTACCCAAGAAGAGCGCAGAAGTGCCTCAACATGCCTGCCTCCACAGCTTTTTCCTTGGGGACGTCCCGAAACGAAGGCTGATTTAGAAGCCTCCAGTTTGGGCTAAAGTTGTGGTTTTTTACACCAGGAAGCCCTGTGCTCCAAGCACACTGCAGCTGTGAAAGGCATCCCAAGGGGAGCGCAAAAGTGCCACAACATGGCTGTCTCCACAGCTTTTCCCTTGGGATAATTCCTAAACCCAGGCTGATTTAAATGACCAGTGTTACGGTTAGGGTTAGGGTTACGCCTAGGTGTAGAGCTTTTTCAACCAGCAAGCTCTGAGCTCCAGGCACACGGCAGCAGCGAAAGGCATCCCAAGGGGAGCACAAAAGTGCCAGAAAATGGCTGCCTCCACACGTTTTCATTGGCACCATTGCTAAGCCTAGGCTGAATCACCTGCCCCCAGATTCAGCTAGGGACATTGTTTTTTAAACCAGGAAGCCCTAAGCTCCAGGCACACGGCAGCTGTGAAAGGCATCCCAAGGGGAGTACAAAAGTGCAACAACATGGCAGCTTTCACAGCTTTTTCCTTGGCACCATCCCTATACCTAGGCTGATTTATCTGCCTAGGGTTAGGGTTAGGGCTCAGCCAAGGGCAAGGATTTTTTTTAGCAGGAAGCCCTGAGTTCCAGGCTTACTGCATCTGCCAAAGGCATCCCAAAGGGAGCGCAGAAGTGCCACAACATGGCTGCTTTCACAGCTTTTTCCTTAGGAAGAACCCTAATACCCGGCTGATTTACCTTCCTAGGGTTACTGTTAGGCTTAGGCCTAGGACTTTTAAAACCAGGAAGCCCTGTGCTCCAGGCACACTGCAGCTGTTAAAGGCATCCCAAGGGGAGCGCAAAAGTGACACAACTTGGCTGCCTCCACTGCTATTTCCATGAGACCATCCCGAATCATAGGCTGATTTTCCTTCCTAGGCTTAAGGTTTGAGTTAGGCCTAGGGTTAGTGTTCTTTTAACCAGAAAGCCCTGAGTTCCAAGAACACAGCAGCTGCGAAGGACTACCCAAGAAGAGCGCAGAAGTGCCTCAACATGCCTGCCTCCACAGCTTTTTCCTTGGGGACGTCCCGAAACGAAGGCTGATTTAGAAGCCTCCAGTTTGGGCTAAAGTTGTGGTTTTTTACACCAGGAAGCCCTGTGCTCCAAGCACACTGCAGCTGTGAAAGGCATCCCAAGGGGAGCGCAAAAGTGCCACAACATGGCTGTCTCCACAGCTTTTCCCTTGGGATAATTCCTAAACCCAGGCTGATTTAAATGACCAGTGTTACGGTTAGGGTTAGGGTTACGCCTAGGTGTAGAGCTTTTTAAACCAGCAAGCTCTGAGCTCCAGGCACATGGCAGCTGCGAAAGGCATCCCAAGGGGAGCACAAAAGTGCCAGAAAATGGCTGCCTCCACACGTTTTCATTGGCACCATTGCTAAGCCTAGGCTGAATCACCTGCCTCCAGTCTCAGCTAGGGACATTGTTTTTTAAACCAGGAAGCCCTGAGCTCCAGGCACACGGCAGCTGTGAAAGGCATCCCAAGGGGAGTACAAAAGTGCAACAACATGGCAGCTTTCACAGCTTTTTCCTTGGCACAATCCCTATACCTAGGCTGATTTATCTGCCTAGGGTTAGGGTTAGGGCTCAGCCAAGGGCAAGGATTTTTTTAAGCAGGAAGCCCTGAGTTCCAGGCTTACTGCATCTGCCAAAGGCATCCCAAAGGGAGCGCAGAAGTGCCACAACATGGCTGCTTTCACAGCTTTTTCCTTAGGAAGAACCCTAATACCCGGCTGATTTACCTTCCTAGGGTTACTGTTAGGCTTAGGCCTAGGACTTTTAAAACCAGGAAGCCCTGTGCTCCAGGCACACTGCAGCTGTTAAAGGCATCCCAAGGGGAGCGCAAAAGTGACACAACTTGGCTGCCTCCACTGCTATTTCCATGAGACCATCCCGAATCATAGGCTGATTTTCCTTCCTAGGCTTAAGGTTTGAGTTAGGCCTAGGGTTAGTGTTCTTTTAACCAGAAAGCCCTGAGTTCCAAGAACACAGCAGCTGCGAAGGACTACCCAAGAAGAGCGCAGAAGTGCCTCAACATGCCTGCCTCCACAGCTTTTTCCTTGGGGACGTCCCGAAACGAAGGCTGATTTAGAAGCCTCCAGTTTGGGCTAAAGTTGTGGTTTTTTACACCAGGAAGCCCTGTGCTCCAAGCACACTGCAGCTGTGAAAGGCATCCCAAGGGGAGCGCAAAAGTGCCACAACATGGCTGTCTCCACAGCTTTTCCCTTGGGATAATTCCTAAACCCAGGCTGATTTAAATGACCAGTGTTACGGTTACGGTTAGGGTTACGCCTAGGTGTAGAGCTTTTTAAACCAGCAAGCTCTGAGCTCCAGGCACACGGCAGCTGCGAAAGGCATCCCAAGGGGAGCACAAAAGTGCCAGAAAATGGCTGCCTCCACACGTTTTCATTGGCACCATTGCTAAGCCTAGGCTGAATCACCTGCCTCCAGTCTCAGCTAGGGACATGGTTTTTTAAACCAGGAAGCCCTGAGCTCCAGGCACACGGCAGCTGTGAAAGGCATCCCAAGGGGAGTACAAAAGTGCAACAACATGGCAGCTTTCACAGCTTTTTCCTTGGCACCATCCCTATACCTAGGCTGATTTATCTGCCTAGGGTTAGGGTTAGGGCTCAGCCTAGGGCTAGGATTTTTTTAACCAGGAAGCCCTGAGTTCCAGGCTTACTGCATCTGCCAAAGGCATCCCAAAGGGAGCGCAGAAGTGCCACAACATGGCTGCTTTCACAGCTTTTTCCTTAGGAAGAACCCTAATACCCGGCTGATTTACCTTCCTAGGGTTACTGTTAGGCTTAGGCCTAGGACTTTTAAAACCAGGAAGCCCTGTGCTCCAGGCACACTGCAGCTGTGAAAGGCATCCCAAGGGGAGCGCAAAAGTGACACAACTTGGCTGCCTCCACTGCTATTTCCATGAGACCATCCCGAATCATAGGCTGATTTTCCTTCCTAGGCTTAAGGTTTGAGTTAGGCCTAGGGTTAGTGTTCTTTTAACCAGAAAGCCCTGAGTTCCAAGAACACAGCAGCTGCGAAGGACTACCCAAGAAGAGCGCAGAAGTGCCTCAACATGCCTGCCTCCACAGCTTTTTCCTTGGGGACGTCCCGAAACGAAGGCTGATTTAGAAGCCTCCAGTTTGGGCTAAAGTTGTGGTTTTTTAAACCAGGAAGCCCTGTGCTCCAAGCACACTGCAGCTGTGAAAGGCATCCCAAGGGGAGCGCAAAAGTGCCACAACATGGCTGTCTCCACAGCTTTTCCCTTGGGATAATTCCTAAACCCAGGCTGATTTAAATGACCAGTGTTACGGTTAGGGTTAGGGTTACGCCTAGGTGTAGAGCTTTTTAAACCAGCAAGCTCTGAGCTCCAGGCACACGGCAGCTGCGAAAGGCATCCCAAGGGGAGCACAAAAGTGCCAGAAAATGGCTGCCTCCACACGTTTTCATTGGCACCATTGCTAAGCCTAGGCTGAATCACCTGCCTCCAGTCTCAGCTAGGGACATGGTTTTTTAAACCAGGAAGCCCTGAGCTCCAGGCACACGGCAGCTGTGAAAGGCATCCCAAGGGGAGTACAAAAGTGCAACAACATGGCAGCTTTCACAGCTTTTTCCTTGGCACCATCCCTATACCTAGGCTGATTTATCTGCCTAGGGTTAGGGTTAGGGCTCAGCCTAGGGCTAGGATTTTTTTAACCAGGAAGCCCTGAGTTCCAGGCTTACTGCATCTGCCAAAGGCATCCCAAAGGGAGCGCAGAAGTGCCACAACATGGCTGCTTTCACAGCTTTTTCCTTAGGAAGAACCCTAATACCCGGCTGATTTACCTTCCTAGGGTTACTGTTAGGCTTAGGCCTAGGACTTTTAAAACCAGGAAGCCCTGTGCTCCAGGCACACTGCAGCTGTGAAAGGCATCCCAAGGGGAGCGCAAAAGTGACACAACTTGGCTGCCTCCACTGCTATTTCCATGAGACCATCCCGAATCATAGGCTGATTTTCCTTCCTAGGCTTAAGGTTTGAGTTAGGCCTAGGGTTAGTGTTCTTTTAACCAGAAAGCCCTGAGTTCCAAGAACACAGCAGCTGCGAAGGACTACCCAAGAAGAGCGCAGAAGTGCCTCAACATGCCTGCCTCCACAGCTTTTTCCTTGGGGACGTCCCGAAACGAAGGCTGATTTAGAAGCCTCCAGTTTGGGCTAAAGTTGTGGTTTTTTAAACCAGGAAGCCCTGTGCTCCAAGCACACTGCAGCTGTGAAAGGCATCCCAAGGGGAGCGCAAAAGTGCCACAACATGGCTGTCTCCACAGCTTTTCCCTTGGGATAATTCCTAAACCCAGGCTGATTTAAATGACCAGTGTTACGGTTAGGGTTAGGGTTACGCCTAGGTGTAGAGCTTTTTAAACCAGCAAGCTCTGAGCTCCAGGCACACAACAGCTGCGAAATGCATCCCAAGGGGAGCACAAAAGTGCCAGAAAATGGCTGCCTCCACACGTTTTCATTGGCACCATTGCTAAGCCTAGGCTGAATCACCTGCCTCCAGTCTCAGCTAGGGACATGGTTTTTTAAACCAGGAAGCCCTGAGCTCCAGGCACACGGCAGCTGTGAAAGGCATCCCAAGGGGAGTACAAAAGTGCAACAACATGGCAGCTTTCACAGCTTTTTCCTTGGCACCATCCCTATACCTAGGCTGATTTATCTGCCTAGGGTTAGGGTTAGGGCTCAGCCTAGGGCTAGGATTTTTTTAAGCAGGAAGCCCTGAGTTCCAGGCTTACTGCATCTGCCAAAGGCATCCCAAAGGGAGCGCAGAAGTGCCACAACATGGCTGCTTTCACAGCTTTTTCCTTAGGAAGAACCCTAATACCCGGCTGATTTACCTTCCTAGGGTTACTGTTAGGCTTAGGCCTAGGACTTTTAAAACCAGGAAGCCCTGTGCTCCAAGCACACTGCAGCTGTGAAAGGCATCCCAAGGGGAGCGCAAAAGTGACACAACTTGGCTGCCTCCACTGCTATTTCCATGAGACCATCCCAAATCATAAGCTGATTTTCCTTCCTAGGCTTAAGGTTTGAGTTAGGCCTAGGGTTAGTGTTCTTTTAACCAGAAAGCCCTGAGTTCCAAGAACACAGCAGCTGCGAAGGACTACCCAAGAAGAGCGCAGAAGTGCCTCAACATGCCTGCCTCCACAGCTTTTTCCTTGGGGACGTCCCGAAACGAAGGCTGATTTAGAAGCCTCCAGTTTGGGCTAAAGTTGTGGTTTTTTACACCAGGAAGCCCTGTGCTCCAAGCACACTGCAGCTGTGAAAGGCATCCCAAGGGGAGCGCAAAAGTGCCACAACATGGCTGTCTCCACAGCTTTTCCCTTGGGATAATTCCTAAACCCAGGCTGATTTAAATGACCAGTGTTACGGTTACGGTTAGGGTTACGCCTAGGTGTAGAGCTTTTTAAACCAGCAAGCTCTGAGCTCCAGGCACACGGCAGCTGCGAAAGGCATCCCAAGGGGAGCACAAAAGTGCCAGAAAATGGCTGCCTCCACACGTTTTCATTGGCACCATTGCTAAGCCTAGGCTGAATCACCTGCCTCCAGTCTCAGCTAGGGACATGGTTTTTTAAACCAGGAAGCCCTGAGCTCCAGGCACACGGCAGCTGTGAAAGGCATCCCAAGGGGAGTACAAAAGTGCAACAACATGGCAGCTTTCACAGCTTTTTCCTTGGCACCATCCCTATACCTAGGCTGATTTATCTGCCTAGGGTTAGGGTTAGGGCTCAGCCTAGGGCTAGGATTTTTTTAAGCAGGAAGCCCTGAGTTCCAGGCTTACTGCATCTGCCAAAGGCATCCCAAAGGGAGCGCAGAAGTGCCACAACATGGCTGCTTTCACAGCTTTTTCCTTAGGAAGAACCCTAATACCCGGCTGATTTACCTTCCTAGGGTTACTGTTAGGCTTAGGCCTAGGACTTTTAAAACCAGGAAGCCCTGTGCTCCAGGCACACTGCAGCTGTGAAAGGCATCCCAAGGGGAGCGCAAAAGTGACACAACTTGGCTGCCTCCACTGCTATTTCCATGAGACCATCCCGAATCATAGGCTGATTTTCCTTCCTAGGCTTAAGGTTTGAGTTAGGCCTAGGGTTAGTGTTCTTTTAACCAGAAAGCCCTGAGTTCCAAGAACACAGCAGCTGCGAAGGACTACCCAAGAAGAGCGCAGAAGTGCCTCAACATGCCTGCCTCCACAGCTTTTTCCTTGGGGACGTCCCGAAACGAAGGCTGATTTAGAAGCCTCCAGTTTGGGCTAAAGTTGTGGTTTTTTACACCAGGAAGCCCTGTGCTCCAAGCACACTGCAGCTGTGAAAGGCATCCCAAGGGGAGCGCAAAAGTGCCACAACATGGCTGTCTCCACAGCTTTTCCCTTGGGATAATTCCTAAACCCAGGCTGATTTAAATGACCAGTGTTACGGTTAGGGTTAGGGTTACGCCTAGGTGTAGAGCTTTTTAAACCAGCAAGCTCTGAGCTCCAGGCACACAACAGCTGCGAAATGCATCCCAAGGGGAGCACAAAAGTGCCAGAAAATGGCTGCCTCCACACGTTTTCATTGGCACCATTGCTAAGCCTAGGCTGAATCACCTGCCTCCAGTCTCAGCTAGGGACATGGTTTTTTAAACCAGGAAGCCCTGAGCTCCAGGCACACGGCAGCTGTGAAAGGCATCCCAAGGGGAGTACAAAAGTGCAACAACATGGCAGCTTTCACAGCTTTTTCCTTGGCACCATCCCTATACCTAGGCTGATTTATCTGCCTAGGGTTAGGGTTAGGGCTCAGCCTAGGGCTAGGATTTTTTTAAGCAGGAAGCCCTGAGTTCCAGGCTTACTGCATCTGCCAAAGGCATCCCAAAGGGAGCGCAGAAGTGCCACAACATGGCTGCTTTCACAGCTTTTTCCTTAGGAAGAACCCTAATACCCGGCTGATTTACCTTCCTAGGGTTACTGTTAGGCTTAGGCCTAGGACTTTTAAAACCAGGAAGCCCTGTGCTCCAAGCACACTGCAGCTGTGAAAGGCATCCCAAGGGGAGCGCAAAAGTGACACAACTTGGCTGCCTCCACTGCTATTTCCATGAGACCATCCCAAATCATAAGCAGATTTTCCTTCCTAGGCTTAAGGTTTGAGTTAGGCCTAGGGTTAGTGTTCTTTTAACCAGAAAGCCCTGAGTTCCAAGAACACAGCAGCTGCGAAGGACTACCCAAGAAGAGCGCAGAAGTGCCTCAACATGCCTGCCTCCACAGCTTTTTCCTTGGGGACGTCCCGAAACGAAGGCTGATTTAGAAGCCTCCAGTTTGGGCTAAAGTTGTGGTTTTTTACACCAGGAAGCCCTGTGCTCCAAGCACACTGCAGCTGTGAAAGGCATCCCAAGGGGAGCGCAAAAGTGCCACAACATGGCTGTCTCCACAGCTTTTCCCTTGGGATAATTCCTAAACCCAGGCTGATTTAAATGACCAGTGTTACGGTTACGGTTAGGGTTACGCCTAGGTGTAGAGCTTTTTCAACCAGCAAGCTCTGAGCTCCAGGCACACGGCAGCAGCGAAAGGCATCCCAAGGGGAGCACAAAAGTGCCAGAAAATGGCTGCCTCCACACGTTTTCATTGGCACCATTGCTAAGCCTAGGCTGAATCACCTGCCTCCAGTCTCAGCTAGGGACATGGTTTTTTAAACCAGGAAGCCCTGAGCTCCAGGCACACGGCAGCTGTGAAAGGCATCCCAAGGGGAGTACAAAAGTGCAACAACATGGCAGCTTTCACAGCTTTTTCCTTGGCACCATCCCTATACCTAGGCTGATTTATCTGCCTAGGGTTAGGGTTAGGGCTCAGCCTAGGGCTAGGATTTTTTTAAGCAGGAAGCCCTGAGTTCCAGGCTTACTGCATCTGCCAAAGGCATCCCAAAGGGAGCGCAGAAGTGCCACAACATGGCTGCTTTCACAGCTTTTTCCTTAGGAAGAACCCTAATACCCGGCTGATTTACCTTCCTAGGGTTACTGTTAGGCTTAGGCCTAGGACTTTTAAAACCAGGAAGCCCTGTGCTCCAGGCACACTGCAGCTGTGAAAGGCATCCCAAGGGGAGCGCAAAAGTGACACAACTTGGCTGCCTCCACTGCTATTTCCATGAGACCATCCCGAATCATAGGCTGATTTTCCTTCCTAGGCTTAAGGTTTGAGTTAGGCCTAGGGTTAGTGTTCTTTTAACCAGAAAGCCCTGAGTTCCAAGAACACATCCGCTGCGAAGGACTACCCAAGAAGAGCGCAGAAGTGCCTCAACATGCCTGCCTCCACAGCTTTTTCCTTGGGGACGTCCCGAAACGAAGGCTGATTTAGAAGCCTCCAGTTTGGGCTAAAGTTGTGGTTTTTTACACCAGGAAGCCCTGTGCTCCAAGCACACTGCAGCTGTGAAAGGCATCCCAAGGGGAGCGCAAAAGTGCCACAACATGGCTGTCTCCACAGCTTTTCCCTTGGGATAATTCCTAAACCCAGGCTGATTTAAATGACCAGTGTTACGGTTAGGGTTAGGGTTACGCCTAGGTGTAGAGCTTTTTAAACCAGCAAGCTCTGAGCTCCAGGCACATGGCAGCTGCGAAAGGCATCCCAAGGGGAGCACAAAAGTGCCAGAAAATGGCTGCCTCCACACGTTTTCATTGGCACCATTGCTAAGCCTAGGCTGAATCACCTGCCTCCAGTCTCAGCTAGGGACATGGTTTTTTAAACCAGGAAGCCCTGAGCTCCAGGCACACGGCAGCTGTGAAAGGCATCCCAAGGGGAGTACAAAAGTGCAACAACATGGCAGCTTTCACAGCTTTTTCCTTGGCACAATCCCTATACCTAGGCTGATTTATCTGCCTAGGGTTAGGGTTAGGGCTCAGCCAAGGGCAAGGATTTTTTTAAGCAGGAAGCCCTGAGTTCCAGGCTTACTGCATCTGCCAAAGGCATCCCAAAGGGAGCGCAGAAGTGCCACAACATGGCTGCTTTCACAGCTTTTTCCTTAGGAAGAACCCTAATACCCGGCTGATTTACCTTCCTAGGGTTACTGTTAGGCTTAGGCCTAGGACTTTTAAAACCAGGAAGCCCTGTGCTCCAGGCACACTGCAGCTGTTAAAGGCATCCCAAGGGGAGCGCAAAAGTGACACAACTTGGCTGCCTCCACTGCTATTTCCATGAGACCATCCCGAATCATAGGCTGATTTTCCTTCCTAGGCTTAAGGTTTGAGTTAGGCCTAGGGTTAGTGTTCTTTTAACCAGAAAGCCCTGAGTTCCAAGAACACAGCAGCTGCGAAGGACTACCCAAGAAGAGCGCAGAAGTGCCTCAACATGCCTGCCTCCACAGCTTTTTCCTTGGGGACGTCCCGAAACGAAGGCTGATTTAGAAGCCTCCAGTTTGGGCTAAAGTTGTGGTTTTTTACACCAGGAAGCCCTGTGCTCCAAGCACACTGCAGCTGTGAAAGGCATCCCAAGGGGAGCGCAAAAGTGCCACAACATGGCTGTCTCCACAGCTTTTCCCTTGGGATAATTCCTAAACCCAGGCTGATTTAAATGACCAGTGTTACGGTTACGGTTAGGGTTACGCCTAGGTGTAGAGCTTTTTAAACCAGCAAGCTCTGAGCTCCAGGCACACGGCAGCTGCGAAAGGCATCCCAAGGGGAGCACAAAAGTGCCAGAAAATGGCTGCCTCCACACGTTTTCATTGGCACCATTGCTAAGCCTAGGCTGAATCACCTGCCTCCAGTCTCAGCTAGGGACATGGTTTTTTAAACCAGGAAGCCCTGAGCTCCAGGCACACGGCAGCTGTGAAAGGCATCCCAAGGGGAGTACAAAAGTGCAACAACATGGCAGCTTTCTCAGCTTTTTCCTTGGCACCATCCCTATACCTAGGCTGATTTATCTGCCTAGGGTTAGGGTTAGGGCTCAGCCTAGGGCTAGGATTTTTTTAACCAGGAAGCCCTGAGTTCCAGGCTTACTGCATCTGCCAAAGGCATCCCAAAGGGAGCGCAGAAGTGCCACAACATGGCTGCTTTCACAGCTTTTTCCTTAGGAAGAACCCTAATACCCGGCTGATTTACCTTCCTAGGGTTACTGTTAGGCTTAGGCCTAGGACTTTTAAAACCAGGAAGCCCTGTGCTCCAGGCACACTGCAGCTGTGAAAGGCATCCCAAGGGGAGCGCAAAAGTGACACAACTTGGCTGCCTCCACTGCTATTTCCATGAGACCATCCCGAATCATAGGCTGATTTTCCTTCCTAGGCTTAAGGTTTGAGTTAGGCCTAGGGTTAGTGTTCTTTTAACCAGAAAGCCCTGAGTTCCAAGAACACAGCAGCTGCGAAGGACTACCCAAGAAGAGCGCAGAAGTGCCTCAACATGCCTGCCTCCACAGCTTTTTCCTTGGGGACGTCCCGAAACGAAGGCTGATTTAGAAGCCTCCAGTTTGGGCTAAAGTTGTGGTTTTTTAAACCAGGAAGCCCTGTGCTCCAAGCACACTGCAGCTGTGAAAGGCATCCCAAGGGGAGCGCAAAAGTGCCACAACATGGCTGTCTCCACAGCTTTTCCCTTGGGATAATTCCTAAACCCAGGCTGATTTAAATGACCAGTGTTACGGTTAGGGTTAGGGTTACGCCTAGGTGTAGAGCTTTTTAAACCAGCAAGCTCTGAGCTCCAGGCACACGGCAGCTGCGAAAGGCATCCCAAGGGGAGCACAAAAGTGCCAGAAAATGGCTGCCTCCACACGTTTTCATTGGCACCATTGCTAAGCCTAGGCTGAATCACCTGCCTCCAGTCTCAGCTAGGGACATGGTTTTTTAAACCAGGAAGCCCTGAGCTCCAGGCACACGGCAGCTGTGAAAGGCATCCCAAGGGGAGTACAAAAGTGCAACAACATGGCAGCTTTCACAGCTTTTTCCTTGGCACCATCCCTATACCTAGGCTGATTTATCTGCCTAGGGTTAGGGTTAGGGCTCAGCCTAGGGCTAGGATTTTTTTAAGCAGGAAGCCCTGAGTTCCAGGCTTACTGCATCTGCCAAAGGCATCCCAAAGGGAGCGCAGAAGTGCCACAACATGGCTGCTTTCACAGCTTTTTCCTTAGGAAGAACCCTAATACCTGGCTGATTTACCTTCCTAGGGTTACTGTTAGGCTTAGGCCTAGGACTTTTAAAACCAGGAAGCCCTGTGCTCCAGGCACACTGCAGCTGTGAAAGGCATCCCAAGGGGAGCGCAAAAGTGACACAACTTGGCTGCCTCCACTGCTATTTCCATGAGACCATCCCGAATCATAGGCTGATTTTCCTTCCTAGGCTTAAGGTTTGAGTTAGGCCTAGGGTTAGTGTTCTTTTAACCAGAAAGCCCTGAGTTCCAAGAACACAGCAGCTGCGAAGGACTACCCAAGAAGAGCGCAGAAGTGCCTCAACATGCCTGCCTCCACAGCTTTTTCCTTGGGGACGTCCCGAAACGAAGGCTGATTTAGAAGCCTCCAGTTTGGGCTAAAGTTGTGGTTTTTTAAACCAGGAAGCCCTGTGCTCCAAGCACACTGCAGCTGTGAAAGGCATCCCAAGGGGAGCGCAAAAGTGCCACAACATGGCTGTCTCCACAGCTTTTCCCTTGGGATAATTCCTAAACCCAGGCTGATTTAAATGACCAGTGTTACGGTTAGGGTTAGGGTTACGCCTAGGTGTAGAGCTTTTTAAACCAGCAAGCTCTGAGCTCCAGGCACACGGCAGCTGCGAAAGGCATCCCAAGGGGAGCACAAAAGTGCCAGAAAATGGCTGCCTCCACACGTTTTCATTGGCACCATTGCTAAGCCTAGGCTGAATCACCTGCCTCCAGTCTCAGCTAGGGACATGGTTTTTTAAACCAGGAAGCCCTGAGCTCCAGGCACACGGCAGCTGTGAAAGGCATCCCAAGGGGAGTACAAAAGTGCAACAACATGGCAGCTTTCACAGCTTTTTCCTTGGCACCATCCCTATACCTAGGCTGATTTATCTGCCTAGGGTTAGGGTTAGGGCTCAGCCTAGGGCTAGGATTTTTTTAAGCAGGAAGCCCTGAGTTCCAGGCTTACTGCATCTGCCAAAGGCATCCCAAAGGGAGCGCAGAAGTGCCACAACATGGCTGCTTTCACAGCTTTTTCCTTAGGAAGAACCCTAATACCCGGCTGATTTACCTTCCTAGGGTTACTGTTAGGCTTAGGCCTAGGACTTTTAAAACCAGGAAGCCCTGTGCTCCAGGCACACTGCAGCTGTTAAAGGCATCCCAAGGGGAGCGCAAAAGTGACACAACTTGGCTGCCTCCACTGCTATTTCCATGAGACCATCCCGAATCATAGGCTGATTTTCCTTCCTAGGCTTAAGGTTTGAGTTAGGCCTAGGGTTAGTGTTCTTTTAACCAGAAAGCCCTGAGTTCCAAGAACACAGCAGCTGCGAAGGACTACCCAAGAAGAGCGCAGAAGTGCCTCAACATGCCTGCCTCCACAGCTTTTTCCTTGGGGACGTCCCGAAACGAAGGCTGATTTAGAAGCCTCCAGTTTGGGCTAAAGTTGTGGTTTTTTACACCAGGAAGCCCTGTGCTCCAAGCACACTGCAGCTGTGAAAGGCATCCCAAGGGGAGCGCAAAAGTGCCACAACATGGCTGTCTCCACAGCTTTTCCCTTGGGATAATTCCTAAACCCAGGCTGATTTAAATGACCAGTGTTACGGTTAGGGTTAGGGTTACGCCTAGGTGTAGAGCTTTTTCAACCAGCAAGCTCTGAGCTCCAGGCACACGGCAGCAGCGAAAGGCATCCCAAGGGGAGCACAAAAGTGCCAGAAAATGGCTGCCTCCACACGTTTTCATTGGCACCATTGCTAAGCCTAGGCTGAATCACCTGCCTCCAGTCTCAGCTAGGGACATGGTTTTTTAAACCAGGAAGCCCTGAGCTCCAGGCACACGGCAGCTGTGAAAGGCATCCCAAGGGGAGTACAAAAGTGCAACAACATGGCAGCTTTCACAGCTTTTTCCTTGGCACCATCCCTATACCTAGGCTGATTTATCTGCCTAGGCTTAGGGTTAGGGCTCAGCCTAGGGCTAGGATTTTTTTAAGCAGGAAGCCCTGAGTTCCAGGCTTACTGCATCTGCCAAAGGCATCCCAAAGGGAGCGCAGAAGTGCCACAACATGGCTGCTTTCACAGCTTTTTCCTTAGGAAGAACCCTAATACCCGGCTGATTTACCTTCCTAGGGTTACTGTTAGGCTTAGGCCTAGGACTTTTAAAACCAGGAAGCCCTGTGCTCCAGGCACACTGCAGCTGTGAAAGGCATCCCAAGGGGAGCGCAAAAGTGACACAACTTGGCTGCCTCCACTGCTATTTCCATGAGACCATCCCGAATCATAGGCTGATTTTCCTTCCTAGGCTTAAGGTTTGAGTTAGGCCTAGGGTTAGTGTTCTTTTAACCAGAAAGCCCTGAGTTCCAAGAACACAGCAGCTGCGAAGGACTACCCAAGAAGAGCGCAGAAGTGCCTCAACATGCCTGCCTCCACAGCTTTTTCCTTGGGGACGTCCCGAAACGAAGGCTGATTTCGAAGCCTCCAGTTTGGGCTAAAGTTGTGGTTTTTTAAACCAGGAAGCCCTGTGCTCCAAGCACACTGCAGCTGTGAAAGGCATCCCAAGGGGAGCGCAAAAGTGCCACAACATGGCTGTCTCCACAGCTTTTCCCTTGGGATAATTCCTAAACCCAGGCTGATTTAAATGACCAGTGTTACGGTTAGGGTTAGGGTTACGCCTAGGTGTAGAGCTTTTTAAACCAGCAAGCTCTGAGCTCCAGGCACACGGCAGCTGCGAAAGGCATCCCAAGGGGAGCACAAAAGTGCCAGAAAATGGCTGCCTCCACACGTTTTCATTGGCACCATTGCTAAGCCTAGGCTGAATCACCTGCCTCCAGTCTCAGCTAGGGACATGGTTTTTTAAACCAGGAAGCCCTGAGCTCCAGGCACACGGCAGCTGTGAAAGGCATCCCAAGGGGAGTACAAAAGTGCAACAACATGGCAGCTTTCACAGCTTTTTCCTTGGCACCATCCCTATACCTAGGCTGATTTATCTGCCTAGGGTTAGGGTTAGGGCTCAGCCTAGGGCTAGGATTTTTTTAAGCAGGAAGCCCTGAGTTCCAGGCTTACTGCATCTGCCAAAGGCATCCCAAAGGGAGCGCAGAAGTGCCACAACATGGCTGCTTTCACAGCTTTTTCCTTAGGAAGAACCCTAATACCCGGCTGATTTACCTTCCTAGGGTTACTGTTAGGCTTAGGCCTAGGACTTTTAAAACCAGGAAGCCCTGTGCTCCAGGCACACTGCAGCTGTGAAAGGCATCCCAAGGGGAGCGCAAAAGTGACACAACTTGGCTGCCTCCACTGCTATTTCCATGAGACCATCCCGAATCATAGGCTGATTTTCCTTCCTAGGCTTAAGGTTTGAGTTAGGCCTAGGGTTAGTGTTCTTTTAACCAGAAAGCCCTGAGTTCCAAGAACACAGCAGCTGCGAAGGACTACCCAAGAAGAGCGCAGAAGTGCCTCAACATGCCTGCCTCCACAGCTTTTTCCTTGGGGACGTCCCGAAACGAAGGCTGATTTAGAAGCCTCCAGTTTGGGCTAAAGTTGTGGTTTTTTACACCAGGAAGCCCTGTGCTCCAAGCACACTGCAGCTGTGAAAGGCATCCCAAGGGGAGCGCAAAAGTGCCACAACATGGCTGTCTCCACAGCTTTTCCCTTGGGATAATTCCTAAACCCAGGCTGATTTAAATGACCAGTGTTACGGTTAGGGTTAGGGTTACGCCTAGGTGTAGAGCTTTTTAAACCAGCAAGCTCTGAGCTCCAGGCACACGGCAGCTGCGAAAGGCATCCCAAGGGGAGCACAAAAGTGCCAGAAAATGGCTGCCTCCACACGTTTTCATTGGCACCATTGCTAAGCCTAGGCTGAATCACCTGCCTCCAGTCTCAGCTAGGGACATGGTTTTTTAAACCAGGAAGCCCTGAGCTCCAGGCACACGGCAGCTGTGAAAGGCATCCCAAGGGGAGTACAAAAGTGCAACAACATGGCAGCTTTCACAGCTTTTTCCTTGGCACCATCCCTATACCTAGGCTGATTTATCTGCCTAGGGTTAGGGTTAGGGCTCAGCCTAGGGCTAGGATTTTTTTAACCAGGAAGCCCTGAGTTCCAGGCTTACTGCATCTGCCAAAGGCATCCCAAAGGGAGCGCAGAAGTGCCACAACATGGCTGCTTTCACAGCTTTTTCCTTAGGAAGAACCCTAATACCCGGCTGATTTACCTTCCTAGGGTTACTGTTAGGCTTAGGCCTAGGACTTTTAAAACCAGGAAGCCCTGTGCTCCAGGCACACTGCAGCTGTGAAAGGCATCCCAAGGGGAGCGCAAAAGTGACACAACTTGGCTGCCTCCACTGCTATTTCCATGAGACCATCCCGAATCATAGGCTGATTTTCCTTCCTAGGCTTAAGGTTTGAGTTAGGCCTAGGGTTAGTGTTCTTTTAACCAGAAAGCCCTGAGTTCCAAGAACACAGCAGCTGCGAAGGACTACCCAAGAAGAGCGCAGAAGTGCCTCAACATGCCTGCCTCCACAGCTTTTTCCTTGGGGACGTCCCGAAACGAAGGCTGATTTAGAAGCCTCCAGTTTGGGCTAAAGTTGTGGTTTTTTAAACCAGGAAGCCCTGTGCTCCAAGCACACTGCAGCTGTGAAAGGCATCCCAAGGGGAGCGCAAAAGTGCCACAACATGGCTGTCTCCACAGCTTTTCCCTTGGGATAATTCCTAAATCCAGGCTGATTTAAATGACCAGTGTTACGGTTAGGGTTAGGGTTACGCCTAGGTGTAGAGCTTTTTAAACCAGCAAGCTCTGAGCTCCAGGCACACGGCAGCAGCGAAAGGCATCCCAAGGGGAGCACAAAAGTGCCAGAAAATGGCTGCCTCCACACGTTTTCATTGGCACCATTGCTAAGCCTAGGCTGAATCACCTGCCTCCAGTCTCAGCTAGGGACATGGTTTTTTAAACCAGGAAGCCCTGAGCTCCAGGCACACGGCAGCTGTGAAAGGCATCCCAAGGGGAGTACAAAAGTGCAACAACATGGCAGCTTTCACAGCTTTTTCCTTGGCACCATCCCTATACCTAGGCTGTTTTATCTGCCTAGGGTTAGGGTTAGGGCTCAGCCTAGGGCTAGGATTTTTTTAAGCAGGAAGCCCTGAGTTCCAGGCTTACTGCATCTGCCAAAGGCATCCCAAAGGGAGCGCAGAAGTGCCACAACATGGCTGCTTTCACAGCTTTTTCCTTAGGAAGAACCCTAATACCCGGCTGATTTACCTTCCTAGGGTTACTGTTAGGCTTAGGCCTAGGACTTTTAAAACCAGGAAGCCCTGTGCTCCAAGCACACTGCAGCTGTGAAAGGCATCCCAAGGGGAGCGCAAAAGTGACACAACTTGGCTGCCTCCACTGCTATTTCCATGAGACCATCCCGAATCATAGGCTGATTTTCCTTCCTAGGCTTAAGGTTTGAGTTAGGCCTAGGGTTAGTGTTCTTTTAACCAGAAAGCCCTGAGTTCCAAGAACACAGCAGCTGCGAAGGACTACCCAAGAAGAGCGCAGAAGTGCCTCAACATGCCTGCCTCCACAGCTTTTTCCTTGGGGACGTCCCGAAACGAAGGCTGATTTAGAAGCCTCCAGTTTGGGCTAAAGTTGTGGTTTTTTACACCAGGAAGCCCTGTGCTCCAAGCACACTGCAGCTGTGAAAGGCATCCCAAGGGGAGCGCAAAAGTGCCACAACATGGCTGTCTCCACAGCTTTTCCCTTGGGATAATTCCTAAACCCAGGCTGATTTAAATGACCAGTGTTACGGTTAGGGTTAGGGTTACGCCTAGGTGTAGAGCTTTTTAAACCAGCAAGCTCTGAGCTCCAGGCACACGGCAGCAGCGAAAGGCATCCCAAGGGGAGCACAAAAGTGCCAGAAAATGGCTGCCTCCACACGTTTTCATTGGCACCATTGCTAAGCCTAGGCTGAATCACCTGCCTCCAGTCTCAGCTAGGGACATGGTTTTTTAAACCAGGAAGCCCTGAGCTCCAGGCACACGGCAGCTGTGAAAGGCATCCCAAGGGGAGTACAAAAGTGCAACAACATGGCAGCTTTCACAGCTTTTTCCTTGGCACCATCCCTATACCTAGGCTGATTTATCTGCCTAGGGTTAGGGTTAGGGCTCAGCCTAGGGCAAGGATTTTTTTAACCAGGAAGCCCTGAGTTCCAGGCTTACTGCATCTGCCAAAGGCATCCCAAAGGGAGCGCAGAAGTGCCACAACATGGCTGCTTTCACAGCTTTTTCCTTAGGAAGAACCCTAATACCCGGCTGATTTACCTTCCTAGGGTTACTGTTAGGCTTAGGCCTAGGACTTTTAAAACCAGGAAGCCCTGTGCTCCAGGCACACTGCAGCTGTGAAAGGCATCCCAAGGGGAGCGCAAAAGTGACACAACTTGGCTGCCTCCACTGCTATTTCCATGAGACCATCCCGAATCATAGGCTGATTTTCCTTCCTAGGCTTAAGGTTTGAGTTAGGCCTAGGGTTAGTGTTCTTTTAACCAGAAAGCCCTGAGTTCCAAGAACACAGCAGCTGCGAAGGACTACCCAAGAAGAGCGCAGAAGTGCCTCAACATGCCTGCCTCCACAGCTTTTTCCTTGGGGACGTCCCGAAACGAAGGCTGATTTAGAAGCCTCCAGTTTGGGCTAAAGTTGTGGTTTTTTACACCAGGAAGCCCTGTGCTCCAAGCACACTGCAGCTGTGAAAGGCATCCCAAGGGGAGCGCAAAAGTGCCACAACATGGCTGTCTCCACAGCTTTTCCCTTGGGATAATTCCTAAACCCAGGCTGATTTAAATGACCAGTGTTACGGTTACGGTTAGGGTTACGCCTAGGTGTAGAGCTTTTTAAACCAGCAAGCTCTGAGCTCCAGGCACACGGCAGCAGCGAAAGGCATCCCAAGGGGAGCACAAAAGTGCCAGAAAATGGCTGCCTCCACACGTTTTCATTGGCACCATTGCTAAGCCTAGGCTGAATCACCTGCCTCCAGTCTCAGCTAGGGACATGGTTTTTTAAACCAGGAAGCCCTGAGCTCCAGGCACACGGCAGCTGTGAAAGGCATCCCAAGGGGAGTACAAAAGTGCAACAACATGGCAGCTTTCACAGCTTTTTCCTTGGCACCATCCCTATACCTAGGCTGATTTATCTGCCTAGGGTTAGGGTTAGGGCTCAGCCTAGGGCTAGGATTTTTTTAACCAGGAAGCCCTGAGTTCCAGGCTTACTGCATCTGCCAAAGGCATCCCAAAGGGAGCGCAGAAGTGCCACAACATGGCTGCTTTCACAGCTTTTTCCTTAGGAAGAACCCTAATACCCGGCTGATTTACCTTCCTAGGGTTACTGTTAGGCTTAGGCCTAGGACTTTTAAAACCAGGAAGCCCTGTGCTCCAGGCACACTGCAGCTGTGAAAGGCATCCCAAGGGGAGCGCAAAAGTGACACAACTTGGCTGCCTCCACTGCTATTTCCATGAGACCATCCCGAATCATAGGCTGATTTTCCTTCCTAGGCTTAAGGTTTGAGTTAGGCCTAGGGTTAGTGTTCTTTTAACCAGAAAGCCCTGAGTTCCAAGAACACAGCAGCTGCGAAGGACTACCCAAGAAGAGCGCAGAAGTGCCTCAACATGCCTGCCTCCACAGCTTTTTCCTTGGGGACGTCCCGAAACGAAGGCTGATTTAGAAGCCTCCAGTTTGGGCTAAAGTTGTGGTTTTTTAAACCAGGAAGCCCTGTGCTCCAAGCACACTGCAGCTGTGAAAGGCATCCCAAGGGGAGCGCAAAAGTGCCACAACATGGCTGTCTCCACAGCTTTTCCCTTGGGATAATTCCTAAACCCAGGCTGATTTAAATGACCAGTGTTACGGTTAGGGTTAGGGTTACGCCTAGGTGTAGAGCTTTTTAAACCAGCAAGCTCTGAGCTCCAGGCACACGGCAGCTGTGAAAGGCATCCCAAGGGGAGCACAAAAGTGCCAGAAAATGGCTGCCTCCACACGTTTTCATTGGCACCATTGCTAAGCCTAGGCTGAATCACCTGCCTCCAGTCTCAGCTAGGGACATGGTTTTTTAAACCAGGAAGCCCTAAGCTCCAGGCACACGGCAGCTGTGAAAGGCATCCCAAGGGGAGTACAAAAGTGCAACAACATGGCAGCTTTCACAGCTTTTTCCTTGGCACCATCCCTATACCTAGGCTGATTTATCTGCCTAGGGTTAGGGTTAGGGCTCAGCCAAGGGCTGGGATTTTTTTAAGCAGGAAGCCCTGAGTTCCAGGCTTACTGCATCTGCCAAAGGCATCCCAAAGGGAGCGCAGAAGTGCCACAACATGGCTGCTTTCACAGCTTTTTCCTTAGGAAGAACCCTAATACCCGGCTGATTTACCTTCCTAGGGTTACTGTTAGGCTTAGGCCTAGGACTTTTAAAACCAGGAAGCCCTGTGCTCCAGGCACACTGCAGCTGTGAAAGGCATCCCAAGGGGAGCGCAAAAGTGACACAACTTGGCTGCCTCCACTGCTATTTCCATGAGACCATCCCGAATCATAGGCTGATTTTCCTTCCTAGGCTTAAGGTTTGAGTTAGGCCTAGGGTTAGTGTTCTTTTAACCAGAAAGCCCTGAGTTCCAAGAACACAGCAGCTGCGAAGGACTACCCAAGAAGAGCGCAGAAGTGCCTCAACATGCCTGCCTCCACAGCTTTTTCCTTGGGGACGTCCCGAAACGAAGGCTGATTTAGAAGCCTCCAGTTTGGGCTAAAGTTGTGGTTTTTTACACCAGGAAGCCCTGTGCTCCAAGCACACTGCAGCTGTGAAAGGCATCCCAAGGGGAGCGCAAAAGTGCCACAACATGGCTGTCTCCACAGCTTTTCCCTTGGGATAATTCCTAAACCCAGGCTGATTTAAATGACCAGTGTTACGGTTAGGGTTAGGGTTACGCCTAGGTGTAGAGCTTTTTAAACCAGCAAGCTCTGAGCTCCAGGCACACGGCAGCTGCGAAAGGCATCCCAAGGGGAGCACAAAAGTGCCAGAAAATGGCTGCCTCCACACGTTTTCATTGGCACCATTGCTAAGCCTAGGCTGAATCACCTGCCTCCAGTCTCAGCTAGGGACATGGTTTTTTAAACCAGGAAGCCCTGAGCTCCAGGCACACGGCAGCTGTGAAAGGCATCCCAAAGGGGAGTACAAAAGTGCAACAACATGGCAGCTTTCACAGCTTTTTCCTTGGCACCATCCCTATACCTAGGCTGATTTATCTGCCTAGGGTTAGGGTTAGGGCTCAGCCTAGGGCTAGGATTTTTTTAAGCAGGAAGCCCTGAGTTCCAGGCTTACTGCATCTGCCAAAGGCATCCCAAAGGGAGCGCAGAAGTGCCACAACATGGCTGCTTTCACAGCTTTTTCCTTAGGAAGAACCCTAATACCCGGCTGATTTACCTTCCTAGGGTTACTGTTAGGCTTAGGCCTAGGACTTTTAAAACCAGGAAGCCCTGTGCTCCAGGCACACTGCAGCTGTGAAAGGCATCCCAAGGGGAGCGCAAAAGTGACACAACTTGGCTGCCTCCACTGCTATTTCCATGAGACCATCCCGAATCATAGGCTGATTTTCCTTCCTAGGCTTAAGGTTTGAGTTAGGCCTAGGGTTAGTGTTCTTTTAACCAGAAAGCCCTGAGTTCCAAGAACACAGCAGCTGCGAAGGACTACCCAAGAAGAGCGCAGAAGTGCCTCAACATGCCTGCCTCCACAGCTTTTTCCTTGGGGACGTCCCGAAACGAAGGCTGATTTAGAAGCCTCCAGTTTGGGCTAAAGTTGTGGTTTTTTACACCAGGAAGCCCTGTGCTCCAAGCACACTGCAGCTGTGAAAGGCATCCCAAGGGGAGCGCAAAAGTGCCACAACATGGCTGTCTCCACAGCTTTTCCCTTGGGATAATTCCTAAACCCAGGCTGATTTAAATGACCAGTGTTACGGTTAGGGTTAGGGTTACGCCTAGGTGTAGAGCTTTTTAAACCAGCAAGCTCTGAGCTCCAGGCACACGGCAGCTGCGAAAGGCATCCCAAGGGGAGCACAAAAGTGCCAGAAAATGGCTGCCTCCACACGTTTTCATTGGCACCATTGCTAAGCCTAGGCTGAATCACCTGCCTCCAGTCTCAGCTAGGGACATGGTTTTTTAAACCAGGAAGCCCTGAGCTCTAGGCACACGGCAGCTGTGAAAGGCATCCCAAGGGGAGTACAAAAGTGCAACAACATGGCAGCTTTCACAGCTTTTTCCTTGGCACCATCCCTATACCTAGGCTGATTTATCTGCCTAGGGTTAGGGTTAGGGCTCAGCCTAGGGCTAGGATTTTTTTAAGCAGGAAGCCCTGAGTTCCAGGCTTACTGCATCTGCCAAAGGCATCCCAAAGGGAGCGCAGAAGTGCCACAACATGGCTGCTTTCACAGCTTTTTCCTTAGGAAGAACCCTAATACCCGGCTGATTTACCTTCCTAGGGTTACTGTTAGGCTTAGGCCTAGGACTTTTAAAACCAGGAAGCCCTGTGCTCCAAGCACACTGCAGCTGTGAAAGGCATCCCAAGGGGAGCGCAAAAGTGACACAACTTGGCTGCCTCCACTGCTATTTCCATGAGACCATCCCGAATCATAGGCTGATTTTCCTTCCTAGGCTTAAGGTTTGAGTTAGGCCTAGGGTTAGTGTTCTTTTAACCAGAAAGCCCTGAGTTCCAAGAACACAGCAGCTGCGAAGGACTACCCAAGAAGAGCGCAGAAGTGCCTCAACATGCCTGCCTCCACAGCTTTTTCCTTGGGGACGTCCCGAAACGAAGGCTGATTTAGAAGCCTCCAGTTTGGGCTAAAGTTGTGGTTTTTTACACCAGGAAGCCCTGTGCTCCAAGCACACTGCAGCTGTGAAAGGCATCCCAAGGGGAGCGCAAAAGTGCCACAACATGGCTGTCTCCACAGCTTTTCCCTTGGGATAATTCCTAAACCCAGGCTGATTTAAATGACCAGTGTTACGGTTACGGTTAGGGTTACGCCTAGGTGTAGAGCTTTTTCAACCAGCAAGCTCTGAGCTCCAGGCACACGGCAGCAGCGAAAGGCATCCCAAGGGGAGCACAAAAGTGCCAGAAAATGGCTGCCTCCACACGTTTTCATTGGCACCATTGCTAAGCCTAGGCTGAATCACCTGCCTCCAGTCTCAGCTAGGGACATGGTTTTTTAAACCAGGAAGCCCTGAGCTCCAGGCACACGGCAGCTGTGAAAGGCATCCCAAGGGGAGTACAAAAGTGCAACAACATGGCAGCTTTCACAGCTTTTTCCTTGGCACCATCCCTATACCTAGGCTGATTTATCTGCCTAGGGTTAGGGTTAGGGCTCAGCCTAGGGCTAGGATTTTTTTAAGCAGGAAGCCCTGAGTTCCAGGCTTACTGCATCTGCCAAAGGCATCCCAAAGGGAGCGCAGAAGTGCCACAACATGGCTGCTTTCACAGCTTTTTCCTTAGGAAGAACCCTAATACCCGGCTGATTTACCTTCCTAGGGTTACTGTTAGGCTTAGGCCTAGGACTTTTAAAACCAGGAAGCCCTGTGCTCCAGGCACACTGCAGCTGTGAAAGGCATCCCAAGGGGAGCGCAAAAGTGACACAACTTGGCTGCCTCCACTGCTATTTCCATGAGACCATCCCGAATCATAGGCTGATTTTCCTTCCTAGGCTTAAGGTTTGAGTTAGGCCTAGGGTTAGTGTTCTTTTAACCAGAAAGCCCTGAGTTCCAAGAACACAGCAGCTGCGAAGGACTACCCAAGAAGAGCGCAGAAGTGCCTCAACATGCCTGCCTCCACAGCTTTTTCCTTGGGGACGTCCCGAAACGAAGGCTGATTTAGAAGCCTCCAGTTTGGGCTAAAGTTGTGGTTTTTTAAACCAGGAAGCCCTGTGCTCCAAGCACACTGCAGCTGTGAAAGGCATCCCAAGGGGAGCGCAAAAGTGCCACAACATGGCTGTCTCCACAGCTTTTCCCTTGGGATAATTCCTAAACCCAGGCTGATTTAAATGACCAGTGTTACGGTTAGGGTTAGGGTTACGCCTAGGTGTAGAGCTTTTTAAACCAGCAAGCTCTGAGCTCCAGGCACACGGCAGCTGCGAAAGGCATCCCAAGGGGAGCACAAAAGTGCCAGAAAATGGCTGCCTCCACACGTTTTCATTGGCACCATTGCTAAGCCTAGGCTGAATCACCTGCCTCCAGTCTCAGCTAGGGACATTGTTTTTTAAACCAGGAAGCCCTGAGCTCCAGGCACACGGCAGCTGTGAAAGGCATCCCAAGGGGAGTACAAAAGTGCAACAACATGGCAGCTTTCACAGCTTTTTCCTTGGCACCATCCCTATACCTAGGCTGATTTATCTGCCTAGGGTTAGGGTTAGGGCTCAGCCTAGGGCTAGGATTTTTTTAAGCAGGAAGCCCTGAGTTCCAGGCTTACTGCATCTGCCAAAGGCATCCCAAAGGGAGCGCAGAAGTGCCACAACATGGCTGCTTTCACAGCTTTTTCCTTAGGAAGAACCCTAATACCCGGCTGATTTACCTTCCTAGGGTTACTGTTAGGCTTAGGCCTAGGACTTTTAAAACCAGGAAGCCCGGTGCTCCAGGCACACTGCAGCTGTGAAAGGCATCCCAAGGGGAGCGCAAAAGTGACACAACTTGGCTGCCTCCACTGCTATTTCCATGAGACCATCCCGAATCATAGGCTGATTTTCCTTCCTAGGCTTAAGGTTTGAGTTAGGCCTAGGGTTAGTGTTCTTTTAACCATAAGGCCCTGAGTTCCAAGAACACAGCAGCTGCGAAGGACTACCCAAGAAGAGCGCAGAAGTGCCTCAACATGCCTGCCTCCACAGCTTTTTCCTTGGGGACGTCCCGAAACGAAGGCTGATTTAGAAGCCTCCAGTTTGGGCTAAAGTTGTGGTTTTTTAAACCAGGAAGCCCTGTGCTCCAAGCACACTGCAGCTGTGAAAGGCATCCCAAGGGGAGCGCAAAAGTGCCACAACATGGCTGTCTCCACAGCTTTTCCCTTGGGATAATTCCTAAACCCAGGCTGATTTAAATGACCAGTGTTACGGTTAGGGTTAGGGTTACGCCTAGGTGTAGAGCTTTTTAAACCAGCAAGCTCTGAGCTCCAGGCACACGGCAGCTGCGAAAGGCATCCCAAGGGGAGCACAAAAGTGCCAGAAAATGGCTGCCTCCACACGTTTTCATTGGCACCATTGCTAAGCCTAGGCTGAATCACCTGCCTCCAGTCTCAGCTAGGGACATGGTTTTTTAAACCAGGAAGCCCTGAGCTCCAGGCACACGGCAGCTGTGAAAGGCATCCCAAGGGGAGTACAAAAGTGCAACAACATGGCAGCTTTCACAGCTTTTTCCTTGGCACCATCCCTATACCTAGGCTGATTTATCTGCCTAGGGTTAGGGTTAGGGCTCAGCCAAGGGCAAGGATTTTTTTAAGCAGGAAGCCCTGAGTTCCAGGCTTACTGCATCTGCCAAAGGCATCCCAAAGGGAGCGCAGAAGTGCCACAACATGGCTGCTTTCACAGCTTTTTCCTTAGGAAGAACCCTAATACCCGGCTGATTTACCTTCCTAGGGTTACTGTTAGGCTTAGGCCTAGGACTTTTAAAACCAGGAAGCCCTGTGCTCCAGGCACACTGCAGCTGTTAAAGGCATCCCAAGGGGAGCGCAAAAGTGACACAACTTGGCTGCCTCCACTGCTATTTCCATGAGACCATCCCGAATCATAGGCTGATTTTCCTTCCTAGGCTTAAGGTTTGAGTTAGGCCTAGGGTTAGTGTTCTTTTAACCAGAAAGCCCTGAGTTCCAAGAACACAGCAGCTGCGAAGGACTACCCAAGAAGAGCGCAGAAGTGCCTCAACATGCCTGCCTCCACAGCTTTTTCCTTGGGGACGTCCCGAAACGAAGGCTGATTTCGAAGCCTCCAGTTTGGGCTAAAGTTGTGGTTTTTTACACCAGGAAGCCCTGTGCTCCAAGCACACTGCAGCTGTGAAAGGCATCCCAAGGGGAGCGCAAAAGTGCCACAACATGGCTGTCTCCACAGCTTTTCCCTTGGGATAATTCCTAAACCCAGGCTGATTTAAATGACCAGTGTTACGGTTAGGGTTAGGGTTACGCCTAGGTGTAGAGCTTTTTAAACCAGCAAGCTCTGAGCTCCAGGCACACGGCAGCTGCGAAAGGCATCCCAAGGGGAGCACAAAAGTGCCAGAAAATGGCTGCCTCCACACGTTTTCATTGGCACCATTGCTAAGCCTAGGCTGAATCACCTGCCTCCAGTCTCAGCTAGGGACATGGTTTTTTAAACCAGGAAGCCCTGAGCTCCAGGCACTTGGCAGCTGTGAAAGGCATCCCAAGGGGAGTACAAAAGTGCAACAACATGGCAGCTTTCACAGCTTTTTCCTTGGCACCATCCCTATACCTAGGCTGATTTATCTGCCTAGGGTTAGGGTTAGGGCTCAGCCAAGGGCTGGGATTTTTTTAAGCAGGAAGCCCTGAGTTCCAGGCTTACTGCATCTGCCAAAGGCATCCCAAAGGGAGCGCAGAAGTGCCACAACATGGCTGCTTTCACAGCTTTTTCCTTAGGAAGAACCCTAATACCCGGCTGATTTACCTTCCTAGGGTTACTGTTAGGCTTAGGCCTAGGACTTTTAAAACCAGGAAGCCCTGTGCTCCAGGCACACTGCAGCTGTGAAAGGCATCCCAAGGGGAGCGCAAAAGTGACACAACTTGGCTGCCTCCACTGCTATTTCCATGAGACCATCCCGAATCATAGGCTGATTTTCCTTCCTAGGCTTAAGGTTTGAGTTAGGCCTAGGGTTAGTGTTCTTTTAACCAGAAGGCCCTGAGTTCCAAGAACACAGCAGCTGCGAAGGACTACCCAAGAAGAGCGCAGAAGTGCCTCAACATGCCTGCCTCCACAGCTTTTTCCTTGGGGACGTCCCGAAACGAAGGCTGATTTCGAAGCCTCCAGTTTGGGCTAAAGTTGTGGTTTTTTACACCAGGAAGCCCTGTGCTCCAAGCACACTGCAGCTGTGAAAGGCATCCCAAGGGGAGCGCAAAAGTGCCACAACATGGCTGTCTCCACAGCTTTTCCCTTGGGATAATTCCTAAACCCAGGCTGATTTAAATGACCAGTGTTACGGTTAGGGTTAGGGTTACGCCTAGGTGTAGAGCTTTTTAAACCAGCAAGCTCTGAGCTCCAGGCACACGGCAGCTGCGAAAGGCATCCCAAGGGGAGCACAAAAGTGCCAGAAAATGGCTGCCTCCACACGTTTTCATTGGCACCATTGCTAAGCCTAGGCTGAATCACCTGCCTCCAGTCTCAGCTAGGGACATGGTTTTTTAAACCAGGAAGCCCTGAGCTCCAGGCACACGGCAGCTGTGAAAGGCATCCCAAGGGGAGTACAAAAGTGCAACAACATGGCAGCTTTCACAGCTTTTTCCTTGGCACCATCCCTATACCTAGGCTGATTTATCTGCCTAGGCTTAGGGTTAGGGCTCAGCCAAGGGCTAGGATTTTTTTAAGCAGGAAGCCCTGAGTTCCAGGCTTACTGCATCTGCCAAAGGCATCCCAAAGGGAGCGCAGAAGTGCCACAACATGGCTGCTTTCACAGCTTTTTCCTTAGGAAGAACCCTAATACCCGGCTGATTTACCTTCCTAGGGTTACTGTTAGGCTTAGGCCTAGGACTTTTAAAACCAGGAAGCCCTGTGCTCCAGGCACACTGCAGCTGTGAAAGGCATCCCAAGGGGAGCGCAAAAGTGACACAACTTGGCTGCCTCCACTGCTATTTCCATGAGACCATCCCGAATCATAGGCTGATTTTCCTTCCTAGGCTTAAGGTTTGAGTTAGGCCTAGGGTTAGTGTTCTTTTAACCAGAAAGCCCTGAGTTCCAAGAACACAGCAGCTGCGAAGGACTACCCAAGAAGAGCGCAGAAGTGCCTCAACATGCCTGCCTCCACAGCTTTTTCCTTGGGGACGTCCCGAAACGAAGGCTGATTTAGAAGCCTCCAGTTTGGGCTAAAGTTGTGGTTTTTTACACCAGGAAGCCCTGTGCTCCAAGCACACTGCAGCTGTGAAAGGCATCCCAAGGGGAGCGCAAAAGTGCCACAACATGGCTGTCTCCACAGCTTTTCCCTTGGGATAATTCCTAAACCCAGGCTGATTTAAATGACCAGTGTTACGGTTAGGGTTAGGGTTACGCCTAGGTGTAGAGCTTTTTAAACCAGCAAGCTCTGAGCTCCAGGCACACGGCAGCTGCGAAAGGCATCCCAAGGGGAGCACAAAAGTGCCAGAAAATGGCTGCCTCCACACGTTTTCATTGGCACCATTGCTAAGCCTAGGCTGAATCACCTGCCTCCAGTCTCAGCTAGGGACATGGTTTTTTAAACCAGGAAGCCCTGAGCTCCAGGCACACGGCAGCTGTGAAAGGCATCCCAAGGGGAGTACAAAAGTGCAACAACATGGCAGCTTTCACAGCTTTTTCCTTGGCACCATCCCTATACCTAGGCTGATTTATCTGCCTAGGGTTAGGGTTAGGGCTCAGCCTAGGGCTAGGATTTTTTTAAGCAGGAAGCCCTGAGTTCCAGGCTTACTGCATCTGCCAAAGGCATCCCAAAGGGAGCGCAGAAGTGCCACAACATGGCTGCTTTCACAGCTTTTTCCTTAGGAAGAACCCTAATACCCGGCTGATTTACCTTCCTAGGGTTACTGTTAGGCTTAGGCCTAGGACTTTTAAAACCAGGAAGCCCTGTGCTCCAGGCACACTGCAGCTGTGAAAGGCATCCCAAGGGGAGCGCAAAAGTGACACAACTTGGCTGCCTCCACTGCTATTTCCATGAGACCATCCCGAATCATAGGCTGATTTTCCTTCCTAGGCTTAAGGTTTGAGTTAGGCCTAGGGTTAGTGTTCTTTTAACCAGAAAGCCCTGAGTTCCAAGAACACAGCAGCTGCGAAGGACTACCCAAGAAGAGCGCAGAAGTGCCTCAACATGCCTGCCTCCACAGCTTTTTCCTTGGGGACGTCCCGAAACGAAGGCTGATTTAGAAGCCTCCAGTTTGGGCTAAAGTTGTGGTTTTTTAAACCAGGAAGCCCTGTGCTCCAAGCACACTGCAGCTGTGAAAGGCATCCCAAGGGGAGCGCAAAAGTGCCACAACATGGCTGTCTCCACAGCTTTTCCCTTGGGATAATTCCTAAACCCAGGCTGATTTAAATGACCAGTGTTACGGTTAGGGTTAGGGTTACGCCTAGGTGTAGAGCTTTTTAAACCAGCAAGCTCTGAGCTCCAGGCACACGGCAGCTGCGAAAGGCATCCCAAGGGGAGCACAAAAGTGCCAGAAAATGGCTGCCTCCACACGTTTTCATTGGCACCATTGCTAAGCCTAGGCTGAATCACCTGCCTCCAGTCTCAGCTAGGGACATGGTTTTTTAAACCAGGAAGCCCTGAGCTCCAGGCACACGGCAGCTGTGAAAGGCATCCCAAGGGGAGTACAAAAGTGCAACAACATGGCAGCTTTCACAGCTTTTTCCTTGGCACCATCCCTATACCTAGGCTGATTTATCTGCCTAGGGTTAGGGTTAGGGCTCAGCCTAGGGCTAGGATTTTTTTAAGCAGGAAGCCCTGAGTTCCAGGCTTACTGCATCTGCCAAAGGCATCCCAAAGGGAGCGCAGAAGTGCCACAACATGGCTGCTTTCACAGCTTTTTCCTTAGGAAGAACCCTAATACCCGGCTGATTTACCTTCCTAGGGTTACTGTTAGGCTTAGGCCTAGGACTTTTAAAACCAGGAAGCCCTGTGCTCCAGGCACACTGCAGCTGTGAAAGGCATCCCAAGGGGAGCGCAAAAGTGACACAACTTGGCTGCCTCCACTGCTATTTCCATGAGACCATCCCGAATCATAGGCTGATTTTCCTTCCTAGGCTTAAGGTTTGAGTTAGGCCTAGGGTTAGTGTTCTTTTAACCAGAAAGCCCTGAGTTCCAAGAACACAGCAGCTGCGAAGGACTACCCAAGAAGAGCGCAGAAGTGCCTCAACATGCCTGCCTCCACAGCTTTTTCCTTGGGGACGTCCCGAAACGAAGGCTGATTTAGAAGCCTCCAGTTTGGGCTAAAGTTGTGGTTTTTTAAACCAGGAAGCCCTGTGCTCCAAGCACACTGCAGCTGTGAAAGGCATCCCAAGGGGAGCGCAAAAGTGCCACAACATGGCTGTCTCCACAGCTTTTCCCTTGGGATAATTCCTAAACCCAGGCTGATTTAAATGACCAGTGTTACGGTTAGGGTTAGGGTTACGCCTAGGTGTAGAGCTTTTTAAACCAGCAAGCTCTGAGCTCCAGGCACACGGCAGCTGCGAAAGGCATCCCAAGGGGAGCACAAAAGTGCCAGAAAATGGCTGCCTCCACACGTTTTCATTGGCACCATTGCTAAGCCTAGGCTGAATCACCTGCCTCCAGTCTCAGCTAGGGACATGGTTTTTTAAACCAGGAAGCCCTGAGCTCCAGGCACATGGCAGCTGTGAAAGGCATCCCAAGGGGAGTACAAAAGTGCAACAACATGGCAGCTTTCACAGCTTTTTCCTTGGCACCATCCCTATACCTAGGCTGATTTATCTGCCTAGGGTTAGGGTTAGGGCTCAGCCAAGGGCAAGGATTTTTTTAAGCAGGAAGCCCTGAGTTCCAGGCTTACTGCATCTGCCAAAGGCATCCCAAAGGGAGCGCAGAAGTGCCACAACATGGCTGCTTTCACAGCTTTTTCCTTAGGAAGAACCCTAATACCCGGCTGATTTACCTTCCTAGGGTTACTGTTAGGCTTAGGCCTAGGACTTTTAAAACCAGGAAGCCCTGTGCTCCAGGCACACTGCAGCTGGCTGTTAAAGGCATCCCAAGGGGAGCGCAAAAGTGACACAACTTGGCTGCCTCCACTGCTATTTCCATGAGACCATCCCGAATCATAGGCTGATTTTCCTTCCTAGGCTTAAGGTTTGAGTTAGGCCTAGGGTTAGTGTTCTTTTAACCAGAAAGCCCTGAGTTCCAAGAACACAGCAGCTGCGAAGGACTACCCAAGAAGAGCGCAGAAGTGCCTCAACATGCCTGCCTCCACAGCTTTTTCCTTGGGGACGTCCCGAAACGAAGGCTGATTTAGAAGCCTCCAGTTTGGGCTAAAGTTGTGGTATTTTACACCAGGAAGCCCTGTGCTCCAAGCACACTGCAGCTGTGAAAGGCATCCCAAGGGGAGCGCAAAAGTGCCACAACATGGCTGTCTCCACAGCTTTTCCCTTGGGATAATTCCTAAACCCAGGCTGATTTAAATGACCAGTGTTACGGTTAGGGTTAGGGTTACGCCTAGGTGTAGAGCTTTTTAAACCAGCAAGCTCTGAGCTCCAGGCACACGGCAGCTGCGAAAGGCATCCCAAGGGGAGCACAAAAGTGCCAGAAAATGGCTGCCTCCACACGTTTTCATTGGCACCATTGCTAAGCCTAGGCTGAATCACCTGCCTCCAGTCTCAGCTAGGGACATGGTTTTTTAAACCAGGAAGCCCTGAGCTCCAGGCACACGGCAGCTGTGAAAGGCATCCCAAGGGGAGTACAAAAGTGCAACAACATGGCAGCTTTCACAGCTTTTTCCTTGGCACCATCCCTATACCTAGGCTGATTTATCTGCCTAGGGTTAGGGTTAGGGCTCAGCCAAGGGCTGGGATTTTTTTAAGCAGGAAGCCCTGAGTTCCAGGCTTACTGCATCTGCCAAAGGCATCCCAAAGGGAGCGCAGAAGTGCCACAACATGGCTGCTTTCACAGCTTTTTCCTTAGGAAGAACCCTAATACCCGGCTGATTTACCTTCCTAGGGTTACTGTTAGGCTTAGGCCTAGGACTTTTAAAACCAGGAAGCCCTGTGCTCCAGGCACACTGCAGCTGTGAAAGGCATCCCAAGGGGAGCGCAAAAGTGACACAACTTGGCTGCCTCCACTGCTATTTCCATGAGACCATCCCGAATCATAGGCTGATTTTCCTTCCTAGGCTTAAGGTTTGAGTTAGGCCTAGGGTTAGTGTTCTTTTAACCAGAAGGCCCTGAGTTCCAAGAACACAGCAGCTGCGAAGGACTACCCAAGAGGAGCGCAGAAGTGCCTCAACATGCCTGCCTCCACAGCTTTTTCCTTGGGGACGTCCCGAAACGAAGGCTGATTTAGAAGCCTCCAGTTTGGGCTAAAGTTGTGGTTTTTTAAACCAGGAAGCCCTGTGCTCCAAGCACACTGCAGCTGTGAAAGGCATCCCAAGGGGAGCGCAAAAGTGCCACAACATGGCTGTCTCCACAGCTTTTCCCTTGGGATAATTCCTAAACCCAGGCTGATTTAAATGACCAGTGTTACGGTTAGGGTTAGGGTTACGCCTAGGTGTAGAGCTTTTTAAACCAGCAAGCTCTGAGCTCCAGGCACACGGCAGCTGCGAAAGGCATCCCAAGGGGAGCACAAAAGTGCCAGAAAATGGCTGCCTCCACACGTTTTCATTGGCACCATTGCTAAGCCTAGGCTGAATCACCTGCCTCCTGTCTCAGCTAGGGACATGGTTTTTTAAACCAGGAAGCCCTGAGCTCCAGGCACTTGGCAGCTGTGAAAGGCATCCCAAGGGGAGTACAAAAGTGCAACAACATGGCAGCTTTCACAGCTTTTTCCTTGGCACCATCCCTATACCTAGGCTGATTTATCTGCCTAGGGTTAGGGTTAGGGCTCAGCCAAGGGCTGGGATTTTTTTAAGCAGGAAGCCCTGAGTTCCAGGCTTACTGCATCTGCCAAAGGCATCCCAAAGGGAGCGCAGAAGTGCCACAACATGGCTGCTTTCACAGCTTTTTCCTTAGGAAGAACCCTAATACCCGGCTGATTTACCTTCCTAGGGTTACTGTTAGGCTTAGGCCTAGGACTTTTAAAACCAGGAAGCCCTGTGCTCCAGGCACACTGCAGCTGTTAAAGGCATCCCAAGGGGAGCGCAAAAGTGACACAACTTGGCTGCCTCCACTGCTATTTCCATGAGACCATCCCGAATCATAGGCTGATTTTCCTTCCTAGGCTTAAGGTTTGAGTTAGGCCTAGGGTTAGTGTTCTTTTAACCAGAAAGCCCTGAGTTCCAAGAACACAGCAGCTGCGAAGGACTACCCAAGAAGAGCGCAGAAGTGCCTCAACATGCCTGCCTCCACAGCTTTTTCCTTGGGGACGTCCCGAAACGAAGGCTGATTTAGAAGCCTCCAGTTTGGGCTAAAGTTGTGGTTTTTTAAACCAGGAAGCCCTGTGCTCCAAGCACACTGCAGCTGTGAAAGGCATCCCAAGGGGAGCGCAAAAGTGCCACAACATGGCTGTCTCCACAGCTTTTCCCTTGGGATAATTCCTAAACCCAGGCTGATTTAAATGACCAGTGTTACGGTTAGGGTTAGGGTTACGCCTAGGTGTAGAGCTTTTTAAACCAGCAAGCTCTGAGCTCCAGGCACACGGCAGCTGCGAAAGGCATCCCAAGGGGAGCACAAAAGTGCCAGAAAATGGCTGCCTCCACACGTTTTCATTGGCACCATTGCTAAGCCTAGGCTGAATCACCTGCCTCCAGTCTCAGCTAGGGACATGGTTTTTTAAACCAGGAAGCCCTGAGCTCCAGGCACACGGCAGCTGTGAAAGGCATCCCAAGGGGAGTACAAAAGTGCAACAACATGGCAGCTTTCACAGCTTTTTCCTTGGCACCATCCCTATACCTAGGCTGATTTATCTGCCTAGGGTTAGGGTTAGGGCTCAGCCTAGGGCTAGGATTTTTTTAAGCAGGAAGCCCTGAGTTCCAGGCTTACTGCATCTGCCAAAGGCATCCCAAAGGGAGCGCAGAAGTGCCACAACATGGCTGCTTTCACAGCTTTTTCCTTAGGAAGAACCCTAATACCCGGCTGATTTACCTTCCTAGGGTTACTGTTAGGCTTAGGCCTAGGACTTTTAAAACCAGGAAGCCCTGTGCTCCAGGCACACTGCAGCTGTTAAAGGCATCCCAAGGGGAGCGCAAAAGTGACACAACTTGGCTGCCTCCACTGCTATTTCCATGAGACCATCCCGAATCATAGGCTGATTTTCCTTCCTAGGCTTAAGGTTTGAGTTAGGCCTAGGGTTAGTGTTCTTTTAACCAGAAAGCCCTGAGTTCCAAGAACACAGCAGCTGCGAAGGACTACCCAAGAAGAGCGCAGAAGTGCCTCAACATGCCTGCCTCCACAGCTTTTTCCTTGGGGACGTCCCGAAACGAAGGCTGATTTAGAAGCCTCCAGTTTGGGCTAAAGTTGTGGTTTTTTAAACCAGGAAGCCCTGTGCTCCAAGCACACTGCAGCTGTGAAAGGCATCCCAAGGGGAGCGCAAAAGTGCCACAACATGGCTGTCTCCACAGCTTTTCCCTTGGGATAATTCCTAAACCCAGGCTGATTTAAATGACCAGTGTTACGGTTAGGGTTAGGGTTACGCCTAGGTGTAGAGCTTTTTAAACCAGCAAGCTCTGAGCTCCAGGCACACGGCAGCAGCGAAAGGCATCCCAAGGGGAGCACAAAAGTGCCAGAAAATGGCTGCCTCCACACGTTTTCATTGGCACCATTGCTAAGCCTAGGCTGAATCACCTGCCTCCAGTCTCAGCTAGGGACATGGTTTTTTAAACCAGGAAGCCCTGAGCTCCAGGCACACGGCAGCTGTGAAAGGCATCCCAAGGGGAGTACAAAAGTGCAACAACATGGCAGCTTTCACAGCTTTTTCCTTGGCACCATCCCTATACCTAGGCTGATTTATCTGCCTAGGCTTAGGGTTAGGGCTCAGCCAAGGGCAAGGATTTTTTTAACCAGGAAGCCCTGAGTTCCAGGCTTACTGCATCTGCCAAAGGCATCCCAAAGGGAGCGCAGAAGTGCCACAACATGGCTGCTTTCACAGCTTTTTCCTTAGGAAGAACCCTAATACCCGGCTGATTTACCTTCCTAGGGTTACTGTTAGGCTTAGGCCTAGGACTTTTAAAACCAGGAAGCCCTGTGCTCCAGGCACACTGCAGCTGTGAAAGGCATCCCAAGGGGAGCGCAAAAGTGACACAACTTGGCTGCCTCCACTGCTATTTCCATGAGACCATCCCGAATCATAGGCTGATTTTCCTTCCTAGGCTTAAGGTTTGAGTTAGGCCTAGGGTTAGTGTTCTTTTAACCAGAAAGCCCTGAGTTCCAAGAACACAGCAGCTGCGAAGGACTACCCAAGAAGAGCGCAGAAGTGCCTCAACATGCCTGCCTCCACAGCTTTTTCCTTGGGGACGTCCCGAAACGAAGGCTGATTTAGAAGCCTCCAGTTTGGGCTAAAGTTGTGGTTTTTTAAACCAGGAAGCCCTGTGCTCCAAGCACACTGCAGCTGTGAAAGGCATCCCAAGGGGAGCGCAAAAGTGCCACAACATGGCTGTCTCCACAGCTTTTCCCTTGGGATAATTCCTAAACCCAGGCTGATTTAAATGACCAGTGTTACGGTTAGGGTTAGGGTTACGCCTAGGTGTAGAGCTTTTTAAACCAGCAAGCTCTGAGCTCCAGGCACACGGCAGCTGCGAAAGGCATCCCAAGGGGAGCACAAAAGTGCCAGAAAATGGCTGCCTCCACACGTTTTCATTGGCACCATTGCTAAGCCTAGGCTGAATCACCTGCCTCCAGTCTCAGCTAGGGACATGGATTTTTAAACCAGGAAGCCCTGAGCTCCAGGCACACGGCAGCTGTGAAAGGCATCCCAAGGGGAGTACAAAAGTGCAACAACATGGCAGCTTTCACAGCTTTTTCCTTGGCACCATCCCTATACCTAGGCTGATTTATCTGCCTAGGGTTAGGGTTAGGGCTCAGCCAAGGGCAAGGATTTTTTTAAGCAGGAAGCCCTGAGTTCCAGGCTTACTGCATCTGCCAAAGGCATCCCAAAGGGAGCGCAGAAGTGCCACAACATGGCTGCTTTCACAGCTTTTTCCTTAGGAAGAACCCTAATACCCGGCTGATTTACCTTCCTAGGGTTACTGTTAGGCTTAGGCCTAGGACTTTTAAAACCAGGAAGCCCTGTGCTCCAGGCACAGTGCAGCTGTTAAAGGCATCCCAAGGGGAGCGCAAAAGTGACACAACTTGGCTGCCTCCACTGCTATTTCCATGAGACCATCCCGAATCATAGGCTGATTTTCCTTCCTAGGCTTAAGGTTTGAGTTAGGCCTAGGGTTAGTGTTCTTTTAACCAGAAGGCCCTGAGTTCCAAGAACACAGCAGCTGCGAAGGACTACCCAAGAAGAGCGCAGAAGTTCCTCAACATGCCTGCCTCCACAGCTTTTTCCTTGGGGACGTCCCGAAACGAAGGCTGATTTAGAAGCCTCCAGTTTGGGCTAAAGTTGTGGTTTTTTAAACCAGGAAGCCCTGTGCTCCAAGCACACTGCAGCTGTGAAAGGCATCCCAAGGGGAGCGCAAAAGTGCCACAACATGGCTGTCTCCACAGCTTTTCCCTTGGGATAATTCCTAAACCCAGGCTGATTTAAATGACCAGTGTTACGGTTAGGGTTAGGGTTACGCCTAGGTGTAGAGCTTTTTAAACCAGCAAGCTCTGAGCTCCAGGCACACGGCAGCTGCGAAAGGCATCCCAAGGGGAGCACAAAAGTGCCAGAAAATGGCTGCCTCCACACGTTTTCATTGGCACCATTGCTAAGCCTAGGCTGAATCACCTGCCTCCAGTCTCAGCTAGGGACATTGTTTTTTAAACCAGGAAGCCCTGAGCTCCATGCACTTGGCAGCTGTGAAAGGCATCCCAAGGGGAGTACAAAAGTGCAACAACATGGCAGCTTTCACAGCTTTTTCCTTGGCACCATCCCTATACCTAGGCTGATTTATCTGCCTAGGGTTAGGGTTAGGGCTAAGCCAAGGGCTAGGATTTTTTTAACCAGGAAGCCCTGAGTTCCAGGCTTACTGCATCTGCCAAAGGCATCCCAAAGGGAGCGCAGAAGTGCCACAACATGGCTGCTTTCACAGCTTTTTCCTTAGGAAGAACCCTAATACCCGGCTGATTTACCTTCCTAGGGTTACTGTTAGGCTTAGGCCTAGGACTTTTAAAACCAGGAAGCCCTGTGCTCCAGGCACACTGCAGCTGTTAAAGGCATCCCAAGGGGAGCGCAAAAGTGACACAACTTGGCTGCCTCCACTGCTATTTCCATGAGACCATCCCGAATCATAGGCTGATTTTCCTTCCTAGGCTTAAGGTTTGAGTTAGGCCTAGGGTTAGTGTTCTTTTAACCAGAAGGCCCTGAGTTCCAAGAACACAGCAGCTGCGAAGGACTACCCAAGAAGAGCGCAGAAGTGCCTCAACATGCCTGCCTCCACAGCTTTTTCCTTGGGGACGTCCCGAAACGAAGGCTGATTTAGAAGCCTCCAGTTTGGGCTAAAGTTGTGGTTTTTTACTCCAGGAAGCCCTGTGCTCCAAGCACACTGCAGCTGTGAAAGGCATCCCAAGGGGAGCGCAAAAGTGCCACAACATGGCTGTCTCCACAGCTTTTCCCTTGGGATAATTCCTAAACCCAGGCTGATTTAAATGACCAGTGTTACGGTTAGGGTTACGCCTAGGTGTAGAGCTTTTTAAACCAGCAAGCTCTGAGCTCCAGGCACACGGCAGCTGCGAAAGGCATCCCAAGGGGAGCACAAAAGTGCCAGAAAATGGCTGCCTCCACACGTTTTCATTGGCACCATTGCTAAGCCTAGGCTGAATCACCTGCCTCCAGTCTCAGCTAGGGACATGGTTTTTTAAACCAGGAAGCCCTGAGCTCCAGGCACACGGCAGCTGTGAAAGGCATCCCAAGGGGAGTACAAAAGTGCAACAACATGGCAGCTTTCACAGCTTTTTCCTTGGCACCATCCCTATACCTAGGCTGATTTATCTGCCTAGGGTTAGGGTTAGGGCTCAGCCAAGGGCAAGGATTTTTTTAACCAGGAAGCCCTGAGTTCCAGGCTTACTGCATCTGCCAAAGGCATCCCAAAGGGAGCGCAGAAGTGCCACAACATGGCTGCTTTCACAGCTTTTTCCTTAGGAAGAACCCTAATACCCGGCTGATTTACCTTCCTAGGGTTACTCTTAGGCTTAGGCCTAGGACTTTTAAAACCAGGAAGCCCTGTGCTCCAGGCACACTGCAGCTGTGAAAGGCATCCCAAGGGGAGCGCAAAAGTGACACAACTTGGCTGCCTCCACTGCTATTTCCATGAGACCATCCCGAATCATAGGCTGATTTTCCTTCCTAGGCTTAAGGTTTGAGTTAGGCCTAGGGTTAGTGTTCTTTTAACCAGAAAGCCCTGAGTTCCAAGAACACAGCAGCTGCGAAGGACTACCCAAGAAGAGCGCAGAAGTGCCTCAACATGCCTGCCTCCACAGCTTTTTCCTTGGGGACGTCCCGAAACGAAGGCTGATTTAGAAGCCTCCAGTTTGGGCTAAAGTTGTGGTTTTTTACACCAGGAAGCCCTGTGCTCCAAGCACACTGCAGCTGTGAAAGGCATCCCAAGGGGAGCGCAAAAGTGCCACAACATGGCTGTCTCCACAGCTTTTCCCTTGGGATAATTCTTAAACCCAGGCTGATTTAAATGACCAGTGTTACGGTTAGGGTTAGGGTTACGCCTAGGTGTAGAGCTTTTTAAACCAGCAAGCTCTGAGCTCCAGGCACACGGCAGCTGCGAAAGGCATCCCAAGGGGAGCACAAAAGTGCCAGAAAATGGCTGCCTCCACACGTTTTCATTGGCACCATTGCTAAGCCTAGGCTGAATCACCTGCCTCCAGTCTCAGCTAGGGACATGGTTTTTTAAACCAGGAAGCCCTGAGCTCCAGGCACACGGCAGCTGTGAAAGGCATCCCAAGGGGAGTACAAAAGTGCAACAACATGGCAGCTTTCACAGCTTTTTCCTTGGCACCATCCCTATACCTAGGCTGATTTATCTGCCTAGGGTTAGGGTTAGGGCTCAGCCAAGGGCTAGGATTTTTTTAAGCAGGAAGCCCTGAGTTCCAGGCTTACTGCATCTGCCAAAGGCATCCCAAAGGGAGCGCAGAAGGTCCACAACATGGCTGCTTTCACAGCTTTTTCCTTAGGAAGAACCCTAATACCCGGCTGATTTACCTTCCTAGGGTTACTGTTAGGCTTAGGCCTAGGACTTTTAAAACCAGGAAGCCCTGTGCTCCAGGCACACTGCAGCTGTTAAAGGCATCCCAAGGGGAGCGCAAAAGTGACACAACTTGGCTGCCTCCACTGCTATTTCCATGAGACCATCCCGAATCATAGGCTGATTTTCCTTCCTAGGCTTAAGGTTTGAGTTAGGCCTAAGGTTAGTGTTCTTTTAACCAGAAAGCCCTGAGTTCCAAGAACACAGCAGCTGCGAAGGACTACCCAAGAAGAGCGCAGAAGTGCCTCAACATGCCTGCCTCCACAGCTTTTTCCTTGGGGACGTCCCGAAACGAAGGCTGATTTAGAAGCCTCCAGTTTGGGCTAAAGTTGTGGTTTTTTAAACCAGGAAGCCCTGTGCTCCAAGCACACTGCAGCTGTGAAAGGCATCCCAAGGGGAGCGCAAAAGTGCCACAACATGGCTGTCTCCACAGCTTTTCCCTTGGGATAATTCCTAAACCCAGGCTGATTTAAATGACCAGTGTTACGGTTAGGGTTAGGGTTACGCCTAGTTGTAGAGCTTTTTAAACCAGCAAGCTCTGAGCTCCAGGCACACGGCAGCTGCGAAAGGCATCCCAAGGGGAGCACAAAAGTGCCAGAAAATGGCTGCCTCCACACGTTTTCATTGGCACCATTGCTAAGCCTAGGCTGAATCACCTGCCTCCAGTCTCAGCTAGGGACATGGTTTTTTAAACCAGGAAGCCCTGAGCTCCAGGCACACGGCAGCTGTGAAAGGCATCCCAAGGGGAGTACAAAAGTGCAACAACATGGCAGCTTTCACAGCTTTTTCCTTGGCACCATCCCTATACCTAGGCTGATTTATCTGCCTAGGGTTAGGGTTAGGGCTCAGCCAAGGGCTGGGATTTTTTTAAGCAGGAAGCCCTGAGTTCCAGGCTTACTGCATCTGCCAAAGGCATCCCAAAGGGAGCGCAGAAGTGCCACAACATGGCTGCTTTCACAGCTTTTTCCTTAGGAAGAACCCTAATACCCGGCTGATTTACCTTCCTAGGGTTACTGTTAGGCTTAGGCCTAGGACTTTTAAAACCAGGAAGCCCTGTGCTCCAGGCACACTGCAGCTGTTAAAGGCATCCCAAGGGGAGCGCAAAAGTGACACAACTTGGCTGCCTCCACTGCTATTTCCATGAGACCATCCCGAATCATAGGCTGATTTTCCTTCCTAGGCTTAAGGTTTGAGTTAGGCCTAGGGTTAGTGTTCTTTTAACCAGAAAGCCCTGAGTTCCAAGAACACAGCAGCTGCGAAGGACTACCCAAGAAGAGCGCAGAAGTGCCTCAACATGCCTGCCTCCACAGCTTTTTCCTTGGGGACGTCCCGAAACGAAGGCTGATTTAGAAGCCTCCAGTTTGGGCTAAAGTTGTGGTTTTTTACACCAGGAAGCCCTGTGCTCCAAGCACACTGCAGCTGTGAAAGGCATCCCAAGGGGAGCGCAAAAGTGCCACAACATGGCTGTCTCCACAGCTTTTCCCTTGGGATAATTCCTAAACCCAGGCTGATTTAAATGACCAGTGTTACGGTTAGGGTTAGGGTTACGCCTAGGTGTAGAGCTTTTTAAACCAGCAAGCTCTGAGCTCCAGGCACACGGCAGCTGCGAAAGGCATCCCAAGGGGAGCACATAAGTGCCAGAAAATGGCTGCCTCCACACGTTTTCATTGGCACCATTGCTAAGCCTAGGCTGAATCACCTGCCTCCAGTCTCAGCTAGGGACATGGTTTTTTAAACCAGGAAGCCCTGAGCTCCAGGCACACGGCAGCTGTGAAAGGCATCCCAAGGGGAGTACAAAAGTGCAACAACATGGCAGCTTTCACAGCTTTTTCCTTGGCACCATCCCTATACCTAGGCTGATTTATCTGCCTAGGGTTAGGGTTAGGGCTCAGCCTAGGGCTAGGATTTTTTTAAGCAGGAAGCCCTGAGTTCCAGGCTTACTGCATCTGCCAAAGGCATCCCAAAGGGAGCGCAGAAGTGCCACAACATGGCTGCTTTCACAGCTTTTTCCTTAGGAAGAACCCTAATACCCGGCTGATTTACCTTCCTAGGGTTACTGTTAGGCTTAGGCCTAGGACTTTTAAAACCAGGAAGCCCTGTGCTCCAGGCACACTGCAGCTGTTAAAGGCATCCCAAGGGGAGCGCAAAAGTGACACAACTTGGCTGCCTCCACTGCTATTTCCATGAGACCATCCCGAATCATAGGCTGATTTTCCTTCCTAGGCTTAAGGTTTGAGTTAGGCCTAGGGTTAGTGTTCTTTTAACCAGAAAGCCCTGAGTTCCAAGAACACAGCAGCTGCGAAGGACTACCCAAGAAGAGCGCAGAAGTGCCTCAACATGCCTGCCTCCACAGCTTTTTCCTTGGGGACGTCCCGAAACGAAGGCTGATTTAGAAGCCTCCAGTTTGGGCTAAAGTTGTGGTTTTTTACACCAGGAAGCCCTGTGCTCCAAGCACACTGCAGCTGTGAAAGGCATCCCAAGGGGAGCGCAAAAGTGCCACAACATGGCTGTCTCCACAGCTTTTCCCTTGGGATAATTCCTAAACCCAGGCTGATTTAAATGACCAGTGTTACGGTTAGGGTTAGGGTTACGCCTAGGTGTAGAGCTTTTTAAACCAGCAAGCTCTGAGCTCCAGGCACACGGCAGCTGCGAAAGGCATCCCAAGGGGAGCACAAAAGTGCCAGAAAATGGCTGCCTCCACACGTTTTCATTGGCACCATTGCTAAGCCTAGGCTGAATCACCTGCCTCCAGTCTCAGCTAGGGACATGGTTTTTTAAACCAGGAAGCCCTGAGCTCCAGGCACACGGCAGCTGTGAAAGGCATCCCAAGGGGAGTACAAAAGTGCAACAACATGGCAGCTTTCACAGCTTTTTCCTTGGCACCATCCCTATACCTAGGCTGATTTATCTGCCTAGGGTTAGGGTTAGGGCTCAGCCTAGGGCTGGGATTTTTTTAAGCAGGAAGCCCTGAGTTCCAGGCTTACTGCATCTGCCAAAGGCATCCCAAAGGGAGCGCAGAAGTGCCACAACATGGCTGCTTTCACAGCTTTTTCCTTAGGAAGAACCCTAATACCCGGCTGATTTACCTTCCTAGGGTTACTGTTAGGCTTAGGCCTAGGACTTTTAAAACCAGGAAGCCCTGTGCTCCAGGCACACTGCAGCTGTGAAAGGCATCCCAAGGGGAGCGCAAAAGTGACACAACTTGGCTGCCTCCACTGCTATTTCCATGAGACCATCCCGAATCATAGGCTGATTTTCCTTCCTAGGCTTAAGGTATGAGTTAGGCCTAGGGTTAGTGTTCTTTTAACCAGAAAGCCCTGAGTTCCAAGAACACAGCAGCTGCGAAGGACTACCCAAGAAGAGCGCAGAAGTGCCTCAACATGCCTGCCTCCACAGCTTTTTCCTTGGGGACGTCCCGAAACGAAGGCTGATTTAGAAGCCTCCAGTTTGGGCTAAAGTTGTGGTTTTTTAAACCAGGAAGCCCTGTGCTCCAAGCACACTGCAGCTGTGAAAGGCATCCCAAGGGGAGCGCAAAAGTGCCACAACATGGCTGTCTCCACAGCTTTTCCCTTGGGATAATTCCTAAACCCAGGCTGATTTAAATGACCAGTGTTACGGTTAGGGTTAGGATTACGCCTAGTTGTAGAGCTTTTTAAACCAGCAAGCTCTGAGCTCCAGGCACACGGCAGCTGCGAAAGGCATCCCAAGGGGAGCACAAAAGTGCCAGAAAATGGCTGCCTCCACACGTTTTCATTGGCACCATTGCTAAGCCTAGGCTGAATCACCTGCCTCCAGTCTCAGCTAGGGACATGGTTTTTTAAACCAGGAAGCCCTGAGCTCCAGGCACACGGCAGCTGTGAAAGGCATCCCAAGGGGAGTACAAAAGTGCAACAACATGGCAGCTTTCACAGCTTTTTCCTTGGCACCATCCCTATACCTAGGCTGATTTATCTGCCTAGGGTTAGGGTTAGGGCTCAGCCAAGGGCTGGGATTTTTTTAAGCAGGAAGCCCTGAGTTCCAGGCTTACTGCATCTGCCAAAGGCATCCCAAAGGGAGCGCAGAAGTGCCACAACATGGCTGCTTTCACAGCTTTTTCCTTAGGAAGAACCCTAATACCCGGCTGATTTACCTTCCTAGGGTTACTGTTAGGCTTAGGCCTAGGACTTTTAAAACCAGGAAGCCCTGTGCTCCAGGCACACTGCAGCTGTTAAAGGCATCCCAAGGGGAGCGCAAAAGTGACACAACTTGGCTGCCTCCACTGCTATTTCCATGAGACCATCCCGAATCATAGGCTGATTTTCCTTCCTAGGCTTAAGGTTTGAGTTAGGCCTAGGGTTAGTGTTCTTTTAACCAGAAAGCCCTGAGTTCCAAGAACACAGCAGCTGCGAAGGACTACCCAAGAAGAGCGCAGAAGTGCCTCAACATGCCTGCCTCCACAGCTTTTTCCTTGGGGACGTCCCGAAACGAAGGCTGATTTAGAAGCCTCCAGTTTGGGCTAAAGTTGTGGTTTTTTAAACCAGGAAGCCCTGTGCTCCAAGCACACTGCAGCTGTGAAAGGCATCCCAAGGGGAGCGCAAAAGTGCCACAACATGGCTGTCTCCACAGCTTTTCCCTTGGGATAATTCCTAAACCCAGGCTGATTTAAATGACCAGTGTTACGGTTAGGGTTAGGGTTACGCCTAGGTGTAGAGCTTTTTAAACCAGCAAGCTCTGAGCTCCAGGCACACGGCAGCTGCGAAAGGCATCCCAAGGGGAGCACAAAAGTGCCAGAAAATGGCTGCCTCCACACGTTTTCATTGGCACCATTGCTAAGCCTAGGCTGAATCACCTGCCTCCAGTCTCAGCTAGGGACATGGTTTTTTAAACCAGGAAGCCCTGAGCTCCAGGCACACGGCAGCTGTGAAAGGCATCCCAAGGGGAGTACAAAAGTGCAACAACATGGCAGCTTTCACAGCTTTTTCCTTGGCACCATCCCTATACCTAGGCTGATTTATCTGCCTAGGGTTAGGGTTAGGGCTCAGCCAAGGGCTGGGATTTTTTTAAGCAGGAAGCCCTGAGTTCCAGGCTTACTGCATCTGCCAAAGGCATCCCAAAGGGAGCGCAGAAGTGCCACAACATGGCTGCTTTCACAGCTTTTTCCTTAGGAAGAACCCTAATACCCGGCTGATTTACCTTCCTAGGGTTACTGTTAGGCTTAGGCCTAGGACTTTTAAAACCAGGAAGCCCTGTGCTCCAGGCACACTGCAGCTGTTAAAGGCATCCCAAGGGGAGCGCAAAAGTGACACAACTTGGCTGCCTCCACTGCTATTTCCATGAGACCATCCCGAATCATAGGCTGATTTTCCTTCCTAGGCTTAAGGTTTGAGTTAGGCCTAGGGTTAGTGTTCTTTTAACCAGAAAGCCCTGAGTTCCAAGAACACAGCAGCTGCGAAGGACTACCCAAGAAGAGCGCAGAAGTGCCTCAACATGCCTGCCTCCACAGCTTTTTCCTTGGGGACGTCCCGAAACGAAGGCTGATTTAGAAGCCTCCAGTTTGGGCTAAAGTTGTGGTTTTTTAAACCAGGAAGCCCTGTGCTCCAAGCACACTGCAGCTGTGAAAGGCATCCCAAGGGGAGCGCAAAAGTGCCACAACATGGCTGTCTCCACAGCTTTTCCCTTGGGATAATTCCTAAACCCAGGCTGATTTAAATGACCAGTGTTACGGTTAGGGTTAGGGTTACGCCTAGGTGTAGAGCTTTTTAAACCAGCAAGCTCTGAGCTCCAGGCACACGGCAGCTGCGAAAGGCATCCCAAGGGGAGCACAAAAGTGCCAGAAAATGGCTGCCTCCACACGTTTTCATTGGCACCATTGCTAAGCCTAGGCTGAATCACCTGCCTCCAGTCTCAGCTAGGGACATGGATTTTTAAACCAGGAAGCCCTGAGCTCCAGGCACACGGCAGCTGTGAAAGGCATCCCAAGGGGAGTACAAAAGTGCAACAACATGGCAGCTTTCACAGCTTTTTCCTTGGCACCATCCCTATACCTAGGCTGATTTATCTGCCTAGGGTTAGGGTTAGGGCTCAGCCAAGGGCTAGGATTTTTTTAACCAGGAAGCCCTGAGTTCCAGGCTTACTGCATCTGCCAAAGGCATCCCAAAGGGAGCGCAGAAGTGCCACAACATGGCTGCTTTCACAGCTTTTTCCTTAGGAAGAACCCTAATACCCGGCTGATTTACCTTCCTAGGGTTACTGTTAGGCTTAGGCCTAGGACTTTTAAAACCAGGAAGCCCTGTGCTCCAGGCACACTGCAGCTGTGAAAGGCATCCCAAGGGGAGCGCAAAAGTGACACAACTTGGCTGCCTCCACTGCTATTTCCATGAGACCATCCCGAATCATAGGCTGATTTTCCTTCCTAGGCTTAAGGTTTGAGTTAGGCCTAGGGTTAGTGTTCTTTTAACCAGAAAGCCCTGAGTTCCAAGAACACAGCAGCTGCGAAGGACTACCCAAGAAGAGCGCAGAAGTGCCTCAACATGCCTGCCTCCACAGCTTTTTCCTTGGGGACGTCCCGAAACGAAGGCTGATTTAGAAGCCTCCAGTTTGGGCTAAAGTTGTGGTTTTTTAAACCAGGAAGCCCTGTGCTCCAAGCACACTGCAGCTGTGAAAGGCATCCCAAGGGGAGCGCAAAAGTGCCACAACATGGCTGTCTCCACAGCTTTTCCCTTGGGATAATTCCTAAACCCAGGCTGATTTAAATGACCAGTGTTACGGTTAGGGTTAGGGTTACGCCTAGGTGTAGAGCTTTTTAAACCAGCAAGCTCTGAGCTCCAGGCACACGGCAGCTGCGAAAGGCATCCCAAGGGGAGCACAAAAGTGCCAGAAAATGGCTGCCTCCACACGTTTTCATTGGCACCATTGCTAAGCCTAGGCTGAATCACCTGCCTCCAGTCTCAGCTAGGGACATGGTTTTTTAAACCAGGAAGCCCTGAGCTCCAGGCACACGGCAGCTGTGAAAGGCATCCCAAGGGGAGTACAAAAGTGCAACAACATGGCAGCTTTCACAGCTTTTTCCTTGGCACCATCCCTATACCTAGGCTGATTTATCTGCCTAGGGTTAGGGTTAGGGCTCAGCCAAGGGCAAGGATTTTTTTAAGCAGGAAGCCCTGAGTTCCAGGCTTACTGCATCTGCCAAAGGCATCCCAAAGGGAGCGCAGAAGGTCCACAACATGGCTGCTTTCACAGCTTTTTCCTTAGGAAGAACCCTAATACCCGGCTGATTTACCTTCCTAGGGTTACTGTTAGGCTTAGGCCTAGGACTTTTAAAACCAGGAAGCCCTGTGCTCCAGGCACACTGCAGCTGTTAAAGGCATCCCAAGGGGAGCGCAAAAGTGACACAACTTGGCTGCCTCCACTGCTATTTCCATGAGACCATCCCGAATCATAGGCTGATTTTCCTTCCTAGGCTTAAGGTTTGAGTTAGGCCTAGGGTTAGTGTTCTTTTAACCAGAAAGCCCTGAGTTCCAAGAACACAGCAGCTGCGAAGGACTACCCAAGAAGAGCGCAGAAGTGCCTCAACATGCCTGCCTCCACAGCTTTTTCCTTGGGGACGTCCCGAAACGAAGGCTGATTTAGAAGCCTCCAGTTTGGGCTAAAGTTGTGGTTTTTTAAACCAGGAAGCCCTGTGCTCCAAGCACACTGCAGCTGTGAAAGGCATCCCAAGGGGAGCGCAAAAGTGCCACAACATGGCTGTCTCCACAGCTTTTCCCTTGGGATAATTCCTAAACCCAGGCTGATTTAAATGACCAGTGTTACAGTTAGGGTTAGGGTTACGCCTAGGTGTAGAGCTTTTTAAACCAGCAAGCTCTGAGCTCCAGGCACACGGCAGCTGCGAAAGGCATCCCAAGGGGAGCACAAAAGGGCCAGAAAATGGCTGCCTCCACACGTTTTCATTGGCACCATTGCTAAGCCTAGGCTGAATCACCTGCCTCCAGTCTCAGCTAGGGACATGGTTTTTTAAACCAGGAAGCCCTGAGCTCCAGGCACACGGCAGCTGTGAAAGGCATCCCAAGGGGAGTACAAAAGTGCAACAACATGGCAGCTTTCACAGCTTTTTCCTTGGCACCATCCCTATACCTAGGCTGATTTATCTGCCTAGGGTTAGGGTTAGGGCTCAGCCAAGGGCTGGGATTTTTTTAAGCAGGAAGCCCTGAGTTCCAGGCTTACTGCATCTGCCAAAGGCATCCCAAAGGGAGCGCAGAAGTGCCACAACATGGCTGCTTTCACAGCTTTTTCCTTAGGAAGAACCCTAATACCCGGCTGATTTACCTTCCTAGGGTTACTGTTAGGCTTAGGCCTAGGACTTTTAAAACCAGGAAGCCCTGTGCTCCAGGCACACTGCAGCTGTGAAAGGCATCCCAAGGGGAGCGCAAAAGTGACACAACTTGGCTGCCTCCACTGCTATTTCCATGAGACCATCCCGAATCATAGGCTGATTTTCCTTCCTAGGCTTAAGGTTTGAGTTAGGCCTAGGGTTAGTGTTCTTTTAACCATAAGGCCCTGAGTTCCAAGAACACAGCAGCTGCGAAGGACTACCCAAGAAGAGCGCAGAAGTGCCTCAACATGCCTGCCTCCACAGCTTTTTCCTTGGGGACGTCCCGAAACGAAGGCTGATTTAGAAGCCTCCAGTTTGGGCTAAAGTTGTGGTTTTTTAAACCAGGAAGCCCTGTGCTCCAAGCACACTGCAGCTGTGAAAGGCATCCCAAGGGGAGCGCAAAAGTGCCACAACATGGCTGTCTCCACAGCTTTTCCCTTGGGATAATTCCTAAACCCAGGCTGATTTAAATGACCAGTGTTACGGTTAGGGTTAGGGTTACGCCTAGGTGTAGAGCTTTTTAAACCAGCAAGCTCTGAGCTCCAGGCACACGGCAGCTGCGAAATGCATCCCAAGGGGAGCACAAAAGTGCCAGAAAATGGCTGCCTCCACACGTTTTCATTGGCACCATTGCTAAGCCTAGGCTGAATCACCTGCCTCCAGTCTCAGCTAGGGACATGGTTTTTTAAACCAGGAAGCCCTGAGCTCCAGGCACACGGCAGCTGTGATAGGCATCCCAGTGGGTGTAAAAAAGTGCAACAACATGGCAGCTTTCACAGCTTTTTCCTTGGCACCATCCCTATACCTAGGCTGATTTATCTGCCTAGGGTTAGGGTTAGGGCTCAGCCAAGGGCAAGGATTTTTTTAAGCAGGAAGCCCTGAGTTCCAGGCTTACTGCATCTGCCAAAGGCATCCCAAAGGGAGCGCAGAAGTGCCACAACATGGCTGCTTTCACAGCTTTTTCCTTAGGAAGTACCCTAATACCCGGCTGATTTACCTTCCTAGGGTTACTGTTAGGCTTAGGCCTAGGACTTTTAAAACCAGGAAGCCCTGTGCTCCAGGCACACTGCAGCTGTGAAAGGCATCCCAAGGGGAGCGCAAAAGTGACACAACTTGGCTGCCTCCACTGCTATTTCCATGAGACCATCCCGAATCATAGGCTGATTTTCCTTCCTAGGCTTAAGGTTTGAGTTAGGCCTAGGGTTAGTGTTCTTTTAACCAGAAGGCCCTGAGTTCCAAGAACACAGCAGCTGCGAAGGACTACCCAAGAAGAGCGCAGAAGTGCCTCAACATGCCTGCCTCCACAGCTTTTTCCTTGGGGACGTCCCGAAACGAAGGCTGATTTAGAAGCCTCCAGTTTGGGCTAAAGTTGTGGTTTTTTACACCAGGAAGCCCTGTGCTCCAAGCACACTGCAGCTGTGAAAGGCATCCCAAGGGGAGCGCAAAAGTGCCACAACATGGCTGTCTCCACAGCTTTTCCCTTGGGATAATTCCTAAACCCAGGCTGATTTAAATGACCAGTGTTACGGTTAGGGTTAGGGTTACGCCTAGGTGTAGAGCTTTTTCAACCAGCAAGCTCTGAGCTCCAGGCACACGGCAGCTGCGAAATGCATCCCAAGGGGAGCACAAAAGTGCCAGAAAATGGCTGCCTCCACACGTTTTCATTGGCACCATTGCTAAGCCTAGGCTGAATCACCTGCCTCCAGTCTCAGCTAGGGACATGGTTTTTTAAACCAGGAAGCCCTGAGCTCCAGGCACACGGCAGCTGTGAAAGGCATCCCAAGGGGAGTACAAAAGTGCAACAACATGGCAGCTTTCACAGCTTTTTCCTTGGCACCATCCCTATACCTAGGCTGATTTATCTGCCTAGGCTTAGGGTTAGGGCTAAGCCAAGGGCTAGGATTTTTTTAACCAGGAAGCCCTGAGTTCCAGGCTTACTGCATCTGCCAAAGGCATCCCAAAGGGAGCGCAGAAGTGCCACAACATGGCTGCTTTCACAGCTTTTTCCTTAGGAAGAACCCTAATACCCGGCTGATTTACCTTCCTAGGGTTACTGTTAGGCTTAGGCCTAGGACTTTTAAAACCAGGAAGCCCTGTGCTCCAGGCACACTGCAGCTGTTAAAGGCATCCCAAGGGGAGCGCAAAAGTGACACAACTTGGCTGCCTCCACTGCTATTTCCATGAGACCATCCCGAATCATAGGCTGATTTTCCTTCCTAGGCTTAAGGTTTGAGTTAGGCCTAGGGTTAGTGTTCTTTTAACCAGAAGGCCCTGAGTTCCAAGAACACAGCAGCTGTGAAGGACTACCCAAGAAGAGCGCAGAAGTGCCTCAACATGCCTGCCTCCACAGCTTTTTCCTTGGGGACGTCCCGAAACGAAGGCTGATTTAGAAGCCTCCAGTTTGGGCTAAAGTTGTGGTTTTTTAAACCAGGAAGCCCTGTGCTCCAAGCACACTGCAGCTGTGAAAGGCATCCCAAGGGGAGCGCAAAAGTGCCACAACATGGCTGTCTCCACAGCTTTTCCCTTGGGATAATTCCTAAACCCAGGCTGATTTAAATGACCAGTGTTACGGTTAGGGTTAGGGTTACGCCTAGGTGTAGAGCTTTTTAAACCAGCAAGCTCTGAGCTCCAGGCACACGGCAGCTGCGAAAGGCATCCCAAGGGGAGCACAAAAGTGCCAGAAAATGGCTGCCTCCACACGTTTTCATTGGCACCATTGCTAAGCCTAGGCTGAATCACCTGCCTCCAGTCTCAGCTAGGGACATGGTTTTTTAAACCAGGAAGCCCTGAGCTCCAGGCACACGGCAGCTGTGAAAGGCATCCCAAGGGGAGTACAAAAGTGCAACAACATGGCAGCTTTCACAGCTTTTTCCTTGGCACCATCCCTATACCTAGGCTGATTTATCTGCCTAGGGTTAGGGTTAGGGCTCAGCCAAGGGCAAGGATTTTTTTAAGCAGGAAGCCCTGAGTTCCAGGCTTACTGCATCTGCCAAAGGCATCCCAAAGGGAGCGCAGAAGTGCCACAACATGGCTGCTTTCACAGCTTTTTCCTTAGGAAGTACCCTATGACCCGGCTGATTTACCTTCCTAGGGTTACTGTTAGGCTTAGGCCTAGGACTTTTAAAACCAGGAAGCCCTGTGCTCCAGGCACACTGCAGCTGTGAAAGGCATCCCAAGGGGAGCGCAAAAGTGACACAACTTGGCTGCCTTCACTGCTATTTCCATGAGACCATCCCGAATCATAGGCTGATTTTCCTTCCTAGGCTTAAGGTTTGAGTTAGGCCTAGGGTTAGTGTTCTTTTAACCAGAAAGCCCTGAGTTCCAAGAACACAGCAGCTGCGAAGGACTACCCAAGAAGAGCGCAGAAGTGCCTCAACATGCCTGCCTCCACAGCTTTTTCCTTGGGGACATCCCGAAACGAAGGCTGATTTAGAAGCCTCCAGTTTGGGCTAAAGTTGTGGTTTTTTACACCAGGAAGCCCTGTGCTCCAAGCACACTTCAGCTGTGAAAGGCATCCCAAGGGGAGCGCAAAAGTGCCACAACATGGCTGTCTCCACAGCTTTTCCCTTGGGATAATTCCTGAACCCAGGCTGATTTAAATGACCAATGTTACAGTTCGGGTTAGGGTTATGCCTAGGTGTAGAGCTTTTTAAACCAGCAAGCTCTGAGCTCCAGGCACACGGCAGCTGCGAAATGCATCCCAAGGGGAGCGCAGAAGTGCCACAACATGGCTGCTTTCACAGCTTTTTCCTTAGGAAGAACCCTAATACCCGGCTGATTTACCTTCCTAGGGTTACTGTTAGGCTTAGGCCTAGGACTTTTAAAACCAGGAAGCCCTGTGCTCCAGGCACACTGCAGCTGTGAAAGGCATCCCAAGGGGAGCGCAAAAGTGACACAACTTGGCTGCCTCCACTGCTATTTCCATGAGACCATCCTGAATCATAGGCTGATTTTCCTTCCTAGGCTTAAGGTTTGAGTTAGGCCTAGGGTTAGTGTTCTTTTAACCAGAAAGCCCTGAGTTCCAAGAACACAGCAGCTGCGAAGGACTACCCAAGAAGAGCACAGAAGTGCCTCAACATGCCTGCCTCCACAGCTTTTTCCTTGGGGACGTCCCGAAACGAAGGCTGATTTAGAAGCCTCCAGTTTGGGCTAAAGTTGTGGTTTTTTAAACCAGGAAGCCCTGTGCTCCAAGCACACTGCAGCTGTGAAAGGCATCCCAAGGGGAGCGCAAAAGTGCCACAACATGGCTGTCTCCACAGCTTTTCCCTTGGGATAATTCCTAAACCCAGGCTGATTTAAATGACCAGTGTTACGGTTAGGGTTAGGGTTACGCCTAGGTGTAGAGCTTTTTAAACCAGCAAGCTCTGAGCTCCAGGCACACGGCAGCTGCGAAAGGCATCCCAAGGGGAGCACAAAAGGGCCAGAAAATGGCTGCCTCCACACGTTTTCATTGGCACCATTGCTAAGCCTAGGCTGAATCACCTGCCTCCAGTCTCAGCTAGGGACATGGTTTTTTAAACCAGGAAGCCCTGAGCTCCAGGCACTTGGCAGCTGTGAAAGGCATCCCAAGGGGAGTACAAAAGTGCAACAACATGGCAGCTTTCACAGCTTTTTCCTTGGCACCATCCCTATACCTAGGCTGATTTATCTGCCTAGGCTTAGGGATAGGGCTCAGCCTAGGGCAAGGATTTTTTTAACCAGGAAGCCCTGAGTTCCAGGCTTACTGCATCTGCCAAAGGCATCCCAAAGGGAGCGCAGAAGTGCCACAACATGGCTGCTTTCACAGCTTTTTCCTTAGGAAGTACCCTAATACCCGGCTGATTTACCTTCCTAGGGTTACTGTTAGGCTTAGGCCTAGGACTTTTAAAACCAGGAAGCCCTGTGCTCCAGGCACACTGCAGCTGTGAAAGGCATCCCAAGGGGAGCGCAAAAGTGACACAACTTGGCTGCCTCCACTGCTATTTCCATGAGACCATCCCGAATCATAGGCTGATTTTCCTTCCTAGGCTTAAGGTTTGAGTTAGGCCTAGGGTTAGTGTTCTTTTAACCAGAAGGCCCTGAGTTCCAAGAACACAGCAGCTGCGAAGGACTACCCAAGAAGAGCGCAGAAGTGCCTCAACATGCCTGCCTCCACAGCTTTTTCCTTGGGGACGTCCCGAAACGAAGGCTGATTTAGAAGCCTCCAGTTTGGGCTAAAGTTGTGGTTTTTTACACCAGGAAGCCCTGTGCTCCAAGCACACTGCAGCTGTGAAAGGCATCCCAAGGGGAGCGCAAAAGTGCCACAACATGGCTGTCTCCACAGCTTTTCCCTTGGGATAATTCCTAAACCCAGGCTGATTTAAATGACCAGTGTTACGGTTAGGGTTAGGGTTACGCCTAGGTGTAGAGCTTTTTCAACCAGCAAGCTCTGAGCTCCAGGCACACGGCAGCTGCGAAATGCATCCCAAGGGGAGCACAAAAGTGCCAGAAAATGGCTGCCTCCACACGTTTTCATTGGCACCATTGCTAAGCCTAGGCTGAATCACCTGCCTCCAGTCTCAGCTAGGGACATGGTTTTTTAAACCAGGAAGCCCTGAGCTCCAGGCACACGGCAGCTGTGAAAGGCATCCCAAGGGGAGTACAAAAGTGCAACAACATGGCAGCTTTCACAGCTTTTTCCTTGGCACCATCCCTATACCTAGGCTGATTTATCTGCCTAGGCTTAGGGTTAGGGCTAAGCCAAGGGCAAGGATTTTTTTAACCAGGAAGCCCTGAGTTCCAGGCTTACTGCATCTGCCAAAGGCATCCCAAAGGGAGCGCAGAAGTGCCACAACATGGCTGCTTTCACAGCTTTTTCCTTAGGAAGAACCCTAATACCCGGCTGATTTACCTTCCTAGGGTTACTGTTAGGCTTAGGCCTAGGACTTTTAAAACCAGGAAGCCCTGTGCTCCAGGCACACTGCAGCTGTTAAAGGCATCCCAAGGGGAGCGCAAAAGTGACACAACTTGGCTGCCTCCACTGCTATTTCCATGAGACCATCCCGAATCATAGGCTGATTTTCCTTCCTAGGCTTAAGGTTTGAGTTAGGCCTAGGGTTAGTGTTCTTTTAACCAGAAGGCCCTGAGTTCCAAGAACACAGCAGCTGTGAAGGACTACCCAAGAAGAGCGCAGAAGTGCCTCAACATGCCTGCCTCCACAGCTTTTTCCTTGGGGACGTCCCGAAACGAAGGCTGATTTAGAAGCCTCCAGTTTGGGCTAAAGTTGTGGTTTTTTAAACCAGGAAGCCCTGTGCTCCAAGCACACTGCAGCTGTGAAAGGCATCCCAAGGGGAGCGCAAAAGTGCCACAACATGGCTGTCTCCACAGCTTTTCCCTTGGGATAATTCCTAAACCCAGGCTGATTTAAATGACCAGTGTTACGGTTAGGGTTAGGGTTACGCCTAGGTGTAGAGCTTTTTAAACCAGCAAGCTCTGAGCTCCAGGCACACGGCAGCTGCGAAAGGCATCCCAAGGGGAGCACAAAAGTGCCAGAAAATGGCTGCCTCCACACGTTTTCATTGGCACCATTGCTAAGCCTAGGCTGAATCACCTGCCTCCAGTCTCAGCTAGGGACATGGTTTTTTAAACCAGGAAGCCCTGAGCTCCAGGCACACGGCAGCTGTGAAAGGCATCCCAAGGGGAGTACAAAAGTGCAACAACATGGCAGCTTTCACAGCTTTTTCCTTGGCACCATCCCTATACCTAGGCTGATTTATCTGCCTAGGGTTAGGGTTAGGGCTCAGCCAAGGGCAAGGATTTTTTTAAGCAGGAAGCCCTGAGTTCCAGGCTTACTGCATCTGCCAAAGGCATCCCAAAGGGAGCGCAGAAGTGCCACAACATGGCTGCTTTCACAGCTTTTTCCTTAGGAAGTACCCTATGACCCGGCTGATTTACCTTCCTAGGGTTACTGTTAGGCTTAGGCCTAGGACTTTTAAAACCAGGAAGCCCTGTGCTCCAGGCACACTGCAGCTGTGAAAGGCATCCCAAGGGGAGCGCAAAAGTGACACAACTTGGCTGCCTTCACTGCTATTTCCATGAGACCATCCCGAATCATAGGCTGATTTTCCTTCCTAGGCTTAAGGTTTGAGTTAGGCCTAGGGTTAGTGTTCTTTTAACCAGAAAGCCCTGAGTTCCAAGAACACAGCAGCTGCGAAGGACTACCCAAGAAGAGCGCAGAAGTGCCTCAACATGCCTGCCTCCACAGCTTTTTCCTTGGGGACATCCCGAAACGAAGGCTGATTTAGAAGCCTCCAGTTTGGGCTAAAGTTGTGGTTTTTTACACCAGGAAGCCCTGTGCTCCAAGCACACTTCAGCTGTGAAAGGCATCCCAAGGGGAGCGCAAAAGTGCCACAACATGGCTGTCTCCACAGCTTTTCCCTTGGGATAATTCCTAAACCCAGGCTGATTTAAATGACCAATGTTACAGTTCGGGTTAGGGTTACGCCTAGGTGTAGAGCTTTTTAAACCAGCAAGCTCTGAGCTCCAGGCACACGGCAGCTGCGAAAGGCATCCCAAGGGGAGCGCAGAAGTGCCACAACATGGCTGCTTTCACAGCTTTTTCCTTAGGAAGAACCCTAATACCCGGCTGATTTACCTTCCTAGGGTTACTGTTAGGCTTAGGCCTAGGACTTTTAAAACCAGGAAGCCCTGTGCTCCAGGCACACTGCAGCTGTGAAAGGCATCCCAAGGGGAGCGCAAAAGTGACACAACTTGGCTGCCTCCACTGCTATTTCCATGAGACCATCCTGAATCATAGGCTGATTTTCCTTCCTAGGCTTAAGGTTTGAGTTAGGCCTAGGGTTAGTGTTCTTTTAACCAGAAAGCCCTGAGTTCCAAAAACACAGCAGCTGCGAAGGACTACCCAAGAAGAGCACAGAAGTGCCTCAACATGCCTGCCTCCACAGCTTTTTCCTTGGGGACGTCCCGAAACGAAGGCTGATTTAGAAGCCTCCAGTTTGGGCTAAAGTTGTGGTTTTTTAAACCAGGAAGCCCTGTGCTCCAAGCACACTGCAGCTGTGAAAGGCATCCCAAGGGGAGCGCAAAAGTGCCACAACATGGCTGTCTCCACAGCTTTTCCCTTGGGATAATTCCTAAACCCAGGCTGATTTAAATGACCAGTGTTACGGTTAGGGTTAGGGTTACGCCTAGGTGTAGAGCTTTTTAAACCAGCAAGCTCTGAGCTCCAGGCACACGGCAGCTGCGAAAGGCATCCCAAGGGGAGCACAAAAGGGCCAGAAAATGGCTGCCTCCACACGTTTTCATTGGCACCATTGCTAAGCCTAGGCTGAATCACCTGCCTCCAGTCTCAGCTAGGGACATGGTTTTTTAAACCAGGAAGCCCTGAGCTCCAGGCACTTGGCAGCTGTGAAAGGCATCCCAAGGGGAGTACAAAAGTGCAACAACATGGCAGCTTTCACAGCTTTTTCCTTGGCACCATCCCTATACCTAGGCTGATTTATCTGCCTAGGCTTAGGGATAGGGCTCAGCCTAGGGCAAGGATTTTTTTAACCAGGAAGCCCTGAGTTTCAGGCTTACTGCATCTGCCAAAGGCATCCCAAAGGGAGCGCAGAAGTGCCACAACATGGCTGCTTTCACAGCTTTTTCCTTAGGAAGAACCCTATTACCCGGCTGATTTACCTTCCTAGGGTTACTGTTAGGCTTAGGCCTAGGACTTTTAAAACCAGGAAGCCCTGTGCTCCAGGCACACTGCAGCTGTTAAAGGCATCCCAAGGGGAGCGCAAAAGTGACACAACTTGGCTGCCTCCACTGCTATTTCCATGAGACCATCCCGAATCATAGGCTGATTTTCCTTCCTAGGCTTAAGGTTTGAGTTAGGCCTAGGGTTAGTGTTCTTTTAACCAGAAAGCCCTGAGTTCCAAGAACACAGCAGCTGCGAAGGACTACCCAAGAAGAGCGCAGAAGTGCCTCAACATGCCTGCCTAAACAGCTTTTTCCTTGGGGACGTCCCGAAACGAAGGCTGATTTAGAAGCCTCCAGTTTGGGCTAAAGTTGTGGTTTTTTGCACCAGGAAGCCCTGTGCTCCAAGCTCACTTCAGCTGTGAAAGGCATCCCAAGGGGAGTGCAAAAGTGCCACAACATGGCTGTCTCCACAGCTTTTCCCTTGGGATAATTCCTAAACCCAGGCTGATTTAAATGACCAGTGTTACGGTTATGGTTAGGGTTACGCCTAGGTGTAGAGCTTTTTAAACCAGCAAGCTCTGAGCTCCAGGCACACGGCAGCTGCGAAAGGCATCCCAAGGGGAGCACAAAAGTGCCAGAAAATGGCTGCCTCCACACGTTTTCATTGGCACCATTGCTAAGCCTAGGCTGAATCACCTGCCTCCAGTCTCAGCTAGGGACATGGTTTTTTAAACCAGGAAGCCCTGAGCTCCAGGCACACGGCAGCTGTGAAAGGCATCCCAAGGGGAGTACAAAAGTGCAACAACATGGCAGCTTTCACAGCTTTTTCCTTGGCACCATCCCTATACCTAGGCTGATTTATCTGCCTAGGGTTAGGGTTAGGGCTCAGCCTAGGGCTAGCATTTTTTTAACCAGGAAGCCCTGAGTTCCAGGCTTACTGCATCTGCCAAAGGCATCCCAAAGGGAGCGCAGAAGTGCCACAACATGGCTGCTTTCACAGCTTTTTCCTTAGGAAGAACCCTAATACCCGGCTGATTTACCTTCCTAGGGTTACTGTTAGGCTTAGGCCTAGGACTTTTAAAACCAGGAAGCCCTGTGCTCCAGGCACACTGCAGCTGTGAAAGGCATCCCAAGGGGAGCGCAAAAGTGACACAACTTGGCTGCCTCCACTGCTATTTCCATGAGACCATCCCGAATCATAGGCTGATTTTCCTTCCTAGGCTTAAGGTTTGAGTTAGGCCTAGGGTTAGTGTTCTTTTAACCAGAAAGCCCTGAGTTCCAAGAACACAGCAGCTGCGAAGGACTACCCAAGAGGAGCACAAAAGTGCCTCAACATGCCTGCCTCCACAGCTTTTTCCTTGGGGACGTCCCGAAACGAAGGCTGATTTAGAAGCCTCCAGTTTGGGCTAAAGTTGTGGTTTTTTAAACCAGGAAGCCCTGTGCTCCAAGCACACTGCAGCTGTGAAAGGCATCCCAAGGGGAGCGCAAAAGTGCCACAACATGGCTGTCTCCACAGCTTTTCCCTTGGGATAATTCCTAAACCCAGGCTGATTTAAATGACCAGTGTTACGGTTAGGGTTAGGGTTACGCCTAGGTGTAGAGCTTTTTAAACCAGCAAGCTCTGAGCTCCAGGCACACGGCAGCAGCGAAAGGCATCCCAAGGGGAGCACAAAAGTGCCAGAAAATGGCTGCCTCCACACGTTTTCATTGGCACCATTGCTAAGCCTAGGCTGAATCACCTGCCTCCAGTCTCACCTAGGGACATGGTTTTTTAAACCCGGAAGCCCTGAGCTCCAGGCACACGGCAGCTGTGAAAGGCATCCCAAGGGGAGTACAAAAGTTCAACAACATGGCAGCTTTCACAGCTTTTTCCTTGGCACCATCCCTATACCTAGGCTGATTTATCTGCCTAGGGTTAGGGTTAGGGCTCAGCCTAGGGCAAGGATTTTTTTAACCAGGAAGCCCTGAGTTCCAGGCTTACTGCATCTGCCAAAGGCATCCCAAAGGGAGCGCAGAAGTGCCACAACATGGCTGCTTTCGCAGCTTTTTCCTTAGGAAGAACCCTAATACCCGGCTGATTTACCTTCCTAGGGTTACTGTTAGGCTTAGGCCTAGGACTTTTAAAACCAGGAAGCCCTGTGCTCCAGGCACACTGCAGCTGTTAAAGGCATCCCAAGGGGAGCGCAAAAGTGACACAACTTGGCTGCCTCCACTGCTATTTCCATGAGACCATCCCGAATCATAGGCTGGTTTTCCTTCCTAGGCTTAAGGTTTGAGTTAGGCCTAGGGTTAGTGTTCTTTTAACCAGAAGGCCCTGAGTTCCAAGAACACAGCAGCTGCGAAGGACTACCCAAGAAGAGCGCAGAAGTGCCTCAACATGCCTGCCTCCACAGCTTTTTCCTTGGGGACGTCCCGAAACGAAGGCTGATTTAGAAGCCTCCAGTTTGGGCTAAAGTTGTGGTTTTTTAAACCAGGAAGCCCTGTGCTCCAAGCACACTGCAGCTGTGAAAGGCATCCCAAGGGGAGCGCAAAAGTGCCACAACATGGCTGTCTCCACAGCTTTTCCCTTGGGATAATTCCTAAACCCAGGCTGATTTAAATGACCAGTGTTACGGTTAGGGTTAGGGTTACGCCTAGGTGTAGAGCTTTTTAAACCAGCAAGCTCTGAGCTCCAGGCACACGGCAGCTGCGAAAGGCATCCCAAGGGGAGCACAAAAGTGCCAGAAAATGGCTGCCTCCACACGTTTTCATTGGCACCATTGCTAAGCCTAGGCTGAATCACCTGCCTCCAGTCTCAGCTAGGGACATGGTTTTTTAAACCAGGAAGCCCTGAGCTCCAGGCACACGGCAGCTGTGAAAGGCATCCCAAGGGGAGTACAAAAGTGCAACAACATGGCAGCTTTCACAGCTTTTTCCTTGGCACCATCCCTATACCTAGGCTGATTTATCTGCCTAGGGTTAGGGTTAGGGCTCAGCCAAGGGCAAGGATTTTTTTAAGCAGGAAGCCCTGAGTTCCAGGCTTACTGCATCTGCCAAAGGCATCCCAAAGGGAGCGCAGAAGTGCCACAACATGGCTGCTTTCACAGCTTTTTCCTTAGGAAGTACCCTATGACCCGGCTGATTTACCTTCCTAGGGTTACTGTTAGGCTTAGGCCTAGGACTTTTAAAACCAGGAAGCCCTGTGCTCCAGGCACACTGCAGCTGTGAAAGGCATCCCAAGGGGAGCGCAAAAGTGACACAACTTGGCTGCCTTCACTGCTATTTCCATGAGACCATCCCGAATCATAGGCTGATTTTCCTTCCTAGGCTTAAGGTTTGAGTTAGGCCTAGGGTTAGTGTTCTTTTAACCAGAAAGCCCTGAGTTCCAAGAACACAGCAGCTGCGAAGGACTACCCAAGAAGAGCGCAGAAGTGCCTCAACATGCCTGCCTCCACAGCTTTTTCCTTGGGGACATCCCGAAACGAAGGCTGATTTAGAAGCCTCCAGTTTGGGCTAAAGTTGTGGTTTTTTACACCAGGAAGCCCTGTGCTCCAAGCACACTTCAGCTGTGAAAGGCATCCCAAGGGGAGCGCAAAAGTGCCACAACATGGCTGTCTCCACAGCTTTTCCCTTGGGATAATTCCTAAACCCAGGCTGATTTAAATGACCAATGTTACAGTTCGGGTTAGGGTTACGCCTAGGTGTAGAGCTTTTTAAACCAGCAAGCTCTGAGCTCCAGGCACACGGCAGCTGCGAAAGGCATCCCAAGGGGAGCGCAGAAGTGCCACAACATGGCTGCTTTCACAGCTTTTTCCTTAGGAAGAACCCTAATACCCGGCTGATTTACCTTCCTAGGGTTACTGTTAGGCTTAGGCCTAGGACTTTTAAAACCAGGAAGCCCTGTGCTCCAGGCACACTGCAGCTGTGAAAGGCATCCCAAGGGGAGCGCAAAAGTGACACAACTTGGCTGCCTCCACTGCTATTTCCATGAGACCATCCTGAATCATAGGCTGATTTTCCTTCCTAGGCTTAAGGTTTGAGTTAGGCCTAGGGTTAGTGTTCTTTTAACCAGAAAGCCCTGAGTTCCAAAAACACAGCAGCTGCGAAGGACTACCCAAGAAGAGCACAGAAGTGCCTCAACATGCCTGCCTCCACAGCTTTTTCCTTGGGGACGTCCCGAAACGAAGGCTGATTTAGAAGCCTCCAGTTTGGGCTAAAGTTGTGGTTTTTTAAACCAGGAAGCCCTGTGCTCCAAGCACACTGCAGCTGTGAAAGGCATCCCAAGGGGAGCGCAAAAGTGCCACAACATGGCTGTCTCCACAGCTTTTCCCTTGGGATAATTCCTAAACCCAGGCTGATTTAAATGACCAGTGTTACGGTTAGGGTTAGGGTTACGCCTAGGTGTAGAGCTTTTTAAACCAGCAAGCTCTGAGCTCCAGGCACACGGCAGCTGCGAAAGGCATCCCAAGGGGAGCACAAAAGGGCCAGAAAATGGCTGCCTCCACACGTTTTCATTGGCACCATTGCTAAGCCTAGGCTGAATCACCTGCCTCCAGTCTCAGCTAGGGACATGGTTTTTTAAACCAGGAAGCCCTGAGCTCCAGGCACACGGCAGCTGTGAAAGGCATCCCAAGGGGAGTACAAAAGTGCAACAACATGGCAGCTTTCACAGCTTTTTCCTTGGCACCATCCCTATACCTAGGCTGATTTATCTGCCTAGGGTTAGGGTTAGGGCTCAGCCTAGGGCTAGCATTTTTTTAACCAGGAAGCCCTGAGTTCCAGGCTTACTGCATCTGCCAAAGGCATCCCAAAGGGAGCGCAGAAGTGCCACAACATGGCTGCTTTCACAGCTTTTTCCTTAGGAAGAACCCTAATACCCGGCTGATTTACCTTCCTAGGGTTACTGTTAGGCTTAGGCCTAGGACTTTTAAAACCAGGAAGCCCTGTGCTCCAGGCACACTGCAGCTGTGAAAGGCATCCCAAGGGGAGCGCAAAAGTGACACAACTTGGCTGCCTCCACTGCTATTTCCATGAGACAATCCCGAATCATAGGCTGATTTTCCTTCCTAGGCTTAAGGTTTGAGTTAGGCCTAGGGTTAGTGTTCTTTTAACCAGAAAGCCCTGAGTTCCAAGAACACAGCAGCTGCGAAGGACTACCCAAGAGGAGCACAAAAGTGCCTCAACATGCCTGCCTCCACAGCTTTTTCCTTGGGGACGTCCCGAAACGAAGGCTGATTTAGAAGCCTCCAGTTTGGGCTAAAGTTGTGGTTTTTTAAACCAGGAAGCCCTGTGCTCCAAGCACACTGCAGCTGTGAAAGGCATCCCAAGGGGAGCGCAAAAGTGCCACAACATGGCTGTCTCCACAGCTTTTCCCTTGGGATAATTCCTAAACCCAGGCTGATTTAAATGACCAGTGTTACGGTTAGGGTTAGGGTTACGCCTAGGTGTAGAGCTTTTTAAACCAGCAAGCTCTGAGCTCCAGGCACACGGCAGCAGCGAAAGGCATCCCAAGGGGAGCACAAAAGTGCCAGAAAATGGCTGCCTCCACACGTTTTCATTGGCACCATTGCTAAGCCTAGGCTGAATCACCTGCCTCCAGTCTCAGCTAGGGACATGGTTTTTTAAACCCGGAAGCCCTGAGCTCCAGGCACACGGCAGCTGTGAAAGGCATCCCAAGGGGAGTACAAAAGTTCAACAACATGGCAGCTTTCACAGCTTTTTCCTTGGCACCATCCCTATACCTAGGCTGATTTATCTGCCTAGGGTTAGGGTTAGGGCTCAGCCTAGGGCAAGGATTTTTTTAACCAGGAAGCCCTGAGTTCCAGGCTTACTGCATCTGCCAAAGGCATCCCAAAGGGAGCGCAGAAGTGCCACAACATGGCTGCTTTCGCAGCTTTTTCCTTAGGAAGAACCCTAATACCCGGCTGATTTACCTTCCAAGGGTTACTGTTAGGCTTAGGCCTAGGACTTTTAAAACCAGGAAGCCCTGTGCTCCAGGCACACTGCAGCTGTTAAAGGCATCCCAAGGGGAGCGCAAAAGTGACACAACTTGGCTGCCTCCACTGCTATTTCCATGAGACCATCCCGAATCATAGGCTGGTTTTCCTTCCTAGGCTTAAGGTTTGAGTTAGGCCTAGGGTTAGTGTTCTTTTAACCAGAAGGCCCTGAGTTCCAAGAACACAGCAGCTGCGAAGGACTACCCAAGAAGAGCGCAGAAGTGCCTCAACATGCCTGCCTCCACAGCTTTTTCCTTGGGGACGTCCCGAAACGAAGGCTGATTTAGAAGCCTCCAGTTTGGGCTAAAGTTGTGGTTTTTTAAACCAGGAAGCCCTGTGCTCCAAGCACACTGCAGCTGTGAAAGGCATCCCAAGGGGAGCGCAAAAGTGCCACAACATGGCTGTCTCCACAGCTTTTCCCTTGGGATAATTCCTAAACCCAGGCTGATTTAAATGACCAGTGTTACGGTTAGGGTTAGGGTTACGCCTAGGTGTAGAGCTTTTTAAACCAGCAAGCTCTGAGCTCCAGGCACACGGCAGCTGCGAAATGCATCCCAAGGGGAGCCCAAAAGTGCCAGAAAATGGCTGCCTCCACACGTTTTCATTGGCACCATTGCTAAGCCTAGGCTGAATCACCTGCCTCCAGTCTCAGCTAGGGACATGGTTTTTTAAACCAGGAAGCCCTGAGCTCCAGGCACACGGCAGCTGTGAAAGGCATCCCAAGGGGAGTACAAAAGTGCAACAACATGGCAGCTTTCACAGCTTTTTCCTTGGCACCATCCCTATACCTAGGCTGATTTATCTGCCTAGGCTTAGGGATAGGGCTCAGCCTAGGGCAAGGATTTTTTTAACCAGGAAGCCCTGAGTTCCAGGCTTACTGCATCTGCCAAAGGCATCCCAAAGGGAGCGCAGAAGTGCCACAACATGGCTGCTTTCACAGCTTTTTCCTTAGGAAGAACCCTATTACCCGGCTGATTTACCTTCCTAGGGTTACTCTTAGGCTTAGGCCTAGGACTTTTAAAACCAGGAAGCCCTGTGCTCCAGGCACACTGCAGCTGTTAAAGGCATCCCAAGGGGAGCGCAAAAGTGACACAACTTGGCTGCCTCCACTGCTATTTCCATGAGACCATCCCGAATCATAGGCTGATTTTCCTTCCTAGGCTTAAGGTTTGAGTTAGGCCTAGGGTTAGTGTTCTTTTAACCAGAAAGCCCTGAGTTCCAAGAACACAGCAGCTGCGAAGGACTACCCAAGAAGAGCGCAGAAGTGCCTCAACATGCCTGCCTAAACAGCTTTTTCCTTGGGGACGTCCCGAAACGAAGGCTGATTTAGAAGCCTCCAGTTTGGGCTAAAGTTGTGGTTTTTTGCACCAGGAAGCCCTGTGCTCCAAGCTCACTGCAGCTGTGAAAGGCATCCCAAGGGGAGTGCAAAAGTGCCACAACATGGCTGTCTCCACAGCTTTTCCCTTGGGATAATTCCTAAACCCAGGCTGATTTAAATGACCAGTGTTACGGTTATGGTTAGGGTTACGCCTAGGTGTAGAGCTTTTTAAACCAGCAAGCTCTGAGCTCCAGGCACACGGCAGCTGCGAAAGGCATCCCAAGGGGAGCACAAAAGTGCCAGAAAATGGCTGCCTCCACACGTTTTCATTGGCACCATTGCTAAGCCTAGGCTGAATCACCTGCCTCCAGTCTCAGCTAGGGACATGGTTTTTTAAACCAGGAAGCCCTGAGCTCCAGGCACACGGCAGCTGTGAAAGGCATCCCAAGGGGAGTACAAAAGTGCAACAACATGGCAGCTTTCACAGCTTTTTCCTTGGCACCATCCCTATACCTAGGCTGATTTATCTGCCTAGGGTTAGGGTTAGGGCTCAGCCTAGGGCTAGGATTTTTTTAAGCAGGAAGCCCTGAGTTCCAGGCTTACTGCATCTGCCAAAGGCATCCCAAAGGGAGCGCAGAAGTGCCACAACATGGCTGCTTTCACAGCTTTTTCCTTAGGAAGAACCCTAATACCCGGCTGATTTACCTTCCTAGGGTTACTGTTAGGCTTAGGCCTAGGACTTTTAAAACCAGGAAGCCCTGTGCTCCAGGCACACTGCAGCTGTGAAAGGCATCCCAAGGGGAGCGCAAAAGTGACACAACTTGGCTGCCTCCACTGCTATTTCCATGAGACCATCCCGAATCATAGGCTGATTTTCCTTCCTAGGCTTAAGGTTTGAGTTAGGCCTAGGGTTAGTGTTCTTTTAACCAGAAAGCCCTGAGTTCCAAGAACACAGCAGCTGCGAAGGACTACCCAAGAAGAGCACAAAAGTGCCTCAACATGCCTGCCTCCACAGCTTTTTCCTTGGGGACGTCCCGAAACGAAGGCTGATTTAGAAGCCTCCAGTTTGGGCTAAAGTTGTGGTTTTTTAAACCAGGAAGCCCTGTGCTCCAAGCACACTGCAGCTGTGAAAGGCATCCCAAGGGGAGCGCAAAAGTGCCACAACATGGCTGTCTCCACAGCTTTTCCCTTGGGATAATTCCTAAACCCAGGCTGATTTAAATGACCAGTGTTACGGTTAGGGTTAGGGTTACGCCTAGGTGTAGAGCTTTTTAAACCAGCAAGCTCTGAGCTCCAGGCACACGGCAGCAGCGAAAGGCATCCCAAGGGGAGCACAAAAGTGCCAGAAAATGGCTGCCTCCACACGTTTTCATTGGCACCATTGCTAAGCCTAGGCTGAATCACCTGCCTCCAGTCTCACCTAGGGACATGGTTTTTTAAACCCGGAAGCCCTGAGCTCCAGGCACACGGCAGCTGTGAAAGGCATCCCAAGGGGAGTACAAAAGTTCAACAACATGGCAGCTTTCACAGCTTTTTCCTTGGCACCATCCCTATACCTAGGCTGATTTATCTGCCTAGGGTTAGGGTTAGGGCTCAGCCTAGGGCAAGGATTTTTTTAACCAGGAAGCCCTGAGTTCCAGGCTTACTGCATCTGCCAAAGGCATCCCAAAGGGAGCGCAGAAGTGCCACAACATGGCTGCTTTCGCAGCTTTTTCCTTAGGAAGAACCCTAATACCCGGCTGATTTACCTTCCAAGGGTTACTGTTAGGCTTAGGCCTAGGACTTTTAAAACCAGGAAGCCCTGTGCTCCAGGCACACTGCAGCTGTTAAAGGCATCCCAAGGGGAGCGCAAAAGTGACACAACTTGGCTGCCTCCACTGCTATTTCCATGAGACCATCCCGAATCATAGGCTGGTTTTCCTTCCTAGGCTTAAGGTTTGAGTTAGGCCTAGGGTTAGTGTTCTTTTAACCAGAAGGCCCTGAGTTCCAAGAACACAGCAGCTGCGAAGGACTACCCAAGAAGAGCGCAGAAGTGCCTCAACATGCCTGCCTCCACAGCTTTTTCCTTGGGGACGTCCCGAAACGAAGGCTGATTTAGAAGCCTCCAGTTTGGGCTAAAGTTGTGGTTTTTTAAACCAGGAAGCCCTGTGCTCCAAGCACACTGCAGCTGTGAAAGGCATCCCAAGGGGAGCGCAAAAGTGCCACAACATGGCTGTCTCCACAGCTTTTCCCTTGGGATAATTCCTAAACCCAGGCTGATTTAAATGACCAGTGTTACGGTTAGGGTTAGGGTTACGCCTAGGTGTAGAGCTTTTTAAACCAGCAAGCTCTGAGCTCCAGGCACACGGCAGCTGCGAAATGCATCCCAAGGGGAGCCCAAAAGTGCCAGAAAATGGCTGCCTCCACACGTTTTCATTGGCACCATTGCTAAGCCTAGGCTGAATCACCTGCCTCCAGTCTCAGCTAGGGACATGGTTTTTTAAACCAGGAAGCCCTGAGCTCCAGGCACACGGCAGCTGTGATAGGCATCCCAGTGGGTGTAAAAAAGTGCAACAACACGGCAGCTTTCACAGCTTTTTCCTTGGCACCATCCCTATACCTAGGCTGATTTATCTGCCTAGGGTTAGGGTTAGGGCTCAGCCTAGGGCTAGGATTTTTTTAAGCAGGAAGCCCTGAGTTCCAGGCTTACTGCATCTGCCAAAGGCATCCCAAAGGGAGCGCAGAAGTGCCACAACATGGCTGCTTTCACAGCTTTTTCCTTAGGAAGAACCCTAATACCCGGCTGATTTACCTTCCTAGGGTTACTGTTAGGCTTAGGCCTAGGACTTTTAAAACCAGGAAGCCCTGTGCTCCAGGCACACTGCAGCTGTGAAAGGCATCCCAAGGGGAGCGCAAAAGTGACACAACTTGGCTGCCTCCACTGCTATTTCCATGAGACCATCCCGAATCATAGGCTGATTTTCCTTCCTAGGCTTAAGGTTTGAGTTACGCCTAGGGTTAGTGTTCTTTTAACCAGAAAGCCCTGAGTTCCAAGAAGACAGCAGCTGCGAAGGACTACCCAAGAAGAGCGCAGAAGTGCCTCAACATGCCTGCCTCCACAGCTTTTTCCTTGGGGACGTCCCGAAACGAAGGCTGATTTAGAAGCCTCCAGTTTGGGCTAAAGTTGTGGTTTTTTACACCAGGAAGCCCTGTGCTCCAAGCACACTGCAGCTGTGAAAGGCATCCCCAGGGGAGCGCAAAAGTGCCACAACATGGCTGTCTCCACAGCTTTTCCCTTGGGATAATTCCTAAACCCAGGCTGATTTAAATGACCAGTGTTACAGTTCGGGTTAGGGTTACGCCTAGGTGTAGAGCTTTTTAAACCAGCAAGCTCTGAGCTCCAGGCACACGGCAGCTGCGAAAGGCATCCCAAGGGGAGCACAAAAGTGCCAGAAAATGGCTGCCTCCACACGTTTTCATTGGCACCATTGCTAAGCCTAGGCTGAATCACCTGCCTCCAGTCTCAGCTAGGGACATGGTTTTTTAAACCAGGAAGCCCTGAGCTCCAGGCACTTGGCAGCTGTGAAAGGCATCCCAAGGGGAGTACAAAAGTGCAACAACATGGCAGCTTTCACAGCTTTTTCCTTGGCACCATCCCTATACCTAGGCTGATTTATCTGCCTAGGGTTAGGGTTAGGGCTCAGCCAAGGGCAAGGATTTTTTTAAGCAGGAAGCCCTGAGTTCCAGGCTTACTGCATCTGCCAAAGGCATCCCAAAGGGAGCGCAGAAGTGCCACAACATGGCTGCTTTCACAGCTTTTTCCTTAGGAAGAACCCTAATACCCGGCTGATTTACCTTCCTAGGGTTACTGTTAGGCTTAGGCCTAGGACTTTTAAAACCAGGAAGCCCTGTGCTCCAGGCACACTGCAGCTGTTAAAGGCATCCCAAGGGGAGCGCAAAAGTGACACAACTTGGCTGCCTCCACTGCTATTTCCATGAGACCATCCCGAATCATAGGCTGGTTTTCCTTCCTAGGCTTAAGGTTTGAGTTAGGCCTAGGGTTAGTGTTCTTTTAACCAGAAGGCCCTGAGTTCCAAGAACACAGCAGCTGCGAAGGACTACCCAAGAAGAGCGCAGAAGTGCCTCAACATGCCTGCCTCCACAGCTTTTTCCTTGGGGACGTCCCGAAACGAAGGCTGATTTAGAAGCCTCCAGTTTGGGCTAAAGTTGTGGTTTTTTAAACCAGGAAGCCCTGTGCTCCAAGCACACTGCAGCTGTGAAAGGCATCCCAAGGGGAGCGCAAAAGTGCCACAACATGGCTGTCTCCACAGCTTTTCCCTTGGGATAATTCCTAAACCCAGGCTGATTTAAATGACCAGTGTTACGGTTAGGGTTAGGGTTACGCCTAGGTGTAGAGCTTTTTAAACCAGCAAGCTCTGAGCTCCAGGCACACGGCAGCTGCGAAATGCATCCCAAGGGGAGCCCAAAAGTGCCAGAAAATGGCTGCCTCCACACGTTTTCATTGGCACCATTGCTAAGCCTAGGCTGAATCACCTGCCTCCAGTCTCAGCTAGGGACATGGTTTTTTAAACCAGGAAGCCCTGAGCTCCAGGCACACGGCAGCTGTGATAGGCATCCCAGTGGGTGTAAAAAAGTGCAACAACACGGCAGCTTTCACAGCTTTTTCCTTGGCACCATCCCTATACCTAGGCTGATTTATCTGCCTAGGGTTAGGGTTAGGGCTCAGCCTAGGGCTAGGATTTTTTTAAGCAGGAAGCCCTGAGTTCCAGGCTTACTGCATCTGCCAAAGGCATCCCAAAGGGAGCGCAGAAGTGCCACAACATGGCTGCTTTCACAGCTTTTTCCTTAGGAAGAACCCTAATACCCGGCTGATTTACCTTCCTAGGGTTACTGTTAGGCTTAGGCCTAGGACTTTTAAAACCAGGAAGCCCTGTGCTCCAGGCACACTGCAGCTGTGAAAGGCATCCCAAGGGGAGCGCAAAAGTGACACAACTTGGCTGCCTCCACTGCTATTTCCATGAGACCATCCCGAATCATAGGCTGATTTTCCTTCCTAGGCTTAAGGTTTGAGTTACGCCTAGGGTTAGTGTTCTTTTAACCAGAAAGCCCTGAGTTCCAAGAAGACAGCAGCTGCGAAGGACTACCCAAGAAGAGCGCAGAAGTGCCTCAACATGCCTGCCTCCACAGCTTTTTCCTTGGGGACGTCCCGAAACGAAGGCTGATTTAGAAGCCTCCAGTTTGGGCTAAAGTTGTGGTTTTTTACACCAGGAAGCCCTGTGCTCCAAGCACACTGCAGCTGTGAAAGGCATCCCCAGGGGAGCGCAAAAGTGCCACAACATGGCTGTCTCCACAGCTTTTCCCTTGGGATAATTCCTAAACCCAGGCTGATTTAAATGACCAGTGTTACAGTTCGGGTTAGGGTTACGCCTAGGTGTAGAGCTTTTTAAACCAGCAAGCTCTGAGCTCCAGGCACACGGCAGCTGCGAAAGGCATCCCAAGGGGAGCACAAAAGTGCCAGAAAATGGCTGCCTCCACACGTTTTCATTGGCACCATTGCTAAGCCTAGGCTGAATCACCTGCCTCCAGTCTCAGCTAGGGACATGGTTTTTTAAACCAGGAAGCCCTGAGCTCCAGGCACTTGGCAGCTGTGAAAGGCATCCCAAGGGGAGTACAAAAGTGCAACAACATGGCAGCTTTCACAGCTTTTTCCTTGGCACCATCCCTATACCTAGGCTGATTTATCTGCCTAGGGTTAGGGTTAGGGCTCAGCCAAGGGCAAGGATTTTTTTAAGCAGGAAGCCCTGAGTTCCAGGCTTACTGCATCTGCCAAAGGCATCCCAAAGGGAGCGCAGAAGTGCCACAACATGGCTGCTTTCACAGCTTTTTCCTTAGGAAGAACCCTAATACCCGGCTGATTTACCTTCCTAGGGTTACTGTTAGGCTTAGGCCTAGGACTTTTAAAACCAGGAAGCCCTGTGCTCCAGGCACACTGCAGCTGTTAAAGGCATCCCAAGGGGAGCGCAAAAGTGACACAACTTGGCTGCCTCCACTGCTATTTCCATGAGACCATCCCGAATCATAGGCTGATTTTCCTTCCTAGGCTTAAGGTTTGAGTTAGGCCTAGGGTTAGTGTTCTTTTAACCAGAAAGCCCTGAGTTCCAAGAACACAGCAGCTGCGAAGGACTACCCAAGAAGAGCGCAGAAGTGCCTCAACATGCCTGCCTCCACAGCTTTTTCCTTGGGGACATCCCGAAACGAAGGCTGATTTAGAAGCCTCCAGTTTGGGCTAAAGTTGTGGTTTTTTAAACCAGGAAGCCCTGTGCTCCAAGCACACTGCAGCTGTGAAAGGCATCCCAAGGGGAGCGCAAAAGTGCCACAACATGGCTGTCTCCACAGCTTTTCCCTTGGGATAATTCCTAAACCCAGGCTGATTTAAATGACCAGTGTTACGGTTAGGGTTAGGGTTACGCCTAGGTGTAGAGCTTTTTAAACCAGCAAGCTCTGAGCTCCAGGCACACGGCAGCTGCGAAATGCATCCCAAGGGGAGCACAAAAGTGCCAGAAAATGGCTGCCTCCACACGTTTTCATTGGCACCATTGCTAAGCCTAGGCTGAATCACCTGCCTCCAGTCTCAGCTAGGGACATGGTTTTTTAAACCAGGAAGCCCTGAGCTCCAGGCACACGGCAGCTGTGATAGGCATCCCAGTGGGAGTAAAAAAGTGCAACAACACGGCAGCTTTCACAGCTTTTTCCTTGGCACCATCCCTATACCTAGGCTGATTTATCTGCCTAGGGTTAGGGTTAGGGCTCAGCCAAGGGCAAGGATTTTTTTAAGCAGGAAGCCCTGAGTTCCAGGCTTACTGCATCTGCCAAAGGCATCCCAAAGGGAGCGCAGAAGTGCCACAACATGGCTGCTTTCACAGCTTTTTCCTTAGGAAGTACCCTAATACCCGGCTGATTTACCTTCCTAGGGTTACTGTTAGGCTTAGGCCTAGGACTTTTAAAACCAGGAAGCCCTGTGCTCCAGGCACACTGCAGCTGTGAAAGGCATCCCAAGGGGAGCGCAAAAGTGACACAACTTGGCTGCCTCCACTGCTATTTCCATGAGACCATCCCGAATCATAGGCTGATTTTCCTTCCTAGGCTTAAGGTTTGAGTTAGGCCTAGGGTTAGTGTTCTTTTAACCAGAAAGCCCTGAGTTCCAAGAAGACAGCAGCTGCGAAGGACTACCCAAGAAGAGCGCAGAAGTGCCTCAACATGCCTGCCTCCACAGCTTTTTCCTTGGGGACGTCCCGAAACGAAGGCTGATTTAGAAGCCTCCAGTTTGGGCTAAAGTTGTGGTTTTTTACACCAGGAAGCCCTGTGCTCCAAGCACACTGCAGCTGTGAAAGGCATCCCAAGGGGAGCGCAAAAGTGCCACAACATGGCTGTCTCCACAGCTTTTCCCTTGGGATAATTCCTAAACCCAGGCTGATTTAAATGACCAGTGTTACAGTTCGGGTTAGGGTTACGCCTAGGTGTAGAGCTTTTTAAACCAGCAAGCTCTGAGCTCCAGGCACACGGCAGCTGCGAAAGGCATCCCAAGGGGAGCACAAAAGTGCCAGAAAATGGCTGCCTCCACACGTTTTCATTGGCACCATTGCTAAGCCTAGGCTGAATCACCTGCCTCCAGTCTCAGCTAGGGACATGGTTTTTTAAACCAGGAAGCCCTGAGCTCCAGGCACACGGCAGCTGTGAAAGGCATCCCAAGGGGAGTACAAAAGTGCAACAACATGGCAGCTTTCACAGCTTTTTCCTTGGCACCATCCCTATACCTAGGCTGATTTATCTGCCTAGGGATAGCGTTAGGGCTCAGCCAAGGGCAAGGATTTTTTTAACCAGGAAGCCCTGAGTTCCAGGCTTACTGCATCTGCCAAAGGCATCCCAAAGGGAGCGCAGAAGTGCCACAACATGGCTGCTTTCACAGCTTTTTCCTTAGGAAGAACCCTAATACCCGGCTGATTTACCTTCCTAGGGTTACTGTTAGGCTTAGGCCTAGGACTTTTAAAACCAGGAAGCCCTGTGCTCCAGGCACACTGCAGCTGTTAAAGGCATCCCAAGGGGAGCGCAAAAGTGACACAACTTGGCTGCCTCCACTGCTATTTCCATGAGACCATCCCGAATCATAGGCTGATTTTCCTTCCTAGGCTTAAGGTTTGAGTTAGGCCTAGGGTTAGTGTTCTTTTAACCAGAAAGCCCTGAGTTCCAAGAACACAGCAGCTGCGAAGGACTACCCAAGAAGAGCGCAGAAGTGCCTCAACATGCCTGCCTCCACAGCTTTTTCCTTGGGGACGTCCCGAAACGAAGGCTGATTTAGAAGCCTCCAGTTTGGGCTAAAGTTGTGGTTTTTTAAACCAGGAAGCCCTGTGCTCCAAGCACACTGCAGCTGTGAAAGGCATCCCAAGGGGAGCGCAAAAGTGCCACAACATGGCTGTCTCCACAGCTTTTCCCTTGGGATAATTCCTAAACCCAGGCTGATTTAAATGACCAGTGTTACGGTTAGGGTTAGGGTTACGCCTAGGTGTAGAGCTTTTTAAACCAGCAAGCTCTGAGCTCCAGGCACACGGCAGCTGCGAAAGGCATCCCAAGGGGAGCACAAAAGGGCCAGAAAATGGCTGCCTCCACACGTTTTCATTGGCACCATTGCTAAGCCTAGGCTGAATCACCTGCCTCCAGTCTCACCTAGGGACATGGTTTTTTAAACCAGGAAGCCCTGAGCTCCAGGCACACGGCAGCTGTGAAAGGCATCCCAAGGGGAGTACAAAAGTGCAACAACATGGCAGCTTACACAGCTTTTTCCTTGGCACCATCCCTATACCTAGGCTGATTTATCTGCCTAGGCTTAGGGTTAGGGCTCAGCCTAGGGCAAGGATTTTTTAACCAGGAAGCCCTGAGTTCCAGGCTTACTGCATCTGCCAAAGGCATCCCAAAGGGAGCGCAGAAGTGCCACAACATGGCTGCTTTCACAGCTTTTTCCTTAGGAAGAACCCTAATACCCGGCTGATTTACCTTCCTAGGGTTACTGTTAGGCTTAGGCCTAGGACTTTTAAAACCAGGAAGCCCTGTGCTCCAGGCACACTGCAGCTGTTAAAGGCATCCCAAGGGGAGCGCAAAAGTGACACAACTTGGCTGCCTCCACTGCTATTTCCATGAGACCATCCCGAATCATAGGCTGATTTTCCTTCCTAGGCTTAAGGTTTGAGTTAGGCCTAGGGTTAGTGTTCTTTTAACCAGAAAGCCCTGAGTTCCAAGAACACAGCAGCTGCGAAGGACTACCCAAGAAGAGCGCAGAAGTGCCTCAACATGCCTGCCTCCACAGCTTTTTCCTTGGGGACGTCCCGAAACGAAGGCTGATTTAGAAGCCTCCAGTTTGGGCTAAAGTTGTGGTTTTTAAACCAGGAAGCCCTGTGCTCCAAGCACACTGCAGCTGTGAAAGGCATCCCAAGGGGAGCGCAAAAGTGCCACAACATGGCTGTCTCCACAGCTTTTCCCTTGGGATAATTCCTAAACCCAGGCTGATTTAAATGACCAGTGTTACGGTTAGGGTTAGGGTTACGCCTAGGTGTAGAGCTTTTTAAACCAGCAAGCTCTGAGCTCCAGGCACACGGCAGCTGCGAAAGGCATCCCAAGGGGAGCACAAAAGTGCCAGAAAATGGCTGCCTCCACACGTTTTCATTGGCACCATTGCTAAGCCTAGGCTGAATCACCTGCCTCCAGTCTCAGCTAGGGACATGGTTTTTTAAACCAGGAAGCCCTGAGCTCCAGGCACACGGCAGCTGTGAAAGGCATCCCAAGGGGAGTACAAAAGTGCAACAACATGGCAGCTTTCACAGCTTTTTCCTTGGCACCATCCCTATACCTAGGCTGATTTATCTGCCTAGGGTTAGGGTTAGGGCTCAGCCAAGGGCAAGGATTTTTTTAAGCAGGAAGCCCTGAGTTCCAGGCTTACTGCATCTGCCAAAGGCATCCCAAAGGGAGCGCAGAAGTGCCACAACATGGCTGCTTTCACAGCTTTTTCCTTAGGAAGAACCCTAATACCCGGCTGATTTACCTTCCTAGGGTTACTGTTAGGCTTAGGCCTAGGACTTTTAAAACCAGGAAGCCCTGTGCTCCAGGCACACTGCAGCTGTTAAAGGCATCCCAAGGGGAGCGCAAAAGTGACACAACTTGGCTGCCTCCACTGCTATTTCCATGAGACCATCCCGAATCATAGGCTGGTTTTCCTTCCTAGGCTTAAGGTTTGAGTTAGGCCTAGGGTTAGTGTTCTTTTAACCAGAAAGCCCTGAGTTCCAAGAACACAGCAGCTGCGAAGGACTACCCAAGAAGAGCGCAGAAGTGCCTCAACATGCCTGCCTCCACAGCTTTTTCCTTGGGGACGTCCCGAAACGAAGGCTGATTTAGAAGCCTCCAGTTTGGGCTAAAGTTGTGGTTTTTTAAACCAGGAAGCCCTGTGCTCCAAGCACACTGCAGCTGTGAAAGGCATCCCAAGGGGAGCGCAAAAGTGCCACAACATGGCTGTCTCCACAGCTTTTCCCTTGGGATAATTCCTAAACCCAGGCTGATTTAAATGACCAGTGTTACGGTTAGGGTTAGGGTTACGCCTAGGTGTAGAGCTTTTTAAACCAGCAAGCTCTGAGCTCCAGGCACACGGCAGCTGCGAAAGGCATCCCAAGGGGAGCCCAAAAGTGCCAGAAAATGGCTGCCTCCACACGTTTTCATTGGCACCATTGCTAAGCCTAGGCTGAATCACCTGCCTCCAGTCTCAGCTAGGGACATGGTTTTTTAAACCAGGAAGCCCTGAGCTCCAGGCACACGGCAGCTGTGAAAGGCATCCCAAGGGGAGTACAAAAGTGCAACAACATGGCAGCTTTCACAGCTTTTTCCTTGGCACCATCCCTATACCTAGGCTGATTTATCTGCCTAGGGTTAGGGTTAGGGCTCAGCCAAGGGCAAGGATTTTTTTAAGCAGGAAGCCCTGAGTTCCAGGCTTACTGCATCTGCCAAAGGCATCCCAAAGGGAGCGCAGAAGTGCCACAACATGGCTGCTTTCACAGCTTTTTCCTTAGGAAGAACCCTAATACCCGGCTGATTTACCTTCCTAGGGTTACTGTTAGGCTTAGGCCTAGGACTTTTAAAACCAGGAAGCCCTGTGCTCCAGGCACACTGCAGCTGTGAAAGGCATCCCAAGGGGAGCGCAAAAGTGACACAACTTGGCTGCCTCCACTGCTATTTCCATGAGACCATCCCGAATCATAGGCTGATTTTCCTTCCTAGGCTTAAGGTTTGAGTTAGGCCTAGGGTTAGTGTTCTTTTAACCAGAAAGCCCTGAGTTCCAAGAAGACAGCAGCTGCGAAGGACTACCCAAGAAGAGCGCAGAAGTGCCTCAACATGCCTGCCTCCACAGCTTTTTCCTTGGGGACGTCCCGAAACGAAGGCTGATTTAGAAGCCTCCAGTTTGGGCTAAAGTTGTGGTTTTTTACACCAGGAAGCCCTGTGCTCCAAGCACACTGCAGCTGTGAAAGGCATCCCCAGGGGAGCGCAAAAGTGCCACAACATGGCTGTCTCCACAGCTTTTCCCTTGGGATAATTCCTAAACCCAGGCTGATTTAAATGACCAGTGTTACAGTTAGGGTTAGGGTTACGCCTAGGTGTAGAGCTTTTTAAACCAGCAAGCTCTGAGCTCCAGGCACACGGCAGCTGCGAAAGGCATCCCAAGGGGAGCACAAAAGTGCCAGAAAATGGCTGCCTCCACACGTTTTCATTGGCACCATTGCTAAGCCTAGGCTGAATCACCTGCCTCCAGTCTCAGCTAGGGACATGGTTTTTTAAACCAGGAAGCCCTGAGCTCCAGGCACTTGGCAGCTGTGAAAGGCATCCCAAGGGGAGTACAAAAGTGCAACAACATGGCAGCTTTCACAGCTTTTTCCTTGGCACCATCCCTATACCTAGGCTGATTTATCTGCCTAGGGATAGCGTTAGGGCTCAGCCAAGGGCAAGGATTTTTTAAACCAGGAAGCCCTGAGTTCCAGGCTTACTGCATCTGCCAAAGGCATCCCAAAGGGAGCGCAGAAGTGCCACAACATGGCTGCTTTCACAGCTTTTTCCTTAGGAAGAACCCTAATACCCGGCTGATTTACCTTCCTAGGGTTACTGTTAGGCTTAGGCCTAGGACTTTTAAAACCAGGAAGCCCTGTGCTCCAGGCACACTGCAGCTGTTAAAGGCATCCCAAGGGGAGCGCAAAAGTGACACAACTTGGCTGCCTCCACTGCTATTTCCATGAGACCATCCCGAATCATAGGCTGATTTTCCTTCCTAGGCTTAAGGTTTGAGTTAGGCCTAGGGTTAGTGTTCTTTTAACCAGAAAGCCCTGAGTTCCAAGAACACAGCAGCTGCGAAGGACTACCCAAGAAGAGCGCAGAAGTGCCTCAACATGCCTGCCTCCACAGCTTTTTCCTTGGGGACGTCCCGAAACGAAGGCTGATTTAGAAGCCTCCAGTTTGGGCTAAAGTTGTGGTTTTTTACACCAGGAAGCCCTGTGCTCCAAGCACACTGCAGCTGTGAAAGGCATCCCAAGGGGAGCGCAAAAGTGCCACAACATGGCTGTCTCCACAGCTTTTCCCTTGGGATAATTCCTAAACCCAGGCTGATTTAAATGACCAGTGTTACGGTTAGGGTTAGGGTTACGCCTAGGTGTAGAGCTTTTTAAACCAGCAAGCTCTGAGCTCCAGGCACACGGCAGCTGCGAAAGGCATCCCAAGGGGAGCACAAAAGTGCCAGAAAATGGCTGCCTCCACACGTTTTCATTGGCACCATTGCTAAGCCTAGGCTGAATCACCTGCCTCCAGTCTCAGCTAGGGACATGGTTTTTTAAACCAGGAAGCCCTGAGCTCCAGGCACTTGGCAGCTGTGAAAGGCATCCCAAGGGGAGTACAAAAGTGCAACAACATGGCAGCTTTCACAGCTTTTTCCTTGGCACCATCCCTATACCTAGGCTGATTTATCTGCCTAGGGTTAGGGTTAGGGCTCAGCCTAGGGCTTGGATTTTTTTAACCAGGAAGCCCTGAGTTCCAGGCTTACTGCATCTGCCAAAGGCATCCCAAAGGGAGCGCAGAAGTGCCACAACATGGCTGCTTTCACAGCTTTTTCCTTAGGAAGAACCCTATTACCCGGCTGATTTACCTTCCTAGGGTTACTGTTAGGCTTAGGCCTAGGACTTTTAAAACCAGGAAGCCCTGTGCTCCAGGCACACTGCAGCTGTTAAAGGCATCCCAAGGGGAGCGCAAAAGTGACACAACTTGGCTGCCTCCACTGCTATTTCCATGAGACCATCCCGAATCATAGGCTGATTTTCCTTCCTAGGCTTAAGGTTTGAGTTAGGCCTAGGGTTAGTGTTCTTTTAACCAGAAAGCCCTGAGTTCCAAGAACACAGCAACTGCGAAGGACTACCCAAGAAGAGCGCAGAAGTGCCTCAACATGCCTGCCTCCACAGCTTTTTCCTTGGGGACGTCCCGAAACGAAGGCTGATTTAGAAGCCTCCAGTTTGGGCTAAAGTTGTGGTTTTTTACACCAGGAAGCCCTGTGCTCCAAGCACACTGCAGCTGTGAAAGGCATCCCAAGGGGAGCGCAAAAGTGCCACAACATGGCTGTCTCCACAGCTTTTCCCTTGGGATAATTCCTAAACCCAGGCTGCTTTAAATGACCAGTGTTACGGTTAGGGTTAGGGTTACGCCTAGGTGTAGAGCTTTTTAAACCAGCAAGCTCTGAGCTCCAGGCACACGGCAGCTGCGAAAGGCATCCCAAGGGGAGCACAAAAGTGCCAGAAAATGGCTGCCTCCACACGTTTTCATTGGCACCATTGCTAAGCCTAGGCTGAATCACCTGCCTCCAGTCTCAGCTAGGGACATGGTTTTTTAAACCAGGAAGCCCTGAGCTCCAGGCACTTGGCAGCTGTGAAAGGCATCCCAAGGGGAGTACAAAAGTGCAACAACATGGCAGCTTTCACAGCTTTTTCCTTGGCACCATCCCTATACCTAGGCTGATTTATCTGCCTAGGGTTAGGGTTAGGGCTCAGCCTAGGGCTTGGATTTTTTTAACCAGGAAGCCCTGAGTTCCAGGCTTACTGCATCTGCCAAAGGCATCCCAAAGGGAGCGCAGAAGTGCCACAACATGGCTGCTTTCACAGCTTTTTCCTTAGGAAGAACCCTATTACCCGGCTGATTTACCTTCCTAGGGTTACTGTTAGGCTTAGGCCTAGGACTTTTAAAACCAGGAAGCCCTGTGCTCCAGGCACACTGCAGCTGTTAAAGGCATCCCAAGGGGAGCGCAAAAGTGACACAACTTGGCTGCCTCCACTGCTATTTCCATGAGACCATCCCGAATCATAGGCTGATTTTCCTTCCTAGGCTTAAGGTTTGAGTTAGGCCTAGGGTTAGTGTTCTTTTAACCAGAAAGCCCTGAGTTCCAAGAACACAGCAACTGCGAAGGACTACCCAAGAAGAGCGCAGAAGTGCCTCAACATGCCTGCCTCCACAGCTTTTTCCTTGGGGACGTCCCGAAACGAAGGCTGATTTAGAAGCCTCCAGTTTGGGCTAAAGTTGTGGTTTTTTACACCAGGAAGCCCTGTGCTCCAAGCACACTGCAGCTGTGAAAGGCATCCCAAGGGGAGCGCAAAAGTGCCACAACATGGCTGTCTCCACAGCTTTTCCCTTGGGATAATTCCTAAACCCAGGCTGCTTTAAATGACCAGTGTTACGGTTAGGGTTAGGGTTACGCCTAGGTGTAGAGCTTTTTAAACCAGCAAGCTCTGAGCTCCAGGCACACGGCAGCTGCGAAAGGCATCCCAAGGGGAGCACAAAAGTGCCAGAAAATGGCTGCCTCCACACGTTTTCATTGGCACCATTGCTAAGCCTAGGCTGAATCACCTGCCTCCAGTCTCAGCTAGGGACATGGTTTTTTAAACCAGGAAGCCCTGAGCTCCAGGCACACGGCAGCTGTGAAAGGCATCCCAAGGGGAGTACAAAAGTGCAACAACATGGCAGCTTTCACAGCTTTTTCCTTGGCACCATCCCTATACCTAGGCTGATTTATCTGCCTAGGGTTAGGGTTAGGGCTCAGCCTAAGGCTAGGATTTTTTTAAGCAGGAAGCCCTGAGTTCCAGGCTTACTGCATCTGCCAAAGGCATCCCAAAGGGAGTGCAGAAGTGCCACAACATGGCTGCTTTCACAGCTTTTTCCTTAGGAAGAACCCTAATACCCGGCTGATTTACCTTCCTAGGGTTACTGTTAGGCTTAGGCCTAGGACTTTTAAAACCAGGAAGCCCTGTGCTCCAGGCACACTGCAGCTGTGAAAGGCATCCCAAGGGGAGCGCAAAAGTGACACAACTTGGCTGCCTCCACTGCTATTTCCATGAGACCATCCCGAATCATAGGCTGATTTTCCTTCCTAGGCTTAAGGTTTGAGTTAGGCCTAGGGTTAGTGTTCTTTTAACCAGAAAGCCCTGAGTTCCAAGAACACAGCAACTGCGAAGGACTACCCAAGAAGAGCGCAGAAGTGCCTCAACATGCCTGCCTCCACAGCTTTTTCCTTGGGGACGTCCCGAAACGAAGGCTGATTTAGAAGCCTCCAGTTTGGGCTAAAGTTGTGGTTTTTTACACCAGGAAGCCCTGTGCTCCAAGCACACTGCAGCTGTGAAAGGCATCCCAAGGGGAGCGCAAAAGTGCCACAACATGGCTGTCTCCACAGCTTTTCCCTTGGGATAATTCCTAAACCCAGGCTGATTTAAATGACCAGTGTTACGGTTAGGGTTAGGGTTACGCCTAGGTGTAGAGCTTTTTAAACCAGCAAGCTCTGAGCTCCAGGCACACGGCAGCTGCGAAATGCATCCCAAGGGGAGCACAAAAGTGCCAGAAAATGGCTGCCTCCACACGTTTTCATTGGCACCATTGCTAAGCCTAGGCTGAATCACCTGCCTCCAGTCTCAGCTAGGGACATGGTTTTTTAAACCAGGAAGCCCTGAGCTCCAGGCACATGGCAGCTGTGAAAGGCATCCCAAGGGGAGTACAAAAGTGCAACAACATGGCAGCTTTCACAGCTTTTTCCTTGGCACCATCCCTATACCTAGGCTGATTTATCTGCCTAGGTTTAGGGTTAGGGCTCAGCCAAGGGCTAGGATTTTTTTAACCAGGAAGCCCTGAGTTCCAGGCTTACTGCATCTGCCAAAGGCATCCCAAAGGGAGCGCAGAAGTGCTACAACATGGCTGCTTTCACAGCTTTTTCCTTAGGAAGAACCCTAATACCCGGCTGATTTACCTTCCTAGGGTTACTGTTAGGCTTAGGCCTAGGACTTTTAAAACCAGGAAGCCCTGTGCTCCAGGCACACTGCAGCTGTTAAAGGCATCCCAAGGGGAGCGCAAAAGTGACACAACTTGGCTGCCTCCACTGCTATTTCCATGAGACCATCCCGAATCATAGGCTGATTTTCCTTCCTAGGCTTAAGGTTTGAGTTAGGCCTAGGGTTAGTGTTCTTTTAACCAGAAAGCCCTGAGTTCCAAGAACACAGCAGCTGAGAAGGACTACCCAAGAAGAGCGCAGAAGTGCCTCAACATGCCTGCCTCCACAGCTTTTTCCTTGGGGACGTCCCGAAACGAAGGCTGATTTAGAAGCCTCCAGTTTGGGCTAAAGTTGTGGTTTTTTAAACCAGGAAGCCCTGTGCTCCAAGCACACTGCAGCTGTGAAAGGCATCCCAAGGGGAGCGCAAAAGTGCCACAACATGGCTGTCTCCACAGCTTTTCCCTTGGGATAATTCCTAAACCCAGGCTGCTTTAAATGACCAGTGTTACGGTTAGGGTTAGGGTTACGCCTAGGTGTAGAGCTTTTTAAACCAGCAAGCTCTGAGCTCCAGGCACACGGCAGCTGCGAAATGCATCCCAAGGGGAGCACAAAAGTGCCAGAAAATGGCTGCCTCCACACGTTTTCATTGGCACCATTGCTAAGCCTAGGCTGAATCACCTGCCTCCAGTCTCAGCTAGGGACATGGTTTTTTAAACCAGGAAGCCCTGAGCTCCAGGCACTTGGCCGCTGTGAAAGGCATCCCAAGGGTAGTACAAAAGTGCAACAACATGGCAGCTTTCACAGCTTTTTCCTTGGCACCATCCCTATACCTAGGCTGATTTATCTGCCTAGGGTTAGCCTTAGTGCTCAGCCAAGGGCAAGGATTTTTTTAACCAGGAAGCCCTGAGTTCCAGGCTTACTGCATCTGCCAAAGGCATCCCAAAGGGAGCGCAGAAGTGCCACAACATGGCTGCTTTCACAGCTTTTTCCTTAGGAAGAACCCTATTACCCGGCTGATTTACCTTCCTAGGGTTACTGTTAGGCTTAGGCCTAGGACTTTTAAAACCAGGAAGCCCTGTGCTCCAGGCACACTGCAGCTGTGAAAGGCATCCCAAGGGGAGCGCAAAAGTGACACAACTTGGCTGCCTCCACTGCTATTTCCATGAGACCATCCCGAATCATAGGCTGATTTTCCTTCCTAGGCTTAAGGTTTGAGTTAGGCCTAGGGTTAGTGTTCTTTTAACCAGAAAGCCCTGAGTTCCAAGAACACAGCAGCTGCGAAGGACTACCCAAGAAGAGCGCAGAAGTGCCTCAACATGCCTGCCTGCACAGCTTTTTCCTTGGGGACGTCCCGAAACGAAGGCTGATTTAGAAGCCTCCAGTTTGGGCTAAAGTTGTGGTTTTTAAACCAGGAAGCCCTGTGCTCCAAGCACACTGCAGCTGTGAAAGGCATCCCAAGGGGAGCGCAAAAGTGCCACAACATGGCTGTCTCCACAGCTTTTCCCTTGGGATAATTCCTAAACCCAGGCTGATTTAAATGACCAGTGTTACGGTTAGGGTTAGGGTTAGGCCTAGGTGTAGAGCTTTTTAAACCAGCAAGCTCTGAGCTCCAGGCACACGGCAGCTGCGAAATGCATCCCAAGGGGAGCACAAAAGTGCCAGAAAATGGCTGCCTCCACACGTTTTCATTGGCACCATTGCTAAGCCTAGGCTGAATCACCTGCCTCCAGTCTCAGCTAGGGACATGGTTTTTTAAACCAGGAAGCCCTGAGCTCCAGGCACTTGGCCGCTGTGAAAGGCATCCCAAGGGGAGTACAAAAGTGCAACAACATGGCAGCTTTCACAGCTTTTTCCTTGGCACCATCCCTATACCTAGGCTGATTTATCTGCCTAGGCTTAGGGTTAGGGCTCAGCCAAGGGCTGGGATTTTTTTAACCAGGAAGCCCTGAGTTCCAGGCTTACTGCATCTGCCAAAGGCATCCCAAAGGGAGCGCAGAAGTGCCACAACATGGCTGCTTTCACAGCTTTTTCCTTAGGAAGAACCCTAATACCCGGCTGATTTACCTTCCTAGGGTTACTGTTAGGCTTAGGCCTAGGACTTTTAAAACCAGGAAGCCCTGTGCTCCAGGCACACTGCAGCTGTTAAAGGCATCCCAAGGGGAGCGCAAAAGTGACACAACTTGGCTGCCTCCACTGCTATTTCCATGAGACCATCCCGAATCATAGGCTGATTTTCCTTCCTAGGCTTAAGGTTTGAGTTAGGCCTAGGGTTAGTGTTCTTTTAACCAGAAAGCCCTGAGTTCCAAGAACACAGCAGCTGCGAAGGACTACCCAAGAAGAGCGCAGAAGTGCCTCAACATGCCTGCCTAAACAGCTTTTTCCTTGGGGACGTCCCGAAACGAAGGCTGATTTAGAAGCCTCCAGTTTGGGCTAAAGTTGTGGTTTTTTAAACCAGGAAGCCCTGTGCTCCAAGCACACTGCAGCTGTGAAAGGCATCCCAAGGGGAGCGCAAAAGTGCCACAACATGGCTGTCTCCACAGCTTTTCCCTTGGGATAATTCCTAAACCCAGGCTGCTTTAAATGACCAGTGTTACGGTTAGGGTTAGGGTTACGCCTAGGTGTAGAGCTTTTTAAACCAGCAAGCTCTGAGCTCCAGGCACACGACAGCTGCAAAAGGCATCCCAAGGGGAGCACAAAAGTGCCAGAAAATGGCTGCCTCCACACGTTTTCATTGGCACCATTGCTAAGCCTAGGCTGAATCACCTGCCTCCAGTCTCAGCTAGGGACATGGTTTTTTAAACCAGGAAGCCCTGAGCTCCAGGCACACGGCAGCTGTGAAAGGCATCCCAAGGGGAGTACAAAAGTGCAACAACATGGCAGCTTTCACAGCTTTTTCCTTGGCACCATCCCTATACCTAGGCTGATTTATCTGCCTAGGGTTAGGGTTAGGGCTCAGCCAAGGGCAAAGATTTTTTTAAGCAGGAAGCCCTGAGTTCCAGGCTTACTGCATCTGCCAAAGGCATCCCAAAGGGAGCGCAGAAGTGCCACAACATGGCTGCTTTCACAGCTTTTTCCTTAGGAAGAACCCTAATACCCGGCTGATTTACCTTCCTAGGGTTACTGTTAGGCTTAGGCCTAGGACTTTTAAAACCAGGAAGCCCTGTGCTCCAGGCACACTGCAGCTGTGAAAGGCATCCCAAGGGGAGCGCAAAAGTGACACAACTTGGCTGCCTCCACTGCTATTTCCATGAGACCATCCCGAATCATAGGCTGATTTTCCTTCCTAGGCTTAAGGTTTGAGTTAGGCCTAGGGTTAGTGTTCTTTTAACCAGAAAGCCCTGAGTTCCAAGAACACAGCAGCTGCGAAGGACTACCCAAGAAGAGCGCAGAAGTGCCTCAACATGCCTGCCTCCACAGCTTTTTCCTTGGGGACGTCCCGAAACGAAGGCTGATTTAGAAGCCTCCAGTTTGGGCTAAAGTTGTGGTTTTTAAACCAGGAAGCCCTGTGCTCCAAGCACACTGCAGCTGTGAAAGGCATCCCAAGGGGAGCGCAAAAGTGCCACAACATGGCTGTCTCCACAGCTTTTCCCTTGGGATAATTCCTAAACCCAGGCTGATTTAAATGACCAGTGTTACGGTTAGGGTTAGGGTTAGGCCTAGGTGTAGAGCTTTTTCAACCAGCAAGCTCTGAGCTCCAGGCACACGGCAGCTGCGAAATGCATCCCAAGGGGAGCACAAAAGTGCCAGAAAATGGCTGCCTCCACACGTTTTCATTGGCACCATTGCTAAGCCTAGGCTGAATCACCTGCCTCCAGTCTCAGCTAGGGACATGGTTTTTTAAACCAGGAAGCCCTGAGCTCCAGGCACACGGCAGCTGTGAAAGGCATCCCAAGGGGAGTACAAAAGTGCAACAACATGGCAGCTTTCACAGCTTTTTCCTTGGCACCATCCCTATACCTAGGCTGATTTATCTGCCTAGGTTTAGGGTTAGGGCTCAGCCAAGGGCTAGGATTTTTTTAACCAGGAAGCCCTGAGTTCCAGGCTTACTGCATCTGCCAAAGGCATCCCAAAGGGAGCGCAGAAGTGCTACAACATGGCTGCTTTCACAGCTTTTTCCTTAGGAAGAACCCTAATACCCGGCTGATTTACCTTCCTAGGGTTACTGTTAGGCTTAGGCCTAGGACTTTTAAAACCAGGAAGCCCTCTGCTCCAGGCACACTGCAGCTGTTAAAGGCATCCCAAGGGGAGCGCAAAAGTGACACAACTTGGCTGCCTCCACTGCTATTTCCATGAGACCATCCCGAATCATAGGCTGATTTTCCTTCCTAGGCTTAAGGTTTGAGTTAGGCCTAGGGTTAGTGTTCTTTTAACCAGAAAGCCCTGAGTTCCAAGAACACAGCAGCTGAGAAGGACTACCCAAGAAGAGCGCAGAAGTGCCTCAACATGCCTGCCTCCACAGCTTTTTCCTTGGGGACGTCCCGAAACGAAGGCTGATTTAGAAGCCTCCAGTTTGGGCTAAAGTTGTGGTTTTTTACACCAGGAAGCCCTGTGCTCGAAGCACACTGCAGCTGTGAAAGGCATCCCAAGGGGAGCGCAAAAGTGCCACAACATGGCTGTCTCCACAGCTTTTCCCTTGGGATAATTCCTAAACCCAGGCTGACTTAAATGACCAGTGTTACGGTTAGGGTTAGGGTTACGCCTAGGTGTAGAGCTTTTTAAACCAGCAAGCTCTGAGCTCCAGGCACACGGCAGCTGCGAAAGGCATCCCAAGGGGAGCACAAAAGTGCCAGAAAATGGCTGCCTCCACACGTTTTCATTGGCACCATTGCTAAGCCTAGGCTGAATCACCTGCCTCCAGTCTCAGCTAGGGACATGGTTTTTTAAACCAGGAAGCCCTGAGCTCCAGGCACACGGCAGCTGTGAAAGGCATCCCAAGGGGAGTACAAAAGTGCAACAACATGGCAGCTTTCACAGCTTTTTCCTTGGCACCATCCCTATACCTAGGCTGATTTATCTGCCTAGGGTTAGGGTTAGGGCTCAGCCAAGGGCTGGGATTTTTTTAAGCAGGAAGCCCTGAGTTCCAGGCTTACTGCATCTGCCAAAGGCATCCCAAAGGGAGCGCAGAAGTGCCACAACATGGCTGCTTTCACAGCTTTTTCCTTAGGAAGAACCCTAATACCCGGCTGATTTACCTTCCTAGGGTTACTGTTAGGCTTAGGCCTAGGACTTTTAAAACCAGGAAGCCCTGTGCTCCAGGCACACTGCAGCTGTGAAAGGCATCCCAAGGGGAGCGCAAAAGTGACACAACTTGGCTGCCTCCACTGCTATTTCCATGAGACCATCCCGAATCATAGGCTGATTTTCCTTCCTAGGCTTAAGGTTTGAGTTAGGCCTAGGGTTAGTGTTCTTTTAACCAGAAGGCCCTGAGTTCCAAGAACACAGCAGCTGCGAAGGACTACCCAAGAAGAGCGCAGAAGTGCCTCAACATGCCTGCCTCCACAGCTTTTTCCTTGGGGACGTCCCGAAACGAAGGCTGATTTAGAAGCCTCCAGTTTGGGCTAAAGTTGTGGTTTTTTACACCAGGAAGCCCTGTGCTCCAAGCACACTGCAGCTGTGAAAGGCATCCCAAGGGGAGCGCAAAAGTGCCACAACATGGCTGTCTCCACAGCTTTTCCCTTGGGATAATTCCTAAACCCAGGCTGCTTTAAATGACCAGTGTTACGGTTAGGGTTAGGGTTACGCCTAGGTGTAGAGCTTTTTCAACCAGCAAGCTCTGAGCTCCAGGCACACGGCAGCTGCGAAATGCATCCCAAGGGGAGCACAAAAGTGCCAGAAAATGGCTGCCTCCACACGTTTTCATTGGCACCATTGCTAAGCCTAGGCTGAATCACCTGCCTCCAGTCTCAGCTAGGGACATGGTTTTTTAAACCAGGAAGCCCTGAGCTCCAGGCACACGGCAGCTGTGAAAGGCATCCCAAGGGGAGTACAAAAGTGCAACAACATGGCAGCTTTCACAGCTTTTTCCTTGGCACCATCCCTATACCTAGGCTGATTTATCTGCCTAGGTTTAGGGTTAGGGCTCAGCCAAGGGCTAGGATTTTTTTAAGCAGGAAGCCCTGAGTTCCAGGCTTACTGCATCTGCCAAAGGCATCCCAAAGGGAGCGCAGAAGTGCCACAACATGGCTGCTTTCACAGCTTTTTCCTTAGGAAGAACCCTAATACCCGGCTGATTTACCTTCCTAGGGTTACTGTTAGGCTTAGGCCTAGGACTTTTAAAACCAGGAAGCCCTGTGCTCCAGGCACACTGCAGCTGTTAAAGGCATCCCAAGGGGAGCGCAAAAGTGACACAACTTGGCTGCCTCCACTGCTATTTCCATGAGACCATCCCGAATCATAGGCTGATTTTCCTTCCTAGGCTTAAGGTTTGAGTTAGGCCTAGGGTTAGTGTTCTTTTAACCAGAAAGCCCTGAGTTCCAAGAACACAGCAGCTGCGAAGGACTACCCAAGAAGAGCGCAGAAGTGCCTCAACATGCCTGCCTCCACAGCTTTTTCCTTGGGGACGTCCCGAAACGAAGGCTGATTTAGAAGCCTCCAGTTTGGGCTAAAGTTGTGGTTTTTTACACCAGGAAGCCCTGTGCTCCAAGCACACTGCAGCTGTGAAAGGCATCCCAAGGGGAGCGCAAAAGTGCCACAACATGGCTGTCTCCACAGCTTTTCCCTTGGGATAATTCCTAAACCCAGGCTGATTTAAATGACCAGTGTTACGGTTAGGGTTACGCCTAGGTGTAGAGCTTTTTAAACCAGCAAGCTCTGAGCTCCAGGCACACGGCAGCTGCGAAAGGCATCCCGAGGGGAGCACAAAAGTGCCAGAAAATGGCTGCCTCCACACGTTTTCATTGGCACCATTGCTAAGCCTAGGCTGAATCACCTGCCTCCAGTCTCAGCTAGGGACATGGTTTTTTAAACCAGGAAGCCCTGAGCTCCAGGCACACGGCAGCTGTGAAAGGCATCCCAAGGGGAGTACAAAAGTGCAACAACATGGCAGCTTTCACAGCTTTTTCCTTGGCACCATCCCTATACCTAGGCTGATTTATCTGCCTAGGGTTAGGGTTAGGGCTCAGCCAAGGGCTGGGATTTTTTTAAGCAGGAAGCCCTGAGTTCCAGGCTTACTGCATCTGCCAAAGGCATCCCAAAGGGAGCGCAGAAGTGCCACAACATGGCTGCTTTCACAGCTTTTTCCTTAGGAAGAACCCTAATACCCGGCTGATTTACCTTCCTAGGGTTACTGTTAGGCTTAGGCCTAGGACTTTTAAAACCAGGAAGCCCTGTGCTCCAGGCACACTGCAGCTGTGAAAGGCATCCCAAGGGGAGCGCAAAAGTGACACAACTTGGCTGCCTCCACTGCTATTTCCATGAGACCATCCCGAATCATAGGCTGATTTTCCTTCCTAGGCTTAAGGTTTGAGTTAGGCCTAGGGTTAGTGTTCTTTTAACCAGAAGGCCCTGAGTTCCAAGAACACAGCAGCTGCGAAGGACTACCCAAGAAGAGCGCAGAAGTGCCTCAACATGCCTGCCTCCACAGCTTTTTCCTTGGGGACGTCCCGAAACGAAGGCTGATTTAGAAGCCTCCAGTTTGGGCTAAAGTTGTGGTTTTTTAAACCAGGAAGCCCTGTGCTCCAAGCACACTGCAGCTGTGAAAGGCATCCCAAGGGGAGCGCAAAAGTGCCACAACATGGCTGTCTCCACAGCTTTTCCCTTGGGATAATTCCTAAACCCAGGCTGATTTAAATGACCAGTGTTACGGTTAGGGTTAGGGTTACGCCTAGGTGTAGAGCTTTTTAAACCAGCAAGCTCTGAGCTCCAGGCACACGGCAGCTGCGAAAGGCATCCCAAGGGGAGCACAAAAGTGCCAGAAAATGGCTGCCTCCACACGTTTTCATTGGCACCATTGCTAAGCCTAGGCTGAATCACCTGCCTCCAGTCTCAGCTAGGGACATGGTTTTTTAAACCAGGAAGCCCTGAGCTCCAGGCACACGGCAGCTGTGAAAGGCATCCCAAGGGGAGTACAAAAGTGCAACAACATGGCAGCTTTCACAGCTTTTTCCTTGGCACCATCCCTATACCTAGGCTGATTTATCTGCCTAGGTTTAGGGTTAGGGCTCAGCCAAGGGCTAGGATTTTTTTAACCAGGAAGCCCTGAGTTCCAGGCTTACTGCATCTGCCAAAGGCATCCCAAAGGGAGCGCAGAAGTGCCACAACATGGCTGCTTTCACAGCTTTTTCCTTAGGAAGAACCCTAATACCCGGCTGATTTACCTTCCTAGGGTTACTGTTAGGCTTAGGCCTAGGACTTTTAAAACCAGGAAGCCCTGTGCTCCAGGCACACTGCAGCTGTGAAAGGCATCCCAAGGGGAGCGCAAAAGGGACACAACTTGGCTGCCTCCACTGCTATTTCCATGAGACCATCCCGAATCATAGGCTGATTTTCCTTCCTAGGCTTAAGGTTTGAGTTAGGCCTAGGGTTAGTGTTCTTTTAACCAGAAAGCCCTGAGTTCCAAGAACACAGCAGCTGCGAAGGACTACCCAAGAAGAGCGCAGAAGTGCCTCAACATGCCTGCCTCCACAGCTTTTTCCTTGGGGACGTCCCGAAACGAAGGCTGATTTAGAAGCCTCCAGTTTGGGCTAAAGTTGTGGTTTTTTAAACCAGGAAGCCCTGTGCTCCAAGCACACTGCAGCTGTGAAAGGCATCCCAAGGGGAGCGCAAAAGTGCCACAACATGGCTGTCTCCACAGCTTTTCCCTTGGGATAATTCCTAAACCCAGGCTGATTTAAATGACCAGTGTTACGGTTAGGGTTAGGGTTACGCCTAGGTGTAGAGCTTTTTAAACCAGCAAGCTCTGAGCTCCAGGCACACGGCAGCTGCGAAAGGCATCCCAAGGGGAGCACAAAAGTGCCAGAAAATGGCTGCCTCCACACGTTTTCATTGGCACCATTGCTAAGCCTAGGCTGAATCACCTGCCTCCAGTCTCAGCTAGGGACATGGTTTTTTAAACCAGGAAGCCCTGAGCTCCAGGCACTTGGCAGCTGTGAAAGGCATCCCAAGGGGAGTACAAAAGTGCAACAACATGGCAGCTTTCACAGCTTTTTCCTTGGCACCATCCCTATACCTAGGCTGATTTATCTGCCTAGGGTTAGGGTTAGGGCTCAGCCAAGGGCAAGGATTTTTTTAACCAGGAAGCCCTGAGTTCCAGGCTTACTGCATCTGCCAAAGGCATCCCAAAGGGAGCGCAGAAGTGCCACAACATGGCTGCTTTCACAGCTTTTTCCTTAGGAAGAACCCTAATACCCGGCTGATTTACCTTCCTAGGGTTACTGTTAGGCTTAGGCCTAGGACTTTTAAAACCAGGAAGCCCTGTGCTCCAGGCACACTGCAGCTGTTAAAGGCATCCCAAGGGGAGCGCAAAAGTGACACAACTTGGCTGCCTCCACTGCTATTTCCATGAGACCATCCCGAATCATAGGCTGATTTTCCTTCCTAGGCTTAAGGTTTGAGTTAGGCCTAGGGTTAGTGTTCTTTTAACCAGAAAGCCCTGAGTTCCAAGAACACAGCAGCTGCGAAGGACTACCCAAGAAGAGCGCAGAAGTGCCTCAACATGCCTGCCTCCACAGCTTTTTCCTTGGGGACGTCCCGAAACGAAGGCTGATTTAGAAGCCTCCAGTTTGGGCTAAAGTTGTGGTTTTTTACACCAGGAAGCCCTGTGCTCCAAGCACACTGCAGCTGTGAAAGGCATCCCAAGGGGAGCGCAAAAGTGCCACAACATGGCTGTCTCCACAGCTTTTCCCTTGGGATAATTCCTAAACCCAGGCTGATTTAAATGACCAGTGTTACGGTTAGGGTTAGGGTTACGCCTAGGTGTAGAGCTTTTTAAACCAGCAAGCTCTGAGCTCCAGGCACACGGCAGCTGCGAAAGGCATCCCAAGGGGAGCACAAAAGTGCCAGAAAATGGCTGCCTCCACACGTTTTCATTGGCACCATTGCTAAGCCTAGGCTGAATCACCTGCCTCCAGTCTCAGCTAGGGACATGGTTTTTTAAACCAGGAAGCCCTGAGCTCCAGGCACTTGGCAGCTGTGAAAGGCATCCCAAGGGGAGTACAAAAGTGCAACAACATGGCAGCTTTCACAGCTTTTTCCTTGGCACCATCCCTATACCTAGGCTGATTTATCTGCCTAGGTTTAGGGTTAGGGCTCAGCCAAGGGCTAGGATTTTTTTAAGCAGGAAGCCCTGAGTTCCAGGCTTACTGCATCTGCCAAAGGCATCCCAAAGGGAGCGCAGAAGTGCCACAACATGGCTGCTTTCACAGCTTTTTCCTTAGGAAGAACCCTAATACCCGGCTGATTTACCTTCCTAGGGTTACTGTTAGGCTTAGGCCTAGGACTTTTAAAACCAGGAAGCCCTGTGCTCCAGGCACACTGCAGCTGTGAAAGGCATCCCAAGGGGAGCGCAAAAGGGACACAACTTGGCTGCCTCCACTGCTATTTCCATGAGACCATCCCGAATCATAGGCTGATTTTCCTTCCTAGGCTTAAGGTTTGAGTTAGGCCTAGGGTTAGTGTTCTTTTAACCAGAAAGCCCTGAGTTCCAAGAACACAGCAGCTGCGAAGGACTACCCAAGAAGAGCGCAGAAGTGCCTCAACATGCCTGCCTCCACAGCTTTTTCCTTGGGGACGTCCCGAAACGAAGGCTGATTTAGAAGCCTCCAGTTTGGGCTAAAGTTGTGGTTTTTAAACCAGGAAGCCCTGTGCTCCAAGCACACTGCAGCTGTGAAAGGCATCCCAAGGGGAGCGCAAAAGTGCCACAACATGGCTGTCTCCACAGCTTTTCCCTTGGGATAATTCCTAAACCCAGGCTGATTTAAATGACCAGTGTTACGGTTAGGGTTAGGGTTACGCCTAGGTGTAGAGCTTTTTAAACCAGCAAGCTCTGAGCTCCAGGCACACGGCAGCTGCGAAAGGCATCCCAAGGGGAGCACAAAAGTGCCAGAAAATGGCTGCCTCCACACGTTTTCATTGGCACCATTGCTAAGCCTAGGCTGAATCACCTGCCTCCAGTCTCAGCTAGGGACATGGTTTTTTAAACCAGGAAGCCCTGAGCTCCAGGCACTTGGCAGCTGTGAAAGGCATCCCAAGGGGAGTACAAAAGTGCAACAACATGGCAGCTTTCACAGCTTTTTCCTTGGCACCATCCCTATACCTAGGCTGATTTATCTGCCTAGGGTTAGGGTTAGGGCTCAGCCAAGGGCAAGGATTTTTTTAAGCAGGAAGCCCTGAGTTCCAGGCTTACTGCATCTGCCAAAGGCATCCCAAAGGGAGCGCAGAAGTGCCACAACATGGCTGCTTTCACAGCTTTTTCCTTAGGAAGAACCCTAATACCCGGCTGATTTACCTTCCTAGGGTTACTGTTAGGCTTAGGCCTAGGACTTTTAAAACCAGGAAGCCCTGTGCTCCAGGCACACTGCAGCTGTTAAAGGCATCCCAAGGGGAGCGCAAAAGTGACACAACTTGGCTGCCTCCACTGCTATTTCCATGAGACCATCCCGAATCATAGGCTGATTTTCCTTCCTAGGCTTAAGGTTTGAGTTAGGCCTAGGGTTAGTGTTCTTTTAACCAGAAAGCCCTGAGTTCCAAGAACACAGCAGCTGCGAAGGACTACCCAAGAAGAGCGCAGAAGTGCCTCAACATGCCTGCCTCCACAGCTTTTTCCTTGGGGACGTCCCGAAACGAAGGCTGATTTAGAAGCCTCCAGTTTGGGCTAAAGTTGTGGTTTTTTACACCAGGAAGCCCTGTGCTCCAAGCACACTGCAGCTGTGAAAGGCATCCCAAGGGGAGCGCAAAAGTGCCACAACATGGCTGTCTCCACAGCTTTTCCCTTGGGATAATTCCTAAACCCAGGCTGATTTAAATGACCAGTGTTACGGTTAGGGTTAGGGTTAGGCCTAGGTGTAGAGCTTTTTAAACCAGCAAGCTCTGAGCTCCAGGCACACGGCAGCTGCGAAAGGCATCCCAAGGGGAGCACAAAAGTGCCAGAAAATGGCTGCCTCCACACGTTTTCATTGGCACCATTGCTAAGCCTAGGCTGAATCACCTGCCTCCAGTCTCAGCTAGGGACATGGTTTTTTAAACCAGGAAGCCCTGAGCTCCAGGCACACGGCAGCTGTGAAAGGCATCCCAAGGGGAGTACAAAAGTGCAACAACATGGCAGCTTTCACAGCTTTTTCCTTGGCACCATCCCTATACCTAGGCTGATTTATCTGCCTAGGGTTAGGGTTAGGGCTCAGCCAAGGGCAAGGATTTTTTTAAGCAGGAAGCCCTGAGTTCCAGGCTTACTGCATCTGCCAAAGGCATCCCAAAGGGAGCGCAGAAGTGCCACAACATGGCTGCTTTCACAGCTTTTTCCTTAGGAAGAACCCTAATACCCGGCTGATTTACCTTCCTAGGGTTACTGTTAGGCTTAGGCCTAGGACTTTTAAAACCAGGAAGCCCTGTGCTCCAGGCACACTGCAGCTGTTAAAGGCATCCTAAGGGGAGTGCAAAATTTACACAACTTGGCTGCCTCCACTGCTATTTCCATGAGACCATCCCGAATCATAGGCTGATTTTCCTTCCTAGGCTTAAGGTTTGAGTTAGGCCTAGGGTTAGTGTTCTTTTAACCAGAAAGCCCTGAGTTCCAAGAACACAGCAGCTGCGAAGGACTACCCAAGAAGAGCGCAGAAGTGCCTCAACATGCCTGCCTCCACAGCTTTTTCCTTGGGGACGTCCCGAAACGAAGGCTGATTTAGAAGCCTCCAGTTTGGGCTAAAGTTGTGGTTTTTTACACCAGGAAGCCCTGTGCTCCAAGCACACTGCAGCTGTGAAAGGCATCCCAAGGGGAGCGCAAAAGTGCCACAACATGGCTGTCTCCACAGCTTTTCCCTTGGGATAATTCCTAAACCCAGGCTGATTTAAATGACCAGTGTTACGGTTAGGGTTAGGGTTACGCCTAGGTGTAGAGCTTTTTAAACCAGCAAGCTCTGAGCTCCAGGCACACGGCAGCTGCGAAAGGCATCCCAAGGGGAGCACAAAAGTGCCAGAAAATGGCTGCCTCCACACGTTTTCATTGGCACCATTGCTAAGCCTAGGCTGAATCACCTGCCTCCAGTCTCAGCTAGGGACATGGTTTTTTAAACCAGGAAGCCCTGAGCTCCAGGCACACGGCAGCTGTGAAAGGCATCCCAAGGGGAGTACAAAAGTGCAACAACATGGCAGCTTTCACAGCTTTTTCCTTGGCACCATCCCTATACCTAGGCTGATTTATCTGCCTAGGGTTAGGGTTAGGGCTCAGCCAAGGGCAAGGATTTTTTTAACCAGGAAGCCCTGAGTTCCAGGCTTACTGCATCTGCCAAAGGCATCCCAAAGGGAGCGCAGAAGGTCCACAACATGGCTGCTTTCACAGCTTTTTCCTTAGGAAGAACCCTATTACCCGGCTGATTTACCTTCCTAGGGTTACTGTTAGGCTTAGGCCTAGGACTTTTAAAACCAGGAAGCCCTGTGCTCCAGGCACACTGCAGCTGTTAAAGGCATCCCAAGGGGAGCGCAAAAGTGACACAACTTGGCTGCCTCCACTGCTATTTCCATGAGACCATCCCGAATCATAGGCTGATTTTCCTTCCTAGGCTTAAGGTTTGAGTTAGGCCTAGGGTTAGTGTTCTTTTAACCAGAAAGCCCTGAGTTCCAAGAACACAGCAGCTGCGAAGGACTACCCAAGAAGAGCGCAGAAGTGCCTCAACATGCCTGCCTCCACAGCTTTTTCCTTGGGGACGTCCCGAAACGAAGGCTGATTTAGAAGCCTCCAGTTTGGGCTAAAGTTGTGGTTTTTTAAACCAGGAAGCCCTGTGCTCCAAGCACACTGCAGCTGTGAAAGGCATCCCAAGGGGAGCGCAAAAGTGCCACAACATGGCTGTCTCCACAGCTTTTCCCTTGGGATAATTCCTAAACCCAGGCTGCTTTAAATGACCAGTGTTACGGTTAGGGTTAGGGTTACGCCTAGGTGTAGAGCTTTTTAAACCAGCAAGCTCTGAGCTCCAGGCACACGGCAGCTGCGAAAGGCATCCCAAGGGGAGCACAAAAGTGCCAGAAAATGGCTGCCTCCACACGTTTTCATTGGCACCATTGCTAAGCCTAGGCTGAATCACCTGCCTCCAGTCTCAGCTAGGGACATGGTTTTTTAAACCAGGAAGCCCTGAGCTCCAGGCACACGGCAGCTGTGAAAGGCATCCCAAGGGGAGTACAAAAGTGCAACAACATGGCAGCTTTCACAGCTTTTTCCTTGGCACCATCCCTATACCTAGGCTAATTTATCTGCCTAGGTTTAGGGTTAGGGCTCAGCCAAGGGCTAGGATTTTTTTAACCAGGAAGCCCTGAGTTCCAGGCTTACTGCATCTGCCAAAGGCATCCCAAAGGGAGCGCAGAAGTGCCACAACATGGCTGCTTTCACAGCTTTTTCCTTAGGAAGAACCCTAATACCCGGCTGATTTACCTTCCTAGGGTTACTGTTAGGCTTAGGCCTAGGACTTTTAAAACCAGGAAGCCCTGTGCTCCAGGCACACTGCAGCTGTGAAAGGCATCCCAAGGGGAGCGCAAAAGTGACACAACTTGGCTGCCTCCACTGCTATTTCCATGAGACCATCCCGAATCATAGGCTGATTTTCCTTCCTAGGCTTAAAGTTTGAGTTAGGCCTAGGGTTAGTGTTCTTTTAACCAGAAAGCCCTGAGTTCCAAGAACACAGCAGCTGCGAAGGACTACCCAAGAAGAGCGCAGAAGTGCCTCAACATGCCTGCCTCCACAGCTTTTTCCTTGGGGACGTCCCGAAACGAAGGCTGATTTAGAAGCCTCCAGTTTGAGCTAAAGTTGTGGTTTTTTAAACCAGGAAGCCCTGTGCTCCAAGCACACTGCAGCTGTGAAAGGCATCCCAAGGGGAGCGCAAAAGTGCCACAACATGGCTGTCTCCAATGCTTTTCCCTTGGGATAATTCCTAAACCCAGGCTGATTTAAATGACCAGTGTTACGGTTAGGGTTAGGGTTACGCCTAGGTGTAGAGCTTTTTAAACCAGCAAGCTCTGAGCTCCAGGCACACGGCAGCTGCGAAAGGCATCCCAAGGGGAGCACAAAAGTGCCAGAAAATGGCTGCCTCCACACGTTTTCATTGGCACCATTGCTAAGCCTAGGCTGAATCACCTGCCTCCAGTCTCACCTGGGGACATGGTTTTTTAAACCAGGAAGCCCTGAGCTCCAGGCACACGGCAGCTGTGAAAGGCATCCCAAGGGGAGTACAAAAGTGCAACAACATGGCAGCTTTCACAGCTTTTTCCTTGGCACCATCCCTATACCTAGGCTGATTTATCTGCCTAGGGTTAGGGTTAGGGCTCAGCCTAGGGCTAGGATTTTTTTAAGCAGGAAGCCCTGAGTTCCAGGCTTACTGCATCTGCCAAAGGCATCCCAAAGGGAGCGCAGAAGTGCCACAACATGGCTGCTTTCACAGCTTTTTCCTTAGGAAGAACCCTAATACCCGGCTGATTTACCTTCCTAGGGTTACTGTTAGGCTTAGGCCTAGGACTTTTAAAACCAGGAAGCCCTGTGCTCCAGGCACACTGCAGCTGTGAAAGGCATCCCAAGGGGAGCGCAAAAGTGACACAACTTGGCTGCCTCCACTGCTATTTCCATGAGACCATCCCGAATCATAGGCTGATTTTCCTTTCTAGGCTTAAGGTTTGAGTTAGGCCTAGGGTTAGTGTTCTTTTAACCAGAAAGCCCTGAGTTCCAAGAACACAGCAGCTGCGAAGGACTACCCAAGAAGAGCGCAGAAGTGCCTCAACATGCCTGCCTCCACAGCTTTTTCCTTGGGGACGTCCCGAAACGAAGGCTGATTTAGAAGCCTCCAGTTTGGGCTAAAGTTGTGGTTTTTTACACCAGGAAGCCCTGTGCTCCAAGCACACTGCAGCTGTGAAAGGCATCCCAAGGGGAGCGCAAAAGTGCCACAACATGGCTGTCTCCACAGCTTTTCCCTTGGGATAATTCCTAAACCCAGGCTGCTTTAAATGACCAGTGTTACGGTTAGGGTTAGGGTTACGCCTAGGTGTAGAGCTTTTTAAACCAGCAAGCTCTGAGCTCCAGGCACACGGCAGCTGCGAAAGGCATCCCAAGGGGAGCACAAAAGTGCCAGAAAATGGCTGCCTCCACACGTTTTCATTGGCACCATTGCTAAGCCTAGGCTGAATCACCTGCCTCCAGTCTCAGCTAGGGACATGGTTTTTTAAACCAGGAAGCCCTGAGCTCCAGGCACACGGCAGCTGTGAAAGGCATCCCAAGGGGAGTACAAAAGTGCAACAACATGGCAGCTTTCACAGCTTTTTCCTTGGCACCATCCCTATACCTAGGCTGATTTATCTGCCTAGGTTTAGGGTTAGGGCTCAGCCAAGGGCTAGGATTTTTTTAACCAGGAAGCCCTGAGTTCCAGGCTTACTGCATCTGCCAAAGGCATCCCAAAGGGAGCGCAGAAGTGCCACAACATGGCTGCTTTCACAGCTTTTTCCTTAGGAAGAACCCTATTACCCGGCTGATTTACCTTCCTAGGGTTACTCTTAGGCTTAGGCCTAGGACTTTTAAAACCAGGAAGCCCTGTGCTCCAGGCACACTGCAGCTGTGAAAGGCATCCCAAGGGGAGCGCAAAAGTGACACAACTTGGCTGCCTCCACTGCTATTTCCATGAGACCATCCCGAATCATAGGCTGATTTTCCTTCCTAGGCTTAAAGTTTGAGTTAGGCCTAGGGTTAGTGTTCTTTTAACCAGAAAGCCCTGAGTTCCAAGAACACAGCAGCTGCGAAGGACTACCCAAGAAGAGCGCAGAAGTGCCTCAACATGCCTGCCTCCACAGGTTTTTCCTTGGGGACGTCCCGAAACGAAGGCTGATTTAGAAGCCTCCAGTTTGAGCTAAAGTTGTGGTTTTTTAAACCAGGAAGCCCTGTGCTCCAAGCACACTGCAGCTGTGAAAGGCATCCCAAGGGGAGCGCAAAAGTGCCACAACATGGCTGTCTCCAATGCTTTTCCCTTGGGATAATTCCTAAACCCAGGCTGCTTTAAATGACCAGTGTTACGGTTAGGGTTAGGGTTACGCCTAGGTGTAGAGCTTTTTAAACCAGCAAGCTCTGAGCTCCAGGCACACGGCAGCTGCGAAATGCATCCCAAGGGGAGCACAAAAGTGCCAGAAAATGGCTGCCTCCACACGTTTTCATTGGCACCATTGCTAAGCCTAGGCTGAATCACCTGCCTCCAGTCTCACCTGGGGACATGGTTTTTTAAACCAGGAAGCCCTGAGCTCCAGGCACACGGCAGCTGTGAAAGGCATCCCAAGGGGAGTACAAAAGTGCAACAACATGGCAGCTTTCACAGCTTTTTCCTTGGCACCATCCCTATACCTAGGCTGATTTATCTGCCTAGGGTTAGGGTTAGGGCTCAGCCAAGGGCTAGGATTTTTTTAAGCAGGAAGCCCTGAGTTCCAGGCTTACTGCATCTGCCAAAGGCATCCCAAAGGGAGCGCAGAAGTGCCACAACATGGCTGCTTTCACAGCTTTTTCCTTAGGAAGAACCCTAATACCCGGCTGATTTACCTTCCTAGGGTTACTGTTAGGCTTAGGCCTAGGACTTTTAAAACCAGGAAGCCCTGTGCTCCAGGCACACTGCAGCTGTGAAAGGCATCCCAAGGGGAGCGCAAAAGTGACACAACTTGGCTGCCTCCACTGCTATTTCCATGAGACCATCCCGAATCATAGGCTGATTTTCCTTTCTAGGCTTAAGGTTTGAGTTAGGCCTAGGGTTAGTGTTCTTTTAACCAGAAAGCCCTGAGTTCCAAGAACACAGCAGCTGCGAAGGACTACCCAAGAAGAGCGCAGAAGTGCCTCAACATGCCTGCCTCCACAGCTTTTTCCTTGGGGACGTCCCGAAACGAAGGCTGATTTAGAAGCCTCCAGTTTGGGCTATAGTTGTGGTTTTTTACACCAGGAAGCCCTGTGCTCCAAGCACACTGCAGCTGTGAAAGGCATCCCAAGGGGAGCGCAAAAGTGCCACAACATGGCTGTCTCCACAGCTTTTCCCTTGGGATAATTCCTAAACCCAGGCTGCTTTAAATGACCAGTGTTACGGTTAGGGTTAGGGTTACGCCTAGGTGTAGAGCTTTTTAAACCAGCAAGCTCTGAGCTCCAGGCACACGGCAGCTGCGAAAGGCATCCCAAGGGGAGCACAAAAGTGCCAGAAAATGGCTGCCTCCACACGTTTTCATTGGCACCATTGCTAAGCCTAGGCTGAATCACCTGCCTCCAGTCTCAGCTAGGGACATGGTTTTTTAAACCAGGAAGCCCTGAGCTCCAGGCACTTGGCAGCTGTGAAAGGCATCCCAAGGGGAGTACAAAAGTGCAACAACATGGCAGCTTTCACAGCTTTTTCCTTGGCACCATCCCTATACCTAGGCTGATTTATCTGCCTAGGGTTAGGGTTAGGGCTCAGCCAAGGGCAAGGATTTTTTTAACCAGGAAGCCCTGAGTTCCAGGCTTACTGCATCTGCCAAAGGCATCCCAAAGGGAGCGCAGAAGGTCCACAACATGGCTGCTTTCACAGCTTTTTCCTTAGGAAGAACCCTATTACCCGGCTGATTTACCTTCCTAGGGTTACTGTTAGGCTTAGGCCTAGGACTTTTAAAACCAGGAAGCTCTGTGCTCCAGGCACACTGCAGCTGTGAAAGGCATCCCAAGGGGAGCGCAAAAGTGACACAACTTGGCTGCCTCCACTGCTATTTCCATGAGACCATCCCGAATCATAGGCTGATTTTCCTTCCTAGGCTTAAGGTTTGAGTTAGGCCTAGGGTTAGTGTTCTTTTAACCAGAAAGCCCTGAGTTCCAAGAACACAGCAGCTGCGAAGGACTACCCAAGAAGAGCGCAGAAGTGCCTCAACATGCCTGCCTCCACAGCTTTTTCCTTGGGGACGTCCCAAAACGAAGGCTGATTTAGAAGCCTCCAGTTTGGGCTAAAGTTGTGGTTTTTTAAACCAGGAAGCCCTGTGCTCCAAGCACACTGCAGCTGTGAAAGGCATCCCAAGGGGAGCGCAAAAGTGCCACAACATGGCTGTCTCCACAGCTTTTCCCTTGGGATAATTCCTAAACCCAGGCTGCTTTAAATGACCAGTGTTACGGTTAGGGTTAGGGTTACGCCTAGGTGTAGAGCTTTTTAAACCAGCAAGCTCTGAGCTCCAGGCACACGGCAGCTGCGAAAGGCATCCCAAGGGGAGCACAAAAGTGCCAGAAAATGGCTGCCTCCACACGTTTTCATTGGCACCATTGCTAAGCCTAGGCTGAATCACCTGCCTCCAGTCTCAGCTAGGGACATGGTTTTTTAAACCAGGAAGCCCTGAGCTTCAGGCACTTGGCAGCTGTGAAAGGCATCCCAAGGGGAGTACAAAAGTGCAACAACATGGCAGCTTTCACAGCTTTTTCCTTGGCACCATCCCTATACCTAGGCTGATTTATCTGCCTAGGGTTAGGGTTAGGGCTCAGCCAAGGGCAAGGATTTTTTTAACCAGGAAGCCCTGAGTTCCAGGCTTACTGCATCTGCCAAAGGCATCCCAAAGGGAGCGCAGAAGTGCCACAACATGGCTGCTTTCACAGCTTTTTCCTTAGGAAGAACCCTAATACCCGGCTGATTTACCTTCCTAGGGTTACTGTTAGGCTTAGGCCTAGGACTTTTAAAACCAGGAAGCCCTGTGCTCCAGGCACACTGCAGCTGTTAAAGGCATCCCAAGGGGAGCGCAAAAGTGACACAACTTGGCTGCCTCCACTGATATTTCCATGAGACCATCCCGAATCATAGGCTGATTTTCCTTCCTAGGCTTAAGGTTTGAGTTAGGCCTAGGGTTAGTGTTCTTTTAACCAGAAAGCCCTGAGTTCCAAGAACACAGCAGCTGCGAAGGACTACCCAAGAAGAGCGCAGAAGTGCCTCAACATGCCTGCCTCCACAGCTTTTTCCTTGGGGACGTCCCGAAACGAAGGCTGATTTAGAAGCCTCCAGTTTGGGCTAAAGTTGTGGTTTTTTACACCAGGAAGCCCTGTGCTCCAAGCACACTGCAGCTGTGAAAGGCATCCCAAGGGGAGCGCAAAAGTGCCACAACATGGCTGTCTCCACAGCTTTTCCCTTGGGATAATTCCTAAACCCAGGCTGATTTAAATGGCCAGTGTTACGGTTAGGGTTAGGAATACGCCTAGGTGTAGAGCTTTTTAAACCAGCAAGCTCTGAGCTCCAGGCACACGGCAGCTGCGAAATGCATCCCAAGGGGAGCACAAAAGTGCCAGAAAATGGCTGCCTCCACACGTTTTCATTGGCACCATTGCTAAGCCTAGGCTGAATCACCTGCCTCCAGTCTCAGCTAGGGACATGGTTTTTTAAACCAGGAAGCCCTGAGCTCCAGGCACTTGGCAGCTGTGAAAGGCATCCCAAGGGGAGTACAAAAGTGCAACAACATGGCAGCTTTCACAGCTTTTTCCTTGGCACCATCCCTATACCTAGGCTGATTTATCTGCCTAGGGTTAGGGTTAGGGCTCAGCCAAGGGCAAGGATTTTTTTAACCAGGAAGCCCTGAGTTCCAGGCTTACTGCATCTGCCAAAGGCATCCCAAAGGGAGCGCAGAAGGTCCACAACATGGCTGCTTTCACAGCTTTTTCCTTAGGAAGAACCCTATTACCCGGCTGATTTACCTTCCTAGGGTTACTGTTAGGCTTAGGCCTAGGACTTTTAAAACCAGGAAGCCCTGTGCTCCAGGCACACTGCAGCTGTTAAAGGCATCCCAAGGGGAGCGCAAAAGTGACACAACTTGGCTGCCTCCACTGCTATTTCCATGAGACCATCCCGAATCATAGGCTGATTTTCCTTCCTAGGCTTAAGGTTTGAGTTAGGCCTAGGGTTAGTGTTCTTTTAACCAGAAAGCCCTGAGTTCCAAGAACACAGCAGCTGCGAAGGACTACCCAAGAAGAGCGCAGAAGTGCCTCAACATGCCTGCCTCCACAGCTTTTTCCTTGGGGACGTCCCGAAACGAAGGCTGATTTAGAAGCCTGCAGTTTGGGCTATAGTTGTGGTTTTTTAAACCAGGAAGCCCTGTGCTCCAAGCACACTGCAGCTGTGAAAGGCATCCCAAGGGGAGCGCAAAAGTGCCACAACATGGCTGTCTCCAATGCTTTTCCCTTGGGATAATTCCTAAACCCAGGCTGATTTAAATGACCAGTGTTACGGTTAGGGTTAGGGTTACGCCTAGGTGTAGAGCTTTTTAAACCAGCAAGCTCTGAGCTCCAGGCACACGGCAGCTGCGAAAGGCATCCCAAGGGGAGCACAAAAGTGCCAGAAAATGGCTGCCTCCACACGTTTTCATTGGCACCATTGCTAAGCCTAGGCTGAATCACCTGCCTCCAGTCTCAGCTAGGGACATGGTTTTTTAAACCAGGAAGCCCTGAGCTCCAGGCACACGGCAGCTGTGAAAGGCATCCCAAGGGGAGTACAAAAGTGCAACAACATGGCAGCTTTCACAGCTTTTTCCTTGGCACCATCCCTATACCTAGGCTGATTTATCTGCCTAGGGTTAGGGTTAAGGCTCAGCCTAGGTCTAGGATTTTTTTAAGCAGGAAGCCCTGAGTTCCAGGCTTACTGCATCTGCCAAAGGCATCCCAAAGGGAGCGCAGAAGTGCCACAACATGGCTGCTTTCACAGCTTTTTCCTTAGGAAGAACCCTAATACCCGGCTGATTTACCTTCCTAGGGTTACTGTTAGGCTTAGGCCTAGGACTTTTAAAACCAGGAAGCCCTGTGCTCCAGGCACACTGCAGCTGTGAAAGGCATCCCAAGGGGAGCGCAAAAGTGACACAACTTGGCTGCCTCCACTGCTATTTCCATGAGACCATCCCGAATCATAGGCTGATTTTCCTTCCTAGGCTTAAGGTTTGAGTTAGGCCTAGGGTTAGTGTTCTTTTAACCAGAAAGCCCTGAGTTCCAAGAACACAGCAGCTGCGAAGGACTACCCAAGAAGAGCGCAGAAGTGCCTCAACATGCCTGCCTCCACAGCTTTTTCCTTGGGGACGTCCCGAAACGAAGGCTGATTTAGAAGCCTGCAGTTTGGGCTATAGTTGTGGTTTTTTACACCAGGAAGCCCTGTGCTCCAAGCACACTGCAGCTGTGAAAGGCATCCCAAGGGGAGTACAAAAGTGCAACAACATGGCAGCTTTCACAGCTTTTTCCTTGGCACCATCCCTATACCTAGGCTGATTTATCTGCCTAGGGTTAGGGTTAAGGCTCAGCCTAGGTCTAGGATTTTTTTAACCAGGAAGCCCTGAGTTCCAGGCTTACTGCATCTGCCAAAGGCATCCCAAAGGGAGCGCAGAAGTGCCACAACATGGCTGCTTTCACAGCTTTTTCCTTAGGAAGAACCCTAATACCCGGCTGATTTACCTTCCTAGGGTTACTGTTAGGCTTAGGCCTAGGACTTTTAAAACCAGGAAGCCCTGTGCTCCAGGCACACTGCAGCTGTGAAAGGCATCCCAAGGGGAGCGCAAAAGTGACACAACTTGGCTGCCTCCACTGCTATTTCCATGAGACCATCCCGAATCATAGGCTGATTTTCCTTCCTAGGCTTAAGGTTTGAGTTAGGCCTAGGGTTAGTGTTCTTTTAACCAGAAAGCCCTGAGTTCCAAGAACACAGCAGCTGCGAAGGACTACCCAAGAAGAGCGCAGAAGTGCCTCAACATGCCTGCCTCCACAGCTTTTTCCTTGGGGACGTCCCGAAACGAAGGCTGATTTAGAAGCCTGCAGTTTGGGCTATAGTTGTGGTTTTTTACACCAGGATGCCCTGTGCTCCAAGCACACTGCAGCTGTGAAAGGCATCCCAAGGGGAGCGCAAAAGTGCCACAACATGGCTGTCTCCACAGCTTTTCCCTTGGGATAATTCCTAAACCCAGGCTGCTTTAAATGACCAGTGCTACGGTTAGGGTTAGGGTTACGCCTAGGTGTAGAGCTTTTTAAACCAGCAAGCTCTGAGCTCCAGGCACACGGCAGCTGCGAAAGGCATCCCAAGGGGAGCACAAAAGTGCCAGAAAATGGCTGCCTCCACACGTTTTCATTGGCACCATTGCTAAGCCTAGGCTGAATCACCTGCCTCCAGTCTCAGCTAGGGACATGGTTTTTTAAACCAGGAAGCCCTGAGCTCCAGGCACACGGCAGCTGTGAAAGGCATCCCAAGGGGAGTACAAAAGTGCAACAACATGGCAGCTTTCACAGCTTTTTCCTTGGCACCATCCCTATACCTAGGCTGATTTATCTGCCTAGGGTTAGGGTTAGGGCTCAGCCAAGGGCAAGGATTTTTTTAACCAGGAAGCCCTGAGTTCCAGGCTTACTGCATCTGCCAAAGGCATCCCAAAGGGAGCGCAGAAGGTCCACAACATGGCTGCTTTCACAGCTTTTCCCTTAGGAAGAACCCTATTACCCGGCTGATTTACCTTCCTAGGGTTACTGTTAGGCTTAGGCCTAGGACTTTTAAAACCAGGAAGCTCTGTGCTCCAGGCACACTGCAGCTGTTAAAGGCATCCCAAGGGGAGCGCAAAAGTGACACAACTTGGCTGCCTCCACTGCTATTTCCATGAGACCATCCCGAATCATAGGCTGATTTTCCTTCCTAGGCTTAAGGTTTGAGTTAGGCCTAGGGTTAGTGTTCTTTTAACCAGAAAGCCCTGAGTTCCAAGAACACAGCAGCTGCGAAGGACTACCCAAGAAGAGCGCAGAAGTGCCTCAACATGCCTGCCTCCACAGCTTTTTCCTTGGGGACGTCCCAAAACGAAGGCTGATTTAGAAGCCTCCAGTTTGGGCTAAAGTTGTGGTTTTTTAAACCAGGAAGCCCTGTGCTCCAAGCACACTGCAGCTGTGAAAGGCATCCCAAGGGGAGCGCAAAAGTGCCACAACATGGCTGTCTCCACAGCTTTTCCCTTGGGATAATTCCTAAACCCAGGCTGCTTTAAATGACCAGTGTTACGGTTAGGGTTAGGGTTACGCCTAGGTGTAGAGCTTTTTAAACCAGCAAGCTCTGAGCTCCAGGCACACGGCAGCAGCGAAAGGCATCCCAAGGGGAGCACAAAAGTGCCAGAAAATGGCTGCCTCCACACGTTTTCATTGGCACCATTGCTAAGCCTAGGCTGAATCACCTGCCTCCAGTCTCACCTAGGGACATGGTTTTTTAAACCAGGAAGCCCTGAGCTCCAGGCACACGGCAGCTGTGAAAGGCATCCCAAGGGGAGTACAAAAGTGCAACAACATGGCAGCTTTCACAGCTTTTTCCTTGGCACCATCCCTATACCTAGGCTGATTTATCTGCCTAGGGTTAGGGTTAGGGCTCAGCCAAGGGCAAGGATTTTTTTAACCAGGAAGCCCTGAGTTCCAGGCTTACTGCATCTGCCAAAGGCATCCCAAAGGGAGCGCAGAAGTGCCACAACATGGCTGCTTTCACAGCTTTTTCCTTAGGAAGAACCCTAATACCCGGCTGATTTACCTTCCTAGGGTTACTGTTAGGCTTAGGCCTAGGACTTTTAAAACCAGGAAGCCCTGTGCTCCAGGCACACTGCAGCTGTTAAAGGCATCCCAAGGGGAGCGCAAAAGTGACACAACTTGGCTGCCTCCACTGCTATTTCCATGAGACCATCCCGAATCATAGGCTGATTTTCCTTCCTAGGCTTAAGGTTTGAGTTAGGCCTAGGGTTAGTGTTCTTTTAACCAGAAGGCCCTGAGTTCCAAGAACACAGCAGCTGCGAAGGACTACCCAAGAAGAGCGCAGAAGTGCCTCAACATGCCTGCCTCCACAGCTTTTTCCTTGGGGACGTCCCGAAACGAAGGCTGATTTAGAAGCCTCCAGTTTGGGCTAAAGTTGTGGTTTTTTAAACCAGGAAGCCCTGTGCTCCAAGCACACTGCAGCTGTGAAAGGCATCCCAAGGGGAGCGCAAAAGTGCCACAACATGGCTGTCTCCACAGCTTTTCCCTTGGGATAATTCCTAAACCCAGGCTGATTTAAATGGCCAGTGTTACGGTTAGGGTTAGGAATACGCCTAGGTGTAGAGCTTTTTAAACCAGCAAGCTCTGAGCTCCAGGCACACGGCAGCTGCGAAAGGCATCCCAAGGGGAGCACAAAAGTGCCAGAAAATGGCTGCCTCCACACGTTTTCATTGGCACCATTGCTAAGCCTAGGCTGAATCACCTGCCTCCAGTCTCAGCTAGGGACATGGTTTTTTAAACCCGGAAGCCCTGAGCTCCAGGCACTTGGCAGCTGTGAAAGGCATCCCAAGGGGAGTACAAAAGTGCAACAACATGGCAGCTTTCACAGCTTTTTCCTTGGCACCATCCCTATACCTAGGCTGATTTATCTGCCTAGGGTTAGGGTTAGGGCTCAGCCTAGGGCTAGGATTTTTTTAAGCAGGAAGCCCTGAGTTCCAGGCTTACTGCATCTGCCAAAGGCATCCCAAAGGGAGCGCAGAAGTGCCACAACATGGCTGCTTTCACAGCTTTTTCCTTAGGAAGAACCCTAATACCCGGCTGATTTACCTTCCTAGGGTTACTGTTAGGCTTAGGCCTAGGACTTTTAAAACCAGGAAGCCCTGTGCTCCAGGCACACTGCAGCTGTGAAAGGCATCCCAAGGGGAGCGCAAAAGTGACACAACTTGGCTGCCTCCACTGATATTTCCATGAGACCATCCCGAATCATAGGCTGATTTTCCTTCCTAGGCTTAAGGTTTGAGTTAGGCCTAGGGTTAGTGTTCTTTTAACCAGAAAGCCCTGAGTTCCAAGAACACAGCAGCTGCGAAGGACTACCCAAGAAGAGCGCAGAAGTGCCTCAACATGCCTGCCTCCACAGCTTTTTCCTTGGGGACGTCCCGAAACGAAGGCTGATTTAGAAGCCTCCAGTTCGGGCTATAGTTGTGGTTTTTTACACCAGGAAGCCCTGTGCTCCAAGCACACTGCAGCTGTGAAAGGCATCCCAAGGGGAGCGCAAAAGTGCCACAACATGGCTGTCTCCACAGCTTTTCTCTTGGGATAATTCCTAAACCCAGGCTGCTTTAAATGACCAGTGTTACGGTTACGGTTAGGGTTACGCCTAGGTGTAGAGCTTTTTAAACCAGCAAGCTCTGAGCTCCAGGCACACGGCAGCTGCGAAAGGCATCCCAAGGGGAGCACAAAAGTGCCAGAAAATGGCTGCCTCCACACGTTTTCATTGGCACCATTGCTAAGCCTAGGCTGAATCACCTGCCTCCAGTCTCAGCTAGGGACATGGTTTTTTAAACCAGGAAGCCCTGAGCTCCAGGCACACGGCAGCTGTGAAAGGCATCCCAAGGGGAGTACAAAAGTGCAACAACATGGCAGCTTTCACAGCTTTTTCCTTGGCACCATCCCTATACCTAGGCTGATTTATCTGCCTAGGGTTAGGGTTAGGGCTCAGCCTAGGGCTAGGATTTTTTTAAGCAGGAAGCCCTGAGTTCCAGGCTTACTGCATCTGCCAAAGGCATCCCAAAGGGAGCGCAGAAGTGCCACAACATGGCTGCTTTCACAGCTTTTTCCTTAGGAAGAACCCTAATACCCGGCTGATTTACCTTCCTAGGGTTACTGTTAGGCTTAGGCCTAGGACTTTTAAAACCAGGAAGCCCTGTGCTCCAGGCACACTGCAGCTGTGAAAGGCATCCCAAGGGGAGCGCAAAAGTGACACAACTTGGCTGCCTCCACTGCTATTTCCATGAGACCATCCCGAATCATAGGCTGATTTTCCTTCCTAGGCTTAAGGTTTGAGTTAGGCCTAGGGTTAGTGTTCTTTTAACCAGAAAGCCCTGAGTTCCAAGAACACAGCAGCTGCGAAGGACTACCCAAGAAGAGCGCAGAAGTGCCTCAACATGCCTGCCTCCACAGCTTTTTCCTTGGGGACGTCCCGAAACGAAGGCTGATTTAGAAGCCTCCAGTTTGGGCTAAAGTTGTGGTTTTTTAAACCAGGAAGCCCTGTGCTCCAAGCACACTGCAGCTGTGAAAGGCATCCCAAGGGGAGCGCAAAAGTGCCACAACATGGCTGTCTCCAATGCTTTTCCCTTGGGATAATTCCTAAACCCAGGCTGATTTAAATGACCAGTGTTACGGTTAGGGTTAGGGTTACGCCTAGGTGTAGAGCTTTTTAAACCAGCAAGCTCTGAGCTCCAGGCACACGGCAGCTGCGAAAGGCATCCCAAGGGGAGCACAAAAGTGCCAGAAAATGGCTGCCTCCACACGTTTTCATTGGCACCATTGCTAAGCCTAGGCTGAATCACCTGCCTCCAGTCTCAGCTAGGGACATGGTTTTTTAAACCAGGAAGCCCTGAGCTCCAGGCACACGGCAGCTGTGAAAGGCATCCCAAGGGGAGTACAAAAGTGCAACAACATGGCAGCTTTCACAGCTTTTTCCTTGGCACCATCCCTATACCTAGGCTGATTTATCTGCCTAGGGTTAGGGTTAAGGCTCAGCCTAGGTCTAGGATTTTTTTAAGCAGGAAGCCCTGAGTTCCAGGCTTACTGCATCTGCCAAAGGCATCCCAAAGGGAGCGCAGAAGTGCCACAACATGGCTGCTTTCACAGCTTTTTCCTTAGGAAGAACCCTAATACCCGGCTGATTTACCTTCCTAGGGTTACTGTTAGGCTTAGGCCTAGGACTTTTAAAACCAGGAAGCCCTGTGCTCCAGGCACACTGCAGCTGTGAAAGGCATCCCAAGGGGAGCGCAAAAGTGACACAACTTGGCTGCCTCCACTGCTATTTCCATGAGACCATCCCGAATCATAGGCTGATTTTCCTTCCTAGGCTTAAGGTTTGAGTTAGGCCTAGGGTTAGTGTTCTTTTAACCAGAAAGCCCTGAGTTCCAAGAACACAGCAGCTGCGAAGGACTACCCAAGAAGAGCGCAGAAGTGCCTCAACATGCCTGCCTCCACAGCTTTTTCCTTGGGGACGTCCCGAAACGAAGGCTGATTTAGAAGCCTGCAGTTTGGGCTATAGTTGTGGTTTTTTACACCAGGAAGCCCTGTGCTCCAAGCACACTGCAGCTGTGAAAGGCATCCCAAGGGGAGCGCAAAAGTGCCACAACATGGCTGTCTCCACAGCTTTTCCCTTGGGATAATTCCTAAACCCAGGCTGCTTTAAATGACCAGTGCTACGGTTAGGGTTAGGGTTACGCCTAGGTGTAGAGCTTTTTAAACCAGCAAGCTCTGAGCTCCAGGCACACGGCAGCTGCGAAAGGCATCCCAAGGGGAGCACAAAAGTGCCAGAAAATGGCTGCCTCCACACGTTTTCATTGGCACCATTGCTAAGCCTAGGCTGAATCACCTGCCTCCAGTCTCAGCTAGGGACATGGTTTTTTAAACCAGGAAGCCCTGAGCTCCAGGCACACGGCAGCTGTGAAAGGCATCCCAAGGGGAGTACAAAAGTGCAACAACATGGCAGCTTTCACAGCTTTTTCCTTGGCACCATCCCTATACCTAGGCTGATTTATCTGCCTAGGGTTAGGGTTAGGGCTCAGCCAAGGGCAAGGATTTTTTTAACCAGGAAGCCCTGAGTTCCAGGCTTACTGCATCTGCCAAAGGCATCCCAAAGGGAGCGCAGAAGGTCCACAACATGGCTGCTTTCACAGCTTTTTCCTTAGGAAGAACCCTAATACCCGGCTGATTTACCTTCCTAGGGTTACTGTTAGGCTTAGGCCTAGGACTTTTAAAACCAGGAAGCTCTGTGCTCCAGGCACACTGCAGCTGTTAAAGGCATCCCAAGGGGAGCGCAAAAGTGACACAACTTGGCTGCCTCCACTGCTATTTCCATGAGACCATCCCGAATCATAGGCTGATTTTCCTTCCTAGGCTTAAGGTTTGAGTTAGGCCTAGGGTTAGTGTTCTTTTAACCAGAAAGCCCTGAGTTCCAAGAACACAGCAGCTGCGAAGGACTACCCAAGAAGAGCGCAGAAGTGCCTCAACATGCCTGCCTCCACAGCTTTTTCCTTGGGGACGTCCCAAAACGAAGGCTGATTTAGAAGCCTCCAGTTTGGGCTAAAGTTGTGGTTTTTTAAACCAGGAAGCCCTGTGCTCCAAGCACACTGCAGCTGTGAAAGGCATCCCAAGGGGAGCGCAAAAGTGCCACAACATGGCTGTCTCCACAGCTTTTCCCTTGGGATAATTCCTAAACCCAGGCTGCTTTAAATGACCAGTGTTACGGTTAGGGTTAGGGTTACGCCTAGGTGTAGAGCTTTTTAAACCAGCAAGCTCTGAGCTCCAGGCACACGGCAGCAGCGAAAGGCATCCCAAGGGGAGCACAAAAGTGCCAGAAAATGGCTGCCTCCACACGTTTTCATTGGCACCATTGCTAAGCCTAGGCTGAATCACCTGCCTCCAGTCTCAGCTAGGGACATGGTTTTTTAAACCAGGAAGCCCTGAGCTCCAGGCACACGGCAGCTGTGAAAGGCATCCCAAGGGGAGTACAAAAGTGCAACAACATGGCAGCTTTCACAGCTTTTTCCTTGGCACCATCCCTATACCTAGGCTGATTTATCTGCCTAGGGTTAGGGTTAGGGCTCAGCCTAGGGCTAGGATTTTTTTAAGCAGGAAGCCCTGAGTTCCAGGCTTACTGCATCTGCCAAAGGCATCCCAAAGGGAGCGCAGAAGTGCCACAACATGGCTGCTTTCACAGCTTTTTCCTTAGGAAGAACCCTAATACCCGGCTGATTTACCTTCCTAGGGTTACTGTTAGGCTTAGGCCTAGGACTTTTAAAACCAGGAAGCCCTGTGCTCCAGGCACACTGCAGCTGTGAAAGGCATCCCAAGGGGAGCGCAAAAGTGACACAACTTGGCTGCCTCCACTGCTATTTCCATGAGACCATCCCGAATCATAGGCTGATTTTCCTTCCTAGGCTTAAGGTTTGAGTTAGGCCTAGGGTTAGTGTTCTTTTAACCAGAAAGCCCTGAGTTCCAAGAACACAGCAGCTGCGAAGGACTACCCAAGAAGAGCGCAGAAGTGCCTCAACATGCCTGCCTCCACAGCTTTTTCCTTGGGGACGTCCCGAAACGAAGGCTGATTTAGAAGCCTCCAGTTTGGGCTATAGTTGTGGTTTTTTACACCAGGAAGCCCTGTGCTCCAAGCACACTGCAGCTGTGAAAGGCATCCCAAGGGGAGCGCAAAAGTGCCACAACATGGCTGTCTCCACAGCTTTTCTCTTGGGATAATTCCTAAACCCAGGCTGCTTTAAATGACCAGTGTTACGGTTACGGTTAGGGTTACGCCTAGGTGTAGAGCTTTTTAAACCAGCAAGCTCTGAGCTCCAGGCACACGGCAGCTGCGAAAGGCATCCCAAGGGGAGCACAAAAGTGCCAGAAAATGGCTGCCTCCACACGTTTTCATTGGCACCATTGCTAAGCCTAGGCTGAATCACCTGCCTCCAGTCTCAGCTAGGGACATGGTTTTTTAAACCAGGAAGCCCTGAGCTCCAGGCACACGGCAGCTGTGAAAGGCATCCCAAGGGGAGTACAAAAGTGCAACAACATGGCAGCTTTCACAGCTTTTTCCTTGGCACCATCCCTATACCTAGGCTGATTTATCTGCCTAGGGTTAGGGTTAGGGCTCAGCCTAGGGCTAGGATTTTTTTAACCAGGAAGCCCTGAGTTCCAGGCTTACTGCATCTGCCAAAGGCATCCCAAAGGGAGCGCAGAAGTGCCACAACATGGCTGCTTTCACAGCTTTTTCCTTAGGAAGAACCCTAATACCCGGCTGATTTACCTTCCTAGGGTTACTGTTAGGCTTAGGCCTAGGACTTTTAAAACCAGGAAGCCCTGTGCTCCAGGCACACTGCAGCTGTGAAAGGCATCCCAAGGGGAGCGCAAAAGTGACACAACTTGGCTGCCTCCACTGCTATTTCCATGAGACCATCCCGAATCATAGGCTGATTTTCCTTCCTAGGCTTAAGGTTTGAGTTAGGCCTAGGGTTAGTGTTCTTTTAACCAGAAAGCCCTGAGTTCCAAGAACACAGCAGCTGCGAAGGACTACCCAAGAAGAGCGCAGAAGTGCCTCAACATGCCTGCCTCCACAGCTTTTTCCTTGGGGACGTCCCGAAACGAAGGCTGATTTAGAAGCCTCCAGTTTGGGCTAAAGTTGTGGTTTTTTACACCAGGAAGCCCTGTGCTCCAAGCACACTGCAGCTGTGAAAGGCATCCCAAGGGGAGCGCAAAAGTGCCACAACATGGCTGTCTCCACAGCTTTTCCCTTGGGATAATTCCTAAACCCAGGCTGATTTAAATGACCAGTGTTACGGTTAGGGTTAGGGTTACGCCTAGGTGTAGAGCTTTTTAAACCAGCAAGCTCTGAGCTCCAGGCACACGGCAGCTGCGAAAGGCATCCCAAGGGGAGCACAAAAGTGCCAGAAAATGGCTGCCTCCACACGTTTTCATTGGCACCATTGCTAAGCCTAGGCTGAATCACCTGCCTCCAGTCTCAGCTAGGGACATGGTTTTTTAAACCAGGAAGCCCTGAGCTCCAGGCACACGGCAGCTGTGAAAGGCATCCCAAGGGGAGTACAAAAGTGCAACAACATGGCAGCTTTCACAGCTTTTTCCTTGGCACCATCCCTCTACCTAGGCTGATTTATCTGCCTAGGGTTAGGGTTAGGGCTCAGCCTAGGGCTAGGATTTTTTTAAGCAGGAAGCCCTGAGTTCCAGGCTTACTGCATCTGCCAAAGGCATCCCAAAGGGAGCGCAGAAGTGCCACAACATGGCTGCTTTCACAGCTTTTTCCTTAGGAAGAACCCTAATACCCGGCTGATTTACCTTCCTAGGGTTACTGTTAGGCTTAGGCCTAGGACTTTTAAAACCAGGAAGCCCTGTGCTCCAGGCACACTGCAGCTGTGAAAGGCATCCCAAGGGGAGCGCAAAAGTGACACAACTTGGCTGCCTCCACTGCTATTTCCATGAGACCATCCCGAATCATAGGCTGATTTTCCTTCCTAGGCTTAAGGTTTGAGTTAGGCCTAGGGTTAGTGTTCTTTTAACCAGAAAGCCCTGAGTTCCAAGAACACAGCAGCTGCGAAGGACTACCCAAGAAGAGCGCAGAAGTGCCTCAACATGCCTGCCTCCACAGCTTTTTCCTTGGGGACGTCCCGAAACGAAGGCTGATTTAGAAGCCTCCAGTTTGGGCTAAAGTTGTGGTTTTTTAAACCAGGAAGCCCTGTGCTCCAAGCACACTGCAGCTGTGAAAGGCATCCCAAAGGGAGCGCAAAAGTGCCACAACATGGCTGTCTCCACAGCTTTTCCCTTGGGATAATTCCTAAACCCAGGCTGATTTAAATGACCAGTGTTACGGTTAGGGTTAGGGTTACGCCTAGGTGTAGAGCTTTTTAAACCAGCAAGCTCTGAGCTCCAGGCACACGGCAGCTGCGAAAGGCATCCCAAGGGGAGCACAAAAGGGCCAGAAAATGGCTGCCTCCACACGTTTTCATTGGCACCATTGCTAAGCCTAGGCTGAATCACCTGCCTCCAGTCTCAGCTAGGGACATGGTTTTTTAAACCAGGAAGCCCTGAGCTCCAGGCACACGGCAGCTGTGAAAGGCATCCCAAGGGGAGTACAAAAGTGCAACAACATGGCAGCTTTCACAGCTTTTTCCTTGGCACCATCCCTATACCTAGGCTGATTTATCTGCCTAGGGTTAGGGTTAGGGCTCAGCCAAGGGCTGGGATTTTTTTAAGCAGGAAGCCCTGAGTTCCAGGCTTACTGCATCTGCCAAAGGCATCCCAAAGGGAGCGCAGAAGTGCCACAACATGGCTGCTTTCACAGCTTTTTCCTTAGGAAGAACCCTAATACCCGGCTGATTTACCTTCCTAGGGTTACTGTTAGGCTTAGGCCTAGGACTTTTAAAACCAGGAAGCCCTGTGCTCCAGGCACACTGCAGCTGTGAAAGGCATCCCAAGGGGAGCGCAAAAGTGACACAACTTGGCTGCCTCCACTGCTATTTCCATGAGACCATCCCGAATCATAGGCTGATTTTCCTTCCTAGGCTTAAGGTTTGAGTTAGGCCTAGGGTTAGTGTTCTTTTAACCAGAAAGCCCTGAGTTCCAAGAACACAGCAGCTGCGAAGGACTACCCAAGAAGAGCGCAGAAGTGCCTCAACATGCCTGCCTCCACAGCTTTTTCCTTGGGGACGTCCCGAAACGAAGGCTGATTTAGAAGCCTCCAGTTTGGGCTAAAGTTGTGGTTTTTTACACCAGGAAGCCCTGTGCTCCAAGCACACTGCAGCTGTGAAAGGCATCCCAAGGGGAGCGCAAAAGTGCCACAACATGGCTGTCTCCACAGCTTTTCCCTTGGGATAATTCCTAAACCCAGGCTGATTTAAATGACCAGTGTTACGGTTACGGTTAGGGTTACGCCTAGGTGTAGAGCTTTTTAAACCAGCAAGCTCTGAGCTCCAGGCACACGGCAGCTGCGAAAGGCATCCCAAGGGGAGCACAAAAGTGCCAGAAAATGGCTGCCTCCACACGTTTTCATTGGCACCATTGCTAAGCCTAGGCTGAATCACCTGCCTCCAGTCTCAGCTAGGGACATGGTTTTTTAAACCAGGAAGCCCTGAGCTCCAGGCACACGGCAGCTGTGAAAGGCATCCCAAGGGGAGTACAAAAGTGCAACAACATGGCAGCTTTCACAGCTTTTTCCTTGGCACCATCCCTATACCTAGGCTGATTTATCTGCCTAGGGTTAGGGTTAGGGCTCAGCCTAGGGCTAGGATTTTTTTAAGCAGGAAGCCCTGAGTTCCAGGCTTACTGCATCTGCCAAAGGCATCCCAAAGGGAGCGCAGAAGTGCCACAACATGGCTGCTTTCACAGCTTTTTCCTTAGGAAGAACCCTAATACCCGGCTGATTTACCTTCCTAGGGTTACTCTTAGGCTTAGGCCTAGGACTTTTAAAACCAGGAAGCCCTGTGCTCCAGGCACACTGCAGCTGTGAAAGGCATCCCAAGGGGAGCGCAAAAGTGACACAACTTGGCTGCCTCCACTGCTATTTCCATGAGACCATCCCGAATCATAGGCTGATTTTCCTTCCTAGGCTTAAGGTTTGAGTTAGGCCTAGGGTTAGTGTTCTTTTAACCAGAAAGCCCTGAGTTCCAAGAACACAGCAGCTGCGAAGGACTACCCAAGAAGAGCGCAGAAGTGCCTCAACATGCCTGCCTCCACAGCTTTTTCCTTGGGGACGTCCCGAAACGAAGGCTGATTTTGAAGCCTCCAGTTTGGGCTAAAGTTGTGGTTTTTTACACCAGGAAGCCCTGTGCTCCAAGCACACTGCAGCTGTGAAAGGCATCCCAAGGGGAGCGCAAAAGTGCCACAACATGGCTGTCTCCACAGCTTTTCCCTTGGGATAATTCCTAAACCCAGGCTGATTTAAATGACCAGTGTTACGGTTAGGGTTAGGGTTACGCCTAGGTGTAGAGCTTTTTAAACCAGCAAGCTCTGAGCTCCAGGCACACAACAGCTGCGAAAGGCATCCCAAGGGGAGCACAAAAGTGCCAGAAAATGGCTGCCTCCACACGTTTTCATTGGCACCATTGCTAAGCCTAGGCTGAATCACCTGCCTCCAGTCTCAGCTAGGGACATGGTTTTTTAAACCAGGAAGCCCTGAGCTCCAGGCACACGGCAGCTGTGAAAGGCATCCCAAGGGGAGTACAAAAGTGCAACAACATGGCAGCTTTCACAGCTTTTTCCTTGGCACCATCCCTATACCTAGGCTGATTTATCTGCCTAGGGTTAGGGTTAGGGCTCAGCCTAGGGCTAGGATTTTTTTAAGCAGGAAGCCCTGAGTTCCAGGCTTACTGCATCTGCCAAAGGCATCCCAAAGGGAGCGCAGAAGTGCCACAACATGGCTGCTTTCACAGCTTTTTCCTTAGGAAGAACCCTAATACCCGGCTGATTTACCTTCCTAGGGTTACTGTTAGGCTTAGGCCTAGGACTTTTAAAACCAGGAAGCCCTGTGCTCCAGGCACACTGCAGCTGTGAAAGGCATCCCAAGGGGAGCGCAAAAGTGACACAACTTGGCTGCCTCCACTGCTATTTCCATGAGACCATCCCGAATCATAGGCTGATTTTCCTTCCTAGGCTTAAGGTTTGAGTTAGGCCTAGGGTTAGTGTTCTTTTAACCAGAAAGCCCTGAGTTCCAAGAACACAGCAGCTGCGAAGGACTACCCAAGAAGAGCGCAGAAGTGCCTCAACATGCCTGCCTCCACAGCTTTTTCCTTGGGGACGTCCCGAAACGAAGGCTGATTTAGAAGCCTCCAGTTTGGGCTAAAGTTGTGGTTTTTTACACCAGGAAGCCCTGTGCTCCAAGCACACTGCAGCTGTGAAAGGCATCCCAAGGGGAGCGCAAAAGTGCCACAACATGGCTGTCTCCACAGCTTTTCCCTTGGGATAATTCCTAAACCCAGGCTGCTTTAAATGACCAGTGTTACGGTTAGGGTTAGGGTTACGCCTAGGTGTAGAGCTTTTTAAACCAGCAAGCTCTGAGCTCCAGGCACACGGCAGCTGCGAAATGCATCCCAAGGGGAGCACAAAAGTGCCAGAAAATGGCTGCCTCCACACGTTTTCATTGGCACCATTGCTAAGCCTAGGCTGAATCACCTGCCTCCAGTCTCAGCTAGGGACATGGTTTTTTAAACCAGGAAGCCCTGAGCTCCAGGCACACGGCAGCTGTGAAAGGCATCCCAAGGGGAGTACAAAAGTGCAACAACATGGCAGCTTTCACAGCTTTTTCCTTGGCACCATCCCTATACCTAGGCTGATTTATCTGCCTAGGGTTAGCCTTAGTGCTCAGCCAAGGGCAAGGATTTTTTTAAGCAGGAAGCCCTGAGTTCCAGGCTTACTGCATCTGCCAAAGGCATCCCAAAGGGAGCGCAGAAGTGCCACAACATGGCTGCTTTCACAGCTTTTTCCTTAGGAAGAACCCTAATACCCGGCTGATTTACCTTCCTAGGGTTACTGTTAGGCTTAGGCCTAGGACTTTTAAAACCAGGAAGCCCTGTGCTCCAGGCACACTGCAGCTGTGAAAGGCATCCCAAGGGGAGCGCAAAAGTGACACAACTTGGCTGCCTCCACTGCTATTTCCATGAGACCATCCCGAATCATAGGCTGATTTTCCTTCCTAGGCTTAAGGTTTGAGTTAGGCCTAGGGTTAGTGTTCTTTTAACCAGAAGGCCCTGAGTTCCAAGAACACAGCAGCTGCGAAGGACTACCCAAGAAGAGCGCAGAAGTGCCTCAACATGCCTGCCTCCACAGCTTTTTCCTTGGGGACGTCCCGAAACGAAGGCTGATTTAGAAGCCTCCAGTTTGGGCTAAAGTTGTGGTTTTTTACACCAGGAAGCCCTGTGCTCCAAGCACACTGCAGCTGTGAAAGGCATCCCAAGGGGAGCGCAAAAGTGCCACAACATGGCTGTCTCCACAGCTTTTCCCTTGGGATAATTCCTAAACCCAGGCTGCTTTAAATGACCAGTGTTACGGTTAGGGTTAGGGTTACGCCTAGGTGTAGAGCTTTTTAAACCAGCAAGCTCTGAGCTCCAGGCACACGGCAGCTGCGAAAGGCATCCCAAGGGGAGCACAAAAGTGCCAGAAAATGACTGCCTCCACACGTTTTCATTGGCACCATTGCTAAGCCTAGGCTGAATCACCTGCCTCCAGTCTCAGCTAGGGACATGGTTTTTTAAACCAGGAAGCCCTGAGCTCCAGGCACACGGCAGCTGTGAAAGGCATCCCAAGGGGAGTACAAAAGTGCAACAACATGGCAGCTTTCACAGCTTTTTCCTTGGCACCATCCCTATACCTAGGCTGATTTATCTGCCTAGGGTTAGGGTTAGGGCTCAGCCAAGGGCTGGGATTTTTTTAAGCAGGAAGCCCTGAGTTCCAGGCTTACTGCATCTGCCAAAGGCATCCCAAAGGGAGCGCAGAAGTGCCACAACATGGCTGCTTTCACAGCTTTTTCCTTAGGAAGAACCCTAATACCCGGCTGATTTACCTTCCTAGGGTTACTGTTAGGCTTAGGCCTAGGACTTTTAAAACCAGGAAGCCCTGTGCTCCAGGCACACTGCAGCTGTGAAAGGCATCCCAAGGGGAGCGCAAAAGTGACACAACTTGGCTGCCTCCACTGCTATTTCCATGAGACCATCCCGAATCATAGGCTGATTTTCCTTCCTAGGCTTAAGGTTTGAGTTAGGCCTAGGGTTAGTGTTCTTTTAACCAGAAAGCCCTGAGTTCCAAGAACACAGCAGCTGCGAAGGACTACCCAAGAAGAGCGCAGAAGTGCCTCAACATGCCTGCCTCCACAGCTTTTTCCTTGGGGACGTCCCGAAACGAAGGCTGATTTAGAAGCCTCCAGTTTGGGCTAAAGTTGTGGTTTTTAAACCAGGAAGCCCTGTGCTCCAAGCACACTGCAGCTGTGAAAGGCATCCCAAGGGGAGCGCAAAAGTGCCACAACATGGCTGTCTCCACAGCTTTTCCCTTGGGATAATTCCTAAACCCAGGCTGATTTAAATGACCAGTGTTACGGTTAGGGTTAGGGTTAGGCCTAGGTGTAGAGCTTTTTAAACCAGCAAGCTCTGAGCTCCAGGCACACGGCAGCTGCGAAATGCATCCCAAGGGGAGCACAAAAGTGCCAGAAAATGGCTGCCTCCACACGTTTTCATTGGCACCATTGCTAAGCCTAGGCTGAATCACCTGCCTCCAGTCTCAGCTAGGGACATGGTTTTTTAAACCAGGAAGCCCTGAGCTCCAGGCACTTGGCCGCTGTGAAAGGCATCCCAAGGGGAGTACAAAAGTGCAACAACATGGCAGCTTTCACAGCTTTTTCCTTGGCACCATCCCTATACCTAGGCTGATTTATCTGCCTAGGGTTAGGGTTAGGGCTCAGCCAAGGGCAAGGATTTTTTTAACCAGGAAGCCCTGAGTTCCAGGCTTACTGCATCTGCCAAAGGCATCCCAAAGGGAGCGCAGAAGTGCCACAACATGGCTGCTTTCACAGCTTTTTCCTTAGGAAGAACCCTAATACCCGGCTGATTTACCTTCCTAGGGTTACTGTTAGGCTTAGGCCTAGGACTTTTAAAACCAGGAAGCCCTGTGCTCCAGGCACACTGCAGCTGTGAAAGGCATCCCAAGGGGAGCGCAAAAGTGACACAACTTGGCTGCCTCCACTGCTATTTCCATGAGACCATCCCGAATCATAGGCTGATTTTCCTTCCTAGGCTTAAGGTTTGAGTTAGGCCTAGGGTTAGTGTTCTTTTAACCAGAAAGCCCTGAGTTCCAAGAACACAGCAGCTGCGAAGGACTACCCAAGAAGAGCGCAGAAGTGCCTCAACATGCCTGCCTCCACAGCTTTTTCCTTGGGGACGTCCCGAAACGAAGGCTGATTTAGAAGCCTCCAGTTTGGGCTAAAGTTGTGGTTTTTTAAACCAGGAAGCCCTGTGCTCCAAGCACACTGCAGCTGTGAAAGGCATCCCAAGGGGAGCGCAAAAGTGCCACAACATGGCTGTCTCCACAGCTTTTCCCTTGGGATAATTCCTAAACCCAGGCTGCTTTAAATGACCAGTGTTACGGTTAGGGTTAGGGTTACGCCTAGGTGTAGAGCTTTTTAAACCAGCAAGCTCTGAGCTCCAGGCACACGACAGCTGCGAAAGGCATCCCAAGGGGAGCACAAAAGTGCCAGAAAATGGCTGCCTCCACACGTTTTCATTGGCACCATTGCTAAGCCTAGGCTGAATCACCTGCCTCCAGTCTCAGCTAGGGACATGGTTTTTTAAACCAGGAAGCCCTGAGCTCCAGGCACACGGCAGCTGTGAAAGGCATCCCAAGGGGAGTACAAAAGTGCAACAACATGGCAGCTTTCACAGCTTTTTCCTTGGCACCATCCCTATACCTAGGCTGATTTATCTGCCTAGGGTTAGGGTTAGGGCTCAGCCAAGGGCTGGGATTTTTTTAAGCAGGAAGCCCTGAGTTCCAGGCTTACTGCATCTGCCAAAGGCATCCCAAAGGGAGCGCAGAAGTGCCACAACATGGCTGCTTTCACAGCTTTTTCCTTAGGAAGAACCCTAATACCCGGCTGATTTACCTTCCTAGGGTTACTGTTAGGCTTAGGCCTAGGACTTTTAAAACCAGGAAGCCCTGTGCTCCAGGCACACTGCAGCTGTGAAAGGCATCCCAAGGGGAGCGCAAAAGTGACACAACTTGGCTGCCTCCACTGCTATTTCCATGAGACCATCCCGAATCATAGGCTGATTTTCCTTCCTAGGCTTAAGGTTTGAGTTAGGCCTAGGGTTAGTGTTCTTTTAACCAGAAGGCCCTGAGTTCCAAGAACACAGCAGCTGCGAAGGACTACCCAAGAAGAGCGCAGAAGTGCCTCAACATGCCTGCCTCCACAGCTTTTTCCTTGGGGACGTCCCGAAACGAAGGCTGATTTAGAAGCCTCCAGTTTGGGCTAAAGTTGTGGTTTTTTACACCAGGAAGCCCTGTGCTCCAAGCACACTGCAGCTGTGAAAGGCATCCCAAGGGGAGCGCAAAAGTGCCACAACATGGCTGTCTCCACAGCTTTTCCCTTGGGATAATTCCTAAACCCAGGCTGCTTTAAATGACCAGTGTTACGGTTACGGTTAGGGTTACGCCTAGGTGTAGAGCTTTTTAAACCAGCAAGCTCTGAGCTCCAGGCACACGGCAGCTGCGAAATGCATCCCAAGGGGAGCACAAAAGTGCCAGAAAATGGCTGCCTCCACACGTTTTCATTGGCACCATTGCTAAGCCTAGGCTGAATCACCTGCCTCCAGTCTCAGCTAGGGACATGGTTTTTTAAACCAGGAAGCCCTGAGCTCCAGGCACACGGCAGCTGTGAAAGGCATCCCAAGGGGAGTACAAAAGTGCAACAACATGGCAGCTTTCACAGCTTTTTCCTTGGCACCATCCCTATACCTAGGCTGATTTATCTGCCTAGGGTTAGGGTTAGGGCTCAGCCAAGGGCAAGGATTTTTTTAAGCAGGAAGCCCTGAGTTCCAGGCTTACTGCATCTGCCAAAGGCATCCCAAAGGGAGCGCAGAAGTGCCACAACATGGCTGCTTTCACAGCTTTTTCCTTAGGAAGAACCCTAATACCCGGCTGATTTACCTTCCTAGGGTTACTGTTAGGCTTAGGCCTAGGACTTTTAAAACCAGGAAGCCCTGTGCTCCAGGCACACTGCAGCTGTTAAAGGCATCCCAAGGGGAGCGCAAAAGTGACACAACTTGGCTGCCTCCACTGCTATTTCCATGAGACCATCCCGAATCATAGGCTGATTTTCCTTCCTAGGCTTAAGGTTTGAGTTAGGCCTAGGGTTAGTGTTCTTTTAACCAGAAAGCCCTGAGTTCCAAGAACACAGCAGCTGAGAAGGACTACCCAAGAAGAGCGCAGAAGTGCCTCAACATGCCTGCCTCCACAGCTTTTTCCTTGGGGACGTCCCGAAACGAAGGCTGATTTAGAAGCCTCCAGTTTGGGCTAAAGTTGTGGTTTTTACACCAGGAAGCCCTGTGCTCCAAGCACACTGCAGCTGTGAAAGGCATCCCAAGGGGAGCGCAAAAGTGCCACAACATGGCTGTCTCCACAGCTTTTCCCTTGGGATAATTCCTAAACCCAGGCTGACTTAAATGACCAGTGTTACGGTTAGGGTTAGGGTTACGCCTAGGTGTAGAGCTTTTTAAACCAGCAAGCTCTGAGCTCCAGGCACACGGCAGCTGCGAAAGGCATCCCAAGGGGAGCACAAAAGTGCCAGAAAATGGCTGCCTCCACACGTTTTCATTGGCACCATTGCTAAGCCTAGGCTGAATCACCTGCCTCCAGTCTCAGCTAGGGACATGGTTTTTTAAACCAGGAAGCCCTGAGCTCCAGGCACACGGCAGCTGTGAAAGGCATCCCAAGGGGAGTACAAAAGTGCAACAACATGGCAGCTTTCACAGCTTTTTCCTTGGCACCATCCCTATACCTAGGCTGATTTATCTGGCTAGGTTTAGGGTTAGGGCTCAGCCAAGGGCTGGGATTTTTTTAAGCAGGAAGCCCTGAGTTCCAGGCTTACTGCATCTGCCAAAGGCATCCCAAAGGGAGCGCAGAAGTGCCACAACATGGCTGCTTTCACAGCTTTTTCCTTAGGAAGAACCCTAATACCCGGCTGATTTACCTTCCTAGGGTTACTGTTAGGCTTAGGCCTAGGACTTTTAAAACCAGGAAGCCCTGTGCTCCAGGCACACTGCAGCTGTGAAAGGCATCCCAAGGGGAGCGCAAAAGTGACACAACTTGGCTGCCTCCACTGCTATTTCCATGAGACCATCCCGAATCATAGGCTGATTTTCCTTCCTAGGCTTAAGGTTTGAGTTAGGCCTAGGGTTAGTGTTCTTTTAACCAGAAGGCCCTGAGTTCCAAGAACACAGCAGCTGCGAAGGACTACCCAAGAAGAGCGCAGAAGTGCCTCAACATGCCTGCCTCCACAGCTTTTTCCTTGGGGACGTCCCGAAACGAAGGCTGATTTAGAAGCCTCCAGTTTGGGCTAAAGTTGTGGTTTTTTACACCAGGAAGCCCTGTGCTCCAAGCACACTGCAGCTGTGAAAGGCATCCCAAGGGGAGCGCAAAAGTGCCACAACATGGCTGTCTCCACAGCTTTTCCCTTGGGATAATTCCTAAACCCAGGCTGCTTTAAATGACCAGTGTTACGGTTAGGGTTAGGGTTACGCCTAGGTGTAGAGCTTTTTCAACCAGCAAGCTCTGAGCTCCAGGCACACGGCAGCTGCGAAATGCATCCCAAGGGGAGCACAAAAGTGCCAGAAAATGGCTGCCTCCACACGTTTTCATTGGCACCATTGCTAAGCCTAGGCTGAATCACCTGCCTCCAGTCTCAGCTAGGGACATGGTTTTTTAAACCAGGAAGCCCTGAGCTCCAGGCACACGGCAGCTGTGAAAGGCATCCCAAGGGGAGTACAAAAGTGCAACAACATGGCAGCTTTCACAGCTTTTTCCTTGGCACCATCCCTATACCTAGGCTGATTTATCTGCCTAGGCTTAGGGTTAGGGCTCAGCCAAGGGCAAGGATTTTTTTAAGCAGGAAGCCCTGAGTTCCAGGCTTACTGCATCTGCCAAAGTCATCCCAAAGGGAGCGCAGAAGTGCCACAACATGGCTGCTTTCACAGCTTTTTCCTTAGGAAGAACCCTAATACCCGGCTGATTTACCTTCCTAGGGTTACTGTTAGGCTTAGGCCTAGGACTTTTAAAACCAGGAAGCCCTGTGCTCCAGGCACACTGCAGCTGTTAAAGGCATCCCAAGGGGAGCGCAAAAGTGACACAACTTGGCTGCCTCCACTGCTATTTCCATGAGACCATCCCGAATCATAGGCTGATTTTCCTTCCTAGGCTTAAGGTTTGAGTTAGGCCTAGGGTTAGTGTTCTTTTAACCAGAAAGCCCTGAGTTCCAAGAACACAGCAGCTGAGAAGGACTACCCAAGAAGAGCGCAGAAGTGCCTCAACATGCCTGCCTCCACAGCTTTTTCCTTGGGGACGTCCCGAAACGAAGGCTGATTTAGAAGCCTCCAGTTTGGGCTAAAGTTGTGGTTTTTTACACCAGGAAGCCCTGTGCTCCAAGCACACTGCAGCTGTGAAAGGCATCCCAAGGGGAGCGCAAAAGTGCCACAACATGGCTGTCTCCACAGCTTTTCCCTTGGGATAATTCCTAAACCCAGGCTGACTTAAATGACCAGTGTTACGGTTAGGGTTAGGGTTACGCCTAGGTGTAGAGCTTTTTAAACCAGCAAGCTCTGAGCTCCAGGCACACGGCAGCTGCGAAAGGCATCCCAAGGGGAGCACAAAAGTGCCAGAAAATGGCTGCCTCCACACGTTTTCATTGGCACCATTGCTAAGCCTAGGCTGAATCACCTGCCTCCAGTCTCAGCTAGGGACATGGTTTTTTAAACCAGGAAGCCCTGAGCTCCAGGCACACGGCAGCTGTGAAAGGCATCCCAAGGGGAGTACAAAAGTGCAACAACATGGCAGCTTTCACAGCTTTTTCCTTGGCACCATCCCTATACCTAGGCTGATTTATCTGCCTAGGGTTAGGGTTAGGGCTCAGCCAAGGGCTGGGATTTTTTTAAGCAGGAAGCCCTGAGTTCCAGGCTTACTGCATCTGCCAAAGGCATCCCAAAGGGAGCGCAGAAGTGCCACAACATGGCTGCTTTCACAGCTTTTTCCTTAGGAAGAACCCTAATACCCGGCTGATTTACCTTCCTAGGGTTACTGTTAGGCTTAGGCCTAGGACTTTTAAAACCAGGAAGCCCTGTGCTCCAGGCACACTGCAGCTGTTAAAGGCATCCCAAGGGGAGCGCAAAAGTGACACAACTTGGCTGCCTCCACTGCTATTTCCATGAGACCATCCCAAATCATAGGCTGATTTTCCTTCCTAGGCTTAAGGTTTGAGTTAGGCCTAGGGTTAGTGTTCTTTTAACCAGAAAGCCCTGAGTTCCAAGAACACAGCAGCTGAGAAGGACTACCCAAGAAGAGCGCAGAAGTGCCTCAACATGCCTGCCTCCACAGCTTTTTCCTTGGGGACGTCCCGAAACGAAGGCTGATTTAGAAGCCTCCAGTTTGGGCTAAAGTTGTGGTTTTTTACACCAGGAAGCCCTGTGCTCGAAGCACACTGCAGCTGTGAAAGGCATCCCAAGGGGAGCGCAAAAGTGCCACAACATGGCTGTCTCCACAGCTTTTCCCTTGGGATAATTCCTAAACCCAGGCTGACTTAAATGACCAGTGTTACGGTTAGGGTTAGGGTTACGCCTAGGTGTAGAGCTTTTTAAACCAGCAAGCTCTGAGCTCCAGGCACACGGCAGCTGCGAAAGGCATCCCAAGGGGAGCACAAAAGTGCCAGAAAATGGCTGCCTCCACACGTTTTCATTGGCACCATTGCTAAGCCTAGGCTGAATCACCTGCCTCCAGTCTCAGCTAGGGACATGGTTTTTTAAACCAGGAAGCCCTGAGCTCCAGGCACACGGCAGCTGTGAAAGGCATCCCAAGGGGAGTACAAAAGTGCAACAACATGGCAGCTTTCACAGCTTTTTCCTTGGCACCATCCCTATACCTAGGCTGATTTATCTGCCTAGGGTTAGGGTTAGGGCTCAGCCAAGGGCTGGGATTTTTTTAAGCAGGAAGCCCTGAGTTCCAGGCTTACTGCATCTGCCAAAGGCATCCCAAAGGGAGCGCAGAAGTGCCACAACATGGCTGCTTTCACAGCTTTTTCCTTAGGAAGAACCCTAATACCCGGCTGATTTACCTTCCTAGGGTTACTGTTAGGCTTAGGCCTAGGACTTTTAAAACCAGGAAGCCCTGTGCTCCAGGCACACTGCAGCTGTGAAAGGCATCCCAAGGGGAGCGCAAAAGTGACACAACTTGGCTGCCTCCACTGCTATTTCCATGAGACCATCCCGAATCATAGGCTGATTTTCCTTCCTAGGCTTAAGGTTTGAGTTAGGCCTAGGGTTAGTGTTCTTTTAACCAGAAGGCCCTGAGTTCCAAGAACACAGCAGCTGCGAAGGACTACCCAAGAAGAGCGCAGAAGTGCCTCAACATGCCTGCCTCCACAGCTTTTTCCTTGGGGACGTCCCGAAACGAAGGCTGATTTAGAAGCCTCCAGTTTGGGCTAAAGTTGTGGTTTTTTACACCAGGAAGCCCTGTGCTCCAAGCACACTGCAGCTGTGAAAGGCATCCCAAGGGGAGCGCAAAAGTGCCACAACATGGCTGTCTCCACAGCTTTTCCCTTGGGATAATTCCTAAACCCAGGCTGCTTTAAATGACCAGTGTTACGGTTAGGGTTAGGGTTACGCCTAGGTGTAGAGCTTTTTAAACCAGCAAGCTCTGAGCTCCAGGCACACGGCAGCTGCGAAATGCATCCCAAGGGGAGCACAAAAGTGCCAGAAAATGGCTGCCTCCACACGTTTTCATTGGCACCATTGCTAAGCCTAGGCTGAATCACCTGCCTCCAGTCTCAGCTAGGGACATGGTTTTTTAAACCAGGAAGCCCTGAGCTCCAGGCACACGGCATCTGTGAAAGGCATCCCAAGGGGAGTACAAAAGTGCAACAACATGGCAGCTTTCACAGCTTTTTCCTTGGCACCATCCCTATACCTAGGCTGATTTATCTGCCTAGGTTTAGGGTTAGGGCTCAGCCAAGGGCAAGGATTTTTTTAAGCAGGAAGCCCTGAGTTCCAGGCTTACTGCATCTGCCAAAGGCATCCCAAAGGGAGCGCAGAAGTGCCACAACATGGCTGCTTTCACAGCTTTTTCCTTAGGAAGAACCCTAATACCCGGCTGATTTACCTTCCTAGGGTTACTGTTAGGCTTAGGCCTAGGACTTTTAAAACCAGGAAGCCCTGTGCTCCAGGCACACTGCAGCTGTTAAAGGCATCCCAAGGGGAGCGCAAAAGTGACACAACTTGGCTGCCTCCACTGCTATTTCCATGAGACCATCCCGAATCATAGGCTGATTTTCCTTCCTAGGCTTAAGGTTTGAGTTAGGCCTAGGGTTAGTGTTCTTTTAACCAGAAAGCCCTGAGTTCCAAGAACACAGCAGCTGAGAAGGACTACCCAAGAAGAGCGCAGAAGTGCCTCAACATGCCTGCCTCCACAGCTTTTTCCTTGGGGACGTCCCGAAACGAAGGCTGATTTAGAAGCCTCCAGTTTGGGCTAAAGTTGTGGTTTTTTACACCAGGAAGCCCTGTGCTCGAAGCACACTGCAGCTGTGAAAGGCATCCCAAGGGGAGCGCAAAAGTGCCACAACATGGCTGTCTCCACAGCTTTTCCCTTGGGATAATTCCTAAACCCAGGCTGACTTAAATGACCAGTGTTACGGTTAGGGTTAGGGTTACGCCTAGGTGTAGAGCTTTTTAAACCAGCAAGCTCTGAGCTCCAGGCACACGGCAGCTGCGAAAGGCATCCCAAGGGGAGCACAAAAGTGCCAGAAAATGGCTGCCTCCACACGTTTTCATTGGCACCATTGCTAAGCCTAGGCTGAATCACCTGCCTCCAGTCTCAGCTAGGGACATGGTTTTTTAAACCAGGAAGCCCTGAGCTCCAGGCACACGGCAGCTGTGAAAGGCATCCCAAGGGGAGTACAAAAGTGCAACAACATGGCAGCTTTCACAGCTTTTTCCTTGGCACCATCCCTATACCTAGGCTGATTTATCTGCCTAGGGTTAGGGTTAGGGCTCAGCCAAGGGCTGGGATTTTTTTAAGCAGGAAGCCCTGAGTTCCAGGCTTACTGCATCTGCCAAAGGCATCCCAAAGGGAGCGCAGAAGTGCCACAACATGGCTGCTTTCACAGCTTTTTCCTTAGGAAGAACCCTAATACCCGGCTGATTTACCTTCCTAGGGTTACTGTTAGGCTTAGGCCTAGGACTTTTAAAACCAGGAAGCCCTGTGCTCCAGGCACACTGCAGCTGTGAAAGGCATCCCAAGGGGAGCGCAAAAGTGACACAACTTGGCTGCCTCCACTGCTATTTCCATGAGACCATCCCGAATCATAGGCTGATTTTCCTTCCTAGGCTTAAGGTTTGAGTTAGGCCTAGGGTTAGTGTTCTTTTAACCAGAAGGCCCTGAGTTCCAAGAACACAGCAGCTGCGAAGGACTACCCAAGAAGAGCGCAGAAGTGCCTCAACATGCCTGCCTCCACAGCTTTTTCCTTGGGGACGTCCCGAAACGAAGGCTGATTTAGAAGCCTCCAGTTTGGGCTAAAGTTGTGGTTTTTTACACCAGGAAGCCCTGTGCTCCAAGCACACTGCAGCTGTGAAAGGCATCCCAAGGGGAGCGCAAAAGTGCCACAACATGGCTGTCTCCACAGCTTTTCCCTTGGGATAATTCCTAAACCCAGGCTGCTTTAAATGACCAGTGTTACGGTTAGGGTTAGGGTTACGCCTAGGTGTAGAGCTTTTTAAACCAGCAAGCTCTGAGCTCCAGGCACACGGCAGCTGCGAAAGGCATCCCAAGGGGAGCACAAAAGTGCCAGAAAATGGCTGCCTCCACACGTTTTCATTGGCACCATTGCTAAGCCTAGGCTGAATCACCTGCCTCCAGTCTCAGCTAGGGACATGGTTTTTTAAACCAGGAAGCCCTGAGCTCCAGGCACACGGCAGCTGTGAAAGGCATCCCAAGGGGAGTACAAAAGTGCAACAACATGGCAGCTTTCACAGCTTTTTCCTTGGCACCATCCCTATACCTAGGCTGATTTATCTGCCTAGGTTTAGGGTTAGGGCTCAGCCAAGGGCAAGGATTTTTTTAAGCAGGAAGCCCTGAGTTCCAGGCTTACTGCATCTGCCAAAGGCATCCCAAAGGGAGCGCAGAAGTGCCACAACATGGCTGCTTTCACAGCTTTTTCCTTAGGAAGAACCCTAATACCCGGCTGATTTACCTTCCTAGGGTTACTGTTAGGCTTAGGCCTAGGACTTTTAAAACCAGGAAGCCCTGTGCTCCAGGCACACTGCAGCTGTGAAAGGCATCCCAAGGGGAGCGCAAAAGTGACACAACTTGGCTGCCTCCACTGCTATTTCCATGAGACCATCCCGAATCATAGGCTGATTTTCCTTCCTAGGCTTAAGGTTTGAGTTAGGCCTAGGGTTAGTGTTCTTTTAACCAGAAAGCCCTGAGTTCCAAGAACACAGCAGCTGCGAAGGACTACCCAAGAAGAGCGCAGAAGTGCCTCAACATGCCTGCCTCCACAGCTTTTTCCTTGGGGACGTCCCGAAACGAAGGCTGATTTCGAAGCCTCCAGTTTGGGCTAAAGTTGTGGTTTTTTACACCAGGAAGCCCTGTGCTCCAAGCACACTGCAGCTGTGAAAGGCATCCCAAGGGGAGCGCAAAAGTGCCACAACATGGCTGTCTCCACAGCTTTTCCCTTGGGATAATTCCTAAACCCAGGCTGATTTAAATGACCAGTGTTACGGTTAGGGTTACGCCTAGGTGTAGAGCTTTTTAAACCAGCAAGCTCTGAGCTCCAGGCACACGGCAGCTGCGAAAGGCATCCCAAGGGGAGCACAAAAGTGCCAGAAAATGGCTGCCTCCACACGTTTTCATTGGCACCATTGCTAAGCCTAGGCTGAATCACCTGCCTCCAGTCTCAGCTAGGGACATGGTTTTTTAAACCAGGAAGCCCTGAGCTCCAGGCACACGGCAGCTGTGAAAGGCATCCCAAGGGGAGTACAAAAGTGCAACAACATGGCAGCTTTCACAGCTTTTTCCTTGGCACCATCCCTATACCTAGGCTGATTTATCTGCCTAGGGTTAGGGTTAGGGCTCAGCCAAGGGCTGGGATTTTTTTAAGCAGGAAGCCCTGAGTTCCAGGCTTACTGCATCTGCCAAAGGCATCCCAAAGGGAGCGCAGAAGTGCCACAACATGGCTGCTTTCACAGCTTTTTCCTTAGGAAGAACCCTAATACCCGGCTGATTTACCTTCCTAGGGTTACTGTTAGGCTTAGGCCTAGGACTTTTAAAACCAGGAAGCCCTGTGCTCCAGGCACACTGCAGCTGTGAAAGGCATCCCAAGGGGAGCGCAAAAGTGACACAACTTGGCTGCCTCCACTGCTATTTCCATGAGACCATCCCGAATCATAGGCTGATTTTCCTTCCTAGGCTTAAGGTTTGAGTTAGGCCTAGGGTTAGTGTTCTTTTAACCAGAAGGCCCTGAGTTCCAAGAACACAGCAGCTGCGAAGGACTACCCAAGAAGAGCGCAGAAGTGCCTCAACATGCCTGCCTCCACAGCTTTTTCCTTGGGGACGTCCCGAAACGAAGGCTGATTTAGAAGCCTCCAGTTTGGGCTAAAGTTGTGGTTTTTTAAACCAGGAAGCCCTGTGCTCCAAGCACACTGCAGCTGTGAAAGGCATCCCAAGGGGAGCGCAAAAGTGCCACAACATGGCTGTCTCCACAGCTTTTCCCTTGGGATAATTCCTAAACCCAGGCTGATTTAAATGACCAGTGTTACGGTTAGGGTTAGGGTTACGCCTAGGTGTAGAGCTTTTTAAACCAGCAAGCTCTGAGCTCCAGGCACACGGCAGCTGCGAAAGGCATCCCAAGGGGAGCACAAAAGTGCCAGAAAATGGCTGCCTCCACACGTTTTCATTGGCACCATTGCTAAGCCTAGGCTGAATCACCTGCCTCCAGTCTCACCTGGGGACATGGTTTTTTAAACCAGGAAGCCCTGAGCTCCAGGCACACGGCAGCTGTGAAAGGCATCCCAAGGGGAGTACAAAAGTGCAACAACATGGCAGCTTTCACAGCTTTTTCCTTGGCACCATCCCTATACCTAGGCTGATTTATCTGCCTAGGGTTAGGGTTAGGGCTCAGCCTAGGGCTAGGATTTTTTTAAGCAGGAAGCCCTGAGTTCCAGGCTTACTGCATCTGCCAAAGGCATCCCAAAGGGAGCGCAGAAGTGCCACAACATGGCTGCTTTCACAGCTTTTTCCTTAGGAAGAACCCTAATACCCGGCTGATTTACCTTCCTAGGGTTACTGTTAGGCTTAGGCCTAGGACTTTTAAAACCAGGAAGCCCTGTGCTCCAGGCACACTGCAGCTGTGAAAGGCATCCCAAGGGGAGCGCAAAAGTGACACAACTTGGCTGCCTCCACTGCTATTTCCATGAGACCATCCCGAATCATAGGCTGATTTTCCTTCCTAGGCTTAAGGTTTGAGTTAGGCCTAGGGTTAGTGTTCTTTTAACCAGAAAGCCCTGAGTTCCAAGAACACAGCAGCTGCGAAGGACTACCCAAGAAGAGCGCAGAAGTGCCTCAACATGCCTGCCTCCACAGCTTTTTCCTTGGGGACGTCCCGAAACGAAGGCTGATTTAGAAGCCTGCAGTTTGGGCTATAGTTGTGGTTTTTTACACCAGGAAGCCCTGTGCTCCAAGCACACTGCAGCTGTGAAAGGCATCCCAAGGGGAGCGCAAAAGTGCCACAACATGGCTGTCTCCACAGCTTTTCCCTTGGGATAATTCCTAAACCCAGGCTGCTTTAAATGACCAGTGCTACGGTTAGGGTTAGGGTTACGCCTAGGTGTAGAGCTTTTTAAACCAGCAAGCTCTGAGCTCCAGGCACACGGCAGCTGCGAAAGGCATCCCAAGGGGAGCACAAAAGTGCCAGAAAATGGCTGCCTCCACACGTTTTCATTGGCACCATTGCTAAGCCTAGGCTGAATCACCTGCCTCCAGTCTCACCTGGGGACATGGTTTTTTAAACCAGGAAGCCCTGAGCTCCAGGCACACGGCAGCTGTGAAAGGCATCCCAAGGGGAGTACAAAAGTGCAACAACATGGCAGCTTTCACAGCTTTTTCCTTGGCACCATCCCTATACCTAGGCTGATTTATCTGCCTAGGTTTAGGGTTAGGGCTCAGCCAAGGGCTAGGATTTTTTTAACCAGGAAGCCCTGAGTTCCAGGCTTACTGCATCTGCCAAAGGCATCCCAAAGGGAGCGCAGAAGTGCCACAACATGGCTGCTTTCACAGCTTTTTCCTTAGGAAGAACCCTAATACCCGGCTGATTTACCTTCCTAGGGTTACTGTTAGGCTTAGGCCTAGGACTTTTAAAACCAGGAAGCCCTGTGCTCCAGGCACACTGCAGCTGTTAAAGGCATCCCAAGGGGAGCGCAAAAGGGACACAACTTGGCTGCCTCCACTGCTATTTCCATGAGACCATCCCGAATCATAGGCTGATTTTCCTTCCTAGGCTTAAGGTTTGAGTTAGGCCTAGGGTTAGTGTTCTTTTAACCAGAAAGCCCTGAGTTCCAAGAACACAGCAGCTGCGAAGGACTACCCAAGAAGAGCGCAGAAGTGCCTCAACATGCCTGCCTCCACAGCTTTTTCCTTGGGGACGTCCCGAAACGAAGGCTGATTTAGAAGCCTCCAGTTTGGGCTAAAGTTGTGGTTTTTTAAACCAGGAAGCCCTGTGCTCCAAGCACACTGCAGCTGTGAAAGGCATCCCAAGGGGAGCGCAAAAGTGCCACAACATGGCTGTCTCCACAGCTTTTCCCTTGGGATAATTCCTAAACCCAGGCTGATTTAAATGACCAGTGTTACGGTTAGGGTTAGGGTTACGCCTAGGTGTAGAGCTTTTTAAACCAGCAAGCTCTGAGCTCCAGGCACACGGCAGCTGCGAAAGGCATCCCAAGGGGAGCACAAAAGTGCCAGAAAATGGCTGCCTCCACACGTTTTCATTGGCACCATTGCTAAGCCTAGGCTGAATCACCTGCCTCCAGTCTCAGCTAGGGACATGGTTTTTTAAACCAGGAAGCCCTGAGCTTCAGGCACTTGGCAGCTGTGAAAGGCATCCCAAGGGGAGTACAAAAGTGCAACAACATGGCAGCTTTCACAGCTTTTTCCTTGGCACCATCCCTATACCTAGGCTGATTTATCTGCCTAGGGTTAGGGTTAGGGCTCAGCCAAGGGCAAGGATTTTTTTAACCAGGAAGCCCTGAGTTCCAGGCTTACTGCATCTGCCAAAGGCATCCCAAAGGGAGCGCAGAAGTGCCACAACATGGCTGCTTTCACAGCTTTTTCCTTAGGAAGAACCCTAATACCCGGCTGATTTACCTTCCTAGGGTTACTCTTAGGCTTAGGCCTAGGACTTTTAAAACCAGGAAGCCCTGTGCTCCAGGCACACTGCAGCTGTTAAAGGCATCCCAAGGGGAGCGCAAAAGTGACACAACTTGGCTGCCTCCACTGCTATTTCCATGAGACCATCCCGAATCATAGGCTGATTTTCCTTCCTAGGCTTAAGGTTTGAGTTAGGCCTAGGGTTAGTGTTCTTTTAACCAGAAGGCCCTGAGTTCCAAGAACACAGCAGCTGCGAAGGACTACCCAAGAAGAGCGCAGAAGTGCCTCAACATGCCTGCCTCCACAGCTTTTTCCTTGGGGACGTCCCGAAACGAAGGCTGATTTAGAAGCCTCCAGTTTGGGCTAAAGTTGTGGTTTTTTACACCAGGAAGCCCTGTGCTCCAAGCACACTGCAGCTGTGAAAGGCATCCCAAGGGGAGCGCAAAAGTGCCACAACATGGCTGTCTCCACAGCTTTTCCCTTGGGATAATTCCTAAACCCAGGCTGATTTAAATGGCCAGTGTTACGGTTAGGGTTAGGAATACGCCTAGGTGTAGAGCTTTTTAAACCAGCAAGCTCTGAGCTCCAGGCACACGGCAGCTGCGAAATGCATCCCAAGGGGAGCACAAAAGTGCCAGAAAATGGCTGCCTCCACACGTTTTCATTGGCACCATTGCTAAGCCTAGGCTGAATCACCTGCCTCCAGTCTCAGCTAGGGACATGGTTTTTTAAACCAGGAAGCCCTGAGCTCCAGGCACTTGGCAGCTGTGAAAGGCATCCCAAGGGGAGTACAAAAGTGCAACAACATGGCAGCTTTCACAGCTTTTTCCTTGGCACCATCCCTATACCTAGGCTGATTTATCTGCCTAGGGTTAGGGTTAGGGCTCAGCCAAGGGCAAGGATTTTTTTAACCAGGAAGCCCTGAGTTCCAGGCTTACTGCATCTGCCAAAGGCATCCCAAAGGGAGCGCAGAAGGTCCACAACATGGCTGCTTTCACAGCTTTTTCCTTAGGAAGAACCCTATTACCCGGCTGATTTACCTTCCTAGGGTTACTGTTAGGCTTAGGCCTAGGACTTTTAAAACCAGGAAGCCCTGTGCTCCAGGCACACTGCAGCTGTTAAAGGCATCCCAAGGGGAGCGCAAAAGTGACACAACTTGGCTGCCTCCACTGCTATTTCCATGAGACCATCCCGAATCATAGGCTGATTTTCCTTCCTAGGCTTAAGGTTTGAGTTAGGCCTAGGGTTAGTGTTCTTTTAACCAGAAAGCCCTGAGTTCCAAGAACACAGCAGCTGCGAAGGACTACCCAAGAAGAGCGCAGAAGTGCCTCAACATGCCTGCCTCCACAGCTTTTTCCTTGGGGACGTCCCGAAACGAAGGCTGATTTAGAAGCCTCCAGTTTGGGCTAAAGTTGTGGTTTTTTAAACCAGGAAGCCCTGTGCTCCAAGCACACTGCAGCTGTGAAAGGCATCCCAAGGGGAGCGCAAAAGTGCCACAACATGGCTGTCTCCAATGCTTTTCCCTTGGGATAATTCCTAAACCCAGGCTGCTTTAAATGACCAGTGTTACGGTTAGGGTTAGGGTTACGCCTAGGTGTAGAGCTTTTTAAACCAGCAAGCTCTGAGCTCCAGGCACACGGCAGCTGCGAAAGGCATCCCAAGGGGAGCACAAAAGTGCCAGAAAATGGCTGCCTCCACACGTTTTCATTGGCACCATTGCTAAGCCTAGGCTGAATCACCTGCCTCCAGTCTCAGCTAGGGACATGGTTTTTTAAACCAGGAAGCCCTGAGCTCCAGGCAGACGGCAGCTGTGAAAGGCATCCCAAGGGGAGTACAAAAGTGCAACAACATGGCAGCTTTCACAGCTTTTTCCTTGGCACCATCCCTATACCTAGGCTGATTTATCTGGCTAGGTTTAGGGTTAGGGCTCAGCCAAGGGCTAGGATTTTTTTAACCAGGAAGCCCTGAGTTCCAGGCTTACTGCATCTGCCAAAGGCATCCCAAAGGGAGCGCAGAAGTGCCACAACATGGCTGCTTTCACAGCTTTTTCCTTAGGAAGAACCCTAATACCCGGCTGATTTACCTTCCTAGGGTTACTGTTAGGCTTAGGCCTAGGACTTTTAAAACCAGGAAGCCCTGTGCTCCAGGCACACTGCAGCTGTTAAAGGCATCCCAAGGGGAGCGCAAAAGTGACACAACTTGGCTGCCTCCACTGATATTTCCATGAGACCATCCCGAATCATAGGCTGATTTTCCTTCCTAGGCTTAAGGTTTGAGTTAGGCCTAGGGTTAGTGCTCTTTTAACCAGAAAGCCCTGAGTTCCAAGAACACAGCAGCTGCGAAGGACTACCCAAGAAGAGCGCAGAAGTGCCTCAACATGCCTGCCTCCACAGCTTTTTCCTTGGGGACGTCCCGAAACGAAGGCTGATTTAGAAGCCTCCAGTTTGAGCTAAAGTTGTGGTTTTTTAAACCAGGAAGCCCTGTGCTCCAAGCACACTGCAGCTGTGAAAGGCATCCCAAGGGGAGCGCAAAAGTGCCACAACATGGCTGTCTCCAATGCTTTTCCCTTGGGATAATTCCTAAACCCAGGCTGCTTTAAATGACCAGTGTTACGGTTAGGGTTAGGGTTACGCCTAGGTGTAGAGCTTTTTAAACCAGCAAGCTCTGAGCTCCAGGCACACGGCAGCTGCGAAAGGCATCCCAAGGGGAGCACAAAAGTGCCAGAAAATGGCTGCCTCCACACGTTTTCATTGGCACCATTGCTAAGCCTAGGCTGAATCACCTGCCTCCAGTCTCACCTGGGGACATGGTTTTTTAAACCAGGAAGCCCTGAGCTCCAGGCACACGGCAGCTGTGAAAGGCATCCCAAGGGGAGTACAAAAGTGCAACAACATGGCAGCTTTCACAGCTTTTTCCTTGGCACCATCCCTATACCTAGGCTGATTTATCTGCCTAGGGTTAGGGTTAGGGCTCAGCCTAGGGCTAGGATTTTTTTAAGCAGGAAGCCCTGAGTTCCAGGCTTACTGCATCTGCCAAAGGCATCCCAAAGGGAGCGCAGAAGTGCCACAACATGGCTGCTTTCACAGCTTTTTCCTTAGGAAGAACCCTAATACCCGGCTGATTTACCTTCCTAGGGTTACTGTTAGGCTTAGGCCTAGGACTTTTAAAACCAGGAAGCCCTGTGCTCCAGGCACACTGCAGCTGTGAAAGGCATCCCAAGGGGAGCGCAAAAGTGACACAACTTGGCTGCCTCCACTGCTATTTCCATGAGACCATCCCGAATCATAGGCTGATTTTCCTTCCTAGGCTTAAGGTTTGAGTTAGGCCTAGGGTTAGTGTTCTTTTAACCAGAAAGCCCTGAGTTCCAAGAACACAGCAGCTGCGAAGGACTACCCAAGAAGAGCGCAGAAGTGCCTCAACATGCCTGCCTCCACAGCTTTTTCCTTGGGGACGTCCCGAAACGAAGGCTGATTTAGAAGCCTGCAGTTTGGGCTATAGTTGTGGTTTTTTACACCAGGAAGCCCTGTGCTCCAAGCACACTGCAGCTGTGAAAGGCATCCCAAGGGGAGCGCAAAAGTGCCACAACATGGCTGTCTCCACAGCTTTTCCCTTGGGATAATTCCTAAACCCAGGCTGCTTTAAATGACCAGTGCTACGGTTAGGGTTAGGGTTACGCCTAGGTGTAGAGCTTTTTAAACCAGCAAGCTCTGAGCTCCAGGCACACGGCAGCTGCGAAAGGCATCCCAAGGGGAGCACAAAAGTGCCAGAAAATGGCTGCCTCCACACGTTTTCATTGGCACCATTGCTAAGCCTAGGCTGAATCACCTGCCTCCAGTCTCACCTGGGGACATGGTTTTTTAAACCAGGAAGCCCTGAGCTCCAGGCACACGGCAGCTGTGAAAGGCATCCCAAGGGGAGTACAAAAGTGCAACAACATGGCAGCTTTCACAGCTTTTTCCTTGGCACCATCCCTATACCTAGGCTGATTTATCTGCCTAGGGTTAGGGTTAAGGCTCAGCCTAGGTCTAGGATTTTTTTAAGCAGGAAGCCCTGAGTTCCAGGCTTACTGCATCTGCCAAAGGCATCCCAAAGGGAGCGCAGAAGTGCCACAACATGGCTGCTTTCACAGCTTTTTCCTTAGGAAGAACCCTAATACCCGGCTGATTTACCTTCCTAGGGTTACTGTTAGGCTTAGGCCTAGGACTTTTAAAACCAGGAAGCCCTGTGCTCCAGGCACACTGCAGCTGTGAAAGGCATCCCAAGGGGAGCGCAAAAGTGACACAACTTGGCTGCCTCCACTGCTATTTCCATGAGACCATCCCGAATCATAGGCTGATTTTCCTTCCTAGGCTTAAGGTTTGAGTTAGGCCTAGGGTTAGTGTTCTTTTAACCAGAAAGCCCTGAGTTCCAAGAACACAGCAGCTGCGAAGGACTACCCAAGAAGAGCGCAGAAGTGCCTCAACATGCCTGCCTCCACAGCTTTTTCCTTGGGGACGTCCCGAAACGAAGGCTGATTTAGAAGCCTGCAGTTTGGGCTATAGTTGTGGTTTTTTACACCAGGAAGCCCTGTGCTCCAAGCACACTGCAGCTGTGAAAGGCATCCCAAGGGGAGCGCAAAAGTGCCACAACATGGCTGTCTCCACAGCTTTTCCCTTGGGATAATTCCTAAACCCAGGCTGCTTTAAATGACCAGTGCTACGGTTAGGGTTAGGGTTACGCCTAGGTGTAGAGCTTTTTAAACCAGCAAGCTCTGAGCTCCAGGCACACGGCAGCTGCGAAAGGCATCCCAAGGGGAGCACAAAAGTGCCAGAAAATGGCTGCCTCCACACGTTTTCATTGGCACCATTGCTAAGCCTAGGCTGAATCACCTGCCTCCAGTCTCAGCTAGGGACATGGTTTTTTAAACCAGGAAGCCCTGAGCTCCAGGCACTTGGCAGCTGTGAAAGGCATCCCAAGGGGAGTACAAAAGTGCAACAACATGGCAGCTTTCACAGCTTTTTCCTTGGCACCATCCCTATACCTAGGCTGATTTATCTGCCTAGGGTTAGGGTTAGGGCTCAGCCAAGGGCAAGGATTTTTTTAACCAGGAAGCCCTGAGTTCCAGGCTTACTGCATCTGCCAAAGGCATCCCAAAGGGAGCGCAGAAGGTCCACAACATGGCTGCTTTCACAGCTTTTTCCTTAGGAAGAACCCTATTACCCGGCTGATTTACCTTCCTAGGGTTACTGTTAGGCTTAGGCCTAGGACTTTTAAAACCAGGAAGCTCTGTGCTCCAGGCACACTGCAGCTGTTAAAGGCATCCCAAGGGGAGCGCAAAAGTGACACAACTTGGCTGCCTCCACTGCTATTTCCATGAGACCATCCCGAATCATAGGCTGATTTTCCTTCCTAGGCTTAAGGTTTGAGTTAGGCCTAGGGTTAGTGTTCTTTTAACCAGAAAGCCCTGAGTTCCAAGAACACAGCAGCTGCGAAGGACTACCCAAGAAGAGCGCAGAAGTGCCTCAACATGCCTGCCTCCACAGCTTTTTCCTTGGGGACGTCCCGAAACGAAGGCTGATTTAGAAGCCTCCAGTTTGGGCTAAAGTTGTGGTTTTTTAAACCAGGAAGCCCTGTGCTCCAAGCACACTGCAGCTGTGAAAGGCATCCCAAGGGGAGCGCAAAAGTGCCACAACATGGCTGTCTCCACAGCTTTTCCCTTGGGATAATTCCTAAACCCAGGCTGCTTTAAATGACCAGTGTTACGGTTAGGGTTAGGGTTACGCCTAGGTGTAGAGCTTTTTAAACCAGCAAGCTCTGAGCTCCAGGCACACGGCAGCTGCGAAAGGCATCCCAAGGGGAGCACAAAAGTGCCAGAAAATGGCTGCCTCCACACGTTTTCATTGGCACCATTGCTAAGCCTAGGCTGAATCACCTGCCTCCAGTCTCAGCTAGGGACATGGTTTTTTAAACCAGGAAGCCCTGAGCTCCAGGCACACGGCAGCTGTGAAAGGCATCCCAAGGGGAGTACAAAAGTGCAACAACATGGCAGCTTTCACAGCTTTTTCCTTGGCACCATCCCTATACCTAGGCTGATTTATCTGCCTAGGGTTAGGGTTAGGGCTCAGCCTAGGGCTAGGATTTTTTTAAGCAGGAAGCCCTGAGTTCCAGGCTTACTGCATCTGCCAAAGGCATCCCAAAGGGAGCGCAGAAGTGCCACAACATGGCTGCTTTCACAGCTTTTTCCTTAGGAAGAACCCTAATACCCGGCTGATTTACCTTCCTAGGGGTACTGTTAGGCTTAGGCCTAGGACTTTTAAAACCAGGAAGCCCTGTGCTCCAGGCACACTGCAGCTGTGAAAGGCATCCCAAGGGGAGCGCAAAAGTGACACAACTTGGCTGCCTCCACTGCTATTTCCATGAGACCATCCCGAATCATAGGCTGATTTTCCTTCCTAGGCTTAAGGTTTGAGTTAGGCCTAGGGTTAGTGTTCTTTTAACCAGAAAGCCCTGAGTTCCAAGAACACAGCAGCTGCGAAGGACTACCCAAGAAGAGCGCAGAAGTGCCTCAACATGCCTGCCTCCACAGCTTTTTCCTTGGGGACGTCCCGAAACGAAGGCTGATTTCGAAGCCTCCAGTTTGGGCTAAAGTTGTGGTTTTTTACACCAGGAAGCCCTGTGCTCCAAGCACACTGCAGCTGTGAAAGGCATCCCAAGGGGAGCGCAAAAGTGCCACAACATGGCTGTCTCCACAGCTTTTCCCTTGGGATAATTCCTAAACCCAGGCTGATTTAAATGACCAGTGTTACGGTTAGGGTTAGGGTTACGCCTAGGTGTAGAGCTTTTTAAACCAGCAAGCTCTGAGCTCCAGGCACACGGCAGCTGCGAAAGGCATCCCAAGGGGAGCACAAAAGTGCCAGAAAATGGCTGCCTCCACACGTTTTCATTGGCACCATTGCTAAGCCTAGGCTGAATCACCTGCCTCCAGTCTCAGCTAGGGACATGGTTTTTTAAACCAGGAAGCCCTGAGCTCCAGGCACACGGCAGCTGTGAAAGGCATCCCAAGGGGAGTACAAAAGTGCAACAACATGGCAGCTTTCACAGCTTTTCCTTGGCACCATCCCTATACCTAGGCTGATATATCTGCCTAGGGTTAGGGTTAGGGCTCAGCCAAGGGCAAGGATTTTTTTAAGCAGGAAGCCCTGAGTTCCAGGCTTACTGCATCTGCCAAAGGCATCCCAAAGGGAGCGCAGAAGTGCCACAACATGGCTGCTTTCACAGCTTTTTCCTTAGGAAGAACCCTAATACCCGGCTGATTTACCTTCCTAGGGTTACTGTTAGGCTTAGGCCTAGGACTTTTAAAACCAGGAAGCCCTGTGCTCCAGGCACACTGCAGCTGTTAAAGGCATCCCAAGGGGAGCGCAAAAGTGACACAACTTGGCTGCCTCCACTGCTATTTCCATGAGACCATCCCGAATCATAGGCTGATTTTCCTTCCTAGGCTTAAGGTTTGAGTTAGGCCTAGGGTTAGTGTTCTTTTAACCAGAAAGCCCTGAGTTCCAAGAACACAGCAGCTGCGAAGGACTACCCAAGAAGAGCGCAGAAGTGCCTCAACATGCCTGCCTCCACAGCTTTTTCCTTGGGGACGTCCCGAAACGAAGGCTGATTTAGAAGCCTCCAGTTTGGGCTAAAGTTGTGGTTTTTTAAACCAGGAAGCCCTGTGCTCCAAGCACACTGCAGCTGTGAAAGGCATCCCAAGGGGAGCGCAAAAGTGCCACAACATGGCTGTCTCCACAGCTTTTCCCTTGGGATAATTCCTAAACCCAGGCTGATTTAAATGACCAGTGTTACGGTTAGGGTTAGGGTTACGCCTAGGTGTAGAGCTTTTTAAACCAGCAAGCTCTGAGCTCCAGGCACACGGCAGCTGCGAAAGGCATCCCAAGGGGAGCACAAAAGTGCCAGAAAATGGCTGCCTCCACACGTTTTCATTGGCACCATTGCTAAGCCTAGGCTGAATCACCTGCCTCCAGTCTCAGCTAGGGACATGGTTTTTTAAACCAGGAAGCCCTGAGCTCCAGGCACACGGCAGCTGTGAAAGGCATCCCAAGGGGAGTACAAAAGTGCAACAACATGGCAGCTTTCACAGCTTTTTCCTTGGCACCATCCCTATACCTAGGCTGATTTATCTGCCTAGGGTTAGGGTTAGGGCTCAGCCTAGGGCTAGGATTTTTTTAAGCAGGAAGCCCTGAGTTCCAGGCTTACTGCATCTGCCAAAGGCATCCCAAAGGGAGCGCAGAAGTGCCACAACATGGCTGCTTTCACAGCTTTTTCCTTAGGAAGAACCCTAATACCCGGCTGATTTACCTTCCTAGGGTTACTGTTAGGCTTAGGCCTAGGACTTTTAAAACCAGGAAGCCCTGTGCTCCAGGCACACTGCAGCTGTTAAAGGCATCCCAAGGGGAGCGCAAAAGTGACACAACTTGGCTGCCTCCACTGCTATTTCCATGAGACCATCCCGAATCATAGGCTGATTTTCCTTCCTAGGCTTAAGGTTTGAGTTAGGCCTAGGGTTAGTGTTCTTTTAACCAGAAAGCCCTGAGTTCCAAGAACACAGCAGCTGCGAAGGACTACCCAAGAAGAGCGCAGAAGTGCCTCAACATGCCTGCCTCCACAGCTTTTTCCTTGGGGACGTCCCGAAACGAAGGCTGATTTAGAAGCCTCCAGTTTGGGCTAAAGTTGTGGTTTTTTAAACCAGGAAGCCCTGTGCTCCAAGCACACTGCAGCTGTGAAAGGCATCCCAAGGGGAGCGCAAAAGTGCCACAACATGGCTGTCTCCACAGCTTTTCCCTTGGGATAATTCCTAAACCCAGGCTGATTTAAATGACCAGTGTTACGGTTAGGGTTAGGGTTACGCCTAGGTGTAGAGCTTTTTAAACCAGCAAGCTCTGAGCTCCAGGCACACGGCAGCTGCGAAAGGCATCCCAAGGGGAGCACAAAAGTGCCAGAAAATGGCTGCCTCCACACGTTTTCATTGGCACCATTGCTAAGCCTAGGCTGAATCACCTGCCTCCAGTCTCAGCTAGGGACATGGTTTTTTAAACCAGGAAGCCCTGAGCTCCAGGCACACGGCAGCTGTGAAAGGCATCCCAAGGGGAGTACAAAAGTGCAACAACATGGCAGCTTTCACAGCTTTTTCCTTGGCACCATCCCTATACCTAGGCTGATTTATCTGCCTAGGGTTAGGGTTAGGGCTCAGCCAAGGGCAAGGATTTTTTTAAGCAGGAAGCCCTGAGTTCCAGGCTTACTGCATCTGCCAAAGGCATCCCAAAGGGAGCGCAGAAGTGCCACAACATGGCTGCTTTCACAGCTTTTTCCTTAGGAAGAACCCTAATACCCGGCTGATTTACCTTCCTAGGGTTACTCTTAGGCTTAGGCCTAGGACTTTTAAAACCAGGAAGCCCTGTGCTCCAGGCACACTGCAGCTGTGAAAGGCATCCCAAGGGGAGCGCAAAAGTGACACAACTTGGCTGCCTCCACTGCTATTTCCATGAGACCATCCCGAATCATAGGCTGATTTTCCTTCCTAGGCTTAAGGTTTGAGTTAGGCCTAGGGTTAGTGTTCTTTTAACCAGAAAGCCCTGAGTTCCAAGAACACAGCAGCTGCGAAGGACTACCCAAGAAGAGCGCAGAAGTGCCTCAACATGCCTGCCTCCACAGCTTTTTCCTTGGGGACGTCCCGAAACGAAGGCTGATTTAGAAGCCTCCAGTTTGGGCTAAAGTTGTGGTTTTTTAAACCAGGAAGCCCTGTGCTCCAAGCACACTGCAGCTGTGAAAGGCATCCCAAGGGGAGCGCAAAAGTGCCACAACATGGCTGTCTCCACAGCTTTTCCCTTGGGATAATTCCTAAACCCAGGCTGATTTAAATGACCAGTGTTACGGTTAGGGTTAGGGTTACGCCTAGGTGTAGAGCTTTTTAAACCAGCAAGCTCTGAGCTCCAGGCACACGGCAGCTGCGAAAGGCATCCCAAGGGGAGCACAAAAGTGCCAGAAAATGGCTGCCTCCACACGTTTTCATTGGCACCATTGCTAAGCCTAGGCTGAATCACCTGCCTCCAGTCTCAGCTAGGGACATGGTTTTTTAAACCAGGAAGCCCTGAGCTCCAGGCACACGGCAGCTGTGAAAGGCATCCCAAGGGGAGTACAAAAGTGCAACAACATGGCAGCTTTCACAGCTTTTTCCTTGGCACCATCCCTATACCTAGGCTGATTTATCTGCCTAGGGTTAGGGTTAGGGCTCAGCCTAGGGCTAGGATTTTTTTAAGCAGGAAGCCCTGAGTTCCAGGCTTACTGCATCTGCCAAAGGCATCCCAAAGGGAGCGCAGAAGTGCCACAACATGGCTGCTTTCACAGCTTTTTCCTTAGGAAGAACCCTAATACCCGGCTGATTTACCTTCCTAGGGTTACTGTTAGGCTTAGGCCTAGGACTTTTAAAACCAGGAAGCCCTGTGCTCCAGGCACACTGCAGCTGTGAAAGGCATCCCAAGGGGAGCGCAAAAGTGACACAACTTGGCTGCCTCCACTGCTATTTCCATGAGACCATCCCGAATCATAGGCTGATTTTCCTTCCTAGGCTTAAGGTTTGAGTTAGGCCTAGGGTTAGTGTTCTTTTAACCAGAAAGCCCTGAGTTCCAAGAACACAGCAGCTGCGAAGGACTACCCAAGAAGAGCGCAGAAGTGCCTCAACATGCCTGCCTCCACAGCTTTTTCCTTGGGGACGTCCCGAAACGAAGGCTGATTTAGAAGCCTCCAGTTTGGGCTAAAGTTGTGGTTTTTTAAACCAGGAAGCCCTGTGCTCCAAGCACACTGCAGCTGTGAAAGGCATCCCAAGGGGAGCGCAAAAGTGCCACAACATGGCTGTCTCCACAGCTTTTCCCTTGGGATAATTCCTAAACCCAGGCTGATTTAAATGACCAGTGTTACGGTTAGGGTTAGGGTTACGCCTAGGTGTAGAGCTTTTTAAACCAGCAAGCTCTGAGCTCCAGGCACACGGCAGCTGCGAAAGGCATCCCAAGGGGAGCACAAAAGTGCCAGAAAATGGCTGCCTCCACACGTTTTCATTGGCACCATTGCTAAGCCTAGGCTGAATCACCTGCCTCCAGTCTCAGCTAGGGACATGGTTTTTTAAACCAGGAAGCCCTGAGCTCCAGGCACACGGCAGCTGTGAAAGGCATCCCAAGGGGAGTACAAAAGTGCAACAACATGGCAGCTTTCACAGCTTTTTCCTTGGCACCATCCCTATACCTAGGCTGATTTATCTGCCTAGGGTTAGGGTTAGGGCTCAGCCAAGGGCAAGGATTTTTTTAAGCAGGAAGCCCTGAGTTCCAGGCTTACTGCATCTGCCAAAGGCATCCCAAAGGGAGCGCAGAAGTGCCACAACATGGCTGCTTTCACAGCTTTTTCCTTAGGAAGAACCCTAATACCCGGCTGATTTGCCTTCCTAGGGTTACTGTTAGGCTTAGGCCTAGGACTTTTAAAACCAGGAAGCCCTGTGCTCCAGGCACACTGCAGCTGTTAAAGGCATCCCAAGGGGAGCGCAAAAGTGACACAACTTGGCTGCCTCCACTGCTATTTCCATGAGACCATCCCGAATCATAGGCTGATTTTCCTTCCTAGGCTTAAGGTTTGAGTTAGGCCTAGGGTTAGTGTTCTTTTAACCAGAAAGCCCTGAGTTCCAAGAACACAGCAGCTGCGAAGGACTACCCAAGAAGAGCGCAGAAGTGCCTCAACATGCCTGCCTCCACAGCTTTTTCCTTGGGGACGTCCCGAAACGAAGGCTGATTTAGAAGCCTCCAGTTTGGGCTAAAGTTGTGGTTTTTTAAACCAGGAAGCCCTGTGCTCCAAGCACACTGCAGCTGTGAAAGGCATCCCAAGGGGAGCGCAAAAGTGCCACAACATGGCTGTCTCCACAGCTTTTCCCTTGGGATAATTCCTAAACCCAGGCTGATTTAAATGACCAGTGTTACAGTTAGGGTTAGGGTTACGCCTAGGTGTAGAGCTTTTTAAACCAGCAAGCTCTGAGCTCCAGGCACACGGCAGCTGCAAAAGGCATCCCAAGGGGAGCACAAAAGTGCCAGAAAATGGCTGCCTCCACACGTTTTCATTGGCACCATTGCTAAGCCTAGGCTGAATCACCTGCCTCCAGTCTCAGCTAGGGACATGGTTTTTTAAACCAGGAAGCCCTGAGCTCCAGGCACACGGCAGCTGTGAAAGGCATCCCAAGGGGAGTACAAAAGTGCAACAACATGGCAGCTTTCACAGCTTTTTCCTTGGCACCATCCCTATACCTAGGCTGATTTATCTGCCTAGGGTTAGGGTTAGGGCTCAGCCTAGGGCTAGGATTTTTTTAAGCAGGAAGCCCTGAGTTCCAGGCTTACTGCATCTGCCAAAGGCATCCCAAAGGGAGCGCAGAAGTGCCACAACATGGCTGCTTTCACAGCTTTTTCCTTAGGAAGAACCCTAATACCCGGCTGATTTACCTTCCTAGGGTTACTGTTAGGCTTAGGCCTAGGACTTTTAAAACCAGGAAGCCCTGTGCTCCAGGCACACTGCAGCTGTGAAAGGCATCCCAAGGGGAGCGCAAAAGTGACACAACTTGGCTGCCTCCACTGCTATTTCCATGAGACCATCCCGAATCATAGGCTGATTTTCCTTCCTAGGCTTAAGGTTTGAGTTAGGCCTAGGGTTAGTGTTCTTTTAACCAGAAAGCCCTGAGTTCCAAGAACACAGCAGCTGCGAAGGACTACCCAAGAAGAGCGCAGAAGTGCCTCAACATGCCTGCCTCCACAGCTTTTTCCTTGGGGACGTCCCGAAACGAAGGCTGATTTAGAAGCCTCCAGTTTGGGCTAAAGTTGTGGTTTTTTAAACCAGGAAGCCCTGTGCTCCAAGCTCACTGCAGCTGTGAAAGGCATCCCAAGGGGAGCGCAAAAGTGCCACAACATGGCTGTCTCCACAGCTTTTCCCTTGGGATAATTCCTAAACCCAGGCTGATTTAAATGACCAGTGTTACGGTTAGGGTTAGGGTTACGCCTAGGTGTAGAGCTTTTTAAACCAGCAAGCTCTGAGCTCCAGGCACACGGCAGCTGCGAAAGGCATCCCAAGGGGAGCACAAAAGTGCCAGAAAATGGCTGCCTCCACACGTTTTCATTGGCACCATTGCTAAGCCTAGGCTGAATCACCTGCCTCCAGTCTCAGCTAGGGACATGGTTTTTTAAACCAGGAAGCCCTGAGCTCCAGGCACACGGCAGCTGTGAAAGGCATCCCAAGGGGAGTACAAAAGTGCAACAACATGGCAGCTTTCACAGCTTTTTCCTTGGCACCATCCCTATACCTAGGCTGATTTATCTGCCTAGGGTTAGGGTTAGGGCTCAGCCAAGGGCAAGGATTTTTTTAAGCAGGAAGCCCTGAGTTCCAGGCTTACTGCATCTGCCAAAGGCATCCCAAAGGGAGCGCAGAAGTGCCACAACATGGCTGCTTTCACAGCTTTTTCCTTAGGAAGAACCCTAATACCCGGCTGATTTACCTTCCTAGGGTTACTGTTAGGCTTAGGCCTAGGACTTTTAAAACCAGGAAGCCCTGTGCTCCAGGCACACTGCAGCTGTGAAAGGCATCCCAAGGGGAGCGCAAAAGTGACACAACTTGGCTGCCTCCACTGCTATTTCCATGAGACCATCCCGAATCATAGGCTGATTTTCCTTCCTAGGCTTAAGGTTTGAGTTAGGCCTAGGGTTAGTGTTCTTTTAACCAGAAAGCCCTGAGTTCCAAGAACACAGCAGCTGCGAAGGACTACCCAAGAAGAGCGCAGAAGTGCCTCAACATGCCTGCCTCCACAGCTTTTTCCTTGGGGACGTCCCGAAACGAAGGCTGATTTAGAAGCCTCCAGTTTGGGCTAAAGTTGTGGTTTTTTAAACCAGGAAGCCCTGTGCTCCAAGCACACTGCAGCTGTGAAAGGCATCCCAAGGGGAGCGCAAAAGTGCCACAACATGGCTGTCTCCACAGCTTTTCCCTTGGGATAATTCCTAAACCCAGGCTGATTTAAATGACCAGTGTTACGGTTAGGGTTAGGGTTACGCCTAGGTGTAGAGCTTTTTAAACCAGCAAGCTCTGAGCTCCAGGCACACGGCAGCTGCGAAAGGCATCCCAAGGGGAGCACAAAAGTGCCAGAAAATGGCTGCCTCCACACGTTTTCATTGGCACCATTGCTAAGCCTAGGCTGAATCACCTGCCTCCAGTCTCAGCTAGGGACATGGTTTTTTAAACCAGGAAGCCCTGAGCTCCAGGCACACGGCAGCTGTGAAAGGCATCCCAAGGGGAGTACAAAAGTGCAACAACATGGCAGCTTTCACAGCTTTTTCCTTGGCACCATCCCTATACCTAGGCTGATTTATCTGCCTAGGGTTAGGGTTAGGGCTCAGCCAAGGGCAAGGATTTTTTTAACCAGGAAGCCCTGAGTTCCAGGCTTACTGCATCTGCCAAAGGCATCCCAAAGGGAGCGCAGAAGTGCCACAACATGGCTGCTTTCACAGCTTTTTCCTTAGGAAGAACCCTAATACCCGGCTGATTTACCTTCCTAGGGTTACTCTTAGGCTTAGGCCTAGGACTTTTAAAACCAGGAAGCCCTGTGCTCCAGGCACACTGCAGCTGTGAAAGGCATCCCAAGGGGAGCGCAAAAGTGACACAACTTGGCTGCCTCCACTGCTATTTCCATGAGACCATCCCGAATCATAGGCTGATTTTCCTTCCTAGGCTTAAGGTTTGAGTTAGGCCTAGGGTTAGTGTTCTTTTAACCAGAAAGCCCTGAGTTCCAAGAACACAGCAGCTGCGAAGGACTACCCAAGAAGAGCGCAGAAGTGCCTCAACATGCCTGCCTCCACAGCTTTTTCCTTGGGGACGTCCCGAAACGAAGGCTGATTTAGAAGCCTCCAGTTTGGGCTAAAGTTGTGGTTTTTTAAACCAGGAAGCCCTGTGCTCCAAGCACACTGCAGCTGTGAAAGGCATCCCAAGGGGAGCGCAAAAGTGCCACAACATGGCTGTCTCCACAGCTTTTCCCTTGGGATAATTCCTAAACCCAGGCTGATTTAAATGACCAGTGTTACGGTTAGGGTTAGGGTTACGCCTAGGTGTAGAGCTTTTTAAACCAGCAAGCTCTGAGCTCCAGGCACACGGCAGCTGCGAAAGGCATCCCAAGGGGAGCACAAAAGTGCCAGAAAATGGCTGCCTCCACACGTTTTCATTGGCACCATTGCTAAGCCGAGGCTGAATCACCTGCCTCCAGTCTCAGCTAGGGACATGGTTTTTTAAACCAGGAAGCCCTGAGCTCCAGGCACACGGCAGCTGTGAAAGGCATCCCAAGGGGAGTACAAAAGTGCAACAACATGGCAGCTTTCACAGCTTTTTCCTTGGCACCATCCCTATACCTAGGCTGATTTATCTGCCTAGGGTTAGGGTTAGGGCTCAGCCAAGGGCAAGGATTTTTTTAAGCAGGAAGCCCTGAGTTCCAGGCTTACTGCATCTGCCAAAGGCATCCCAAAGGGAGCGCAGAAGTGCCACAACATGGCTGCTTTCACAGCTTTTTCCTTAGGAAGAACCCTAATACCCGGCTGATTTACCTTCCTAGGGTTACTCTTAGGCTTAGGCCTAGGACTTTTAAAACCAGGAAGCCCTGTGCTCCAGGCACACTGCAGCTGTGAAAGGCATCCCAAGGGGAGCGCAAAAGTGACACAACTTGGCTGCCTCCACTGCTATTTCCATGAGACCATCCCGAATCATAGGCTGATTTTCCTTCCTAGGCTTAAGGTTTGAGTTAGGCCTAGGGTTAGTGTTCTTTTAACCAGAAAGCCCTGAGTTCCAAGAACACAGCAGCTGCGAAGGACTACCCAAGAAGAGCGCAGAAGTGCCTCAACATGCCTGCCTCCACAGCTTTTTCCTTGGGGACGTCCCGAAACGAAGGCTGATTTAGAAGCCTCCAGTTTGGGCTAAAGTTGTGGTTTTTTACACCAGGAAGCCCTGTGCTCCAAGCACACTGCAGCTGTGAAAGGCATCCCAAGGGGAGCGCAAAAGTGCCACAACATGGCTGTCTCCACAGCTTTTCCCTTGGGATAATTCCTAAACCCAGGCTGATTTAAATGACCAGTGTTACGGTTAGGGTTAGGGTTACGCCTAGGTGTAGAGCTTTTTAAACCAGCAAGCTCTGAGCTCCAGGCACACGGCAGCTGCAAAAGGCATCCCAAGGGGAGCACAAAAGTGCCAGAAAATGGCTGCCTCCACACGTTTTCATTGGCACCATTGCTAAGCCTAGGCTGAATCACCTGCCTCCAGTCTCAGCTAGGGACATGGTTTTTTAAACCAGGAAGCCCTGAGCTCCAGGCACTTGGCAGCTGTGAAAGGCATCCCAAGGGGAGTACAAAAGTGCAACAACATGGCAGCTTTCACAGCTTTTTCCTTGGCACCATCCCTATACCTAGGCTGATTTATCTGCCTAGGGTTAGGGTTAGGGCTCAGCCAAGGGCTGGGATTTTTTTAAGCAGGAAGCCCTGAGTTCCAGGCTTACTGCATCTGCCAAAGGCATCCCAAAGGGAGCGCAGAAGTGCCACAACATGGCTGCTTTCACAGCTTTTTCCTTAGGAAGAACCCTAATACCCGGCTGATTTACCTTCCTAGGGTTACTGTTAGGCTTAGGCCTAGGACTTTTAAAACCAGGAAGCCCTGTGCTCCAGGCACACTGCAGCTGTGAAAGGCATCCCAAGGGGAGCGCAAAAGTGACACAACTTGGCTGCCTCCACTGCTATTTCCATGAGACCATCCCGAATCATAGGCTGATTTTCCTTCCTAGGCTTAAGGTTTGAGTTAGGCCTAGGGTTAGTGTTCTTTTAACCAGAAGGCCCTGAGTTCCAAGAACACAGCAGCTGCGAAGGACTACCCAAGAAGAGCGCAGAAGTGCCTCAACATGCCTGCCTCCACAGCTTTTTCCTTGGGGACGTCCCGAAACGAAGGCTGATTTAGAAGCCTCCAGTTTGGGCTAAAGTTGTGGTTTTTTAAACCAGGAAGCCCTGTGCTCCAAGCACACTGCAGCTGTGAAAGGCATCCCAAGGGGAGCGCAAAAGTGCCACAACATGGCTGTCTCCACAGCTTTTCCCTTGGGATAATTCCTAAACCCAGGCTGATTTAAATGACCAGTGTTACGGTTAGGGTTAGGGTTACGCCTAGGTGTAGAGCTTTTTAAACCAGCAAGCTCTGAGCTCCAGGCACACGGCAGCTGCGAAAGGCATCCCAAGGGGAGCACAAAAGTGCCAGAAAATGGCTGCCTCCACACGTTTTCATTGGCACCATTGCTAAGCCTAGGCTGAATCACCTGCCTCCAGTCTCAGCTAGGGACATGGTTTTTTAAACCAGGAAGCCCTGAGCTCCAGGCACACGGCAGCTGTGAAAGGCATCCCAAGGGGAGTACAAAAGTGCAACAACATGGCAGCTTTCACAGCTTTTTCCTTGGCACCATCCCTATACCTAGGCTGATTTATCTGCCTAGGGTTAGGGTTAGGGCTCAGCCTAGGGCTAGGATTTTTTTAAGCAGGAAGCCCTGAGTTCCAGGCTTACTGCATCTGCCAAAGGCATCCCAAAGGGAGCGCAGAAGTGCCACAACATGGCTGCTTTCACAGCTTTTTCCTTAGGAAGAACCCTAATACCCGGCTGATTTACCTTCCTAGGGTTACTGTTAGGCTTAGGCCTAGGACTTTTAAAACCAGGAAGCCCTGTGCTCCAGGCACACTGCAGCTGTGAAAGGCATCCCAAGGGGAGCGCAAAAGTGACACAACTTGGCTGCCTCCACTGCTATTTCCATGAGACCATCCCGAATCATAGGCTGATTTTCCTTCCTAGGCTTAAGGTTTGAGTTAGGCCTAGGGTTAGTGTTCTTTTAACCAGAAAGCCCTGAGTTCCAAGAACACAGCAGCTGCGAAGGACTACCCAAGAAGAGCGCAGAAGTGCCTCAACATGCCTGCCTCCACAGCTTTTTCCTTGGGGACGTCCCGAAACGAAGGCTGATTTAGAAGCCTCCAGTTTGGGCTAAAGTTGTGGTTTTTTACACCAGGAAGCCCTGTGCTCCAAGCACACTGCAGCTGTGAAAGGCATCCCAAGGGGAGCGCAAAAGTGCCACAACATGGCTGTCTCCACAGCTTTTCCCTTGGGATAATTCCTAAACCCAGGCTGCTTTAAATGACCAGTGTTACGGTTAGGGTTAGGGTTACGCCTAGGTGTAGAGCTTTTTAAACCAGCAAGCTCTGAGCTCCAGGCACACGGCAGCTGCGAAAGGCATCCCAAGGGGAGCACAAAAGTGCCAGAAAATGGCTGCCTCCACACGTTTTCATTGGCACCATTGCTAAGCCTAGGCTGAATCACCTGCCTCCAGTCTCAGCTAGGGACATGGTTTTTTAAACCAGGAAGCCCTGAGCTCCAGGCACACGGCAGCTGTGAAAGGCATCCCAAGGGGAGTACAAAAGTGCAACAACATGGCAGCTTTCACAGCTTTTTCCTTGGCACCATCCCTATACCTAGGCTGATTTATCTGCCTAGGGTTAGGGTTAGGGCTCAGCCTAGGGCTAGGATTTTTTTAAGCAGGAAGCCCTGAGTTCCAGGCTTACTGCATCTGCCAAAGGCATCCCAAAGGGAGCGCAGAAGTGCCACAACATGGCTGCTTTCACAGCTTTTTCCTTAGGAAGAACCCTAATACCCGGCTGATTTACCTTCCTAGGGTTACTGTTAGGCTTAGGCCTAGGACTTTTAAAACCAGGAAGCCCTGTGCTCCAGGCACACTGCAGCTGTGAAAGGCATCCCAAGGGGAGCGCAAAAGTGACACAACTTGGCTGCCTCCACTGCTATTTCCATGAGACCATCCCGAATCATAGGCTGATTTTCCTTCCTAGGCTTAAGGTTTGAGTTAGGCCTAGGGTTAGTGTTCTTTTAACCAGAAAGCCCTGAGTTCCAAGAACACAGCAGCTGCGAAGGACTACCCAAGAAGAGCGCAGAAGTGCCTCAACATGCCTGCCTCCACAGCTTTTTCCTTGGGGACGTCCCGAAACGAAGGCTGATTTAGAAGCCTCCAGTTTGGGCTAAAGTTGTGGTTTTTTAAACCAGGAAGCCCTGTGCTCCAAGCACACTGCAGCTGTGAAAGGCATCCCAAGGGGAGCGCAAAAGTGCCACAACATGGCTGTCTCCACAGCTTTTCCCTTGGGATAATTCCTAAACCCAGGCTGATTTAAATGACCAGTGTTACGGTTAGGGTTAGGGTTACGCCTAGGTGTAGAGCTTTTTAAACCAGCAAGCTCTGAGCTCCAGGCACACGGCAGCTGCGAAAGGCATCCCAAGGGGAGCACAAAAGTGCCAGAAAATGGCTGCCTCCACACGTTTTCATTGGCACCATTGCTAAGCCTAGGCTGAATCACCTGCCTCCAGTCTCAGCTAGGGACATGGTTTTTTAAACCAGGAAGCCCTGAGCTCCAGGCACACGGCAGCTGTGAAAGGCATCCCAAGGGGAGTACAAAAGTGCAACAACATGGCAGCTTTCACAGCTTTTTCCTTGGCACCATCCCTATACCTAGGCTGATTTATCTGCCTAGGGTTAGGGTTAGGGCTCAGCCTAGGGCTAGGATTTTTTTAAGCAGGAAGCCCTGAGTTCCAGGCTTACTGCATCTGCCAAAGGCATCCCAAAGGGAGCGCAGAAGTGCCACAACATGGCTGCTTTCACAGCTTTTTCCTTAGGAAGAACCCTAATACCCGGCTGATTTACCTTCCTAGGGTTACTGTTAGGCTTAGGCCTAGGACTTTTAAAACCAGGAAGCCCTGTGCTCCAGGCACACTGCAGCTGTGAAAGGCATCCCAAGGGGAGCGCAAAAGTGACACAACTTGGCTGCCTCCACTGCTATTTCCATGAGACCATCCCGAATCATAGGCTGATTTTCCTTCCTAGGCTTAAGGTTTGAGTTAGGCCTAGGGTTAGTGTTCTTTTAACCAGAAAGCCCTGAGTTCCAAGAACACAGCAGCTGCGAAGGACTACCCAAGAAGAGCGCAGAAGTGCCTCAACATGCCTGCCTCCACAGCTTTTTCCTTGGGGACGTCCCGAAACGAAGGCTGATTTAGAAGCCTCCAGTTTGGGCTAAAGTTGTGGTTTTTTACACCAGGAAGCCCTGTGCTCCAAGCACACTGCAGCTGTGAAAGGCATCCCAAGGGGAGCGCAAAAGTGCCACAACATGGCTGTCTCCACAGCTTTTCCCTTGGGATAATTCCTAAACCCAGGCTGCTTTAAATGACCAGTGTTACGGTTAGGGTTAGGGTTACGCCTAGGTGTAGAGCTTTTTAAACCAGCGAGCTCTGAGCTCCAGGCACACGGCAGCTGCGAAAGGCATCCCAAGGGGAGCACAAAAGTGCCAGAAAATGGCTGCCTCCACACGTTTTCATTGGCACCATTGCTAAGCCTAGGCTGAATCACCTGCCTCCAGTCTCAGCTAGGGACATGGTTTTTTAAACCAGGAAGCCCTGAGCTCCAGGCACACGGCAGCTGTGAAAGGCATCCCAAGGGGAGTACAAAAGTGCAACAACATGGCAGCTTTCACAGCTTTTTCCTTGGCACCATCCCTATACCTAGGCTGATTTATCTGCCTAGGGTTAGGGTTAGGGCTCAGCCTAGGGCTAGGATTTTTTTAAGCAGGAAGCCCTGAGTTCCAGGCTTACTGCATCTGCCAAAGGCATCCCAAAGGGAGCGCAGAAGTGCCACAACATGGCTGCTTTCACAGCTTTTTCCTTAGGAAGAACCCTAATACCCGGCTGATTTACCTTCCTAGGGTTACTGTTAGGCTTAGGCCTAGGACTTTTAAAACCAGGAAGCCCTGTGCTCCAGGCACACTGCAGCTGTGAAAGGCATCCCAAGGGGAGCGCAAAAGTGACACAACTTGGCTGCCTCCACTGCTATTTCCATGAGACCATCCCGAATCATAGGCTGATTTTCCTTCCTAGGCTTAAGGTTTGAGTTAGGCCTAGGGTTAGTGTTCTTTTAACCAGAAAGCCCTGAGTTCCAAGAACACAGCAGCTGCGAAGGACTACCCAAGAAGAGCGCAGAAGTGCCTCAACATGCCTGCCTCCACAGCTTTTTCCTTGGGGACGTCCCGAAACGAAGGCTGATTTAGAAGCCTCCAGTTTGGGCTAAAGTTGTGGTTTTTTACACCAGGAAGCCCTGTGCTCCAAGCACACTGCAGCTGTGAAAGGCATCCCAAGGGGAGCGCAAAAGTGCCACAACATGGCTGTCTCCACAGCTTTTCCCTTGGGATAATTCCTAAACCCAGGCTGATTTAAATGACCAGTGTTACGGTTAGGGTTAGGGTTACGCCTAGGTGTAGAGCTTTTTAAACCAGCAAGCTCTGAGCTCCAGGCACACGGCAGCTGCGAAAGGCATCCCAAGGGGAGCACAAAAGTGCCAGAAAATGGCTGCCTCCACACGTTTTCATTGGCACCATTGCTAAGCCTAGGCTGAATCACCTGCCTCCAGTCTCAGCTAGGGACATGGTTTTTTAAACCAGGAAGCCCTGAGCTCCAGGCACACGGCAGCTGTGAAAGGCATCCCAAGGGGAGTACAAAAGTGCAACAACATGGCAGCTTTCACAGCTTTTTCCTTGGCACCATCCCTATACCTAGGCTGATTTATCTGCCTAGGGTTAGGGTTAGGGCTCAGCCAAGGGCAAGGATTTTTTTAAGCAGGAAGCCCTGAGTTCCAGGCTTACTGCATCTGCCAAAGGCATCCCAAAGGGAGCGCAGAAGTGCCACAACATGGCTGCTTTCACAGCTTTTTCCTTAGGAAGAACCCTAATACCCGGCTGATTTACCTTCCTAGGGTTACTGTTAGGCTTAGGCCTAGGACTTTTAAAACCAGGAAGCCCTGTGCTCCAGGCACACTGCAGCTGTGAAAGGCATCCCAAGGGGAGCGCAAAAGTGACACAACTTGGCTGCCTCCACTGCTATTTCCATGAGACCATCCCGAATCATAGGCTGATTTTCCTTCCTAGGCTTAAGGTTTGAGTTAGGCCTAGGGTTAGTGTTCTTTTAACCAGAAAGCCCTGAGTTCCAAGAACACAGCAGCTGCGAAGGACTACCCAAGAAGAGCGCAGAAGTGCCTCAACATGCCTGCCTCCACAGCTTTTTCCTTGGGGACGTCCCGAAACGAAGGCTGATTTAGAAGCCTCCAGTTTGGGCTAAAGTTGTGGTTTTTTAAACCAGGAAGCCCTGTGCTCCAAGCACACTGCAGCTGTGAAAGGCATCCCAAGGGGAGCGCAAAAGTGCCACAACATGGCTGTCTCCACAGCTTTTCCCTTGGGATAATTCCTAAACCCAGGCTGATTTAAATGACCAGTGTTACGGTTAGGGTTAGGGTTACGCCTAGGTGTAGAGCTTTTTAAACCAGCAAGCTCTGAGCTCCAGGCACACGGCAGCTGCGAAAGGCATCCCAAGGGGAGCACAAAAGTGCCAGAAAATGGCTGCCTCCACACGTTTTCATTGGCACCATTGCTAAGCCTAGGCTGAATCACCTGCCTCCAGTCTCAGCTAGGGACATGGTTTTTTAAACCAGGAAGCCCTGAGCTCCAGGCACTTGGCAGCTGTGAAAGGCATCCCAAGGGGAGTACAAAAGTGCAACAACATGGCAGCTTTCACAGCTTTTTCCTTGGCACCATCCCTATACCTAGGCTGATTTATCTGCCTAGGGTTAGGGTTAGGGCTCAGCCTAGGGCAAAGATTTTTTTAAGCAGGAAGCCCTGAGTTCCAGGCTTACTGCATCTGCCAAAGGCATCCCAAAGGGAGCGCAGAAGTGCCACAACATGGCTGCTTTCACAGCTTTTTCCTTAGGAAGAACCCTAATACCCGGCTGATTTACCTTCCTAGGGTTACTGTTAGGCTTAGGCCTAGGACTTTTAAAAGCAGGAAGCCCTGTGCTCCAGGCACACTGCAGCTGTGAAAGGCATCCCAAGGGGAGCGCAAAAGTGACACAACTTGGCTGCCTCCACTGCTATTTCCATGAGACCATCCCGAATCATAGGCTGATTTTCCTTCCTAGGCTTAAGGTTTGAGTTAGGCCTAGGGTTAGTGTTCTTTTAACCAGAAAGCCCTGAGTTCCAAGAACACAGCAGCTGCGAAGGACTACCCAAGAAGAGCGCAGAAGTGCCTCAACATGCCTGCCTCCACAGCTTTTTCCTTGGGGACGTCCCGAAACGAAGGCTGATTTAGAAGCCTCCAGTTTGGGCTAAAGTTGTGGTTTTTTACACCAGGAAGCCCTGTGCTCCAAGCACACTGCAGCTGTGAAAGGCATCCCAAGGGGAGCGCAAAAGTGCCACAACATGGCTGTCTCCACAGCTTTTCCCTTGGGATAATTCCTAAACCCAGGCTGATTTAAATGACCAGTGTTACGGTTAGGGTTAGGGTTACGCCTAGGTGTAGAGCTTTTTAAACCAGCAAGCTCTGAGCTCCAGGCACACGGCAGCTGCGAAAGGCATCCCAAGGGGAGCACAAAAGTGCCAGAAAATGGCTGCCTCCACACGTTTTCATTGGCACCATTGCTAAGCCTAGGCTGAATCACCTGCCTCCAGTCTCAGCTAGGGACATGGTTTTTTAAACCAGGAAGCCCTGAGCTCCAGGCACACGGCAGCTGTGAAAGGCATCCCAAGGGGAGTACAAAAGTGCAACAACATGGCAGCTTTCACAGCTTTTTCCTTGGCACCATCCCTATACCTAGGCTGATTTATCTGCCTAGGGTTAGGGTTAGGGCTCAGCCAAGGGCAAGGATTTTTTTAACCAGGAAGCCCTGAGTTCCAGGCTTACTGCATCTGCCAAAGGCATCCCAAAGGGAGCGCAGAAGTGCCACAACATGGCTGCTTTCACAGCTTTTTCCTTAGGAAGAACCCTAATACCCGGCTGATTTACCTTCCTAGGGTTACTGTTAGGCTTAGGCCTAGGACTTTTAAAACCAGGAAGCCCTGTGCTCCAGGCACACTGCAGCTGTGAAAGGCATCCCAAGGGGAGCGCAAAAGTGACACAACTTGGCTGCCTCCACTGCTATTTCCATGAGACCATCCCGAATCATAGGCTGATTTTCCTTCCTAGGCTTAAGGTTTGAGTTAGGCCTAGGGTTAGTGTTCTTTTAACCAGAAAGCCCTGAGTTCCAAGAACACAGCAGCTGCGAAGGACTACCCAAGAAGAGCGCAGAAGTGCCTCAACATGCCTGCCTCCACAGCTTTTTCCTTGGGGACGTCCCGAAACGAAGGCTGATTTAGAAGCCTCCAGTTTGGGCTAAAGTTGTGGTTTTTTAAACCAGGAAGCCCTGTGCTCCAAGCACACTGCAGCTGTGAAAGGCATCCCAAGGGGAGCGCAAAAGTGCCACAACATGGCTGTCTCCACAGCTTTTCCCTTGGGATAATTCCTAAACCCAGGCTGATTTAAATGACCAGTGTTACGGTTAGGGTTAGGGTTACGCCTAGGTGTAGAGCTTTTTAAACCAGCAAGCTCTGAGCTCCAGGCACACGGCAGCTGCGAAAGGCATCCCAAGGGGAGCACAAAAGTGCCAGAAAATGGCTGCCTCCACACGTTTTCATTGGCACCATTGCTAAGCCTAGGCTGAATCACCTGCCTCCAGTCTCAGCTAGGGACATGGTTTTTTAAACCAGGAAGCCCTGAGCTCCAGGCACACGGCAGCTGTGAAAGGCATCCCAAGGGGAGTACAAAAGTGCAACAACATGGCAGCTTTCACAGCTTTTTCCTTGGCACCATCCCTATACCTAGGCTGATTTATCTGCCTAGGGTTAGGGTTAGGGCTCAGCCTAGGGCTAGGATTTTTTTAAGCAGGAAGCCCTGAGTTCCAGGCTTACTGCATCTGCCAAAGGCATCCCAAAGGGAGCGCAGAAGTGCCACAACATGGCTGCTTTCACAGCTTTTTCCTTAGGAAGAACCCTAATACCCGGCTGATTTACCTTCCTAGGGTTACTGTTAGGCTTAGGCCTAGGACTTTTAAAAGCAGGAAGCCCTGTGCTCCAGGCACACTGCAGCTGTGAAAGGCATCCCAAGGGGAGCGCAAAAGTGACACAACTTGGCTGCCTCCACTGCTATTTCCATGAGACCATCCCGAATCATAGGCTGATTTTCCTTCCTAGGCTTAAGGTTTGAGTTAGGCCTAGGGTTAGTGTTCTTTTAACCAGAAAGCCCTGAGTTCCAAGAACACAGCAGCTGCGAAGGACTACCCAAGAAGAGCGCAGAAGTGCCTCAACATGCCTGCCTCCACAGCTTTTTCCTTGGGGACGTCCCGAAACGAAGGCTGATTTAGAAGCCTCCAGTTTGGGCTAAAGTTGTGGTTTTTTACACCAGGAAGCCCTGTGCTCCAAGCACACTGCAGCTGTGAAAGGCATCCCAAGGGGAGCGCAAAAGTGCCACAACATGGCTGTCTCCACAGCTTTTCCCTTGGGATAATTCCTAAACCCAGGCTGATTTAAATGACCAGTGTTACGGTTAGGGTTAGGGTTACGCCTAGGTGTAGAGCTTTTTAAACCAGCAAGCTCTGAGCTCCAGGCACACGGCAGCTGCGAAAGGCATCCCAAGGGGAGCACAAAAGTGCCAGAAAATGGCTGCCTCCACACGTTTTCATTGGCACCATTGCTAAGCCTAGGCTGAATCACCTGCCTCCAGTCTCAGCTAGGGACATGGTTTTTTAAACCAGGAAGCCCTGAGCTCCAGGCACACGGCAGCTGTGAAAGGCATCCCAAGGGGAGTACAAAAGTGCAACAACATGGCAGCTTTCACAGCTTTTTCCTTGGCACCATCCCTATACCTAGGCTGATTTATCTGCCTAGGGTTAGGGTTAGGGCTCAGCCTAGGGCTAGGATTTTTTTAACCAGGAAGCCCTGAGTTCCAGGCTTACTGCATCTGCCAAAGGCATCCCAAAGGGAGCGCAGAAGTGCCACAACATGGCTGCTTTCACAGCTTTTTCCTTAGGAAGAACCCTAATACCCGGCTGATTTACCTTCCTAGGGTTACTGTTAGGCTTAGGCCTAGGACTTTTAAAACCAGGAAGCCCTGTGCTCCAGGCACACTGCAGCTGTGAAAGGCATCCCAAGGGGAGCGCAAAAGTGACACAACTTGGCTGCCTCCACTGCTATTTCCATGAGACCATCCCGAATCATAGGCTGATTTTCCTTCCTAGGCTTAAGGTTTGAGTTAGGCCTAGGGTTAGTGTTCTTTTAACCAGAAAGCCCTGAGTTCCAAGAACACAGCAGCTGCGAAGGACTACCCAAGAAGAGCGCAGAAGTGCCTCAACATGCCTGCCTCCACAGCTTTTTCCTTGGGGACGTCCCGAAACGAAGGCTGATTTAGAAGCCTCCAGTTTGGGCTAAAGTTGTGGTTTTTTAAACCAGGAAGCCCTGTGCTCCAAGCACACTGCAGCTGTGAAAGGCATCCCAAGGGGAGCGCAAAAGTGCCACAACATGGCTGTCTCCACAGCTTTTCCCTTGGGATAATTCCTAAACCCAGGCTGATTTAAATGACCAGTGTTACGGTTAGGGTTAGGGTTACGCCTAGGTGTAGAGCTTTTTAAACCAGCAAGCTCTGAGCTCCAGGCACACGGCAGCTGCGAAAGGCATCCCAAGGGGAGCACAAAAGTGCCAGAAAATGGCTGCCTCCACACGTTTTCATTGGCACCATTGCTAAGCCTAGGCTGAATCACCTGCCTCCAGTCTCAGCTAGGGACATGGTTTTTTAAACCAGGAAGCCCTGAGCTCCAGGCACACGGCAGCTGTGAAAGGCATCCCAAGGGGAGTACAAAAGTGCAACAACATGGCAGCTTTCACAGCTTTTTCCTTGGCACCATCCCTATACCTAGGCTGATTTATCTGCCTAGGGTTAGGGTTAGGGCTCAGCCAAGGGCAAGGATTTTTTTAAGCAGGAAGCCCTGAGTTCCAGGCTTACTGCATCTGCCAAAGGCATCCCAAAGGGAGCGCAGAAGTGCCACAACATGGCTGCTTTCACAGCTTTTTCCTTAGGAAGAACCCTAATACCCGGCTGATTTACCTTCCTAGGGTTACTGTTAGGCTTAGGCCTAGGACTTTTAAAACCAGGAAGCCCTGTGCTCCAGGCACACTGCAGCTGTGAAAGGCATCCCAAGGGGAGCGCAAAAGTGACACAACTTGGCTGCCTCCACTGCTATTTCCATGAGACCATCCCGAATCATAGGCTGATTTTCCTTCCTAGGCTTAAGGTTTGAGTTAGGCCTAGGGTTAGTGTTCTTTTAACCAGAAAGCCCTGAGTTCCAAGAACACAGCAGCTGCGAAGGACTACCCAAGAAGAGCGCAGAAGTGCCTCAACATGCCTGCCTCCACAGCTTTTTCCTTGGGGACGTCCCGAAACGAAGGCTGATTTAGAAGCCTCCAGTTTGGGCTAAAGTTGTGGTTTTTTAAACCAGGAAGCCCTGTGCTCCAAGCACACTGCAGCTGTGAAAGGCATCCCAAGGGGAGCGCAAAAGTGCCACAACATGGCTGTCTCCACAGCTTTTCCCTTGGGATAATTCCTAAACCCAGGCTGATTTAAATGACCAGTGTTACGGTTAGGGTTAGGGTTACGCCTAGGTGTAGAGCTTTTTAAACCAGCAAGCTCTGAGCTCCAGGCACACGGCAGCTGCGAAAGGCATCCCAAGGGGAGCACAAAAGTGCCAGAAAATGGCTGCCTCCACACGTTTTCATTGGCACCATTGCTAAGCCTAGGCTGAATCACCTGCCTCCAGTCTCAGCTAGGGACATGGTTTTTTAAACCAGGAAGCCCTGAGCTCCAGGCACTTGGCAGCTGTGAAAGGCATCCCAAGGGGAGTACAAAAGTGCAACAACATGGCAGCTTTCACAGCTTTTTCCTTGGCACCATCCCTATACCTAGGCTGATTTATCTGCCTAGGGTTAGGGTTAGGGCTCAGCCTAGGGCAAAGATTTTTTTAAGCAGGAAGCCCTGAGTTCCAGGCTTACTGCATCTGCCAAAGGCATCCCAAAGGGAGCGCAGAAGTGCCACAACATGGCTGCTTTCACAGCTTTTTCCTTAGGAAGAACCCTAATACCCGGCTGATTTACCTTCCTAGGGTTACTGTTAGGCTTAGGCCTAGGACTTTTAAAAGCAGGAAGCCCTGTGCTCCAGGCACACTGCAGCTGTGAAAGGCATCCCAAGGGGAGCGCAAAAGTGACACAACTTGGCTGCCTCCACTGCTATTTCCATGAGACCATCCCGAATCATAGGCTGATTTTCCTTCCTAGGCTTAAGGTTTGAGTTAGGCCTAGGGTTAGTGTTCTTTTAACCAGAAAGCCCTGAGTTCCAAGAACACAGCAGCTGCGAAGGACTACCCAAGAAGAGCGCAGAAGTGCCTCAACATGCCTGCCTCCACAGCTTTTTCCTTGGGGACGTCCCGAAACGAAGGCTGATTTAGAAGCCTCCAGTTTGGGCTAAAGTTGTGGTTTTTTACACCAGGAAGCCCTGTGCTCCAAGCACACTGCAGCTGTGAAAGGCATCCCAAGGGGAGCGCAAAAGTGCCACAACATGGCTGTCTCCACAGCTTTTCCCTTGGGATAATTCCTAAACCCAGGCTGATTTAAATGACCAGTGTTACGGTTAGGGTTAGGGTTACGCCTAGGTGTAGAGCTTTTTAAACCAGCAAGCTCTGAGCTCCAGGCACACGGCAGCTGCGAAAGGCATCCCAAGGGGAGCACAAAAGTGCCAGAAAATGGCTGCCTCCACACGTTTTCATTGGCACCATTGCTAAGCCTAGGCTGAATCACCTGCCTCCAGTCTCAGCTAGGGACATGGTTTTTTAAACCAGGAAGCCCTGAGCTCCAGGCACACGGCAGCTGTGAAAGGCATCCCAAGGGGAGTACAAAAGTGCAACAACATGGCAGCTTTCACAGCTTTTTCCTTGGCACCATCCCTATACCTAGGCTGATTTATCTGCCTAGGGTTAGGGTTAGGGCTCAGCCAAGGGCAAGGATTTTTTTAACCAGGAAGCCCTGAGTTCCAGGCTTACTGCATCTGCCAAAGGCATCCCAAAGGGAGCGCAGAAGTGCCACAACATGGCTGCTTTCACAGCTTTTTCCTTAGGAAGAACCCTAATACCCGGCTGATTTACCTTCCTAGGGTTACTGTTAGGCTTAGGCCTAGGACTTTTAAAACCAGGAAGCCCTGTGCTCCAGGCACACTGCAGCTGTGAAAGGCATCCCAAGGGGAGCGCAAAAGTGACACAACTTGGCTGCCTCCACTGCTATTTCCATGAGACCATCCCGAATCATAGGCTGATTTTCCTTCCTAGGCTTAAGGTTTGAGTTAGGCCTAGGGTTAGTGTTCTTTTAACCAGAAAGCCCTGAGTTCCAAGAACACAGCAGCTGCGAAGGACTACCCAAGAAGAGCGCAGAAGTGCCTCAACATGCCTGCCTCCACAGCTTTTTCCTTGGGGACGTCCCGAAACGAAGGCTGATTTAGAAGCCTCCAGTTTGGGCTAAAGTTGTGGTTTTTTAAACCAGGAAGCCCTGTGCTCCAAGCACACTGCAGCTGTGAAAGGCATCCCAAGGGGAGCGCAAAAGTGCCACAACATGGCTGTCTCCACAGCTTTTCCCTTGGGATAATTCCTAAACCCAGGCTGATTTAAATGACCAGTGTTACGGTTAGGGTTAGGGTTACGCCTAGGTGTAGAGCTTTTTAAACCAGCAAGCTCTGAGCTCCAGGCACACGGCAGCTGCGAAAGGCATCCCAAGGGGAGCACAAAAGTGCCAGAAAATGGCTGCCTCCACACGTTTTCATTGGCACCATTGCTAAGCCTAGGCTGAATCACCTGCCTCCAGTCTCAGCTAGGGACATGGTTTTTTAAACCAGGAAGCCCTGAGCTCCAGGCACACGGCAGCTGTGAAAGGCATCCCAAGGGGAGTACAAAAGTGCAACAACATGGCAGCTTTCACAGCTTTTTCCTTGGCACCATCCCTATACCTAGGCTGATTTATCTGCCTAGGGTTAGGGTTAGGGCTCAGCCTAGGGCTAGGATTTTTTTAAGCAGGAAGCCCTGAGTTCCAGGCTTACTGCATCTGCCAAAGGCATCCCAAAGGGAGCGCAGAAGTGCCACAACATGGCTGCTTTCACAGCTTTTTCCTTAGGAAGAACCCTAATACCCGGCTGATTTACCTTCCTAGGGTTACTGTTAGGCTTAGGCCTAGGACTTTTAAAACCAGGAAGCCCTGTGCTCCAGGCACACTGCAGCTGTGAAAGGCATCCCAAGGGGAGCGCAAAAGTGACACAACTTGGCTGCCTCCACTGCTATTTCCATGAGACCATCCCGAATCATAGGCTGATTTTCCTTCCTAGGCTTAAGGTTTGAGTTAGGCCTAGGGTTAGTGTTCTTTTAACCAGAAAGCCCTGAGTTCCAAGAACACAGCAGCTGCGAAGGACTACCCAAGAAGAGCGCAGAAGTGCCTCAACATGCCTGCCTCCACAGCTTTTTCCTTGGGGACGTCCCGAAACGAAGGCTGATTTAGAAGCCTCCAGTTTGGGCTAAAGTTGTGGTTTTTTACACCAGGAAGCCCTGTGCTCCAAGCACACTGCAGCTGTGAAAGGCATCCCAAGGGGAGCGCAAAAGTGCCACAACATGGCTGTCTCCACAGCTTTTCCCTTGGGATAATTCCTAAACCCAGGCTGATTTAAATGACCAGTGTTACGGTTAGGGTTAGGGTTACGCCTAGGTGTAGAGCTTTTTAAACCAGCAAGCTCTGAGCTCCAGGCACACGGCAGCTGCGAAAGGCATCCCAAGGGGAGCACAAAAGTGCCAGAAAATGGCTGCCTCCACACGTTTTCATTGGCACCATTGCTAAGCCTAGGCTGAATCACCTGCCTCCAGTCTCAGCTAGGGACATGGTTTTTTAAACCAGGAAGCCCTGAGCTCCAGGCACACGGCAGCTGTGAAAGGCATCCCAAGGGGAGTACAAAAGTGCAACAACATGGCAGCTTTCACAGCTTTTTCCTTGGCACCATCCCTATACCTAGGCTGATTTATCTGCCTAGGGTTAGGGTTAGGGCTCAGCCTAGGGCTAGGATTTTTTTAAGCAGGAAGCCCTGAGTTCCAGGCTTACTGCATCTGCCAAAGGCATCCCAAAGGGAGCGCAGAAGTGCCACAACATGGCTGCTTTCACAGCTTTTTCCTTAGGAAGAACCCTAATACCCGGCTGATTTACCTTCCTAGGGTTACTGTTAGGCTTAGGCCTAGGACTTTTAAAACCAGGAAGCCCTGTGCTCCAGGCACACTGCAGCTGTTAAAGGCATCCCAAGGGGAGCGCAAAAGTGACACAACTTGGCTGCCTCCACTGCTATTTCCATGAGACCATCCCGAATCATAGGCTGATTTTCCTTCCTAGGCTTAAGGTTTGAGTTAGGCCTAGGGTTAGTGTTCTTTTAACCAGAAAGCCCTGAGTTCCAAGAACACAGCAGCTGCGAAGGACTACCCAAGAAGAGCGCAGAAGTGCCTCAACATGCCTGCCTCCACAGCTTTTTCCTTGGGGACGTCCCGAAACGAAGGCTGATTTAGAAGCCTCCAGTTTGGGCTAAAGTTGTGGTTTTTTAAACCAGGAAGCCCTGTGCTCCAAGCACACTGCAGCTGTGAAAGGCATCCCAAGGGGAGCGCAAAAGTGCCACAACATGGCTGTCTCCACAGCTTTTCCCTTGGGATAATTCCTAAACCCAGGCTGATTTAAATGACCAGTGTTACGGTTAGGGTTAGGGTTACGCCTAGGTGTAGAGCTTTTTAAACCAGCAAGCTCTGAGCTCCAGGCACACGGCAGCTGCGAAAGGCATCCCAAGGGGAGCACAAAAGTGCCAGAAAATGGCTGCCTCCACACGTTTTCATTGGCACCATTGCTAAGCCTAGGCTGAATCACCTGCCTCCAGTCTCAGCTAGGGACATGGTTTTTTAAACCAGGAAGCCCTGAGCTCCAGGCACATGGCAGCTGTGAAAGGCATCCCAAGGGGAGTACAAAAGTGCAACAACATGGCAGCTTTCACAGCTTTTTCCTTGGCACCATCCCTATACCTAGGCTGATTTATCTGCCTACGGTTAGGGTTAGGGCTCAGCCAAGGGCAAGGATTTTTTTAAGCAGGAAGCCCTGAGTTCCAGGCTTACTGCATCTGCCAAAGGCATCCCAAAGGGAGCGCAGAAGTGCCACAACATGGCTGCTTTCACAGCTTTTTCCTTAGGAAGAACCCTAATACCCGGCTGATTTACCTTCCTAGGGTTACTGTTAGGCTTAGGCCTAGGACTTTTAAAACCAGGAAGCCCTGTGCTCCAGGCACACTGCAGCTGTTAAAGGCATCCCAAGGGGAGCGCAAAAGTGACACAACTTGGCTGCCTCCACTGCTATTTCCATGAGACCATCCCGAATCATAGGCTGATTTTCCTTCCTAGGCTTAAGGTTTGAGTTAGGCCTAGGGTTAGTGTTCTTTTAACCAGAAAGCCCTGAGTTCCAAGAACACAGCAGCTGCGAAGGACTACCCAAGAAGAGCGCAGAAGTGCCTCAACATGCCTGCCTCCACAGCTTTTTCCTTGGGGACGTCCCGAAACGAAGGCTGATTTAGAAGCCTCCAGTTTGGGCTAAAGTTGTGGTTTTTTACACCAGGAAGCCCTGTGCTCCAAGCACACTGAAGCTGTGAAAGGCATCCCAAGGGGAGCGCAAAAGTGCCACAACATGGCTGTCTCCACAGCTTTTCCCTTGGGATAATTCCTAAACCCAGGCTGATTTAAATGACCAGTGTTACGGTTAGGGTTAGGGTTACGCCTAGGTGTAGAGCTTTTTAAACCAGCAAGCTCTGAGCTCCAGGCACACGGCAGCTGCGAAAGGCATCCCAAGGGGAGCACAAAAGTGCCAGAAAATGGCTGCCTCCACACGTTTTCATTGGCACCATTGCTAAGCCTAGGCTGAATCACCTGCCTCCAGTCTCAGCTAGGGACATGGTTTTTTAAACCAGGAAGCCCTGAGCTCCAGGCACTTGGCAGCTGTGAAAGGCATCCCAAGGGGAGTACAAAAGTGCAACAACATGGCAGCTTTCACAGCTTTTTCCTTGGCACCATCCCTATACCTAGGCTGATTTATCTGCCTAGGGTTAGGGTTAGGGCTCAGCCAAGGGCAGGGATTTTTTTAAGCAGGAAGCCCTGAGTTCCAGGCTTACTGCATCTGCCAAAGGCATCCCAAAGGGAGCGCAGAAGTGCCACAACATGGCTGCTTTCACAGCTTTTTCCTTAGGAAGAACCCTAATACCCGGCTGATTTACCTTCCTAGGGTTACTGTTAGGCTTAGGCCTAGGACTTTTAAAACCAGGAAGCCCTGTGCTCCAGGCACACTGCAGCTGTGAAAGGCATCCCAAGGGGAGCGCAAAAGTGACACAACTTGGCTGCCTCCACTGCTATTTCCATGAGACCATCCCGAATCATAGGCTGATTTTCCTTCCTAGGCTTAAGGTTTGAGTTAGGCCTAGGGTTAGTGTTCTTTTAACCAGAAGGCCCTGAGTTCCAAGAACACAGCAGCTGCGAAGGACTACCCAAGAGGAGCGCAGAAGTGCCTCAACATGCCTGCCTCCACAGCTTTTTCCTTGGGGACGTCCCGAAACGAAGGCTGATTTAGAAGCCTCCAGTTTGGGCTAAAGTTGTGGTTTTTTAAACCAGGAAGCCCTGTGCTCCAAGCACACTGCAGCTGTGAAAGGCATCCCAAGGGGAGCGCAAAAGTGCCACAACATGGCTGTCTCCACAGCTTTTCCCTTGGGATAATTCCTAAACCCAGGCTGATTTAAATGACCAGTGTTACGGTTAGGGTTAGGGTTACGCCTAGGTGTAGAGCTTTTTAAACCAGCAAGCTCTGAGCTCCAGGCACACGGCAGCTGCGAAAGGCATCCCAAGGGGAGCACAAAAGTGCCAGAAAATGGCTGCCTCCACACGTTTTCATTGGCACCATTGCTAAGCCTAGGCTGAATCACCTGCCTCCAGTCTCAGCTAGGGACATGGTTTTTTAAACCAGGAAGCCCTGAGCTCCAGGCACACGGCAGCTGTGAAAGGCATCCCAAGGGGAGTACAAAAGTGCAACAACATGGCAGCTTTCACAGCTTTTTCCTTGGCACCATCCCTATACCTAGGCTGATTTATCTGCCTAGGGTTAGGGTTAGGGCTCAGCCTAGGGCTAGGATTTTTTTAAGCAGGAAGCCCTGAGTTCCAGGCTTACTGCATCTGCCAAAGGCATCCCAAAGGGAGCGCAGAAGTGCCACAACATGGCTGCTTTCACAGCTTTTTCCTTAGGAAGAACCCTAATACCCGGCTGATTTACCTTCCTAGGGTTACTGTTAGGCTTAGGCCTAGGACTTTTAAAACCAGGAAGCCCTGTGCTCCAGGCACACTGCAGCTGTGAAAGGCATCCCAAGGGGAGCGCAAAAGTGACACAACTTGGCTGCCTCCACTGCTATTTCCATGAGACCATCCCGAATCATAGGCTGATTTTCCTTCCTAGGCTTAAGGTTTGAGTTAGGCCTAGGGTTAGTGTTCTTTTAACCAGAAAGCCCTGAGTTCCAAGAACACAGCAGCTGCGAAGGACTACCCAAGAAGAGCGCAGAAGTGCCTCAACATGCCTGCCTCCACAGCTTTTTCCTTGGGGACGTCCCGAAACGAAGGCTGATTTAGAAGCCTCCAGTTTGGGCTAAAGTTGTGGTTTTTTACACATGGAAGCCCTGTGCTCCAAGCACACTGCAGCTGTGAAAGCCATCCCAAGGGGAGCGCAAAAGTGCCACAACATGGCTGTCTCCACAGCTTTTCCCTTGGGATAATTCCTAAACCCAGGCTGATTTAAATGACCAGTGTTACGGTTAGGGTTAGGGTTACGCCTAGGTGTAGAGCTTTTTAAACCAGCAAGCTCTGAGCTCCAGGCACACGGCAGCTGCGAAAGGCATCCCAAGGGGAGCACAAAAGTGCCAGAAAATGGCTGCCTCCACACGTTTTCATTGGCACCATTGCTAAGCCTAGGCTGAATCACCTGCCTCCAGTCTCAGCGAGAGACATGGTTTTTTAAACCAGGAAGCCCTGAGCTCCAGGCACACGGCAGCTGTGAAAGGCATCCCAAGGGGAGTACAAAAGTGCAACAACATGGCAGCTTTCACAGCTTTTTCCTTGGCACCATCCCTATACCTAGGCTGATTTATCTGCCTAGGGTTAGGGTTAGGGCTCAGCCTAGGGCTAGGATTTTTTTAAGCAGGAAGCCCTGAGTTCCAGGCTTACTGCATCTGCCAAAGGCATCCCAAAGGGAGCGCAGAAGTGCCACAACATGGCTGCTTTCACAGCTTTTTCCTTAGGAAGAACCCTAATACCCGGCTGATTTACCTTCCTAGGGTTACTGTTAGGCTTAGGCCTAGGACTTTTAAAACCAGGAAGCCCTGTGCTCCAGGCACACTGCAGCTGTGAAAGGCATCCCAAGGGGAGCGCAAAAGTGACACAACTTGGCTGCCTCCACTGCTATTTCCATGAGACCATCCCGAATCATAGGCTGATTTTCCTTCCTAGGCTTAAGGTTTGAGTTAGGCCTAGGGTTAGTGTTCTTTTAACCAGAAAGCCCTGAGTTCCAAGAACACAGCACCTGCGAAGGACTACCCAAGAAGAGCGCAGAAGTGCCTCAACATGCCTGCCTCCACAGCTTTTTCCTTGGGGACGTCCCGAAACGAAGGCTGATTTAGAAGCCTCCAGTTTGGGCTAAAGTTGTGGTTTTTTAAACCAGGAAGCCCTGTGCTCCAAGCACACTGCAGCTGTGAAAGGCATCCCAAGGGGAGCGCAAAAGTGCCACAACATGGCTGTCTCCACAGCTTTTCCCTTGGGATAATTCCTAAACCCAGGCTGATTTAAATGACCAGTGTTACGGTTAGGGTTAGGGTTACGCCTAGGTGTAGAGCTTTTTAAACCAGCAAGCTCTGAGCTCCAGGCACACGGCAGCTGCGAAAGGCATCCCAAGGGGAGCACAAAAGTGCCAGAAAATGGCTGCCTCCACACGTTTTCATTGGCACCATTGCTAAGCCTAGGCTGAATCACCTGCCTCCAGTCTCAGCTAGGGACATGGTTTTTTAAACCAGGAAGCCCTGAGCTCCAGGCACATGGCAGCTGTGAAAGGCATCCCAAGGGGAGTACAAAAGTGCAACAACATGGCAGCTTTCACAGCTTTTTCCTTGGCACCATCCCTATACCTAGGCTGATTTATCTGCCTACGGTTAGGGTTAGGGCTCAGCCAAGGGCAAGGATTTTTTTAAGCAGGAAGCCCTGAGTTCCAGGCTTACTGCATCTGCCAAAGGCATCCCAAAGGGAGCGCAGAAGTGCCACAACATGGCTGCTTTCACAGCTTTTTCCTTAGGAAGAACCCTAATACCCGGCTGATTTACCTTCCTAGGGTTACTGTTAGGCTTAGGCCTAGGACTTTTAAAACCAGGAAGCCCTGTGCTCCAGGCACACTGCAGCTGTTAAAGGCATCCCAAGGGGAGCGCAAAAGTGACACAACTTGGCTGCCTCCACTGCTATTTCCATGAGACCATCCCGAATCATAGGCTGATTTTCCTTCCTAGGCTTAAGGTTTGAGTTAGGCCTAGGGTTAGTGTTCTTTTAACCAGAAAGCCCTGAGTTCCAAGAACACAGCAGCTGCGAAGGACTACCCAAGAAGAGCGCAGAAGTGCCTCAACATGCCTGCCTCCACAGCTTTTTCCTTGGGGACGTCCCGAAACGAAGGCTGATTTCGAAGCCTCCAGTTTGGGCTAAAGTTGTGGTTTTTTACACCAGGAAGCCCTGTGCTCCAAGCACACTGCAGCTGTGAAAGGCATCCCAAGGGGAGCGCAAAAGTGCCACAACATGGCTGTCTCCACAGCTTTTCCCTTGGGATAATTCCTAAACCCAGGCTGATTTAAATGACCAGTGTTACGGTTAGGGTTAGGGTTACGCCTAGGTGTAGAGCTTTTTAAACCAGCAAGCTCTGAGCTCCAGGCACACGGCAGCTGCGAAAGGCATCCCAAGGGGAGCACAAAAGTGCCAGAAAATGGCTGCCTCCACACGTTTTCATTGGCACCATTGCTAAGCCTAGGCTGAATCACCTGCCTCCAGTCTCAGCTAGGGACATGGTTTTTTAAACCAGGAAGCCCTGAGCTCCAGGCACTTGGCAGCTGTGAAAGGCATCCCAAGGGGAGTACAAAAGTGCAACAACATGGCAGCTTTCACAGCTTTTTCCTTGGCACCATCCCTATACCTAGGCTGATTTATCTGCCTAGGGTTAGGGTTAGGGCTCAGCCAAGGGCAGGGATATTTTTAAGCAGGAAGCCCTGAGTTCCAGGCTTACTGCATCTGCCAAAGGCATCCCAAAGGGAGCGCAGAAGTGCCACAACATGGCTGCTTTCACAGCTTTTTCCTTAGGAAGAACCCTAATACCCGGCTGATTTACCTTCCTAGGGTTACTGTTAGGCTTAGGCCTAGGACTTTTAAAACCAGGAAGCCCTGTGCTCCAGGCACACTGCAGCTGTGAAAGGCATCCCAAGGGGAGCGCAAAAGTGACACAACTTGGCTGCCTCCACTGCTATTTCCATGAGACCATCCCGAATCATAGGCTGATTTTCCTTCCTAGGCTTAAGGTTTGAGTTAGGCCTAGGGTTAGTGTTCTTTTAACCAGAAAGCCCTGAGTTCCAAGAACACAGCAGCTGCGAAGGAGTACCCAAGAAGAGCGCAGAAGTGCCTCAACATGCCTGCCTCCACAGCTTTTTCCTTGGGGACGTCCCGAAACGAAGGCTGATTTAGAAGCCTCCAGTTTGGGCTAAAGTTGTGGTTTTTTAAACCAGGAAGCCCTGTGCTCCAAGCACACTGCAGCTGTGAAAGGCATCCCAAGGGGAGCGCAAAAGTGCCACAACATGGCTGTCTCCACAGCTTTTCCCTTGGGATAATTCCTAAACCCAGGCTGATTTAAATGACCAGTGTTACGGTTAGGGTTAGGGTTACACCTAGGTGTAGAGCTTTTTAAACCAGCAAGCTCTGAGCTCCAGGCACACGGCAGCTGCGAAAGGCATCCCAAGGGGAGCACAAAAGTGCCAGAAAATGGCTGCCTCCACACGTTTTCATTGGCACCATTGCTAAGCCTAGGCTGAATCACCTGCCTCCAGTCTCAGCTAGGGACATGGTTTTTTAAACCAGGAAGCCCTGAGCTCCAGGCACACGGCAGCTGTGAAAGGCATCCCAAGGGGAGTACAAAAGTGCAACAACATGGCAGCTTTCACAGCTTTTTCCTTGGCACCATCCCTATACCTAGGCTGATTTATCTGCCTAGGGTTAGGGTTAGGGCTCAGCCAAGGGCAAGGATTTTTTTAAGCAGGAAGCCCTGAGTTCCAGGCTTACTGCATCTGCCAAAGGCATCCCAAAGGGAGCGCAGAAGTGCCACAACATGGCTGCTTTCACAGCTTTTTCCTTAGGAAGAACCCTAATACCCGGCTGATTTACCTTCCTAGGGTTACTGTTAGGCTTAGGCCTAGGACTTTTAAAACCAGGAAGCCCTGTGCTCCAGGCACACTGCAGCTGTTAAAGGCATCCCAAGGGGAGCGCAAAAGTGACACAACTTGGCTGCCTCCACTGCTATTTCCATGAGACCATCCCGAATCATAGGCTGATTTTCCTTCCTAGGCTTAAGGTTTGAGTTAGGCCTAGGGTTAGTGTTCTTTTAACCAGAAAGCCCTGAGTTCCAAGAACACAGCAGCTGCGAAGGACTACCCAAGAAGAGCGCAGAAGTGCCTCAACATGCCTGCCTCCACAGCTTTTTCCTTGGGGACGTCCCGAAACGAAGGCTGATTTAGAAGCCTCCAGTTTGGGCTAAAGTTGTGGTTTTTTACACCAGGAAGCCCTGTGCTCCAAGCACACTGCAGCTGTGAAAGGCATCCCAAGGGGAGCGCAAAAGTGCCACAACATGGCTGTCTCCACAGCTTTTCCCTTGGGATAATTCCTAAACCCAGGCTGATTTAAATGACCAGTGTTACGGTTAGGGTTAGGGTTACGCCTAGGTGTAGAGCTTTTTAAACCAGCAAGCTCTGAGCTCCAGGCACACGGCAGCTGCGAAATGCATCCCAAGGGGAGCACAAAAGTGCCAGAAAATGGCTGCCTCCACACGTTTTCATTGGCACCATTGCTAAGCCTAGGCTGAATCACCTGCCTCCAGTCTCAGCTAGGGACATGGTTTTTTAAACCAGGAAGCCCTGAGCTCCAGGCACTTGGCAGCTGTGAAAGGCATCCCAAGGGGAGTACAAAAGTGCAACAACATGGCAGCTTTCACAGCTTTTTCCTTGGCACCATCCCTATACCTAGGCTGATTTATCTGCCTAGGGTTAGGGTTAGGGCTCAGCCAAGGGCTGGGATTTTTTTAAGCAGGAAGCCCTGAGTTCCAGGCTTACTGCATCTGCCAAAGGCATCCCAAAGGGAGCGCAGAAGTGCCACAACATGGCTGCTTTCACAGCTTTTTCCTTAGGAAGAACCCTAATACCCGGCTGATTTACCTTCCTAGGGTTACTGTTAGGCTTAGGCCTAGGACTTTTAAAACCAGGAAGCCCTGTGCTCCAGGCACACTGCAGCTGTGAAAGGCATCCCAAGGGGAGCGCAAAAGTGACACAACTTGGCTGCCTCAACTGCTATTTCCATGAGACCATCCCGAATCATAGGCTGATTTTCCTTCCTAGGCTTAAGGTTTGAGTTAGGCCTAGGGTTAGTGTTCTTTTAACCAGAAAGCCCTGAGTTCCAAGAACACAGCAGCTGCGAAGGAGTACCCAAGAAGAGCGCAGAAGTGCCTCAACATGCCTGCCTCCACAGCTTTTTCCTTGGGGACGTCCCGAAACAAAGGCTGATTTAGAAGCCTCCAGTTTGGGCTAAAGTTGTGGTTTTGTAAACCTGGAAGCCCTGTGCTCCAAGCACACTGCAGCTGTGAAAGGCATCCCAAGGGGAGCGCAAAAGTGCCACAACATGGCTGTCTCCACAGCTTTTCCCTTGGGATAATTCCTAAACCCAGGCTGATTTAAATGACCAGTGTTACGGTTAGGGTTAGGGTTACACCTAGGTGTAGAGCTTTTTAAACCAGCAAGCTCTGAGCTCCAGGCACACGGCAGCTGCGAAAGGCATCCCAAGGGGAGCACAAAAGTGCCAGAAAATGGCTGCCTCCACACGTTTTCATTGGCACCATTGCTAAGCCTAGGCTGAATCACCTGCCTCCAGTCTCAGCTAGGGACATGGTTTTTTAAACCAGGAAGCCCTGAGCTCCAGGCACACGGCAGCTGTGAAAGGCATCCCAAGGGGAGTACAAAAGTGCAACAACATGGCAGCTTTCACAGCTTTTTCCTTGGCACCATCCCTATACCTAGGCTGATTTATCTGCCTAGGGTTAGGGTTAGGGCTCAGCCAAGGGCAGGGATTTTTTTAAGCAGGAAGCCCTGAGTTCCAGGCTTACTGCATCTGCCAAAGGCATCCCAAAGGGAGCGCAGAAGTGCCACAACATGGCTGCTTTCACAGCTTTTTCCTTAGGAAGAACCCTAATACCCGGCTGATTTACCTTCCTAGGGTTACTGTTAGGCTTAGGCCTAGGACTTTTAAAACCAGGAAGCCCTGTGCTCCAGGCACACTGCAGCTGTGAAAGGCATCCCAAGGGGAGCGCAAAAGTGACACAACTTGGCTGCCTCCACTGCTATTTCCATGAGACCATCCCGAATCATAGGCTGATTTTCCTTCCTAGGCTTAAGGTTTGAGTTAGGCCTAGGGTTAGTGTTCTTTTAACCAGAAAGCCCTGAGTTCCAAGAACACAGCAGCTGCGAAGGACTACCCAAGAAGAGCGCAGAAGTGCCTCAACATGCCTGCCTCCACAGCTTTTTCCTTGGGGACGTCCCGAAACGAAGGCTGATTTAGAAGCCTCCAGTTTGGGCTAAAGTTGTGGTTTTTTAAACCAGGAAGCCCTGTGCTCCAAGCACACTGCAGCTGTGAAAGGCATCCCAAGGGGAGCGCAAAAGTGCCACAACATGGCTGTCTCCACAGCTTTTCCCTTGGGATAATTCCTAAACCCAGGCTGATTTAAATGACCAGTGTTACGGTTAGGGTTAGGGTTACGCCTAGGTGTAGAGCTTTTTAAACCAGCAAGCTCTGAGCTCCAGGCACACGGCAGCTGCGAAAGGCATCCCAAGGGGAGCACAAAAGTGCCAGAAAATGGCTGCCTCCACACGTTTTCATTGGCACCATTGCTAAGCCTAGGCTGAATCACCTGCCTCCAGTCTCAGCTAGGGACATGGATTTTTAAACCAGGAAGCCCTGAGCTCCAGGCACTTGGCAGCTGTGAAAGGCATCCCAAGGGGAGTACAAAAGTGCAACAACATGGCAGCTTTCACAGCTTTTTCCTTGGCACCATCCCTATACCTAGGCTGATTTATCTGCCTAGGGTTAGGGTTAGGGCTCAGCCAAGGGCAAGGATTTTTTTAAGCAGGAAGCCCTGAGTTCCAGGCTTACTGCATCTGCCAAAGGCATCCCAAAGGGAGCGCAGAAGTGCCACAACATGGCTGCTTTCACAGCTTTTTCCTTAGGAAGAACCCTAATACCCGGCTGATTTACCTTCCTAGGGTTACTGTTAGGCTTAGGCCTAGGACTTTTAAAACCAGGAAGCCCTGTGCTCCAGGCACACTGCAGCTGTTAAAGGCATCCCAAGGGGAGCGCAAAAGTGACACAACTTGGCTGCCTCCACTGCTATTTCCATGAGACCATCCCGAATCATAGGCTGATTTTCCTTCCTAGGCTTAAGGTTTGAGTTAGGCCTAGGGTTAGTGTTCTTTTAACCAGAAGGCCCTGAGTTCCAAGAACACAGCAGCTGCGAAGGACTACCCAAGAAGAGCGCAGAAGTGCCTCAACATGCCTGCCTCCACAGCTTTTTCCTTGGGGACGTCCCGAAACGAAGGCTGATTTAGAAGCCTCCAGTTTGGGCTAAAGTTGTGGTTTTTTAAACCAGGAAGCCCTGTGCTCCAAGCACACTGCAGCTGTGAAAGGCATCCCAAGGGGAGCGCAAAAGTGCCACAACATGGCTGTCTCCACAGCTTTTCCCTTGGGATAATTCCTAAACCCAGGCTGCTTTAAATGACCAGTGTTACGGTTAGGGTTAGGGTTACGCCTAGGTGTAGAGCTTTTTAAACCAGCAAGCTCTGAGCTCCAGGCACACGGCAGCTGCGAAATGCATCCCAAGGGGAGCACAAAAGTGCCAGAAAATGGCTGCCTCCACACGTTTTCATTGGCACCATTGCTAAGCCTAGGCTGAATCACCTGCCTCCAGTCTCAGCTAGGGACATGGTTTTTTAAACCAGGAAGCCCTGAGCTCCAGGCACACGGCAGCTGTGATAGTCATCCCAGTGGGTGTAAAAAAGTGCAACAACATGGCAGCTTTCACAGCTTTTTCCTTGGCACCATCCCTATACCTAGGCTGATTTATCTGCCTAGGGTTAGGGTTAGGGCTAAGCCAAGGGCTAGGATTTTTTTAACCAGGAAGCCCTGAGTTCCAGGCTTACTGCATCTGCCAAAGGCATCCCAAAGGGAGCGCAGAAGTGCCACAACATGGCTGCTTTCACAGCTTTTTCCTTAGGAAGTACCCTAATACCCGGCTGATTTACCTTCCTAGGGTTACTGTTAGGCTTAGGCCTAGGACTTTTAAAACCAGGAAGCCCTGTGCTCCAGGCACACTGCAGCTGTGAAAGGCATCCCAAGGGGAGCGCAAAAGTGACACAACTTGGCTGCCTCCACTGCTATTTCCATGAGACCATCCCGAATCATAGGCTGATTTTCCTTCCTAGGCTTAAGGTTTGAGTTAGGCCTAGGGTTAGTGTTCTTTTAACCAGAAGGCCCTGAGTTCCAAGAACACAGCAGCTGCGAAGGACTACCCAAGAAGAGCGCAGAAGTGCCTCAACATGCCTGCCTCCACAGCTTTTTCCTTGGGGACGTCCCGAAACGAAGGCTGATTTAGAAGCCTCCAGTTTGGGCTAAAGTTGTGGTTTTTTAAACCAGGAAGCCCTGTGCTCCAAGCACACTGCAGCTGTGAAAGGCATCCCAAGGGGAGCGCAAAAGTGCCACAACATGGCTGTCTCCACAGCTTTTCCCTTGGGATAATTCCTAAACCCAGGCTGACTTAAATGACCAGTGTTACGGTTAGGGTTAGGGTTACGCCTAGGTGTAGAGCTTTTTAAACCAGCAAGCTCTGAGCTCCAGGCACACGGCAGCTGCGAAAGGCATCCCAAGGGGAGCACAAAAGTGCCAGAAAATGGCTGCCTCCACACGTTTTCATTGGCACCATTGCTAAGCCTAGGCTGAATCACCTGCCTCCAGTCTCAGCTAGGGACATTGTTTTTTAAACCAGGAAGCCCTGAGCTCCATGCACTTGGCAGCTGTGAAAGGCATCCCAAGGGGAGTACAAAAGTGCAACAACATGGCAGCTTTCACAGCTTTTTCCTTGGCACCATCCCTATACCTAGGCTGATTTATCTGCCTAGGGTTAGGGTTAGGGCTAAGCCAAGGGCAAGGATTTTTTTAACCAGGAAGCCCTGAGTTCCAGGCTTACTGCATCTGCCAAAGGCATCCCAAAGGGAGCGCAGAAGTGCCACAACATGGCTGCTTTCACAGCTTTTTCCTTAGGAAGAACCCTAATACCCGGCTGATTTACCTTCCTAGGGTTACTGTTAGGCTTAGGCCTAGGACTTTTAAAACCAGGAAGCCCTGTGCTCCAGGCACACTGCAGCTGTTAAAGGCATCCCAAGGGGAGCGCAAAAGTGACACAACTTGGCTGCCTCCACTGCTATTTCCATGAGACCATCCCGAATCATAGGCTGATTTTCCTTCCTAGGCTTAAGGTTTGAGTTAGGCCTAGGGTTAGTGTTCTTTTAACCAGAAAGCCCTGAGTTCCAAGAACACAGCAGCTGCGAAGGACTACCCAAGAAGAGCGCAGAAGTGCCTCAACATGCCTGCCTCCACAGCTTTTTCCTTGGGGACGTCCCGAAACGAAGGCTGATTTAGAAGCCTCCAGTTTGGGCTAAAGTTGTGGTTTTTTACACCAGGAAGCCCTGTGCTCCAAGCACACTGCAGCTGTGAAAGGCATCCCAAGGGGAGCGCAAAAGTGCCACAACATGGCTGTCTCCACAGCTTTTCCCTTGGGATAATTCCTAAACCCAGGCTGATTTAAATGACCAGTGTTACGGTTAGGGTTACGCCTAGGTGTAGAGCTTTTTAAACCAGCAAGCTCTGAGCTCCAGGCACACGGCAGCTGCGAAAGGCATCCCAAGGGGAGCACAAAAGTGCCAGAAAATGGCTGCCTCCACACGTTTTCATTGGCACCATTGCTAAGCCTAGGCTGAATCACCTGCCTCCAGTCTCAGCTAGGGACATGGTTTTTTAAACCAGGAAGCCCTGAGCTCCAGGCACACGGCAGCTGTGAAAGGCATCCCAAGGGGAGTACAAAAGTGCAACAACATGGCAGCTTTCACAGCTTTTTCCTTGGCACCATCCCTATACCTAGGCTGATTTATCTGCCTAGGGTTAGGGTTAGGGCTCAGCCAAGGGCAAGGATTTTTTTAACCAGGAAGCCCTGAGTTCCAGGCTTACTGCATCTGCCAAAGGCATCCCAAAGGGAGCGCAGAAGTGCCACAACATGGCTGCTTTCACAGCTTTTTCCTTAGGAAGAACCCTAATACCCGGCTGATTTACCTTCCTAGGGTTACTGTTAGGCTTAGGCCTAGGACTTTTAAAACCAGGAAGCCCTGTGCTCCAGGCACACTGCAGCTGTTAAAGGCATCCCAAGGGGAGCGCAAAAGTGACACAACTTGGCTGCCTCCACTGCTATTTCCATGAGACCATCCCGAATCATAGGCTGATTTTCCTTCCTAGGCTTAAGGTTTGAGTTAGGCCTAGGGTTAGTGTTCTTTTAACCAGAAAGCCCTGAGTTCCAAGAACACAGCAGCTGCGAAGGACTACCCAAGAAGAGCGCAGAAGTGCCTCAACATGCCTGCCTCCACAGCTTTTTCCTTGGGGACGTCCCGAAACGAAGGCTGATTTAGAAGCCTCCAGTTTGGGCTAAAGTTGTGGTTTTTTAAACCAGGAAGCCCTGTGCTCCAAGCACACTGCAGCTGTGAAAGGCATCCCAAGGGGAGCGCAAAAGTGCCACAACATGGCTGTCTCCACAGCTTTTCCCTTGGGATAATTCCTAAACCCAGGCTGATTTAAATGACCAGTGTTACGGTTAGGGTTAGGGTTACGCCTAGGTGTAGAGCTTTTTAAACCAGCAAGCTCTGAGCTCCAGGCACACGGCAGCTGCGAAAGGCATCCCAAGGGGAGCACAAAAGTGCCAGAAAATGGCTGCCTCCACACGTTTTCATTGGCACCATTGCTAAGCCTAGGCTGAATCACCTGCCTCCAGTCTCAGCTAGGGACATGGTTTTTTAAACCAGGAAGCCCTGAGCTCCAGGCACACGGCAGCTGTGAAAGGCATCCCAAGGGGAGTACAAAAGTGCAACAACATGGCAGCTTTCACAGCTTTTTCCTTGGCACCATCCCTATACCTAGGCTGATTTATCTGCCTAGGGTTAGGGTTAGGGCTCAGCCTAGGGCTAGGATTTTTTTAAGCAGGAAGCCCTGAGTTCCAGGCTTACTGCATCTGCCAAAGGCATCCCAAAGGGAGCGCAGAAGTGCCACAACATGGCTGCTTTCACAGCTTTTTCCTTAGGAAGAACCCTAATACCCGGCTGATTTACCTTCCTAGGGTTACTGTTAGGCTTAGGCCTAGGACTTTTAAAACCAGGAAGCCCTGTGCTCCAGGCACACTGCAGCTGTTAAAGGCATCCCAAGGGGAGCGCAAAAGTGACACAACTTGCCTGCCTCCACTGCTATTTCCATGAGACCATCCCGAATCATAGGCTGATTTTCCTTCCTAGGCTTAAGGTTTGAGTTAGGCCTAAGGTTAGTGTTCTTTTAACCAGAAAGCCCTGAGTTCCAAGAACACAGCAGCTGCGAAGGACTACCCAAGAAGAGTGCAGAAGTGCCTCAACATGCCTGCCTCCACAGCTTTTTCCTTGGGGACGTCCCGAAACGAAGGCTGATTTAGAAGCCTCCAGTTTGGGCTAAAGTTGTGGTTTTTTAAACCAGGAAGCCCTGTGCTCCAAGCACACTGCAGCTGTGAAAGGCATCCCAAGGGGAGCGCAAAAGTGCCACAACATGGCTGTCTCCACAGCTTTTCCGTTGGGATAATTCCTAAACCCAGGCTGATTTAAATGACCAGTGTTACGGTTAGGGTTAGGGTTACGCCTAGGTGTAGAGCTTTTTAAACCAGCAAGCTCTGAGCTCCAGGCACACGGCAGCTGCGAAAGGCATCCCAAGGGGAGCACAAAAGTGCCAGAAAATGGCTGCCTCCACACGTTTTCATTGGCACCATTGCTAAGCCTAGGCTGAATCACCTGCCTCCAGTCTCAGCTAGGGACATGGTTTTTTAAACCAGGAAGCCCTGAGCTCCAGGCACACGGCAGCTGTGAAAGGCATCCCAAGGGGAGTACAAAAGTGCAACAACATGGCAGCTTTCACAGCTTTTTCCTTGGCACCATCCCTATACCTAGGCTGATTTATCTGCCTAGGGTTAGGGTTAGGGCTCAGCCAAGGGCAAGGATTTTTTTAAGCAGGAAGCCCTGAGTTCCAGGCTTACTGCATCTGCCAAAGGCATCCCAAAGGGAGCGCAGAAGTGCCACAACATGGCTGCTTTCACAGCTTTTTCCTTAGGAAGAACCCTAATACCCGGCTGATTTACCTTCCTAGGGTTACTGTTAGGCTTAGGCCTAGGACTTTTAAAACCAGGAAGCCCTGTGCTCCAGGCACACTGCAGCTGTTAAAGGCATCCCAAGGGGAGCGCAAAAGTGACACAACTTGGCTGCCTCCACTGCTATTTCCATGAGACCATCCCGAATCATAGGCTGATTTTCCTTCCTAGGCTTAAGGTTTGAGTTAGGCCTAGGGTTAGTGTTCTTTTAACCAGAAAGCCCTGAGTTCCAAGAACACAGCAGCTGCGAAGGACTACCCAAGAAGAGCGCAGAAGTGCCTCAACATGCCTGCCTCCACAGCTTTTTCCTTGGGGACGTCCCGAAACGAAGGCTGATTTAGAAGCCTCCAGTTTGGGCTAAAGTTGTGGTTTTTTAAACCAGGAAGCCCTGTGCTCCAAGCACACTGCAGCTGTGAAAGGCATCCCAAGGGGAGCGCAAAAGTGCCACAACATGGCTGTCTCCACAGCTTTTCCCTTGGGATAATTCCTAAACCCAGGCTGATTTAAATGACCAGTGTTACGGTTAGGGTTAGGATTACGCCTAGGTGTAGAGCTTTTTAAACCAGCAAGCTCTGAGCTCCAGGCACACGGCAGCTGCGAAAGGCATCCCAAGGGGAGCACAAAAGTGCCAGAAAATGGCTGCCTCCACACGTTTTCATTGGCACCATTGCTAAGCCTAGGCTGAATCACCTGCCTCCAGTCTCAGCTAGGGACATGGTTTTTTAAACCAGGAAGCCCTGAGCTCCAGGCACTTGGCAGCTGTGAAAGGCATCCCAAGGGGAGTACAAAAGTGCAACAACATGGCAGCTTTCACAGCTTTTTCCTTGGCACCATCCCTATACCTAGGCTGATTTATCTGCCTAGGGTTAGGGTTAGGGCTCAGCCTAGGGCTAGGATTTTTTTAAGCAGGAAGCCCTGAGTTCCAGGCTTACTGCATCTGCCAAAGGCATCCCAAAGGGAGCGCAGAAGTGCCACAACATGGCTGCTTTCACAGCTTTTTCCTTAGGAAGAACCCTAATACCCGGCTGATTTACCTTCCTAGGGTTACTGTTAGGCTTAGGCCTAGGACTTTTAAAACCAGGAAGCCCTGTGCTCCAGGCACACTGCAGCTGTTAAAGGCATCCCAAGGGGAGCGCAAAAGTGACACAACTTGGCTGCCTCCACTGCTATTTCCATGAGACCATCCCGAATCATAGGCTGATTTTCCTTCCTAGGCTTAAGGTTTGAGTTAGGCCTAGGGTTAGTGTTCTTTTAACCAGAAAGCCCTGAGTTCCAAGAACACAGCAGCTGCGAAGGACTACCCAAGAAGAGCGCAGAAGTGCCTCAACATGCCTGCCTCCACAGCTTTTTCCTTGGGGACGTCCCGAAACGAAGGCTGATTTAGAAGCCTCCAGTTTGGGCTAAAGTTGTGGTTTTTTAAACCAGGAAGCCCTGTGCTCCAAGCACACTGCAGCTGTGAAAGGCATCCCAAGGGGAGCGCAAAAGTGCCACAACATGGCTGTCTCCACAGCTTTTCCCTTGGGATAATTCCTAAACCCAGGCTGATTTAAATGACCAGTGTTACGGTTAGGGTTAGGGTTACGCCTAGGTGTAGAGCTTTTTAAACCAGCAAGCTCTGAGCTCCAGGCACACGGCAGCTGCGAAAGGCATCCCAAGGGGAGCACAAAAGTGCCAGAAAATGGCTGCCTCCACACGTTTTCATTGGCACCATTGCTAAGCCTAGGCTGAATCACCTGCCTCCAGTCTCAGCTAGGGACATGGTTTTTTAAACCAGGAAGCCCTGAGTTCCAGGCTTACTGCATCTGCCAAAGGCATCCCAAAGGGAGCGCAGAAGTGCCACAACATGGCTGCTTTCACAGCTTTTTCCTTAGGAAGAACCCTAATACCCGGCTGATTTACCTTCCTAGGGTTACTGTTAGGCTTAGGCCTAGGACTTTTAAAACCAGGAAGCCCTGTGCTCCAGGCACACTGCAGCTGTTAAAGGCATCCCAAGGGGAGCGCAAAAGTGACACAACTTGGCTGCCTCCACTGCTATTTCCATGAGACCATCCCGAATCATAGGCTGATTTTCCTTCCTAGGCTTAAGGTTTGAGTTAGGCCTAGGGTTAGTGTTCTTTTAACCAGAAAGCCCTGAGTTCCAAGAACACAGCAGCTGCGAAGGACTACCCAAGAAGAGCGCAGAAGTGCCTCAACATGCCTGCCTCCACAGCTTTTTCCTTGGGGACGTCCCGAAACGAAGGCTGATTTAGAAGCCTCCAGTTTGGGCTAAAGTTGTGGTTTTTTAAACCAGGAAGCCCTGTGCTCCAAGCACACTGCAGCTGTGAAAGGCATCCCAAGGGGAGCGCAAAAGTGCCACAACATGGCTGTCTCCACAGCTTTTCCCTTGGGATAATTCCTAAACCCAGGCTGATTTAAATGACCAGTGTTACGGTTAGGGTTAGGGTTACGCCTAGGTGTAGAGCTTTTTAAACCAGCAAGCTCTGAGCTCCAGGCACACGGCAGCTGCGAAAGGCATCCCAAGGGGAGCACAAAAGTGCCAGAAAATGGCTGCCTCCACACGTTTTCATTGGCACCATTGCTAAGCCTAGGCTGAATCACCTGCCTCCAGTCTCAGCTAGAGACATGGTTTTTTAAACCAGGAAGCCCTGAGCTCCAGGCACACGGCAGCTGTGAAAGGCATCCCAAGGGGAGTACAAAAGTGCAACAACATGGCAGCTTTCACAGCTTTTTCCTTGGCACCATCCCTATACCTAGGCTGATTTATCTGCCTAGGGTTAGGGTTAGGGCTCAGCCTAGGGCTAGGATTTTTTTAACCAGGAAGCCCTGAGTTCCAGGCTTACTGCATCTGCCAAAGGCATCCCAAAGGGAGCGCAGAAGTGCCACAACATGGCTGCTTTCACAGCTTTTTCCTTAGGAAGAACCCTAATACCCGGCTGATTTACCTTCCTAGGGTTACTGTTAGGCTTAGGCCTAGGACTTTTAAAACCAGGAAGCCCTGTGCTCCAGGCACACTGCAGCTGTTAAAGGCATCCCAAGGGGAGCGCAAAAGTGACACAACTTGCCTGCCTCCACTGCTATTTCCATGAGACCATCCCGAATCATAGGCTGATTTTCCTTCCTAGGCTTAAGGTTTGAGTTAGGCCTAGGGTTAGTGTTCTTTTAACCAGAAGGCCCTGAGTTCCAAGAACACAGCAGCTGCGAAGGACTACCCAAGAAGAGCGCAGAAGTGCCTCAACATGCCTGCCTCCACAGCTTTTTCCTTGGGGACGTCCCGAAACGAAGGCTGATTTAGAAGCCTCCAGTTTGGGCTAAAGTTGTGGTTTTTTAAACCAGGAAGCCCTGTGCTCCAAGCACACTGCAGCTGTGAAAGGCATCCCAAGGGGAGCGCAAAAGTGCCACAACATGGCTGTCTCCACAGCTTTTCCCTTGGGATAATTCCTAAACCCAGGCTGATTTAAATGACCAGTGTTACGGTTAGGGTTAGGGTTACGCCTAGGTGTAGAGCTTTTTAAACCAGCAAGCTCTGAGCTCCAGGCACACGGCAGCTGCGAAAGGCATCCCAAGGGGAGCACAAAAGTGCCAGAAAATGGCTGCCTCCACACGTTTTCATTGGCACCATTGCTAAGCCTAGGCTGAATCACCTGCCTCCAGTCTCAGCTAGGGACATGGTTTTTTAAACCAGGAAGCCCTGAGCTCCAGGCACACGGCAGCTGTGAAAGGCATCCCAAGGGGAGTACAAAAGTGCAACAACATGGCAGCTTTCACAGCTTTTTCCTTGGCACCATCCCTATACCTAGGCTGATTTATCTGCCTAGGGTTAGGGTTAGGGCTCAGCCTAGGGCTAGGATTTTTTTAAGCAGGAAGCCCTGAGTTCCAGGCTTACTGCATCTGCCAAAGGCATCCCAAAGGGAGCGCAGAAGTGCCACAACATGGCTGCTTTCACAGCTTTTTCCTTAGGAAGAACCCTAATACCCGGCTGATTTACCTTCCTAGGGTTACTGTTAGGCTTAGGCCTAGGACTTTTAAAACCAGGAAGCCCTGTGCTCCAGGCACACTGCAGCTGTTAAAGGCATCCCAAGGGGAGCGCAAAAGTGACACAACTTGGCTGCCTCCACTGCTATTTCCATGAGACCATCCCGAATCATAGGCTGATTTTCCTTCCTAGGCTTAAGGTTTGAGTTAGGCCTAGGGTTAGTGTTCTTTTAACCAGAAAGCCCTGAGTTCCAAGAACACAGCAGCTGCGAAGGACTACCCAAGAAGAGCGCAGAAGTGCCTCAACATGCCTGCCTCCACAGCTTTTTCCTTGGGGACGTCCCGAAACGAAGGCTGATTTAGAAGCCTCCAGTTTGGGCTAAAGTTGTGGTTTTTTAAACCAGGAAGCCCTGTGCTCCAAGCACACTGCAGCTGTGAAAGGCATCCCAAGGGGAGCGCAAAAGTGCCACAACATGGCTGTCTCCACAGCTTTTCCCTTGGGATAATTCCTAAACCCAGGCTGATTTAAATGACCAGTGTTACGGTTAGGGTTAGGGTTACGCCTAGGTGTAGAGCTTTTTAAACCAGCAAGCTCTGAGCTCCAGGCACACGGCAGCTGCGAAAGGCATCCCAAGGGGAGCACAAAAGTGCCAGAAAATGGCTGCCTCCACACGTTTTCATTGGCACCATTGCTAAGCCTAGGCTGAATCACCTGCCTCCAGTCTCAGCTAGGGACATGGTTTTTTAAACCAGGAAGCCCTGAGTTCCAGGCTTACTGCATCTGCCAAAGGCATCCCAAAGGGAGCGCAGAAGTGCCACAACATGGCTGCTTTCACAGCTTTTTCCTTAGGAAGAACCCTAATACCCGGCTGATTTACCTTCCTAGGGTTACTGTTAGGCTTAGGCCTAGGACTTTTAAAACCAGGAAGCCCTGTGCTCCAGGCACACTGCAGCTGTTAAAGGCATCCCAAGGGGAGCGCAAAAGTGACACAACTTGGCTGCCTCCACTGCTATTTCCATGAGACCATCCCGAATCATAGGCTGATTTTCCTTCCTAGGCTTAAGGTTTGAGTTAGGCCTAGGGTTAGTGTTCTTTTAACCAGAAGGCCCTGAGTTCCAAGAACACAGCAGCTGCGAAGGACTACCCAAGAAGAGCGCAGAAGTGCCTCAACATGCCTGCCTCCACAGCTTTTTCCTTGGGGACGTCCCGAAACGAAGGCTGATTTAGAAGCCTCCAGTTTGGGCTAAAGTTGTGGTTTTTTACACCAGGAAGCCCTGTGCTCCAAGCACACTGCAGCTGTGAAAGGCATCCCAAGGGGAGCGCAAAAGTGCCACAACATGGCTGTCTCCACAGCTTTTCCCTTGGGATAATTCCTAAACCCAGGCTGATTTAAATGACCAGTGTTACGGTTAGGGTTACGCCTAGGTGTAGAGCTTTTTAAACCAGCAAGCTCTGAGCTCCAGGCACACGGCAGCTGCGAAAGGCATCCCAAGGGGAGCACAAAAGTGCCAGAAAATGGCTGCCTCCACACGTTTTCATTGGCACCATTGCTAAGCCTAGGCTGAATCACCTGCCTCCAGTCTCAGCTAGGGACATGGTTTTTTAAACCAGGAAGCCCTGAGCTCCAGGCACACGGCAGCTGTGAAAGGCATCCCAAGGGGAGTACAAAAGTGCAACAACATGGCAGCTTTCACAGCTTTTTCCTTGGCACCATCCCTATACCTAGGCTGATTTATCTGCCTAGGGTTAGGGTTAGGGCTCAGCCAAGGGCAAGGATTTTTTTAACCAGGAAGCCCTGAGTTCCAGGCTTACTGCATCTGCCAAAGGCATCCCAAAGGGAGCGCAGAAGTGCCACAACATGGCTGCTTTCACAGCTTTTTCCTTAGGAAGAACCCTAATACCCGGCTGATTTACCTTCCTAGGGTTACTCTTAGGCTTAGGCCTAGGACTTTTAAAACCAGGAAGCCCTGTGCTCCAGGCACACTGCAGCTGTTAAAGGCATCCCAAGGGGAGCGCAAAAGTGACACAACTTGGCTGCCTCCACTGCTATTTCCATGAGACCATCCCGAATCATAGGCTGATTTTCCTTCCTAGGCTTAAGGTTTGAGTTAGGCCTAGGGTTAGTGTTCTTTTAACCAGAAAGCCCTGAGTTCCAAGAACACAGCAGCTGCGAAGGACTACCCAAGAAGAGCGCAGAAGTGCCTCAACATGCCTGCCTCCACAGCTTTTTCCTTGGGGACGTCCCGAAACGAAGGCTGATTTAGAAGCCTCCAGTTTGGGCTAAAGTTGTGGTTTTTTAAACCAGGAAGCCCTGTGCTCCAAGCACACTGCAGCTGTGAAAGGCATCCCAAGGGGAGCGCAAAAGTGCCACAACATGGCTGTCTCCACAGCTTTTCCCTTGGGATAATTCCTAAACCCAGGCTGATTTAAATGACCAGTGTTACGGTTAGGGTTAGGGTTACGCCTAGGTGTAGAGCTTTTTAAACCAGCAAGCTCTGAGCTCCAGGCACACGGCAGCTGCGAAAGGCATCCCAAGGGGAGCACAAAAGTGCCAGAAAATGGCTGCCTCCACACGTTTTCATTGGCACCATTGCTAAGCCTAGGCTGAATCACCTGCCTCCAGTCTCAGCGAGAGACATGGTTTTTTAAACCAGGAAGCCCTGAGCTCCAGGCACACGGCAGCTGTGAAAGGCATCCCAAGGGGAGTACAAAAGTGCAACAACATGGCAGCTTTCACAGCTTTTTCCTTGGCACCATCCCTATACCTAGGCTGATTTATCTGCCTAGGGTTAGGGTTAGGGCTCAGCCTAGGGCTAGGATTTTTTTAACCAGGAAGCCCTGAGTTCCAGGCTTACTGCATCTGCCAAAGGCATCCCAAAGGGAGCGCAGAAGTGCCACAACATGGCTGCTTTCACAGCTTTTTCCTTAGGAAGAACCCTAATACCCGGCTGATTTACCTTCCTAGGGTTACTGTTAGGCTTAGGCCTAGGACTTTTAAAACCAGGAAGCCCTGTGCTCCAGGCACACTGCAGCTGTTAAAGGCATCCCAAGGGGAGCGCAAAAGTGACACAACTTGCCTGCCTCCACTGCTATTTCCATGAGACCATCCCGAATCATAGGCTGATTTTCCTTCCTAGGCTTAAGGTTTGAGTTAGGCCTAAGGTTAGTGTTCTTTTAACCAGAAAGCCCTGAGTTCCAAGAACACAGCAGCTGCGAAGGACTACCCAAGAAGAGCGCAGAAGTGCCTCAACATGCCTGCCTCCACAGCTTTTTCCTTGGGGACGTCCCGAAACGAAGGCTGATTTAGAAGCCTCCAGTTTGGGCTAAAGTTGTGGTTTTTTAAACCAGGAAGCCCTGTGCTCCAAGCACACTGCAGCTGTGAAAGGCATCCCAAGGGGAGCGCAAAAGTGCCACAACATGGCTGTCTCCACAGCTTTTCCCTTGGGATAATTCCTAAACCCAGGCTGATTTAAATGACCAGTGTTACGGTTAGGGTTAGGGTTACGCCTAGGTGTAGAGCTTTTTAAACCAGCAAGCTCTGAGCTCCAGGCACACGGCAGCTGCGAAAGGCATCCCAAGGGGAGCACAAAAGTGCCAGAAAATGGCTGCCTCCACACGTTTTCATTGGCACCATTGCTAAGCCTAGGCTGAATCACCTGCCTCCAGTCTCAGCTAGGGACATGGTTTTTTAAACCAGGAAGCCCTGAGCTCCAGGCACACGGCAGCTGTGAAAGGCATCCCAAGGGGAGTACAAAAGTGCAACAACATGGCAGCTTTCACAGCTTTTTCCTTGGCACCATCCCTATACCTAGGCTGATTTATCTGCCTAGGGTTAGGGTTAGGGCTCAGCCTAGGGCTAGGATTTTTTTAAGCAGGAAGCCCTGAGTTCCAGGCTTACTGCATCTGCCAAAGGCATCCCAAAGGGAGCGCAGAAGTGCCACAACATGGCTGCTTTCACAGCTTTTTCCTTAGGAAGAACCCTAATACCCGGCTGATTTACCTTCCTAGGGTTACTGTTAGGCTTAGGCCTAGGACTTTTAAAACCAGGAAGCCCTGTGCTCCAGGCACACTGCAGCTGTTAAAGGCATCCCAAGGGGAGCGCAAAAGTGACACAACTTGGCTGCCTCCACTGCTATTTCCATGAGACCATCCCGAATCATAGGCTGATTTTCCTTCCTAGGCTTAAGGTTTGAGTTAGGCCTAGGGTTAGTGTTCTTTTAACCAGAAAGCCCTGAGTTCCAAGAACACAGCAGCTGCGAAGGACTACCCAAGAAGAGCGCAGAAGTGCCTCAACATGCCTGCCTCCACAGCTTTTTCCTTGGGGACGTCCCGAAACGAAGGCTGATTTAGAAGCCTCCAGTTTGGGCTAAAGTTGTGGTTTTTTAAACCAGGAAGCCCTGTGCTCCAAGCACACTGCAGCTGTGAAAGGCATCCCAAGGGGAGCGCAAAAGTGCCACAACATGGCTGTCTCCACAGCTTTTCCCTTGGGATAATTCCTAAACCCAGGCTGATTTAAATGACCAGTGTTACGGTTAGGGTTAGGGTTACGCCTAGGTGTAGAGCTTTTTAAACCAGCAAGCTCTGAGCTCCAGGCACACGGCAGCTGCGAAAGGCATCCCAAGGGGAGCACAAAAGTGCCAGAAAATGGCTGCCTCCACACGTTTTCATTGGCACCATTGCTAAGCCTAGGCTGAATCACCTGCCTCCAGTCTCAGCTAGGGACATGGTTTTTTAAACCAGGAAGCCCTGAGTTCCAGGCTTACTGCATCTGCCAAAGGCATCCCAAAGGGAGCGCAGAAGTGCCACAACATGGCTGCTTTCACAGCTTTTTCCTTAGGAAGAACCCTAATACCCGGCTGATTTACCTTCCTAGGGTTACTGTTAGGCTTAGGCCTAGGACTTTTAAAACCAGGAAGCCCTGTGCTCCAGGCACACTGCAGCTGTTAAAGGCATCCCAAGGGGAGCGCAAAAGTGACACAACTTGGCTGCCTCCACTGCTATTTCCATGAGACCATCCCGAATCATAGGCTGATTTTCCTTCCTAGGCTTAAGGTTTGAGTTAGGCCTAGGGTTAGTGTTCTTTTAACCAGAAGGCCCTGAGTTCCAAGAACACAGCAGCTGCGAAGGACTACCCAAGAAGAGCGCAGAAGTGCCTCAACATGCCTGCCTCCACAGCTTTTTCCTTGGGGACGTCCCGAAACGAAGGCTGATTTAGAAGCCTCCAGTTTGGGCTAAAGTTGTGGTTTTTTACACCAGGAAGCCCTGTGCTCCAAGCACACTGCAGCTGTGAAAGGCATCCCAAGGGGAGCGCAAAAGTGCCACAACATGGCTGTCTCCACAGCTTTTCCCTTGGGATAATTCCTAAACCCAGGCTGATTTAAATGACCAGTGTTACGGTTAGGGTTACGCCTAGGTGTAGAGCTTTTTAAACCAGCAAGCTCTGAGCTCCAGGCACACGCCAGCTGCGAAAGGCATCCCAAGGGGAGCACAAAAGTGCCAGAAAATGGCTGCCTCCACACGTTTTCATTGGCACCATTGCTAAGCCTAGGCTGAATCACCTGCCTCCAGTCTCAGCTAGGGACATGGTTTTTTAAACCAGGAAGCCCTGAGCTCCAGGCACACGGCAGCTGTGAAAGGCATCCCAAGGGGAGTACAAAAGTGCAACAACATGGCAGCTTTCACAGCTTTTTCCTTGGCACCATCCCTATACCTAGGCTGATTTATCTGCCTAGGGTTAGGGTTAGGGCTCAGCCAAGGGCAAGGATTTTTTTAACCAGGAAGCCCTGAGTTCCAGGCTTACTGCATCTGCCAAAGGCATCCCAAAGGGAGCGCAGAAGTGCCACAACATGGCTGCTTTCACAGCTTTTTCCTTAGGAAGAACCCTAATACCCGGCTGATTTACCTTCCTAGGGTTACTGTTAGGCTTAGGCCTAGGACTTTTAAAACCAGGAAGCCCTGTGCTCCAGGCACACTGCAGCTGTGAAAGGCATCCCAAGGGGAGCGCAAAAGTGACACAACTTGGCTGCCTCCACTGCTATTTCCATGAGACCATCCCGAATCATAGGCTGATTTTCCTTCCTAGGCTTAAGGTTTGAGTTAGGCCTAGGGTTAGTGTTCTTTTAACCAGAAAGCCCTGAGTTCCAAGAACACAGCAGCTGCGAAGGACTACCCAAGAAGAGCGCAGAAGTGCCTCAACATGCCTGCCTCCACAGCTTTTTCCTTGGGGACGTCCCGAAACGAAGGCTGATTTAGAAGCCTCCAGTTTGGGCTAAAGTTGTGGTTTTTTAAACCAGGAAGCCCTGTGCTCCAAGCACACTGCAGCTGTGAAAGGCATCCCAAGGGGAGCGCAAAAGTGCCACAACATGGCTGTCTCCACAGCTTTTCCCTTGGGATAATTCCTAAACCCAGGCTGATTTAAATGACCAGTGTTACGGTTAGGGTTAGGGTTACGCCTAGGTGTAGAGCTTTTTAAACCAGCAAGCTCTGAGCTCCAGGCACACGGCAGCTGCGAAAGGCATCCCAAGGGGAGCACAAAAGTGCCAGAAAATGGCTGCCTCCACACGTTTTCATTGGCACCATTGCTAAGCCTAGGCTGAATCACCTGCCTCCAGTCTCAGCTAGAGACATGGTTTTTTAAACCAGGAAGCCCTGAGCTCCAGGCACACGGCAGCTGTGAAAGGCATCCCAAGGGGAGTACAAAAGTGCAACAACATGGCAGCTTTCACAGCTTTTTCCTTGGCACCATCCCTATACCTAGGCTGATTTATCTGCCTAGGGTTAGGGTTAGGGCTCAGCCTAGGGCTAGGATTTTTTTAACCAGGAAGCCCTGAGTTCCAGGCTTACTGCATCTGCCAAAGGCATCCCAAAGGGAGCGCAGAAGTGCCACAACATGGCTGCTTTCACAGCTTTTTCCTTAGGAAGAACCCTAATACCCGGCTGATTTACCTTCCTAGGGTTACTGTTAGGCTTAGGCCTAGGACTTTTAAAACCAGGAAGCCCTGTGCTCCAGGCACACTGCAGCTGTTAAAGGCATCCCAAGGGGAGCGCAAAAGTGACACAACTTGCCTGCCTCCACTGCTATTTCCATGAGACCATCCCGAATCATAGGCTGATTTTCCTTCCTAGGCTTAAGGTTTGAGTTAGGCCTAAGGTTAGTGTTCTTTTAACCAGAAAGCCCTGAGTTCCAAGAACACAGCAGCTGCGAAGGACTACCCAAGAAGAGCGCAGAAGTGCCTCAACATGCCTGCCTCCACAGCTTTTTCCTTGGGGACGTCCCGAAACGAAGGCTGATTTCGAAGCCTCCAGTTTGGGCTAAAGTTGTGGTTTTTTAAACCAGGAAGCCCTGTGCTCCAAGCACACTGCAGCTGTGAAAGGCATCCCAAGGGGAGCGCAAAAGTGCCACAACATGGCTGTCTCCACAGCTTTTCCGTTGGGATAATTCCTAAACCCAGGCTGATTTAAATGACCAGTGTTACGGTTAGGGTTAGGGTTACGCCTAGGTGTAGAGCTTTTTAAACCAGCAAGCTCTGAGCTCCAGGCACACGGCAGCTGCGAAAGGCATCCCAAGGGGAGCACAAAAGTGCCAGAAAATGGCTGCCTCCACACGTTTTCATCGGCACCATTGCTAAGCCTAGGCTGAATCACCTGCCTCCAGTCTCAGCTAGGGACATGGTTTTTTAAACCAGGAAGCCCTGAGCTCCAGGCACACGGCAGCTGTGAAAGGCATCCCAAGGGGAGTACAAAAGTGCAACAACATGGCAGCTTTCACAGCTTTTTCCTTGGCACCATCCCTATACCTAGGCTGATTTATCTGCCTAGGGTTAGGGTTAGGGCTCAGCCTAGGGCTAGGATTTTTTTAAGCAGGAAGCCCTGAGTTCCAGGCTTACTGCATCTGCCAAAGGCATCCCAAAGGGAGCGCAGAAGTGCCACAACATGGCTGCTTTCACAGCTTTTTCCTTAGGAAGAACCCTAATACCCGGCTGATTTACCTTCCTAGGGTTACTGTTAGGCTTAGGCCTAGGACTTTTAAAACCAGGAAGCCCTGTGCTCCAGGCACACTGCAGCTGTTAAAGGCATCCCAAGGGGAGCGCAAAAGTGACACAACTTGGCTGCCTCCACTGCTATTTCCATGAGACCATCCCGAATCATAGGCTGATTTTCCTTCCTAGGCTTAAGGTTTGAGTTAGGCCTAGGGTTAGTGTTCTTTTAACCAGAAAGCCCTGAGTTCCAAGAACACAGCAGCTGCGAAGGACTACCCAAGAAGAGCGCAGAAGTGCCTCAACATGCCTGCCTCCACAGCTTTTTCCTTGGGGACGTCCCGAAACGAAGGCTGATTTAGAAGCCTCCAGTTTGGGCTAAAGTTGTGGTTTTTTAAACCAGGAAGCCCTGTGCTCCAAGCACACTGCAGCTGTGAAAGGCATCCCAAGGGGAGCGCAAAAGTGCCACAACATGGCTGTCTCCACAGCTTTTCCCTTGGGATAATTCCTAAACCCAGGCTGATTTAAATGACCAGTGTTACGGTTAGGGTTAGGGTTACGCCTAGGTGTAGAGCTTTTTAAACCAGCAAGCTCTGAGCTCCAGGCACACGGCAGCTGCGAAAGGCATCCCAAGGGGAGCACAAAAGTGCCAGAAAATGGCTGCCTCCACACGTTTTCATTGGCACCATTGCTAAGCCTAGGCTGAATCACCTGCCTCCAGTCTCAGCTAGGGACATGGTTTTTTAAACCAGGAAGCCCTGAGTTCCAGGCTTACTGCATCTGCCAAAGGCATCCCAAAGGGAGCGCAGAAGTGCCACAACATGGCTGCTTTCACAGCTTTTTCCTTAGGAAGAACCCTAATACCCGGCTGATTTACCTTCCTAGGGTTACTGTTAGGCTTAGGCCTAGGACTTTTAAAACCAGGAAGCCCTGTGCTCCAGGCACACTGCAGCTGTTAAAGGCATCCCAAGGGGAGCGCAAAAGTGACACAACTTGGCTGCCTCCACTGCTATTTCCATGAGACCATCCCGAATCATAGGCTGATTTTCCTTCCTAGGCTTAAGGTTTGAGTTAGGCCTAGGGTTAGTGTTCTTTTAACCAGAAGGCCCTGAGTTCCAAGAACACAGCAGCTGCGAAGGACTACCCAAGAAGAGCGCAGAAGTGCCTCAACATGCCTGCCTCCACAGCTTTTTCCTTGGGGACGTCCCGAAACGAAGGCTGATTTAGAAGCCTCCAGTTTGGGCTAAAGTTGTGGTTTTTTACACCAGGAAGCCCTGTGCTCCAAGCACACTGCAGCTGTGAAAGGCATCCCAAGGGGAGCGCAAAAGTGCCACAACATGGCTGTCTCCACAGCTTTTCCCTTGGGATAATTCCTAAACCCAGGCTGATTTAAATGACCAGTGTTACGGTTAGGGTTACGCCTAGGTGTAGAGCTTTTTAAACCAGCAAGCTCTGAGCTCCAGGCACACGGCAGCTGCGAAAGGCATCCCAAGGGGAGCACAAAAGTGCCAGAAAATGGCTGCCTCCACACGTTTTCATTGGCACCATTGCTAAGCCTAGGCTGAATCACCTGCCTCCAGTCTCAGCTAGGGACATGGTTTTTTAAACCAGGAAGCCCTGAGCTCCAGGCACACGGCAGCTGTGAAAGGCATCCCAAGGGGAGTACAAAAGTGCAACAACATGGCAGCTTTCACAGCTTTTTCCTTGGCACCATCCCTATACCTAGGCTGATTTATCTGCCTAGGGTTAGGGTTAGGGCTCAGCCAAGGGCAAGGATTTTTTTAACCAGGAAGCCCTGAGTTCCAGGCTTACTGCATCTGCCAAAGGCATCCCAAAGGGAGCGCAGAAGTGCCACAACATGGCTGCTTTCACAGCTTTTTCCTTAGGAAGAACCCTAATACCCGGCTGATTTACCTTCCTAGGGTTACTGTTAGGCTTAGGCCTAGGACTTTTAAAACCAGGAAGCCCTGTGCTCCAGGCACACTGCAGCTGTGAAAGGCATCCCAAGGGGAGCGCAAAAGTGACACAACTTGGCTGCCTCCACTGCTATTTCCATGAGACCATCCCGAATCATAGGCTGATTTTCCTTCCTAGGCTTAAGGTTTGAGTTAGGCCTAGGGTTAGTGTTCTTTTAACCAGAAAGCCCTGAGTTCCAAGAACACAGCAGCTGCGAAGGACTACCCAAGAAGAGCGCAGAAGTGCCTCAACATGCCTGCCTCCACAGCTTTTTCCTTGGGGACGTCCCGAAACGAAGGCTGATTTAGAAGCCTCCAGTTTGGGCTAAAGTTGTGGTTTTTTAAACCAGGAAGCCCTGTGCTCCAAGCACACTGCAGCTGTGAAAGGCATCCCAAGGGGAGCGCAAAAGTGCCACAACATGGCTGTCTCCACAGCTTTTCCCTTGGGATAATTCCTAAACCCAGGCTGCTTTAAATGACCAGTGTTACGGTTAGGGTTAGGGTTACGCCTAGGTGTAGAGCTTTTTAAACCAGCAAGCTCTGAGCTCCAGGCACACGGCAGCTGTGAAAGGCATCCCAAGGGGAGTACAAAAGTGCAACAACATGGCAGCTTTCACAGCTTTTTCCTTGGCACCATCCCTATACCTAGGCTGATTTATCTGCCTAGGGTTAGGGTTAGGGCTCAGCCTAGGGCTAGGATTTTTTTAACCAGGAAGCCCTGAGTTCCAGGCTTACTGCATCTGCCAAAGGCATCCCAAAGGGAGCGCAGAAGTGCCACAACATGGCTGCTTTCACAGCTTTTTCCTTAGGAAGAACCCTAATACCCGGCTGATTTACCTTCCTAGGGTTACTGTTAGGCTTAGGCCTAGGACTTTTAAAACCAGGAAGCCCTGTGCTCCAGGCACACTGCAGCTGTTAAAGGCATCCCAAGGGGAGCGCAAAAGTGACACAACTTGCCTGCCTCCACTGCTATTTCCATGAGACCATCCCGAATCATAGGCTGATTTTCCTTCCTAGGCTTAAGGTTTGAGTTAGGCCTAGGGTTAGTGTTCTTTTAACCAGAAAGCCCTGAGTTCCAAGAACACAGCAGCTGTGAAGGACTACCCAAGAAGAGCGCAGAAGTGCCTCAACATGCCTGCCTCCACAGCTTTTTCCTTGGGGACGTCCCGAAACGAAGGCTGATTTAGAAGCCTCCAGTTTGGGCTAAAGTTGTGGTTTTTTAAACCAGGAAGCCCTGTGCTCCAAGCACACTGCAGCTGTGAAAGGCATCCCAAGGGGAGCGCAAAAGTGCCACAACATGGCTGTCTCCACAGCTTTTCCCTTGGGATAATTCCTAAACCCAGGCTGATTTAAATGACCAGTGTTACGGTTAGGGTTAGGGTTACGCCTAGGTGTAGAGCTTTTTAAACCAGCAAGCTCTGAGCTCCAGGCACACGGCAGCTGCGAAAGGCATCCCAAGGGGAGCACAAAAGGGCCAGAAAATGGCTGCCTCCACACGTTTTCATTGGCACCATTGCTAAGCCTAGGCTGAATCACCTGCCTCCAGTCTCAGCTAGGGACATGGTTTTTTAAACCAGGAAGCCCTGAGCTCCAGGCACACGGCAGCTGTGAAAGGCATCCCAAGGGGAGTACAAAAGTGCAACAACATGGCAGCTTTCACAGCTTTTTCCATGGCACCATCCCTATACCTAGGCTGATTTATCTGCCTAGGGTTAGGGTTAGGGCTCAGCCAAGGGCAAGGATTTTTTTAAGCAGGAAGCCCTGAGTTCCAGGCTTACTGCATCTGCCAAAGGCATCCCAAAGGGAGCGCAGAAGTGCCACAACATGGCTGCTTTCACAGCTTTTTCCTTAGGAAGAACCCTAATACCCGGCTGATTTACCTTCCTAGGGTTACTGTTAGGCTTAGGCCTAGGACTTTTAAAACCAGGAAGCCCTGTGCTCCAGGCACACTGCAGCTGTTAAAGGCATCCCAAGGGGAGCGCAAAAGTGACACAACTTGGCTGCCTCCACTGCTATTTCCATGAGACCATCCCGAATCATAGGCTGATTTTCCTTCCTAGGCTTAAGGTTTGAGTTAGGCCTAGGGTTAGTGTTCTTTTAACCAGAAAGCCCTGAGTTCCAAGAACACAGCAGCTGCGAAGGACTACCCAAGAAGAGCGCAGAAGTGCCTCAACATGCCTGCCTCCACAGCTTTTTCCTTGGGGACGTCCCGAAACGAAGGCTGATTTAGAAGCCTCCAGTTTGGGCTAAAGTTGTGGTTTTTTAAACCAGGAAGCCCTGTGCTCCAAGCACACTGCAGCTGTGAAAGGCATCCCAAGGGGAGCGCAAAAGTGCCACAACATGGCTGTCTCCACAGCTTTTCCCTTGGGATAATTCCTAAACCCAGGCTGATTTAAATGACCAGTGTTACGGTTAGGGTTAGGATTACGCCTAGGTGTAGAGCTTTTTAAACCAGCAAGCTCTGAGCTCCAGGCACACGGCAGCTGCGAAAGGCATCCCAAAGGGAGCACAAAAGTGCCAGAAAATGGCTGCCTCCACACGTTTTCATTGGCACCATTGCTAAGCCTAGGCTGAATCACCTGCCTCCAGTCTCAGCTAGGGACATGGTTTTTTAAACCAGGAAGCCCTGAGCTCCAGGCACACGGCAGCTGTGAAAGGCATCCCAAGGGGAGTACAAAAGTGCAACAACATGGCAGCTTTCACAGCTTTTTCCTTGGCACCATCCCTATACCTAGGCTGATTTATCTGCCTAGGGTTAGGGTTAGGGCTCAGCCTAGGGCTAGGATTTTTTTAAGCAGGAAGCCCTGAGTTCCAGGCTTACTGCATCTGCCAAAGGCATCCCAAAGGGAGCGCAGAAGTGCCACAACATGGCTGCTTTCACAGCTTTTTCCTTAGGAAGAACCCTAATACCCGGCTGATTTACCTTCCTAGGGTTACTGTTAGGCTTAGGCCTAGGACTTTTAAAACCAGGAAGCCCTGTGCTCCAGGCACACTGCAGCTGTTAAAGGCATCCCAAGGGGAGCGCAAAAGTGACACAACTTGGCTGCCTCCACTGCTATTTCCATGAGACCATCCCGAATCATAGGCTGATTTTCCTTCCTAGGCTTAAGGTTTGAGTTAGGCCTAGGGTTAGTGTTCTTTTAACCAGAAAGCCCTGAGTTCCAAGAACACAGCAGCTGCGAAGGACTACCCAAGAAGAGCGCAGAAGTGCCTCAACATGCCTGCCTCCACAGCTTTTTCCTTGGGGACGTCCCGAAACGAAGGCTGATTTAGAAGCCTCCAGTTTGGGCTAAAGTTGTGGTTTTTTAAACCAGGAAGCCCTGTGCTCCAAGCACACTGCAGCTGTGAAAGGCATCCCAAGGGGAGCGCAAAAGTGCCACAACATGGCTGTCTCCACAGCTTTTCCCTTGGGATAATTCCTAAACCCAGGCTGATTTAAATGACCAGTGTTACGGTTAGGGTTAGGGTTACGCCTAGGTGTAGAGCTTTTTAAACCAGCAAGCTCTGAGCTCCAGGCACACGGCAGCTGCGAAAGGCATCCCAAGGGGAGCACAAAAGTGCCAGAAAATGGCTGCCTCCACACGTTTTCATTGGCACCATTGCTAAGCCTAGGCTGAATCACCTGCCTCCAGTCTCAGCTAGGGACATGGTTTTTTAAACCAGGAAGCCCTGAGCTCCAGGCACACGGCAGCTGTGAAAGGCATCCCAAGGGGAGTACAAAAGTGCAACAACATGGCAGCTTTCACAGCTTTTTCCTTGGCACCATCCCTATACCTAGGCTGATTTATCTGCCTAGGGTTAGGGTTAGGGCTCAGCCAAGGGCTGGGATTTTTTTAAGCAGGAAGCCCTGAGTTCCAGGCTTACTGCATCTGCCAAAGGCATCCCAAAGGGAGCGCAGAAGTGCCACAACATGGCTGCTTTCACAGCTTTTTCCTTAGGAAGAACCCTAATACCCGGCTGATTTACCTTCCTAGGGTTACTGTTAGGCTTAGGCCTAGGACTTTTAAAACCAGGAAGCCCTGTGCTCCAGGCACACTGCAGCTGTGAAAGGCATCCCAAGGGGAGCACAAAAGTGACACAACTTGGCTGCCTCCACTGCTATTTCCATGAGACCATCCCGAATCATAGGCTGATTTTCCTTCCTAGGCTTAAGGTTTGAGTTAGGCCTAGGGTTAGTGTTCTTTTAACCAGAAAGCCCTGAGTTCCAAGAACACAGCAGCTGCGAAGGACTACCCAAGAAGAGCGCAGAAGTGCCTCAACATGCCTGCCTCCACAGCTTTTTCCTTGGGGACATCCCGAAACGAAGGCTGATTTAGAAGCCTCCAGTTTGGGCTAAAGTTGTGGTTTTTTAAACCAGGAAGCCCTGTGCTCCAAGCACACTGCAGCTGTGAAAGGCATCCCAAGGGGAGCGCAAAAGTGCCACAACATGGCTGTCTCCACAGCTTTTCCCTTGGGATAATTCCTAAACCCAGGCTGATTTAAATGACCAGTGTTACGGTTAGGGTTAGGGTTACGCCTAGGTGTAGAGCTTTTTAAACCAGCAAGCTCTGAGCTCCAGGCACACGGCAGCTGCGAAAGGCATCCCAAGGGGAGCACAAAAGTGCCAGAAAATGGCTGCCTCCACACGTTTTCATTGGCACCATTGCTAAGCCTAGGCTGAATCACCTGCCTCCAGTCTCAGCTAGGGACATGGTTTTTTAAACCAGGAAGCCCTGAGCTCCAGGCACACGGCAGCTGTGAAAGGCATCCCAAGGGGAGTACAAAAGTGCAACAACATGGCAGCTTTCACAGCTTTTTCCTTGGCACCATCCCTATACCTAGGCTGATTTATCTGCCTAGGGTTAGGGTTAGGGCTCAGCCAAGGGCAAGGATTTTTTTAACCAGGAAGCCCTGAGTTCCAGGCTTACTGCATCTGCCAAAGGCATCCCAAAGGGAGCGCAGAAGTGCCACAACATGGCTGCTTTCACAGCTTTTTCCTTAGGAAGAACCCTAATACCCGGCTGATTTACCTTCCTAGGGTTACTGTTAGGCTTAGGCCTAGGACTTTTAAAACCAGGAAGCCCTGTGCTCCAGGCACACTGCAGCTGTTAAAGGCATCCCAAGGGGAGCGCAAAAGTGACACAACTTGGCTGCCTCCACTGCTATTTCCATGAGACCATCCCGAATCATAGGCTGATTTTCCTTCCTAGGCTTAAGGTTTGAGTTAGGCCTAGGGTTAGTGTTCTTTTAACCAGAAAGCCCTGAGTTCCAAGAACACAGCAGCTGCGAAGGACTACCCAAGAAGAGCGCAGAAGTGCCTCAACATGCCTGCCTCCACAGCTTTTTCCTTGGGGACGTCCCGAAACGAAGGCTGATTTCGAAGCCTCCAGTTTGGGCTAAAGTTGTGGTTTTTTAAACCAGGAAGCCCTGTGCTCCAAGCACACTGCAGCTGTGAAAGGCATCCCAAGGGGAGCGCAAAAGTGCCACAACATGGCTGTCTCCACAGCTTTTCCCTTGGGATAATTCCTAAACCCAGGCTGATTTAAATGACCAGTGTTACAGTTAGGGTTAGGGTTACGCCTAGGTGTAGAGCTTTTTAAACCAGCAAGCTCTGAGCTCCAGGCACACGGCAGCTGCGAAAGGCATCCCAAGGGGAGCACAAAAGGGCCAGAAAATGGCTGCCTCCACACGTTTTCATTGGCACCATTGCTAAGCCTAGGCTGAATCACCTGCCTCCAGTCTCAGCTAGGGACATGGTTTTTTAAACCAGGAAGCCCTGAGCTCCAGGCACACGGCAGCTGTGAAAGGCATCCCAAGGGGAGTACAAAAGTGCAACAACATGGCAGCTTTCACAGCTTTTTCCTTGGCACCATCCCTATACCTAGGCTGATTTATCTGCCTAGGGTTAGGGTTAGGGCTCAGCCAAGGGCTGGGATTTTTTTAAGCAGGAAGCCCTGAGTTCCAGGCTTACTGCATCTGCCAAAGGCATCCCAAAGGGAGCGCAGAAGTGCCACAACATGGCTGCTTTCACAGCTTTTTCCTTAGGAAGAACCCTAATACCCGGCTGATTTACCTTCCTAGGGTTACTGTTAGGCTTAGGCCTAGGACTTTTAAAACCAGGAAGCCCTGTGCTCCAGGCACACTGCAGCTGTGAAAGGCATCCCAAGGGGAGTGCAAAAGTGACACAACTTGGCTGCCTCCACTGCTATTTCCATGAGACCATCCCGAATCATAGGCTGATTTTCCTTCCTAGGCTTAAGGTTTGAGTTAGGCCTAGGGTTAGTGTTCTTTTAACCATAAGGCCCTGAGTTCCAAGAACACAGCAGCTGCGAAGGAGTACCCAAGAAGAGCGCAGAAGTGCCTCAACATGCCTGCCTCCACAGCTTTTTCCTTGGGGACGTCCCGAAACGAAGGCTGATTTAGAAGCCTCCAGTTTGGGCTAAAGTTGTGGTTTTTTAAACCAGGAAGCCCTGTGCTCCAAGCACACTGCAGCTGTGAAAGGCATCCCAAGGGGAGCGCAAAAGTGCCACAACATGGCTGTCTCCACAGCTTTTCCCTTGGGATAATTCCTAAACCCAGGCTGATTTAAATGACCAGTGTTACGGTTAGGGTTAGGGTTACGCCTAGGTGTAGAGCTTTTTAAACCAGCAAGCTCTGAGCTCCAGGCACACGGCAGCTGCGAAATGCATCCCAAGAGGAGCACAAAAGTGCCAGAAAATGGCTGCCTCCACACGTTTTCATTGGCACCATTGCTAAGCCTAGGCTGAATCACCTGCCTCCAGTCTCAGCTAGGGACATTGTTTTTTAAACCAGGAAGCCCTGAGCTCCAGGCACTTGGCAGCTGTGAAAGGCATCCCAAGGGGAGTACAAAAGTGCAACAACATGGCAGCTTTCACAGCTTTTTCCTTGGCACCATCCCTATACCTAGGCTGATTTATCTGCCTAGGGTTAGGGTTAGGGCTCAGCCAAGGGCAAGGATTTTTTTAAGCAGGAAGCCCTGAGTTCCAGGCTTACTGCATCTGCCAAAGGCATCCCAAAGGGAGCGCAGAAGTGCCACAACATGGCTGCTTTCACAGCTTTTTCCTTAGGAAGTACCCTAATACCCGGCTGATTTACCTTCCTAGGGTTACTGTTAGGCTTAGGCCTAGGACTTTTAAAACCAGGAAGCCCTGTGCTCCAGGCACACTGCAGCTGTTAAAGGCATCCCAAGGGGAGCGCAAAAGTGACACAACTTGGCTGCCTCCACTGCTATTTCCATGAGACCATCCCGAATCATAGGCTGATTTTCCTTCCTAGGCTTAAGGTTTGAGTTAGGCCTAGGGTTAGTGTTCTTTTAACCAGAAGGCCCTGAGTTCCAAGAACACAGCAGCTGCGAAGGACTACCCAAGAAGAGCGCAGAAGTGCCTCAACATGCCTGCCTCCACAGCTTTTTCCTTGGGGACGTCCCGAAACGAAGGCTGATTTAGAAGCCTCCAGTTTGGGCTAAAGTTGTGGTTTTTTAAACCAGGAAGCCCTGTGCTCCAAGCACACTGCAGCTGTGAAAGGCATCCCAAGGGGAGCGCAAAAGTGCCACAACATGGCTGTCTCCACAGCTTTTCCCTTGGGATAATTCCTAAACCCAGGCTGATTTAAATGACCAGTGTTACGGTTAGGGTTAGGGTTACGCCTAGGTGTAGAGCTTTTTAAACCAGCAAGCTCTGAGCTCCAGGCACACGGCAGCTGCGAAATGCATCCCAAGGGGAGCACAAAAGGGCCAGAAAATGGCTGCCTCCACACGTTTTCATTGGCACCATTGCTAAGCCTAGGCTGAATCACCTGCCTCCAGTCTCAGCTAGGGACATGGTTTTTTAAACCAGGAAGCCCTGAGCTCCATGCACTTGGCAGCTGTGAAAGGCATCCCAAGGGGAGTACAAAAGTGCAACAACATGGCAGCTTTCACAGCTTTTTCCTTGGCACCATCCCTATACCTAGGCTGATTTATCTGCCTAGGGTTAGGGTTAGGGCTAAGCCAAGGGCTAGGATTTTATTAACCAGGAAGCCCTGAGTTCCAGGCTTACTGCATCTGCCAAAGGCATCCCAAAGGGAGCGCAGAAGTGCCACAACATGGCTGCTTTCACAGCTTTTTCCTTAGGAAGAACCCTAATACCCGGCTGATTTACCTTCCTAGGGTTACTGTTAGGCTTAGGCCTAGGACTTTTAAAACCAGGAAGCCCTGTGCTCCAGGCACACTGCAGCTGTTAAAGGCATCCCAAGGGGAGCGCAAAAGTGACACAACTTGGCTGCCTCCACTGCTATTTCCAGAGACCATCCCGAATCATAGGCTGATTTTCCTTCCTAGGCTTAAGGTTTGAGTTAGGCCTAGGGTTAGTGTTCTTTTAACCAGAAAGCCCTGAGTTCCAAGAACACAGCAGCTGCGAAGGACTACCCAAGAAGAGCACAGAAGTGCCTCAACATGCCTGCCTCCACAGCTTTTTCCTTGGGGACGTCCCGAAACGAAGGCTGATTTAGAAGCCTGCAGTTTGGGCTAAAGTTGTGGTTTTTTACACCAGGAAGCCCTGTGCTCCAAGCACACTGCAGCTGTGAAAGGCATTCCAAGGGGAGCGCAAAAGTGCCACAACATGGCTGTCTCCACAGCTTTTCCCTTGGGATAATTCCTAAACCCAGGCTGATTTAAATGACCAGTGTTACGGTTAGGGTTAGGGTTACGCCTAGGTGTAGAGCTTTTTAAACCAGCAAGCTCTGAGCTCCAGGCACACGGCAGCTGCGAAAGGCATCCCAAGGGGAGCACAAAAGTGCCAGAAAATGGCTGCCTCCACACGTTTTCATTGGCACCATTGCTAAGCCTAGGCTGAATCACCTGCCTCCAGTCTCAGCTAGGGACATGGTTTTTTAAACCAGGAAGCCCTGAGCTCCAGGCACACGGCAGCTGTGAAAGGCATCCCAAGGGGAGTACAAAAGTGCAACAACATGGCAGCTTTCACAGCTTTTTCCTTGGCACCATCCCTATACCTAGGCTGATTTATCTGCCTAGGGTTAGGGTTAGGGCTCAGCCAAGGGCAAGGATTTTTTTAACCAGGAAGCCCTGAGTTCCAGGCTTACTGCATCTGCCAAAGGCATCCCAAAGGGAGCGCAGAAGTGCCACAACATGGCTGCTTTCACAGCTTTTTCCTTAGGAAGAACCCTAATACCCGGCTGATTTACCTTCCAAGGGTTACTGTTAGGCTTAGGCCTAGGACTTTTAAAACCAGGAAGCCCTGTGCTCCAGGCACACTGCATCTGTGAAAGGCATCCCAAGGGGAGCGCAAAAGTGACACAACTTGGCTGCCTCCACTGCTATTTCCATGAGACCATCCCGAATCATAGGCTGATTTTCCTTCCTAGGCTTAAGGTTTGAGTTAGGCCTAGGGTTAGTGTTCTTTTAACCAGAAGGCCCTGAGTTCCAAGAACACAGCAGCTGCGAAGGACTACCCAAGAAGAGCGCAGAAGTGCCTCAACATGCCTGCCTCCACAGCTTTTTCCTTGGGGACGTCCCGAAACGAAGGCTGATTTAGAAGCCTCCAGTTTGGGCTAAAGTTGTGGTTTTTTAAACCAGGAAGCCCTGTGCTCCAAGCACACTGCAGCTGTGAAAGGCATCCCAAGGGGAGCGCAAAAGTGCCACAACATGGCTGTCTCCACAGCTTTTCCCTTGGGATAATTCCTAAACCCAGGCTGATTTAAATGACCAGTGTTACGGTTAGGGTTAGGGTTACGCCTAGGTGTAGAGCTTTTTAAACCAGCAAGCTCTGAGCTCCAGGCACACGGCAGCTGCGAAAGGCATCCCAAGGGGAGCACAAAAGTGCCAGAAAATGGCTGCCTCCACACGTTTTCATTGGCACCATTGCTAAGCCTAGGCTGAATCACCTGCCTCCAGTCTCAGCTAGGGACATGGTTTTTTAAACCAGGAAGCCCTGAGCTCCATGCACTTGGCAGCTGTGAAAGGCATCCCAAGGGGAGTACAAAAGTGCAACAACATGGCAGCTTTCACAGCTTTTTCCTTGGCACCATCCCTATACCTAGGCTGATTTATCTGCCTAGGGTTAGGGTTAGGGCTAAGCCAAGGGCTAGGATTTTATTAACCAGGAAGCCCTGAGTTCCAGGCTTACTGCATCTGCCAAAGGCATCCCAAAGGGAGCGCAGAAGTGCCACAACATGGCTGCTTTCACAGCTTTTTCCTTAGGAAGAACCCTAATACCCGGCTGATTTACCTTCCTAGGGTTACTGTTAGGCTTAGGCCTAGGACTTTTAAAACCAGGAAGCCCTGTGCTCCAGGCACACTGCAGCTGTTAAAGGCATCCCAAGGGGAGCGCAAAAGTGACACAACTTGGCTGCCTCCACTGCTATTTCCAGAGACCATCCCGAATCATAGGCTGATTTTCCTTCCTAGGCTTAAGGTTTGAGTTAGGCCTAGGGTTAGTGTTCTTTTAACCAGAAAGCCCTGAGTTCCAAGAACACAGCAGCTGCGAAGGACTACCCAAGAAGAGCACAGAAGTGCCTCAACATGCCTGCCTCCACAGCTTTTTCCTTGGGGACGTCTCGAAACGAAGGCTGATTTAGAAGCCTGCAGTTTGGGCTAAAGTTGTGGTTTTTTACACCAGGAAGCCCTGTGCTCCAAGCACACTGCAGCTGTGAAAGGCATTCCAAGGGGAGCGCAAAAGTGCCACAACATGGCTGTCTCCACAGCTTTTCCCTTGGGATAATTCCTAAACCCAGGCTGATTTAAATGACCAGTGTTACGGTTAGGGTTAGGGTTACGCCTAGGTGTAGAGCTTTTTAAACCAGCAAGCTCTGAGTTCCAGGCACACGGCAGCTGCGAAAGGCATCCCAAGGGGAGCACAAAAGTGCCAGAAAATGGCTGCCTCCACACGTTTTCATTGGCACCATTGCTAAGCCTAGGCTGAATCACCTGCCTCCAGTCTCAGCTAGGGACATGGTTTTTTAAACCAGGAAGCCCTGAGCTCCAGGCACACGGCAGCTGTGAAAGGCATCCCAAGGGGAGTACAAAAGTGCAACAACATGGCAGCTTTCACAGCTTTTTCCTTGGCACCATCCCTATACCTAGGCTGATTTATCTGCCTAGGGTTAGGGTTAGGGCTCAGCCAAGGGCAAGGATTTTTTTAACCAGGAAGCCCTGAGTTCCAGGCTTACTGCATCTGCCAAAGGCATCCCAAAGGGAGCGCAGAAGTGCCACAACATGGCTGCTTTCACAGCTTTTTCCTTAGGAAGAACCCTAATACCCGGCTGATTTACCTTCCAAGGGTTACTGTTAGGCTTAGGCCTAGGACTTTTAAAACCAGGAAGCCCTGTGCTCCAGGCACACTGCAGCTGTGAAAGGCATCCCAAGGGGAGCGCAAAAGTGACACAACTTGGCTGCCTCCACTGCTATTTCCATGAGACCATCCCGAATCATAGGCTGATTTTCCTTCCTAGGCTTAAGGTTTGAGTTAGGCCTAGGGTTAGTGTTCTTTTAACCAGAAGGCCCTGAGTTCCAAGAACACAGCAGCTGCGAAGGACTACCCAAGAAGAGCGCAGAAGTGCCTCAACATGCCTGCCTCCACAGCTTTTTCCTTGGGGACGTCCCGAAACGAAGGCTGATTTAGAAGCCTCCAGTTTGGGCTAAAGTTGTGGTTTTTTAAACCAGGAAGCCCTGTGCTCCAAGCACACTGCAGCTGTGAAAGGCATCCCAAGGGGAGCTCAAAAGTGCTACAACATGGCTGTCTCCACAGCTTTTCCCTTGGGATAATTCCTAAACCCAGGCTGATTTAAATGACCAGTGTTACAGTTCGGGTTAGGGTTACGCCTAGGTGTAGAGCTTTTTAAACCAGCAAGCTCTGAGCTCCAGGCACACGCCAGCTGCGAAAGGCATCCCAAGGGGAGCACAAAAGTGCCAGAAAATGGCTGCCTCCACACGTTTTCATTGGCACCATTGCTAAGCCTAGGCTGAATCACCTGCCTCCAGTCTCAGCTAGGGACATGGTTTTTTAAACCAGGAAGCCCTGAGCTCCAGGCACACGGCAGCTGTGAAAGGCATCCCAAGGGGAGTACAAAAGTGCAACAACATGGCAGCTTTCACAGCTTTTTCCTTGGCACCATCCCTATACCTAGGCTGATTTATCTGCCTAGGGTTAGGGTTAGGGCTCAGCCAAGGGCAAGGATTTTTTTAACCAGGAAGCCCTGAGTTCCAGGCTTACTGCATCTGCCAAAGGCATCCCAAAGGGAGCGCAGAAGTGCCACAACATGGCTGCTTTCACAGCTTTTTCCTTAGGAAGAACCCTAATACCCGGCTGATTTACCTTCCAAGGGTTACTGTTAGGCTTAGGCCTAGGACTTTTAAAACCAGGAAGCCCTGTGCTCCAGGCACACTGCAGCTGTGAAAGGCATCCCAAGGGGAGCGCAAAAGTGACACAACTTGGCTGCCTCCACTGCTATTTCCATGAGACCATCCCGAATCATAGGCTGATTTTCCTTCCTAGGCTTAAGGTTTGAGTTAGGCCTAGGGTTAGTGTTCTTTTAACCAGAAGGCCCTGAGTTCCAAGAACACAGCAGCTGCGAAGGACTACCCAAGAAGAGCGCAGAAGTGCCTCAACATGCCTGCCTCCACAGCTTTTTCCTTGGGGACGTCCCGAAACGAAGGCTGATTTAGAAGCCTCCAGTTTGGGCTAAAGTTGTGGTTTTTTAAACCAGGAAGCCCTGTGCTCCAAGCACACTGCAGCTGTGAAAGGCATCCCAAGGGGAGCTCAAAAGTGCTACAACATGGCTGTCTCCACAGCTTTTCCCTTGGGATAATTCCTAAACCCAGGCTGATTTAAATGACCAGTGTTACAGTTCGGGTTAGGGTTACGCCTAGGTGTAGAGCTTTTTAAACCAGCAAGCTCTGAGCTCCAGGCACACGCCAGCTGCGAAAGGCATCCCAAGGGGAGCACAAAAGTGCCAGAAAATGGCTGCCTCCACACGTTTTCATTGGCACCATTGCTAAGCCTAGGCTGAATCACCTGCCTCCAGTCTCAGCTAGGGACATGGTTTTTTAAACCAGGAAGCCCTGAGCTCCAGGCACTTGGCAGCTGTGAAAGGCATCCCAAGGGGAGTACAAAAGTGCAACAACATGGCAGCTTTCCCAGCTTTTTTCTTGGCACAATCCCTATACCTAGGCTGATTTATCTGCCTAGGGTTAGGGTTAGGGCTCAGCCAAGGGCAAGGATTTTTTTAACCAGGAAGCCCTGAGTTCCAGGCTTACTGCATCTGCCAAAGGCATCCCAAAGGGAGCGCAGAAGTGCCACAACATGGCTGCTTTCACAGCTTTTTCCTTAGGAAGAACCCTAATACCCGGCTGATTTACCTTCCTAGGGTTACTCTTAGGCTTAGGCCTAGGACTTTTAAAACCAGGAAGCCCTGTGCTCCAGGCACACTGCAGCTGTTAAAGGCATCCCAAGGGGAGCGCAAAAGTGACACAACTTGGCTGCCTCCACTGCTATTTCCATGAGACCATCCTGAATCATAGGCTGATTTTCCTTCCTAGGCTTAAGGTTTGAGTTAGGCCTAGGGTTAGTGTTCTTTTAACCAGAAAGCCCTGAGTTCCAAGAACACAGCAGCTGCGAAGGACTACCCAAGAAGAGCACAGAAGTGCCTCAACATGCCTGCCTCCACAGCTTTTTCCTTGGGGACGTCCCGAAACGAAGGCTGATTTAGAAGCCTCCAGTTTGGGCTAAAGTTGTGGTGTTTTAAACCAGGAAGCCCTGTGCTCCAAGCACACTGCAGCTGTGAAAGGCATCCCAAGGGGAGCGCAAAAGTGCCACAACATGGCTGTCTCCACAGCTTTTCCCTTGGGATAATTCCTAAACCCAGGCTGATTTAAATGACCAGTGTTACGGTTAGGGTTAGGGTTACGCCTAGGTGTAGAGCTTTTTAAACCAGCAAGCTCTGAGCTCCAGGCACACGGCAGCTGCGAAAGGCATCCCAAGGGGAGCACAAAAGTGCCAGAAAATGGCTGCCTCCACACGTTTTCATTGGCACCATTGCTAAGCCTAGGCTGAATCACCTGCCTCCAGTCTCAGCTAGGGACATGGTTTTTTAAACCAGGAAGCCCTGAGCTCCAGGCACTTGGCAGCGGTGAAAGGCATCCCAAGGGGAGTACAAAAGTGCAACAACATGGCAGCTTTCACAGCTTTTTCCTTGGCACCATCCCTATACCTAGGCTGATTTATCTGCCTAGGCTTAGGGATAGGGCTCAGCCTAGGGCAAGGATTTTTTTAACCAGGAAGCCCTGAGTTCCAGGCTTACTGCATCTGCCAAAGGCATCCCAAAGGGAGCGCAGAAGTGCCACAACATGGCTGCTTTCACAGCTTTTTCCTTAGGAAGAACCCTAATACCCGGCTGATTTACCTTCCTAGGGTTACTCTTAGGCTTAGGCCTAGGACTTTTAAAACCAGGAAGCCCTGTGCTCCAGGCACACTGCAGCTGTTAAAGGCATCCCAAGGGGAGCGCAAAAGTGACACAACTTGGCTGCCTCCACTGCTATTTCCATGAGACCATCCCGAATCATAGGCTGATTTTCCTTCCTAGGCTTAAGGTTTGAGTTAGGCCTAGGGTTAGTGTTCTTTTAACCAGAAAGCCCTGAGTTCCAAGAACACAGCAGCTGCGAAGGACTACCCAAGAAGAGCGCAGAAGTGCCTCAACATGCCTGCCTAAACAGCTTTTTCCTTGGGGACGTCCCGAAACGAAGGCTGATTTAGAAGCCTCCAGTTTGGGCTAAAGTTGTGGTTTTTTGCACCAGGAAGCCCTGTGCTCCAAGCTCACTGCAGCTGTGAAAGGCATCCCAAGGGGAGCGCAAAAGTGCCACAACATGGCTGTCTCCACAGCTTTTCCCTTGGGATAATTCCTAAACCCAGGCTGATTTAAATGACCAGTGTTACAGTTCGGGTTAGGGTTATGCCTAGGTGTAGAGCTTTTTAAACCAGCAAGCTCTGAGCTCCAGGCACACGGCAGCTGCGAAAGGCATCCCAAGGGGAGCACAAAAGGGCCAGAAAATGGCTGCCTCCACACGTTTTCATTGGCACCATTGCTAAGCCTAGGCTGAATCACCTGCCTCCAGTCTCACCTAGGGACATGGTTTTTTAAACCAGGAAGCCCTGAGCTCCAGGCACTTGGCAGCGGTGAAAGGCATCCCAAGGGGAGTACAAAAGTGCAACAACATGGCAGCTTTCACAGCTTTTTCCTTGGCACCATCCCTATACCTAGGCTGATTTATCTGCCTAGGCTTAGGGATAGGGCTCAGCCTAGGGCAAGGATTTTTTTAAGCAGGAAGCCCTGAGTTCCAGGCTTACTGCATCTGCCAAAGGCATCCCAAAGGGAGCGCAGAAGTGCCACAACATGGCTGCTTTCACAGCTTTTTCCTTAGGAAGAACCCTAATACCCGGCTGATTTACCTTCCTAGGGTTACTGTTAGGCTTAGGCCTAGGACTTTTAAAACCAGGAAGCCCTGTGCTCCAGGCACACTGCAGCTGTTAAAGGCATCCCAAGGGGAGCGCAAAAGTGACACAACTTGGCTGCCTCCACTGCTATTTCCATGAGACCATCCCGAATCATAGGCTGATTTTCCTTCTTAGGCTTAAGGTTTGAGTTAGGCCTAGGGTTAGTGTTCTTTTAACCAGAAAGCCCTGAGTTCCAAGAACACAGCAGCTGCGAAGGACTACCCAAGAAGAGCACAAAAGTGCCTCAACATGCCTGCCTCCACAGCTTTTTCCTTGGGGACGTCCCGAAACGAAGGCTGATTTAGAAGCCTCCAGTTTGGGCTAAAGTTGTGGTTTTTTACACCAGGAAGCCCTGTGCTCCAAGCACACTGCAGCTGTGAAAGGCATCCCAAGGGGAGCGCAAAAGTGCCACAACATGGCTGTCTCCACAGCTTTTCCCTTGGGATAATTCCTAAACCCAGGCTGATTTAAATGACCAGTGTTACGGTTAGGGTTAGGGTTACGCCTAGGTGTAGAGCTTTTTAAACCAGCAAGCTCTGAGCTCCAGGCACACGGCAGCTGCGAAATGCATCCCAAGGGGAGCCCAAAAGTGCCAGAAAATGGCTGCCTCCACACGTTTTCATTGGCACCATTGCTAAGCCTAGGCTGAATCACCTGCCTCCAGTCTCAGCTAGGGACATGGTTTTTTAAACCAGGAAGCCCTGAGCTCCAGGCACACGGCAGCTGTGATAGGCATCCCAGTGGGTGTAAAAAAGTGCAACAACACGGCAGCTTTCACAGCTTTTTCCTTGGCACCATCCCTATACCTAGGCTGATTTATCTGCCTAGGCTTAGGGTTAGGGCTCAGCCAAGGGCAAGGATTTTTTTAAGCAGGAAGCCCTGAGTTCCAGGCTTACTGCATCTGCCAAAGGCATCCCAAAGGGAGCGCAGAAGTGCCACAACATGGCTGCTTTCACAGCTTTTTCCTTAGGAAGTACCCTAATACCCGGCTGATTTACCTTCCTAGGGTTACTGTTAGGCTTAGGCCTAGGACTTTTAAAACCAGGAAGCCCTGTGCTCCAGGCACACTGCAGCTGTGAAAGGCATCCCAAGGGGAGCGCAAAAGTGACACAACTTGGCTGCCTCCACTGCTATTTCCATGAGACCATCCCGAATCATAGGCTGATTTTCCTTCCTAGGCTTAAGGTTTGAGTTAGGCCTAGGGTTAGTGTTCTTTTAACCAGAAAGCCCTGAGTTCCAAGAAGACAGCAGCTGCGAAGGACTACCCAAGAAGAGCGCAGAAGTGCCTCAACATGCCTGCCTCCACAGCTTTTTCCTTGGGGACGTCCCGAAACGAAGGCTGATTTAGAAGCCTCCAGTTTGGGCTAAAGTTGTGGTTTTTTACACCAGGAAGCCCTGTGCTCCAAGCACACTGCAGCTGTGAAAGGCATCCCAAGGGGAGCGCAAAAGTGCCACAACATGGCTGTCTCCACAGCTTTTCCCTTGGGATAATTCCTAAACCCAGGCTGATTTAAATGACCAGTGTTACAGTTCGGGTTAGGGTTACGCCTAGGTGTAGAGCTTTTTAAACCAGCAAGCTCTGAGCTCCAGGCACACGGCAGCTGCGAAAGGCATCCCAAGGGGAGCACAAAAGTGCCAGAAAATGGCTGCCTCCACACGTTTTCATTGGCACCATTGCTAAGCCTAGGCTGAATCACCTGCCTCCAGTCTCAGCTAGGGACATGGTTTTTTAAACCAGGAAGCCCTGAGCTCCAGGCACTTGGCAGCTGTGAAAGGCATCCCAAGGGGAGTACAAAAGTGCAACAACATGGCAGCTTTCACAGCTTTTTCCTTGGCACCATCCCTATACCTAGGCTGATTTATCTGCCTAGGGTTAGCGTTAGGGCTCAGCCAAGGGCAAGGATTTTTTTAAGCAGGAAGCCCTGAGTTCCAGGCTTACTGCATCTGCCAAAGGCATCCCAAAGGGAGCGCAGAAGTGCCACAACATGGCTGCTTTCACAGCTTTTTCCTTAGGAAGAACCCTAATACCCGGCTGATTTACCTTCCTAGGGTTACTGTTAGGCTTAGGCCTAGGACTTTTAAAACCAGGAAGCCCTCTGCTCCAGGCACACTGCAGCTGTTAAAGGCATCCCAAGGGGAGCGCAAAAGTGACACAACTTGGCTGCCTCCACTGCTATTTCCATGAGACCATCCCGAATCATAGGCTGATTTTCCTTCCTAGGCTTAAGGTTTGAGTTAGGCCTAGGGTTAGTGTTCTTTTAACCAGAAAGCCCTGAGTTCCAAGAACACAGCAGCTGCGAAGGACTACCCAAGAAGAGCGCAGAAGTGCCTCAACATGCCTGCCTCCACAGCTTTTTCCTTGGGGACGTCCCGAAACGAAGGCTGATTTAGAAGCCTCCAGTTTGGGCTAAAGTTGTGGTTTTTTAAACCAGGAAGCCCTGTGCTCCAAGCACACTGCAGCTGTGAAAGGCATCCCAAGGGGAGCGCAAAAGTGCCACAACATGGCTGTCTCCACAGCTTTTCCCTTGGGATAATTCCTAAACCCAGGCTGATTTAAATGACCAGTGTTACGGTTAGGGTTAGGGTTACGCCTAGGTGTAGAGCTTTTTAAACCAGCAAGCTCTGAGCTCCAGGCACACGGCAGCTGCGAAAGGCATCCCAAGGGGAGCACAAAAGGGCCAGAAAATGGCTGCCTCCACACGTTTTCATTGGCACCATTGCTAAGCCTAGGCTGAATCACCTGCCTCCAGTCTCACCTAGGGACATGGTTTTTTAAACCAGGAAGCCCTGAGCTCCAGGCACACGGCAGCTGTGAAAGGCATCCCAAGGGGAGTACAAAAGTGCAACAACATGGCAGCTTACACAGCTTTTTCCTTGGCACCATCCCTATACCTAGGCTGATTTATCTGCCTAGGCTTAGGGTTAGGGCTCAGCCTAGGGCAAGGATTTTTTTAACCAGGAAGCCCTGAGTTCCAGGCTTACTGCATCTGCCAAAGGCATCCCAAAGGGAGCGCAGAAGTGCCACAACATGGCTGCTTTCACAGCTTTTTCCTTAGGAAGAACCCTAATACCCGGCTGATTTACCTTCCTAGGGTTACTGTTAGGCTTAGGCCTAGGACTTTTAAAACCAGGAAGCCCTGTGCTCCAGGCACACTGCAGCTGTTAAAGGCATCCCAAGGGGAGCGCAAAAGTGACACAACTTGGCTGCCTCCACTGCTATTTCCATGAGACCATCCCGAATCATAGGCTGATTTTCCTTCCTAGACTTAAGGTTTGAGTTAGGCCTAGGGTTAGTGTTCTTTTAACCAGAAAGCCCTGAGTTCCAAGAACACAGCAGCTGCGAAGGACTACCCAAGAAGAGCGCAGAAGTGCCTCAACATGCCTGCCTCCACAGCTTTTTCCTTGGGGACGTCCCGAAACGAAGGCTGATTTAGAAGCCTCCAGTTTGGGCTAAAGTTGTGGTTTTTTAAACCAGGAAGCCCTGTGCTCCAAGCACACTGCAGCTGTGAAAGGCATCCCAAGGGGAGCGCAAAAGTGCCACAACATGGCTGTCTCCACAGCTTTTCCCTTGGGATAATTCCTAAACCCAGGCTGATTTAAATGACCAGTGTTACGGTTACGGTTAGGGTTACGCCTAGGTGTAGAGCTTTTTCAACCAGCAAGCTCTGAGCTCCAGGCACACGGCAGCTGCGAAAGGCATCCCAAGGGGAGCACAAAAGTGCCAGAAAATGGCTGCCTCCACACGTTTTCATTGGCACCATTGCTAAGCCTAGGCTGAATCACCTGCCTCCAGTCTCAGCTAGGGACATGGTTTTTTAAACCAGGAAGCCCTGAGCTCCAGGCACTTGGCAGCTGTGAAAGGCATCCCAAGGGGAGTACAAAAGTGCAACAACATGGCAGCTTTCACAGCTTTTTCCTTGGCACCATCCCTATACCTAGGCTGATTTATCTGCCTAGGCTTAGGGTTAGGGCTCAGCCTAGGGCTAGGATTTTTTTAAGCAGGAAGCCCTGAGTTCCAGGCTTACTGCATCTGCCAAAGGCATCCCAAAGGGAGCGCAGAAGTGCCACAACATGGCTGCTTTCACAGCTTTTTCCTTAGGAAGTACCCTAATACCCGGCTGATTTACCTTCCTAGGGTTACTGTTAGGCTTAGGCCTAGGACTTTTAAAACCAGGAAGCCCTGTGCTCCAGGCACACTGCAGCTGTTAAAGGCATCCCAAGGGGAGTGCAAAAGTGACACAACTTGGCTGCCTCCACTGCTATTTCCATGAGACCATCCCGAATCATAGGCTGATTTTCCTTCCTAGGCTTAAGGTTTGAGTTAGGCCTAGGGTTAGTGTTCTTTTAACCAGAAAGCCCTGAGTTCCAAGAACACAGCAGCTGCGAAGGACTACCCAAGAAGAGCGCAGAAGTGCCTCAACATGCCTGCCTCCACAGCTTTTTCCTTGGGGACGTCCCGAAACGAAGGCTGATTTAGAAGCCTCCAGTTTGGGCTAAAGTTGTGGTTTTTTACACCAGGAAGCCCTGTGCTCCAAGCACACTGCAGCTGTGAAAGGCATCCCAAGGGGAGCGCAAAAGTGCCACAACATGGCTGTCTCCACAGCTTTTCCCTTGGGATAATTCCTAAACCCAGGCTGCTTTAAATGACCAGTGTTACGGTTAGGGTTACGCCTAGGTGTAGAGCTTTTTAAACCAGCAAGCTCTGAGCTCCAGGCACACGGCAGCTGCGAAAGGCATCCCAAGCGGAGCACAAAAGTGCCAGAAAATGGCTGCCTCCACACGTTTTCATTGGCACCATTGCTAAGCCTAGGCTGAATCACCTGCCTCCAGTCTCAGCTAGGGACATGGTTTTTTAAACCAGGAAGCCCTGAGCTCCAGGCACACGGCAGCTGTGAAAGGCATCCCAAGGGGAGTACAAAAGTGCAACAACATGGCAGCTTTCACAGCTTTTTCCTTGGCACCATCCCTATACCTAGGCTGATTTATCTGCCTAGGGTTAGGGTTAGGGCTCAGCCTAAGGCTAGGATTTTTTTAAGCAGGAAGCCCTGAGTTCCAGGCTTACTGCATCTGCCAAAGGCATCCCAAAGGGAGCGCAGAAGTGCCACAACATGGCTGCTTTCACAGCTTTTTCCTTAGGAAGAACCCTAATACCCGGCTGATTTACCTTCCTAGGGTTACTGTTAGGCTTAGGCCTAGGACTTTTAAAACCAGGAAGCCCTGTGCTCCAGGCATACTGCAGCTGTGAAAGGCATCCCAAGGGGAGCGCAAAAGTGACACAACTTGGCTGCCTCCACTGCTATTTCCATGAGACCATCCCGAATCATAGGCTGATTTTCCTTCCTAGGCTTAAGGTTTGAGTTAGGCCTAGGGTTAGTGTTCTTTTAACCAGAAAGCCCTGAGTTCCAAGAACACAGCAGCTGAGAAGGACTACCCAAGAAGAGCGCAGAAGTGCCTCAACATGCCTGCCTGCACAGCTTTTTCCTTGGGGACGTCCCGAAACGAAGGCTGATTTAGAAGCCTCCAGTTTGGGCTAAAGTTGTGGTTTTTTACACCAGGAAGCCCTGTGCTCCAAGCACACTGCAGCTGTGAAAGGCATCCCAAGGGGAGCGCAAAAGTGCCACAACATGGCTGTCTCCACAGCTTTTCCCTTGGGATAATTCCTAAACCCAGGCTGATTTAAATGACCAGTGTTACGGTTAGGGTTAGGGTTACGCCTAGGTGTAGAGCTTTTTAAACCAGCAAGCTCTGAGCTCCAGGCACACGGCAGCTGCGAAATGCATCCCAAGGGGAGCACAAAAGTGCCAGAAAATGGCTGCCTCCACACGTTTTCATTGGCACCATTGCTAAGCCTAGGCTGAATCACCTGCCTCCAGTCTCACCTAGGGACATGGTTTTTTAAACCAGGAAGCCCTGAGCTCCAGGCACACGGCAGCTGTGAAAGGCATCCCAAGGGGAGTACAAAAGTGCAACAACATGGCAGCTTTCACAGCTTTTTCCTTGGCACCATCCCTATACCTGGGCTGATTTATCTGCCTAGGTTTAGGGTTAGGGCTCAGCCAAGGGCTAGGATTTTTTTAACCAGGAAGCCCTGAGTTCCAGGCTTACTGCATCTGCCAAAGGCATCCCAAAGGGAGCGCAGAAGTGCTACAACATGGCTGCTTTCACAGCTTTTTCCTTAGGAAGAACCCTAATACCCGGCTGATTTACCTTCCTAGGGTTACTGTTAGGCTTAGGCCTAGGACTTTTAAAACCAGGAAGCCCTGTGCTCCAGGCACACTGCAGCTGTTAAAGGCATCCCAAGGGGAGCGCAAAAGTGACACAACTTGGCTGCCTCCACTGCTATTTCCATGAGACCATCCCGAATCATAGGCTGATTTTCCTTCCTAGGCTTAAGGTTTGAGTTAGGCCTAGGGTTAGTGTTCTTTTAACCAGAAAGCCCTGAGTTCCAAGAACACAGCAGCTGAGAAGGACTACCCAAGAAGAGCGCAGAAGTGCCTCAACATGCCTGCCTCCACAGCTTTTTCCTTGGGGACGTCCCGAAACGAAGGCTGATTTAGAAGCCTCCAGTTTGGGCTAAAGTTGTGGTTTTTTAAACCAGGAAGCCCTGTGCTCCAAGCACACTGCAGCTGTGAAAGGCATCCCAAGGGGAGCGCAAAAGTGCCACAACATGGCTGTCTCCACAGCTTTTCCCTTGGGATAATTCCTAAACCCAGGCTGATTTAAATGACCAGTGTTACGGTTAGGGTTAGGGTTACGCCTAGGTGTAGAGCTTTTTAAACCAGCAAGCTCTGAGCTCCAGGCACACGGCAGCTGCGAAATGCATCCCAAGGGGAGCACAAAAGTGCCAGAAAATGGCTGCCTCCACACGTTTTCATTGGCACCATTGCTAAGCCTAGGCTGAATCACCCGCCTCCAGTCTCAGCTAGGGACATGGTTTTTTAAACCAGGAAGCCCTGAGCTCCAGGCACTTGGCCGCTGTGAAAGGCATCCCAAGGGGAGTACAAAAGTGCAACAACATGGCAGCTTTCACAGCTTTTTCCTTGGCACCATCCCTATACCTAGGCTGATTTATCTGCCTAGGGTTAGCCTTAGGGCTCAGCCAAGGGCAAGGATTTTTTTAACCAGGAAGCCCTGAGTTCCAGGCTTACTGCATCTGCCAAAGGCATCCCAAAGGGAGCGCAGAAGTGCCACAACATGGCTGCTTTCACAGCTTTTTCCTTAGGAAGAACCCTAATACCCGGCTGATTTACCTTCCTAGGGTTACTGTTAGGCTTAGGCCTAGGACTTTTAAAACCAGGAAGCCCTGTGCTCCAGGCACACTGCAGCTGTTAAAGGCATCCCAAGGGGAGCGCAAAAGTGACACAACTTGGCTGCCTCCACTGCTATTTCCATGAGACCATCCCGAATCATAGGCTGATTTTCCTTCCTAGGCTTAAGGTTTGAGTTAGGTCTAGGGTTAGTGTTCTTTTAACCAGAAAGCCCTGAGTTCCAAGAAGACAGCAGCTGCGAAGGACTACCCAAGAAGAGCGCAGAAGTGCCTCAACATGCCTGCCTCCACAGCTTTTTCCTTGGGGACGTCCCGAAACGAAGGCTGATTTAGAAGCCTCCAGTTTGGGCTAAAGTTGTGGTTTTTAAACCAGGAAGCCCTGTGCTCCAAGCACACTGCAGCTGTGAAAGGCATCCCAAGGGGAGCGCAAAAGTGCCACAACATGGCTGTCTCCACAGCTTTTCCCTTGGGATAATTCCTAAACCCAGGCTGATTTAAATGACCAGTGTTACGGTTAGGGTTAGGGTTACGCCTAGGTGTAGAGCTTTTTAAACCAGCAAGCTCTGAGCTCCAGGCACACGGCAGCTGCGAAATGCATCCCAAGGGGAGCACAAAAGTGCCAGAAAATGGCTGCCTCCACACGTTTTCATTGGCACCATTGCTAAGCCTAGGCTGAATCACCTGCCTCCAGTCTCAGCTAGGGACATGGTTTTTTAAACCAGGAAGCCCTGAGCTCCAGGCACTTGGCCGCTGTGAAAGGCATCCCAAGGGGAGTACAAAAGTGCAACAACATGGCAGCTTTCACAGCTTTTTCCTTGGCACCATCCCTATACCTAGGCTGATTTATCTGCCTAGGGTTAGGGTTAGGGCTCAGCCAAGGGCAAAGATTTTTTTAAGCAGGAAGCCCTGAGTTCCAGGCTTACTGCATCTGCCAAAGGCATCCCAAAGGGAGCGCAGAAGTGCCACAACATGGCTGCTTTCACAGCTTTTTCCTTAGGAAGAACCCTAATACCCGGCTGATTTACCTTCCTAGGGTTACTGTTAGGCTTAGGCCTAGGACTTTTAAAACCAGGAAGCCCTGTGCTCCAGGCACACTGCAGCTGTGAAAGGCATCCCAAGGGGAGCGCAAAAGTGACACAACTTGGCTGCCTCCACTGCTATTTCCATGAGACCATCCCGAATCATAGGCTGATTTTCCTTCCTAGGCTTAAGGTTTGAGTTAGGTCTAGGGTTAGTGTTCTTTTAACCAGAAAGCCCTGAGTTCCAAGAACACAGCAGCTGCGAAGGACTACCCAAGAAGAGCGCAGAAGTGCCTCAACATGCCTGCCTCCACAGCTTTTTCCTTGGGGACGTCCCGAAACGAAGGCTGATTTAGAAGCCTCCAGTTTGGGCTAAAGTTGTGGTTTTTAAACCAGGAAGCCCTGTGCTCCAAGCACACTGCAGCTGTGAAAGGCATCCCAAGGGGAGCGCAAAAGTGCCACAACATGGCTGTCTCCACAGCTTTTCCCTTGGGATAATTCCTAAACCCAGGCTGCTTTAAATGACCAGTGTTACGGTTAGGGTTAGGGTTACGCCTAGGTGTAGAGCTTTTTAAACCAGCAAGCTCTGAGCTCCAGGCACACGGCAGCTGCGAAATGCATCCCAAGGGGAGCACAAAAGTGCCAGAAAATGGCTGCCTCCACACGTTTTCATTGGCACCATTGCTAAGCCTAGGCTGAATCACCTGCCTCCAGTCTCAGCTAGGGACATGGTTTTTTAAACCAGGAAGCCCTGAGCTCCAGGCACACGGCACCTGTGAAAGGCATCCCAAGGGGAGTACAAAAGTGCAACAACATGGCAGCTTTCACAGCTTTTTCCTTGGCACCATCCCTATACCTAGGCTGATTTATCTGCCTAGGTTTAGGGTTAGGGCTCAGCCAAGGGCTAGCATTTTTTTAACCAGGAAGCCCTGAGTTCCAGGCTTACTGCATCTGCCAAAGGCATCCCAAAGGGAGCGCAGAAGTGCTACAACATGGCTGCTTTCACAGCTTTTTCCTTAGGAAGAACCCTAATACCCGGCTGATTTACCTTCCTAGGGTTACTGTTAGGCTTAGGCCTAGGACTTTTAAAACCAGGAAGCCCTGTGCTCCAGGCACACTGCAGCTGTTAAAGGCATCCCAAGGGGAGCGCAAAAGTGACACAACTTGGCTGCCTCCACTGCTATTTCCATGAGACCATCCCGAATCATAGGCTGATTTTCCTTCCTAGGCTTAAGGTTTGAGTTAGGCCTAGGGTTAGTGTTCTTTTAACCAGAAAGCCCTGAGTTCCAAGAACACAGCAGCTGCGAAGGACTACCCAAGAAGAGCGCAGAAGTGCCTCAACATGCCTGCCTCCACAGCTTTTTCCTTGGGGACGTCCCGAAACGAAGGCTGATTTCGAAGCCTCCAGTTTGGGCTAAAGTTGTGGTTTTTTACACCAGGAAGCCCTGTGCTCGAAGCACACTGCAGCTGTGAAAGGCATCCCAAGGGGAGCGCAAAAGTGCCACAACATGGCTGTCTCCACAGCTTTTCCCTTGGGATAATTCCTAAACCCAGGCTGACTTAAATGACCAGTGTTACGGTTAGGGTTAGGGTTACGCCTAGGTGTAGAGCTTTTTAAACCAGCAAGCTCTGAGCTCCAGGCACACGGCAGCTGCGAAAGGCATCCCAAGGGGAGCACAAAAGGGCCAGAAAATGGCTGCCTCCACACGTTTTCATTGGCACCATTGCTAAGCCTAGGCTGAATCACCTGCCTCCAGTCTCACCTAGGGACATGGTTTTTTAAACCAGGAAGCCCTGAGCTCCAGGCACTTGGCAGCTGTGAAAGGCATCCCAAGGGGAGTACAAAAGTGCAACAACATGGCAGCTTTCACAGCTTTTTCCTTGGCACCATCCCTATACCTAGGCTGATTTATCTGCCTAGGGTTAGGGTTAGGGCTCAGCCAAGGGCTGGGATTTTTTTAAGCAGGAAGCCCTGAGTTCCAGGCTTACTGCATCTGCCAAAGGCATCCCAAAGGGAGCGCAGAAGTGCCACAACATGGCTGCTTTCACAGCTTTTTCCTTAGGAAGAACCCTAATACCCGGCTGATTTACCTTCCTAGGGTTACTGTTAGGCTTAGGCCTAGGACTTTTAAAACCAGGAAGCCCTGTGCTCCAGGCACACTGCAGCTGTGAAAGGCATCCCAAGGGGAGCGCAAAAGTGACACAACTTGGCTGCCTCCACTGCTATTTCCATGAGACCATCCCGAATCATAGGCTGATTTTCCTTCCTAGGCTTAAGGTTTGAGTTAGGCCTAGGGTTAGTGTTCTTTTAACCAGAAGGCCCTGAGTTCCAAGAACACAGCAGCTGCGAAGGACTACCCAAGAAGAGCGCAGAAGTGCCTCAACATGCCTGCCTCCACAGCTTTTTCCTTGGGGACGTCCCGAAACGAAGGCTGATTTAGAAGCCTCCAGTTTGGGCTAAAGTTGTGGTTTTTTACACCAGGAAGCCCTGTGCTCCAAGCACACTGCAGCTGTGAAAGGCATCCCAAGGGGAGCGCAAAAGTGCCACAACATGGCTGTCTCCACAGCTTTTCCCTTGGGATAATTCCTAAACCCAGGCTGCTTTAAATGACCAGTGTTACGGTTAGGGTTAGGGTTACGCCTAGGTGTAGAGCTTTTTAAACCAGCAAGCTCTGAGCTCCAGGCACACGGCAGCTGCGAAATGCATCCCAAGGGGAGCACAAAAGTGCCAGAAAATGGCTGCCTCCACACGTTTTCATTGGCACCATTGCTAAGCCTAGGCTGAATCACCTGCCTCCAGTCTCAGCTAGGGACATGGTTTTTTAAACCAGGAAGCCCTGAGCTCCAGGCACACGGCAGCTGTGAAAGGCATCCCAAGGGGAGTACAAAAGTGCAACAACATGGCAGCTTTCACAGCTTTTTCCTTGGCACCATCCCTATACCTAGGCTGATTTATCTGCCTAGGTTTAGGGTTAGGGCTCAGCCTAGGGCTAGGATTTTTTTAACCAGGAAGCCCTGAGTTCCAGGCTTACTGCATCTGCCAAAGGCATCCCAAAGGGAGCGCAGAAGTGCCACAACATGGCTGCTTTCACAGCTTTTTCCTTAGGAAGAACCCTAATACCCGGCTGATTTACCTTCCTAGGGTTACTGTTAGGCTTAGGCCTAGGACTTTTAAAACCAGGAAGCCCTCTGCTCCAGGCACACTGCAGCTGTTAAAGGCATCCCAAGGGGAGCGCAAAAGTGACACAACTTGGCTGCCTCCACTGCTATTTCCATGAGACCATCCCGAATCATAGGCTGATTTTCCTTCCTAGGCTTAAGGTTTGAGTTAGGCCTAGGGTTAGTGTTCTTTTAACCAGAAAGCCCTGAGTTCCAAGAACACAGCAGCTGCGAAAGACTACCCAAGAAGAGCGCAGAAGTGCCTCAACATGCCTGCCTCCACAGCTTTTTCCTTGGGGACGTCCCGAAACGAAGGCTGATTTAGAAGCCTCCAGTTTGGGCTAAAGTTGTGGTTTTTTACACCAGGAAGCCCTGTGCTCCAAGCACACTGCAGCTGTGAAAGGCATCCCAAGGGGAGCGCAAAAGTGCCACAACATGGCTGTCTCCACAGCTTTTCCCTTGGGATAATTCCTAAACCCAGGCTGATTTAAATGACCAGTGTTACGGTTAGGGTTAGGGTTACGCCTAGGTGTAGAGCTTTTTAAACCAGCAAGCTCTGAGCTCCAGGCACACGGCAGCTGCGAAAGGCATCCCAAGGGGAGCACAAAAGTGCCAGAAAATGGCTGCCTCCACACGTTTTCATTGGCACCATTGCTAAGCCTAGGCTGAATCACCTGCCTCCAGTCTCAGCTAGGGACATGGTTTTTTAAACCAGGAAGCCCTGAGCTCCAGGCACTTGGCAGCTGTGAAAGGCATCCCAAGGGGAGTACAAAAGTGCAACAACATGGCAGCTTTCACAGCTTTTTCCTTGGCACCATCCCTATACCTAGGCTGATTTATCTGCCTAGGGTTAGGGTTAGGGCTCAGCCAAGGGCAAGGATTTTTTTAAGCAGGAAGCCCTGAGTTCCAGGCTTACTGCATCTGCCAAAGGCATCCCAAAGGGAGCGCAGAAGTGCCACAACATGGCTGCTTTCACAGCTTTTTCCTTAGGAAGAACCCTAATACCCGGCTGATTTACCTTCCTAGGGTTACTGTTAGGCTTAGGCCTAGGACTTTTAAAACCAGGAAGCCCTGTGCTCCAGGCACACTGCAGCTGTTAAAGGCATCCCAAGGGGAGCGCAAAAGTGACACAACTTGGCTGCCTCCACTGCTATTTCCATGAGACCATCCCGAATCATAGGCTGATTTTCCTTCCTAGGCTTAAGGTTTGAGTTAGGCCTAGGGTTAGTGTTCTTTTAACCAGAAAGCCCTGAGTTCCAAGAACACAGCAGCTGCAAAGGACTACCCAAGAAGAGTGCAGAAGTGCCTCAACATGCCTGCCTCCACAGCTTTTTCCTTGGGGACGTCCCGAAACGAAGGCTGATTTAGAAGCCTCCAGTTTGGGCTAAAGTTGTGGTTTTTTACACCAGGAAGCCCTGTGCTCCAAGCACACTGCAGCTGTGAAAGGCATCCCAAGGGGAGCGCAAAAGTGCCACAACATGGCTGTCTCCACAGCTTTTCCCTTGGGATAATTCCTAAACCCAGGCTGATTTAAATGACCAGTGTTACGGTTAGGGTTAGGGTTACGCCTAGGTGTAGAGCTTTTTAAACCAGCAAGCTCTGAGCTCCAGGCACACGGCAGCTGCGAAAGGCATCCCAAGGGGAGCACAAAAGTGCCAGAAAATGGCTGCCTCCACACGTTTTCATTGGCACCATTGCTAAGCCTAGGCTGAATCACCTGCCTCCAGTCTCAGCTAGGGACATGGTTTTTTAAACCAGGAAGCCCTGAGCTCCAGGCACACGGCAGCTGTGAAAGGCATCCCAAGGGGAGTACAAAAGTGCAACAACATGGCAGCTTTCACAGCTTTTTCCTTGGCACCATCCCTATACCTAGGCTGATTTATCTGCCTAGGGTTAGGGTTAGGGCTCAGCCAAGGGCAAGGATTTTTTTAAGCAGGAAGCCCTGAGTTCCAGGCTTACTGCATCTGCCAAAGGCATCCCAAAGGGAGCGCAGAAGTGCCACAACATGGCTGCTTTCACAGCTTTTTCCTTAGGAAGAACCCTAATACCCGGCTGATTTACCTTCCTAGGGTTACTCTTAGGCTTAGGCCTAGGACTTTTAAAACCAGGAAGCCCTGTGCTCCAGGCACACTGCAGCTGTTAAAGGCATCCCAAGGGGAGCGCAAAAGTGACACAACTTGGCTGCCTCCACTGCTATTTCCATGAGACCATCCCGAATCATAGGCTGATTTTCCTTCCTAGGCTTAAGGTTTGAGTTAGGCCTAGGGTTAGTGTTCTTTTAACCAGAAAGCCCTGAGTTCCAAGAACACAGCAGCTGCGAAGGACTACCCAAGAAGAGCGCAGAAGTGCCTCAACATGCCTGCCTCCACAGCTTTTTCCTTGGGGACGTCCCGAAACAAAGGCTGATTTAGAAGCCTCCAGTTTGGGCTAAAGTTGTGGTTTTTTACACCAGGAAGCCCTGTGCTCCAAGCACACTGCAGCTGTGAAAGGCATCCCAAGGGGAGCGCAAAAGTGCCACAACATGGCTGTCTCCACAGCTTTTCCCTTGGGATAATTCCTAAACCCAGGCTGATTTAAATGACCAGTGTTACGGTTAGGGTTAGGGTTACGCCTAGGTGTAGAGCTTTTTAAACCAGCAAGCTCTGAGCTCCAGGCACACGGCAGCTGCGAAAGGCATCCCAAGGGGAGCACAAAAGTGCCAGAAAATGGCTGCCTCCACACGTTTTCATTGGCACCATTGCTAAGCCTAGGCTGAATCACCTGCCTCCAGTCTCAGCTAGGGACATGGTTTTTTAAACCAGGAAGCCCTGAGCTCCAGGCACACGGCAGCTGTGAAAGGCATCCCAAGGGGAGTACAAAAGTGCAACAACATGGCAGCTTTCACAGCTTTTTCCTTGGCACCATCCCTATACCTAGGCTGATTTATCTGCCTAGGGTTAGGGTTAGGGCTCAGCCAAGGGCAAGGATTTTTTTAAGCAGGAAGCCCTGAGTTCCAGGCTTACTGCATCTGCCAAAGGCATCCCAAAGGGAGCGCAGAAGTGCCACAACATGGCTGCTTTCACAGCTTTTTCCTTAGGAAGAACCCTAATACCCGGCTGATTTACCTTCCTAGGGTTACTGTTAGGCTTAGGCCTAGGACTTTTAAAACCAGGAAGCCCTGTGCTCCAGGCACACTGCAGCTGTTAAAGGCATCCCAAGGGGAGCGCAAAAGTGACACAACTTGGCTGCCTCCACTGCTATTTCCATGAGACCATCCCGAATCATAGGCTGATTTTCCTTCCTAGGCTTAAGGTTTGAGTTAGGCCTAGGGTTAGTGTTCTTTTAACCAGAAAGCCCTGAGTTCCAAGAACACAGCAGCTGCGAAGGACTACCCAAGAAGAGCGCAGAAGTGCCTCAACATGCCTGCCTCCACAGCTTTTTCCTTGGGGACGTCCCGAAACGAAGGCTGATTTAGAAGCCTCCAGTTTGGGCTAAAGTTGTGGTTTTTTACACCAGGAAGCCCTGTGCTCCAAGCACACTGCAGCTGCGAAAGGCATCCCAAGGGGAGCGCAAAAGTGCCACAACATGGCTGTCTCCACAGCTTTTCCCTTGGGATAATTCCTAAACCCAGGCTGCTTTAAATGACCAGTGTTACGGTTAGGGTTAGGGTTACGCCTAGGTGTAGAGCTTTTTAAACCAGCAAGCTCTGAGCTCCAGGCACACGGCAGCTGCGAAAGGCATCCCAAGGGGAGCACAAAAGTGCCAGAAAATGGCTGCCTCCACACGTTTTCATTGGCACCATTGCTAAGCCTAGGCTGAATCACCTGCCTCCAGTCTCAGCTAGGGACATGGTTTTTTAAACCAGGAAGCCCTGAGCTCCAGGCACACGGCAGCTGTGAAAGGCATCCCAAGGGGAGTACAAAAGTGCAACAACATGGCAGCTTTCACAGCTTTTTCCTTGGCACCATCCCTATACCTAGGCTGATTTATCTGCCTAGGGTTAGGGTTAGGGCTCAGCCAAGGGCAAGGATTTTTTTAACCAGGAAGCCCTGAGTTCCAGGCTTACTGCATCTGCCAAAGGCATCCCAAAGGGAGCGCAGAAGTGCCACAACATGGCTGCTTTCACAGCTTTTTCCTTAGGAAGAACCCTATTACCCGGCTGATTTACCTTCCTAGGGTTACTGTTAGGCTTAGGCCTAGGACTTTTAAAACCAGGAAGCCCTGTGCTCCAGGCACACTGCAGCTGTTAAAGGCATCCCAAGGGGAGCGCAAAAGTGACACAACTTGGCTGCCTCCACTGCTATTTCCATGAGACCATCCCGAATCATAGGCTGATTTTCCTTCCTAGGCTTAAGGTTTGAGTTAGGCCTAGGGTTAGTGTTCTTTTAACCAGAAAGCCCTGAGTTCCAAGAACACAGCAGCTGCGAAGGACTACCCAAGAAGAGCGCAGAAGTGCCTCAACATGCCTGCCTCCACAGCTTTTTCCTTGGGGACGTCCTGAAACGAAGGCTGATTTAGAAGCCTCCAGTTTGGGCTAAAGTTGTGGTTTTTTACACCAGGAAGCCCTGTGCTCCAAGCACACTGCAGCTGTGAAAGGCATCCCAAGGGGAGCGCAAAAGTGCCACAACATGGCTGTCTCCACAGCTTTTCCCTTGGGATAATTCCTAAACCCAGGCTGATTTAAATGACCAGTGTTACGGTTACGGTTAGGGTTACGCCTAGGTGTAGAGCTTTTTAAACCAGCAAGCTCTGAGCTCCAGGCACACGGCAGCTGCGAAAGGCATCCCAAGGGGAGCACAAAAGTGCCAGAAAATGGCTGCCTCCACACGTTTTCATTGGCACCATTGCTAAGCCTAGGCTGAATCACCTGCCTCCAGTCTCAGCTAGGGACATGGTTTTTTAAACCAGGAAGCCCTGAGCTCCAGGCACACGGCAGCTGTGAAAGGCATCCCAAGGGGAGTACAAAAGTGCAACAACATGGCAGCTTTCACAGCTTTTTCCTTGGCACCATCCCTATACCTAGGCTGATTTATCTGCCTAGGTTTAGGGTTAGGGCTCAGCCAAGGGCAAGGATTTTTTTAACCAGGAAGCCCTGAGTTCCAGGCTTACTGCATCTGCCAAAGGCATCCCAAAGGGAGCGCAGAAGTGCCACAACATGGCTGCTTTCACAGCTTTTTCCTTAGGAAGAACCCTAATACCCGGCTGATTTACCTTCCTAGGGTTACTGTTAGGCTTAGGCCTAGGACTTTTAAAACCAGGAAGCCCTGTGCTCCAGGCACACTGCAGCTGTTAAAGGCATCCCAAGGGGAGCGCAAAAGTGACACAACTTGGCTGCCTCCACTGCTATTTCCATGAGACCATCCCGAATCATAGGCTGATTTTCCTTCCTAGGCTTAAGGTTTGAGTTAGGCCTAGGGTTAGTGTTCTTTTAACCAGAAAGCCCTGAGTTCCAAGAACACAGCAGCTGCGAAGGACTACCCAAGAAGAGCGCAGAAGTGCCTCAACATGCCTGCCTCCACAGCTTTTTCCTTGGGGACGTCCCGAAACGAAGGCTGATTTAGAAGCCTCCAGTTTGGGCTAAAGTTGTGGTTTTTTAAACCAGGAAGCCCTGTGCTCCAAGCACACTGCAGCTGTGAAAGGCATCCCAAGGGGAGCGCAAAAGTGCCACAACATGGCTGTCTCCAATGCTTTTCCCTTGGGATAATTCCTAAACCCAGGCTGCTTTAAATGACCAGTGTTACGGTTAGGGTTAGGGTTACGCCTAGGTGTAGAGCTTTTTAAACCAGCAAGCTCTGAGCTCCAGGCACACGGCAGCTGCGAAAGGCATCCCAAGGGGAGCACAAAAGTGCCAGAAAATGGCTGCCTCCACACATTTTCATTGGCACCATTGCTAAGCCTAGGCTGAATCACCTGCCTCCAGTCTCAGCTAGGGACATGGTTTTTTAAACCAGGAAGCCCTGAGCTCCAGGCACACGGCAGCTGTGAAAGGCATCCCAAGGGGAGTACAAAAGTGCAACAACATGGCAGCTTTCACAGCTTTTTCCTTGGCACCATCCCTATACCTAGGCTGATTTATCTGCCTAGGGTTAGGGTTAGGGCTCAGCCTAGGGCTAGGATTTTTTTAAGCAGGAAGCCCTGAGTTCCAGGCTTACTGCATCTGCCAAAGGCATCCCAAAGGGAGCGCAGAAGTGCCACAACATGGCTGCTTTCACAGCTTTTTCCTTAGGAAGAACCCTAATACCCGGCTGATTTACCTTCCTAGGGTTACTGTTAGGCTTAGGCCTAGGACTTTTAAAACCAGGAAGCCCTGTGCTCCAGGCACACTGCAGCTGTTAAAGGCATCCCAAGGGGAGCGCAAAAGTGACACAACTTGGCTGCCTCCACTGCTATTTCCATGAGACCATCCCGAATCATAGGCTGATTTTCCTTCCTAGGCTTAAGGTTTGAGTTAGGCCTAGGGTTAGTGTTCTTTTAACCAGAAAGCCCTGAGTTCCAAGAACACAGCAGCTGCGAAGGACTACCCAAGAAGAGCGCAGAAGTGCCTCAACATGCCTGCCTCCACAGCTTTTTCCTTGGGGACGTCCCGAAACGAAGGCTGATTTAGAAGCCTGCAGTTTGGGCTATAGTTGTGGTTTTTTAAACCAGGAAGCCCTGTGCTCCAAGCACACTGCAGCTGTGAAAGGCATCCCAAGGGGAGCGCAAAAGTGCCACAACATGGCTGTCTCCACAGCTTTTCCCTTGGGATAATTCCTAAACCCAGGCTGATTTAAATGGCCAGTGTTACGGTTAGGGTTAGGAATACGCCTAGGTGTAGAGCTTTTTAAACCAGCAAGCTCTGTACTCCAGGCACACGGCAGCTGCGAAATGCATCCCAAGGGGAGCACAAAAGTGCCAGAAAATGGCTGCCTCCACACGTTTTCATTGGCACCATTGCTAAGCCTAGGCTGAATCACCTGCCTCCAGTCTCAGCTAGGGACATGGTTTTTTAAACCAGGAAGCCCTGAGCTCCAGGCACTTGGCAGCTGTGAAAGGCATCCCAAGGGGAGTACAAAAGTGCAACAACATGGCAGCTTTCACAGCTTTTTCCTTGGCACCATCCCTATACCTAGGCTGATTTATCTGCCTAGGGTTAGGGTTAGGGCTCAGCCTAGGGCAAGGATTTTTTTAACCAGGAAGCCCTGAGTTCCAGGCTTACTGCATCTGCCAAAGGCATCCCAAAGGGAGCGCAGAAGGTCCACAACATGGCTGCTTTCACAGCTTTTTCCTTAGGAAGAACCCTATTACCCGGCTGATTTACCTTCCTAGGGTTACTGTTAGGCTTAGGCCTAGGACTTTTAAAACCAGGAAGCCCTGTGCTCCAGGCACACTGCAGCTGTTAAAGGCATCCCAAGGGGAGCGCAAAAGTGACACAACTTGGCTGCCTCCACTGCTATTTCCATGAGACCATCCCGAATCATAGGCTGATTTTCCTTCCTAGGCTTAAGGTTTGAGTTAGGCCTAGGGTTAGTGTTCTTTTAACCAGAAAGCCCTGAGTTCCAAGAACACAGCAGCTGCGAAGGACTACCCAAGAAGAGCGCAGAAGTGCCTCAACATGCCTGCCTCCACAGCTTTTTCCTTGGGGACGTCCCGAAACGAAGGCTGATTTAGAAGCCTCCAGTTTGGGCTAAAGTTGTGGTTTTTTACACCAGGAAGCCCTGTGCTCCAAGCACACTGCAGCTGTGAAAGGCATCCCAAGGGGAGCGCAAAAGTGCCACAACATGGCTGTCTCCACAGCTTTTCCCTTGGGATAATTCCTAAACCCAGGCTGATTTAAATGACCAGTGTTACAGTTAGGGTTAGGGTTACGCCTAGGTGTAGAGCTTTTTAAACCAGCAAGCTCTGAGCTCCAGGCACACGGCAGCTGCGAAAGGCATCCCAAGGGGAGCACAAAAGTGCCAGAAAATGGCTGCCTCCACACGTTTTCATTGGCACCATTGCTAAGCCTAGGCTGAATCACCTGCCTCCAGTCTCAGCTAGGGACATGGTTTTTTAAACCAGGAAGCCCTGAGCTCCAGGCACACGGCAGCTGTGAAAGGCATCCCAAGGGGAGTACAAAAGTGCAACAACATGGCAGCTTTCACAGCTTTTTCCTTGGCACCATCCCTATACCTAGGCTGATTTATCTGGCTAGGTTTAGGGTTAGGGCTCAGCCAAGGGCTAGGATTTTTTTAACCAGGAAGCCCTGAGTTCCAGGCTTACTGCATCTGCCAAAGGCATCCCAAAGGGAGCGCAGAAGTGCCACAACATGGCTGCTTTCACAGCTTTTTCCTTAGGAAGAACCCTAATACCCGGCTGATTTACCTTCCTAGGGTTACTGTTAGGCTTAGGCCTAGGACTTTTAAAACCAGGAAGCCCTGTGCTCCAGGCACACTGCAGCTGTTAAAGGCATCCCAAGGGGAGCGCAAAAGTGACACAACTTGGCTGCCTCCACTGCTATTTCCATGAGACCATCCCGAATCATAGGCTGATTTTCCTTCCTAGGCTTAAGGTTTGAGTTAGGCCTAGGGTTAGTGTTCTTTTAACCAGAAAGCCCTGAGTTCCAAGAACACAGCACCTGCGAAGGACTACCCAAGAAGAGCGCAGAAGTGCCTCAACATGCCTGCCTCCACAGGTTTTTCCTTGGGGACGTCCCGAAACGAAGGCTGATTTAGAAGCCTCCAGTTTGGGCTAAAGTTGTGGTTTTTTAAACCAGGAAGCCCTGTGCTCCAAGCACACTGCAGCTGTGAAAGGCATCCCAAGGGGAGTGCAAAAGTGCCACAACATGGCTGTCTCCACAGCTTTTCCCTTGGGATAATTCCTAAACCCAGGCTGATTTAAATGACCAGTGTTACGGTTAGGGTTAGGGTTACGCCTAGGTGTAGAGCTTTTTAAACCAGCAAGCTCTGAGCTCCAGGCACACGGCAGCTGCGAAAGGCATCCCAAGGGGAGCACAAAAGTGCCAGAAAATGGCTGCCTCCACACGTTTTCATTGGCACCATTGCTAAGCCTAGGCTGAATCACCTGCCTCCAGTCTCACCTGGGGACATGGTTTTTTAAACCAGGAAGCCCTGAGCTCCAGGCACACGGCAGCTGTGAAAGGCATCCCAAGGGGAGTACAAAAGTGCAACAACATGGCAGCTTTCACAGCTTTTTCCTTGGCACCATCCCTATACCTAGGCTGATTTATCTGCCTAGGGTTAGGGTTAGGGCTCAGCCTAGGGCTAGGATTTTTTTAAGCAGGAAGCCCTGAGTTCCAGGCTTACTGCATCTGCCAAAGGCATCCCAAAGGGAGCGCAGAAGTGCCACAACATGGCTGCTTTCACAGCTTTTTCCTTAGGAAGAACCCTAATACCCGGCTGATTTACCTTCCTAGGGTTACTGTTAGGCTTAGGCCTAGGACTTTTAAAACCAGGAAGCCCTGTGCTCCAGGCACACTGCAGCTGTGAAAGGCATCCCAAGGGGAGCGCAAAAGTGACACAACTTGGCTGCCTCCACTGCTATTTCCATGAGACCATCCCGAATCATAGGCTGATTTTCCTTCCTAGGCTTAAGGTTTGAGTTAGGCCTAGGGTTAGTGTTCTTTTAACCAGAAAGCCCTGAGTTCCAAGAACACAGCAGCTGCGAAGGACTACCCAAGAAGAGCGCAGAAGTGCCTCAACATGCCTGCCTCCACAGCTTTTTCCTTGGGGACGTCCCGAAACGAAGGCTGATTTAGAAGCCTGCAGTTTGGGCTATAGTTGTGGTTTTTTACACCAGGAAGCCCTGTGCTCCAAGCACACTGCAGCTGTGAAAGGCATCCCAAGGGGAGCGCAAAAGTGCCACAACATGGCTGTCTCCACAGCTTTTCCCTTGGGATAATTCCTAAACCCAGGCTGCTTTAAATGACCAGTGCTACGGTTAGGGTTAGGGTTACGCCTAGGTGTAGAGCTTTTTAAACCAGCAAGCTCTGAGCTCCAGGCACACGGCAGCTGCGAAAGGCATCCCAAGGGGAGCACAAAAGGGCCAGAAAATGGCTGCCTCCACACGTTTTCATTGGCACCATTGCTAAGCCTAGGCTGAATCACCTGCCTCCAGTCTCAGCTAGGGACATGGTTTTTTAAACCAGGAAGCCCTGAGCTCCAGGCACTTGGCAGCTGTGAAAGGCATCCCAAGGGGAGTACAAAAGTGCAACAACATGGCAGCTTTCACAGCTTTTTCCTTGGCACCATCCGTATACCTAGGCTGATTTATCTGCCTAGGGTTAGGGTTAGGGCTCAGCCAAGGGCTAGGATTTTTTTAACCAGGAAGCCCTGAGTTCCAGGCTTACTGCATCTGCCAAAGGCATCCCAAAGGGAGCGCAGAAGTGCCACAACATGGCTGCTTTCACAGCTTTTTCCTTAGGAAGAACCCTAATACCCGGCTGATTTACCTTCCTAGGGTTACTGTTAGGCTTAGGCCTAGGACTTTTAAAACCAGGAAGCCCTGTGCTCCAGGCACACTGCAGCTGTTAAAGGCATCCCAAGGGGAGCGCAAAAGTGACACAACTTGGCTGCCTCCACTGCTATTTCCATGAGACCATCCCGAATCATAGGCTGATTTTCCTTCCTAGGCTTAAGGTTTGAGTTAGGCCTAGGGTTAGTGTTCTTTTAACCAGAAAGCCCTGAGTTCCAAGAACACAGCAGCTGCGAAGGACTACCCAAGAAGAGCGCAGAAGTGCCTCAACATGCCTGCCTCCACAGGTTTTTCCTTGGGGACGTCCCGAAACGAAGGCTGATTTAGAAGCCTCCAGTTTGAGCTAAAGTTGTGGTTTTTTAAACCAGGAAGCCTTGTGCTCCAAGCACACTGCAGCTGTGAAAGGCATCCCAAGGGGAGCGCAAAAGTGCCACAACATGGCTGTCTCCAATGCTTTTCCCTTGGGATAATTCCTAAACCCAGGCTGATTTAAATGACCAGTGTTACGGTTAAGGTTAGGGTTACGCCTAGGTGTAGAGCTTTTTAAACCAGCAAGCTCTGAGCTCCAGGCACACGGCAGCTGCGAAAGGCATCCCAAGGGGAGCACAAAAGTGCCAGAAAATGGCTGCCTCCACACGTTTTCATTGGCACCATTGCTAAGCCTAGGCTGAATCACCTGCCTCCAGTCTCACCTGGGGACATGGTTTTTTAAACCAGGAAGCCCTGAGCTCCAGGCACACGGCAGCTGTGAAAGGCATCCCAAGGGGAGTACAAAAGTGCAACAACATGGCAGCTTTCACAGCTTTTTCCTTGGCACCATCCCTATACCTAGGCTGATTTATCTGCCTAGGGTTAGGGTTAAGGCTCAGCCTAGGTCTAGGATTTTTTTAAGCAGGAAGCCCTGAGTTCCAGGCTTACTGCATCTGCCAAAGGCATCCCAAAGGGAGCGCAGAAGTGCCACAACATGGCTGCTTTCACAGCTTTTTCCTTAGGAAGAACCCTAATACCCGGCTGATTTACCTTCCTAGGGTTACTGTTAGGCTTAGGCCTAGGACTTTTAAACCAGGAAGCCCTGTGCTCCAGGCACACTGCAGCTGTGAAAGGCATCCCAAGGGGAGCGCAAAAGTGACACAACTTGGCTGCCTCCACTGCTATTTCCATGAGACCATCCCGAATCATAGGCTGATTTTCCTTCCTAGGCTTAAGGTTTGAGTTAGGCCTAGGGTTAGTGTTCTTTTAACCAGAAAGCCCTGAGTTCCAAGAACACAGCAGCTGCGAAGGACTACCCAAGAAGAGCGCAGAAGTGCCTCAACATGCCTGCCTCCACAGCTTTTTCCTTGGGGACGTCCCGAAACGAAGGCTGATTTAGAAGCCTCCAGTTTGGGCTAAAGTTGTGGTTTTTTAAACCAGGAAGCCCTGTGCTCCAAGCACACTGCAGCTGTGAAAGGCATCCCAAGGGGAGCGCAAAAGTGCCACAACATGGCTGTCTCCACAGCTTTTCCCTTGGGATAATTCCTAAACCCAGGCTGCTTTAAATGACCAGTGTTACGGTTAGGGTAAGGGTTACGCCTAGGTGTAGAGCTTTTTAAACCAGCAAGCTCTGAGCTCCAGGCACACGGCAGCTGCGAAAGGCATCCCAAGGGGAGCACAAAAGTGCCAGAAAATGGCTGCCTCCACACGTTTTCATTGGCACCATTGCTAAGCCTAGGCTGAATCACCTGCCTCCAGTCTCAGCTAGGGACATGGTTTTTTAAACCAGGAAGCCCTGAGCTCCAGGCACTTGGCAGCTGTGAAAGGCATCCCAAGGGGAGTACAAAAGTGCAACAACATGGCAGCTTTCACAGCTTTTTCCTTGGCACCATCCCTATACCTAGGCTGATTTATCTGCCTAGGGTTAGGGTTAGGGCTCAGCCAAGGGCAAGGATTTTTTTAACCAGGAAGCCCTGAGTTCCAGGCTTACTGCATCTGCCAAAGGCATCCCAAAGGGAGCGCAGAAGGTCCACAACATGGCTGCTTTCACAGCTTTTTCCTTAGGAAGAACCCTATTACCCGGCTGATTTACCTTCCTAGGGTTACTGTTAGGCTTAGGCCTAGGACTTTTAAAACCAGGAAGCTCTGTGCTCCAGGCACACTGCAGCTGTTAAAGGCATCCCAAGGGGAGCGCAAAAGTGACACAACTTGGCTGCCTCCACTGCTATTTCCATGAGACCATCCCGAATCATAGGCTGATTTTCCTTCCTAGGCTTAAGGTTTGAGTTAGGCCTAGGGTTAGTGTTCTTTTAACCAGAAAGCCCTGAGTTCCAAGAACACAGCAGCTGCGAAGGACTACCCAAGAAGAGCGCAGAAGTGCCTCAACATGCCTGCCTCCACAGCTTTTTCCTTGGGGACGTCCCAAAACGAAGGCTGATTTAGAAGCCTCCAGTTTGGGCTAAAGTTGTGGTTTTTTAAACCAGGAAGCCCTGTGCTCCAAGCACACTGCAGCTGTGAAAGGCATCCCAAGGGGAGCGCAAAAGTGCCACAACATGGCTGTCTCCACAGCTTTTCCCTTGGGATAATTCCTAAACCCAGGCTGCTTTAAATGACCAGTGTTACGGTTAGGGTTAGGGTTACGCCTAGGTGTAGAGCTTTTTAAACCAGCAAGCTCTGAGCTCCAGGCACACGGCAGCAGCGAAAGGCATCCCAAGGGGAGCACAAAAGTGCCAGAAAATGGCTGCCTCCCCACGTTTTCATTGGCACCATTGCTAAGCCTAGGCTGAATCACCTGCCTCCAGTCTCAGCTAGGGACATGGTTTTTTAAACCAGGAAGCCCTGAGCTTCAGGCACTTGGCAGCTGTGAAAGGCATCCCAAGGGGAGTACAAAAGTGCAACAACATGGCAGCTTTCACAGCTTTTTCCTTGGCACCATCCCTATACCTAGGCTGATTTATCTGCCTAGGCTTAGGGTTAGGGCTCAGCCAAGGGCAAGGATTTTTTTAACCAGGAAGCCCTGAGTTCCAGGCTTACTGCATCTGCCAAAGGCATCCCAAAGGGAGCGCAGAAGTGCCACAACATGGCTGCTTTCACAGCTTTTTCCTTAGGAAGAACCCTAATACCCGGCTGATTTACCTTCCTAGGGTTACTCTTAGGCTTAGGCCTAGGACTTTTAAAACCAGGAAGCCCTGTGCTCCAGGCACACTGCAGCTGTTAAAGGCATCCCAAGGGGAGCGCAAAAGTGACACAACTTGGCTGCCTCCACTGCTATTTCCATGAGACCATCCCGAATCATAGGCTGATTTTCCTTCCTAGGCTTAAGGTTTGAGTTAGGCCTAGGGTTAGTGTTCTTTTAACCAGAAGGCCCTGAGTTCCAAGAACACAGCAGCTGCGAAGGACTACCCAAGAAGAGCGCAGAAGTGCCTCAACATGCCTGCCTCCACAGCTTTTTCCTTAGGGACGTCCCGAAACGAAGGCTGATTTAGAAGCCTCCAGTTTGGGCTAAAGTTGTGGTTTTTTAAACCAGGAAGCCCTGTGCTCCAAGCACACTGCAGCTGTGAAAGGCATCCCAAGGGGAGCGCAAAAGTGCCACAACATGGCTGTCTCCACAGCTTTTCCCTTGGGATAATTCCTAAACCCAGGCTGATTTAAATGGCCAGTGTTACGGTTAGGGTTAGGAATACGCCTAGGTGTAGAGCTTTTTAAACCAGCAAGCTCTGAGCTCCAGGCACACGGCAGCTGCGAAATGCATCCCAAGGGGAGCACAAAAGTGCCAGAAAATGGCTGCCTCCACACGTTTTCATTGGCACCATTGCTAAGCCTAGGCTGAATCACCTGCCTCCAGTCTCAGCTAGGGACATGGTTTTTTAAACCAGGAAGCCCTGAGCTCCAGGCACTTGGCAGCTGTGAAAGGCATCCCAAGGGGAGTACAAAAGTGCAACAACATGGCAGCTTTCACAGCTTTTTCCTTGGCACCATCCGTATACCTAGGCTGATTTATCTGCCTAGGGTTAGGGTTAGGGCTCAGCCAAGGGCTAGGATTTTTTTAACCAGGAAGCCCTGAGTTCCAGGCTTACTGCATCTGCCAAAGGCATCCCAAAGGGAGCGCAGAAGTGCCACAACATGGCTGCTTTCACAGCTTTTTCCTTAGGAAGAACCCTAATACCCGGCTGATTTACCTTCCTAGGGTTACTGTTAGGCTTAGGCCTAGGACTTTTAAAACCAGGAAGCCCTGTGCTCCAGGCACACTGCAGCTGTTAAAGGCATCCCAAGGGGAGCGCAAAAGTGACACAACTTGGCTGCCTCCACTGCTATTTCCATGAGACCATCCCGAATCATAGGCTGATTTTCCTTCCTAGGCTTAAGGTTTGAGTTAGGCCTAGGGTTAGTGTTCTTTTAACCAGAAAGCCCTGAGTTCCAAGAACACAGCAGCTGCGAAGGACTACCCAAGAAGAGCGCAGAAGTGCCTCAACATGCCTGCCTCCACAGGTTTTTCCTTGGGGACGTCCCGAAACGAAGGCTGATTTAGAAGCCTCCAGTTTGAGCTAAAGTTGTGGTTTTTTAAACCAGGAAGCCTTGTGCTCCAAGCACACTGCAGCTGTGAAAGGCATCCCAAGGGGAGCGCAAAAGTGCCACAACATGGCTGTCTCCAATGCTTTTCCCTTGGGATAATTCCTAAACCCAGGCTGATTTAAATGACCAGTGTTACGGTTAAGGTTAGGGTTACGCCTAGGTGTAGAGCTTTTTAAACCAGCAAGCTCTGAGCTCCAGGCACACGGCAGCTGCGAAAGGCATCCCAAGGGGAGCACAAAAGTGCCAGAAAATGGCTGCCTCCACACGTTTTCATTGGCACCATTGCTAAGCCTAGGCTGAATCACCTGCCTCCAGTCTCACCTGGGGACATGGTTTTTTAAACCAGGAAGCCCTGAGCTCCAGGCACTTGGCAGCTGTGAAAGGCATCCCAAGGGGAGTACAAAAGTGCAACAACATGGCAGCTTTCACAGCTTTTTCCTTGGCACCATCCCTATACCTAGGCTGATTTATCTGCCTAGGGTTAGGGTTAAGGCTCAGCCTAGGTCTAGGATTTTTTTAAGCAGGAAGCCCTGAGTTCCAGGCTTACTGCATCTGCCAAAGGCATCCCAAAGGGAGCGCAGAAGTGCCACAACATGGCTGCTTTCACAGCTTTTTCCTTAGGAAGAACCCTAATACCCGGCTGATTTACCTTCCTAGGGTTACTGTTAGGCTTAGGCCTAGGACTTTTAAACCAGGAAGCCCTGTGCTCCAGGCACACTGCAGCTGTGAAAGGCATCCCAAGGGGAGCGCAAAAGTGACACAACTTGGCTGCCTCCACTGCTATTTCCATGAGACCATCCCGAATCATAGGCTGATTTTCCTTCCTAGGCTTAAGGTTTGAGTTAGGCCTAGGGTTAGTGTTCTTTTAACCAGAAAGCCCTGAGTTCCAAGAACACAGCAGCTGCGAAGGACTACCCAAGAAGAGCGCAGAAGTGCCTCAACATGCCTGCCTCCACAGCTTTTTCCTTGGGGACGTCCCGAAACGAAGGCTGATTTAGAAGCCTCCAGTTTGGGCTAAAGTTGTGGTTTTTTAAACCAGGAAGCCCTGTGCTCCAAGCACACTGCAGCTGTGAAAGGCATCCCAAGGGGAGCGCAAAAGTGCCACAACATGGCTGTCTCCACAGCTTTTCCCTTGGGATAATTCCTAAACCCAGGCTGCTTTAAATGACCAGTGTTACGGTTAGGGTAAGGGTTACGCCTAGGTGTAGAGCTTTTTAAACCAGCAAGCTCTGAGCTCCAGGCACACGGCAGCTGCGAAAGGCATCCCAAGGGGAGCACAAAAGTGCCAGAAAATGGCTGCCTCCACACGTTTTCATTGGCACCATTGCTAAGCCTAGGCTGAATCACCTGCCTCCAGTCTCAGCTAGGGACATGGTTTTTTAAACCAGGAAGCCCTGAGCTCCAGGCACTTGGCAGCTGTGAAAGGCATCCCAAGGGGAGTACAAAAGTGCAACAACATGGCAGCTTTCACAGCTTTTTCCTTGGCACCATCCCTATACCTAGGCTGATTTATCTGCCTAGGGTTAGGGTTAGGGCTCAGCCAAGGGCAAGGATTTTTTTAACCAGGAAGCCCTGAGTTCCAGGCTTACTGCATCTGCCAAAGGCATCCCAAAGGGAGCGCAGAAGGTCCACAACATGGCTGCTTTCACAGCTTTTTCCTTAGGAAGAACCCTATTACCCGGCTGATTTACCTTCCTAGGGTTACTGTTAGGCTTAGGCCTAGGACTTTTAAAACCAGGAAGCTCTGTGCTCCAGGCACACTGCAGCTGTTAAAGGCATCCCAAGGGGAGCGCAAAAGTGACACAACTTGGCTGCCTCCACTGCTATTTCCATGAGACCATCCCGAATCATAGGCTGATTTTCCTTCCTAGGCTTAAGGTTTGAGTTAGGCCTAGGGTTAGTGTTCTTTTAACCAGAAAGCCCTGAGTTCCAAGAACACAGCAGCTGCGAAGGACTACCCAAGAAGAGCGCAGAAGTGCCTCAACATGCCTGCCTCCACAGCTTTTTCCTTGGGGACGTCCCAAAACGAAGGCTGATTTAGAAGCCTCCAGTTTGGGCTAAAGTTGTGGTTTTTTAAACCAGGAAGCCCTGTGCTCCAAGCACACTGCAGCTGTGAAAGGCATCCCAAGGGGAGCGCAAAAGTGCCACAACATGGCTGTCTCCACAGCTTTTCCCTTGGGATAATTCCTAAACCCAGGCTGCTTTAAATGACCAGTGTTACGGTTAGGGTTAGGGTTACGCCTAGGTGTAGAGCTTTTTAAACCAGCAAGCTCTGAGCTCCAGGCACACGGCAGCAGCGAAAGGCATCCCAAGGGGAGCACAAAAGTGCCAGAAAATGGCTGCCTCCCCACGTTTTCATTGGCACCATTGCTAAGCCTAGGCTGAATCACCTGCCTCCAGTCTCAGCTAGGGACATGGTTTTTTAAACCAGGAAGCCCTGAGCTTCAGGCACTTGGCAGCTGTGAAAGGCATCCCAAGGGGAGTACAAAAGTGCAACAACATGGCAGCTTTCACAGCTTTTTCCTTGGCACCATCCCTATACCTAGGCTGATTTATCTGCCTAGGCTTAGGGTTAGGGCTCAGCCAAGGGCAAGGATTTTTTTAACCAGGAAGCCCTGAGTTCCAGGCTTACTGCATCTGCCAAAGGCATCCCAAAGGGAGCGCAGAAGGTCCACAACATGGCTGCTTTCACAGCTTTTTCCTTAGGAAGAACCCTAATACCCGGCTGATTTACCTTCCTAGGGTTACTCTTAGGCTTAGGCCTAGGACTTTTAAAACCAGGAAGCCCTGTGCTCCAGGCACACTGCAGCTGTTAAAGGCATCCCAAGGGGAGCGCAAAAGTGACACAACTTGGCTGCCTCCACTGCTATTTCCATGAGACCATCCCGAATCATAGGCTGATTTTCCTTCCTAGGCTTAAGGTTTGAGTTAGGCCTAGGGTTAGTGTTCTTTTAACCAGAAGGCCCTGAGTTCCAAGAACACAGCAGCTGCGAAGGACTACCCAAGAAGAGCGCAGAAGTGCCTCAACATGCCTGCCTCCACAGCTTTTTCCTTAGGGACGTCCCGAAACGAAGGCTGATTTAGAAGCCTCCAGTTTGGGCTAAAGTTGTGGTTTTTTAAACCAGGAAGCCCTGTGCTCCAAGCACACTGCAGCTGTGAAAGGCATCCCAAGGGGAGCGCAAAAGTGCCACAACATGGCTGTCTCCACAGCTTTTCCCTTGGGATAATTCCTAAACCCAGGCTGATTTAAATGGCCAGTGTTACGGTTAGGGTTAGGAATACGCCTAGGTGTAGAGCTTTTTAAACCAGCAAGCTCTGAGCTCCAGGCACACGGCAGCTGCGAAATGCATCCCAAGGGGAGCACAAAAGTGCCAGAAAATGGCTGCCTCCACACGTTTTCATTGGCACCATTGCTAAGCCTAGGCTGAATCACCTGCCTCCAGTCTCAGCTAGGGACATGGTTTTTTAAACCCGGAAGCCCTGAGCTCCAGGCACTTGGCAGCTGTGAAAGGCATCCCAAGGGGAGTACAAAAGTGCAACAACATGGCAGCTTTCACAGCTTTTTCCTTGGCACCATCCCTATACCTAGGCTGATTTATCTGCCTAGGGTTAGGGTTAGGGCTCAGCCTAGGGCTAGGATTTTTTTAAGCAGGAAGCCCTGAGTTCCAGGCTTACTGCATCTGCCAAAGGCATCCCAAAGGGAGCACAGAAGTGCCACAACATGGCTGCTTTCACAGCTTTTTCCTTAGGAAGAACCCTAATACCCGGCTGATTTACCTTCCTAGGGTTACTGTTAGGCTTAGGCCTAGGACTTTTAAAACCAGGAAGCCCTGTGCTCCAGGCACACTGCAGCTGTGAAAGGCATCCCAAGGGGAGCGCAAAAGTGACACAACTTGGCTGCCTCCACTGCTATTTCCATGAGACCATCCCGAATCATAGGCTGATTTTCCTTCCTAGGCTTAAGGTTTGAGTTAGGCCTAGGGTTAGTGTTCTTTTAACCAGAAAGCCCTGAGTTCCAAGAACACAGCAGCTGCGAAGGACTACCCAAGAAGAGCGCAGAAGTGCCTCAACATGCCTGCCTCCACAGGTTTTTCCTTGGGGACGTCCCGAAACGAAGGCTGATTTAGAAGCCTCCAGTTTGAGCTAAAGTTGTGGTTTTTTAAACCAGGAAGCCTTGTGCTCCAAGCACACTGCAGCTGTGAAAGGCATCCCAAGGGGAGCGCAAAAGTGCCACAACATGGCTGTCTCCAATGCTTTTCCCTTGGGATAATTCCTAAACCCAGGCTGATTTAAATGACCAGTGTTACGGTTAAGGTTAGGGTTACGCCTAGGTGTAGAGCTTTTTAAACCAGCAAGCTCTGAGCTCCAGGCACACGGCAGCTGCGAAAGGCATCCCAAGGGGAGCACAAAAGTGCCAGAAAATGGCTGCCTCCACACGTTTTCATTGGCACCATTGCTAAGCCTAGGCTGAATCACCTGCCTCCAGTCTCACCTGGGGACATGGTTTTTTAAACCAGGAAGCCCTGAGCTCCAGGCACTTGGCAGCTGTGAAAGGCATCCCAAGGGGAGTACAAAAGTGCAACAACATGGCAGCTTTCACAGCTTTTTCCTTGGCACCATCCCTATACCTAGGCTGATTTATCTGCCTAGGGTTAGGGTTAAGGCTCAGCCTAGGTCTAGGATTTTTTTAAGCAGGAAGCCCTGAGTTCCAGGCTTACTGCATCTGCCAAAGGCATCCCAAAGGGAGCGCAGAAGTGCCACAACATGGCTGCTTTCACAGCTTTTTCCTTAGGAAGAACCCTAATACCCGGCTGATTTACCTTCCTAGGGTTACTGTTAGGCTTAGGCCTAGGACTTTTAAACCAGGAAGCCCTGTGCTCCAGGCACACTGCAGCTGTGAAAGGCATCCCAAGGGGAGCGCAAAAGTGACACAACTTGGCTGCCTCCACTGCTATTTCCATGAGACCATCCCGAATCATAGGCTGATTTTCCTTCCTAGGCTTAAGGTTTGAGTTAGGCCTAGGGTTAGTGTTCTTTTAACCAGAAAGCCCTGAGTTCCAAGAACACAGCAGCTGCGAAGGACTACCCAAGAAGAGCGCAGAAGTGCCTCAACATGCCTGCCTCCACAGGTTTTTCCTTGGGGACGTCCCGAAACGAAGGCTGATTTAGAAGCCTCCAGTTTGAGCTAAAGTTGTGGTTTTTTAAACCAGGAAGCCTTGTGCTCCAAGCACACTGCAGCTGTGAAAGGCATCCCAAGGGGAGCGCAAAAGTGCCACAACATGGCTGTCTCCAATGCTTTTCCCTTGGGATAATTCCTAAACCCAGGCTGATTTAAATGACCAGTGTTACGGTTAAGGTTAGGGTTACGCCTAGGTGTAGAGCTTTTTAAACCAGCAAGCTCTGAGCTCCAGGCACACGGCAGCTGCGAAAGGCATCCCAAGGGGAGCACAAAAGTGCCAGAAAATGGCTGCCTCCACACGTTTTCATTGGCACCATTGCTAAGCCTAGGCTGAATCACCTGCCTCCAGTCTCACCTGGGGACATGGTTTTTTAAACCAGGAAGCCCTGAGCTCCAGGCACACGGCAGCTGTGAAAGGCATCCCAAGGGGAGTACAAAAGTGCAACAACATGGCAGCTTTCACAGCTTTTTCCTTGGCACCATCCCTATACCTAGGCTGATTTATCTGCCTAGGGTTAGGGTTAAGGCTCAGCCTAGGTCTAGGATTTTTTTAAGCAGGAAGCCCTGAGTTCCAGGCTTACTGCATCTGCCAAAGGCATCCCAAAGGGAGCGCAGAAGTGCCACAACATGGCTGCTTTCACAGCTTTTTCCTTAGGAAGAACCCTAATACCCGGCTGATTTACCTTCCTAGGGTTACTGTTAGGCTTAGGCCTAGGACTTTTAAACCAGGAAGCCCTGTGCTCCAGGCACACTGCAGCTGTGAAAGGCATCCCAAGGGGAGCGCAAAAGTGACACAACTTGGCTGCCTCCACTGCTATTTCCATGAGACCATCCCGAATCATAGGCTGATTTTCCTTCCTAGGCTTAAGGTTTGAGTTAGGCCTAGGGTTAGTGTTCTTTTAACCAGAAAGCCCTGAGTTCCAAGAACACAGCAGCTGCGAAGGACTACCCAAGAAGAGCGCAGAAGTGCCTCAACATGCCTGCCTCCACAGCTTTTTCCTTGGGGACGTCCCGAAACGAAGGCTGATTTAGAAGCCTCCAGTTTGGGCTAAAGTTGTGGTTTTTTAAACCAGGAAGCCCTGTGCTCCAAGCACACTGCAGCTGTGAAAGGCATCCCAAGGGGAGCGCAAAAGTGCCACAACATGGCTGTCTCCACAGCTTTTCCCTTGGGATAATTCCTAAACCCAGGCTGCTTTAAATGACCAGTGTTACGGTTAGGGTAAGGGTTACGCCTAGGTGTAGAGCTTTTTAAACCAGCAAGCTCTGAGCTCCAGGCACACGGCAGCTGCGAAAGGCATCCCAAGGGGAGCACAAAAGTGCCAGAAAATGGCTGCCTCCACACGTTTTCATTGGCACCATTGCTAAGCCTAGGCTGAATCACCTGCCTCCAGTCTCAGCTAGGGACATGGTTTTTTAAACCAGGAAGCCCTGAGCTCCAGGCACTTGGCAGCTGTGAAAGGCATCCCAAGGGGAGTACAAAAGTGCAACAACATGGCAGCTTTCACAGCTTTTTCCTTGGCACCATCCCTATACCTAGGCTGATTTATCTGCCTAGGGTTAGGGTTAGGGCTCAGCCAAGGGCAAGGATTTTTTTAACCAGGAAGCCCTGAGTTCCAGGCTTACTGCATCTGCCAAAGGCATCCCAAAGGGAGCGCAGAAGGTCCACAACATGGCTGCTTTCACAGCTTTTTCCTTAGGAAGAACCCTATTACCCGGCTGATTTACCTTCCTAGGGTTACTGTTAGGCTTAGGCCTAGGACTTTTAAAACCAGGAAGCTCTGTGCTCCAGGCACACTGCAGCTGTTAAAGGCATCCCAAGGGGAGCGCAAAAGTGACACAACTTGGCTGCCTCCACTGCTATTTCCATGAGACCATCCCGAATCATAGGCTGATTTTCCTTCCTAGGCTTAAGGTTTGAGTTAGGCCTAGGGTTAGTGTTCTTTTAACCAGAAAGCCCTGAGTTCCAAGAACACAGCAGCTGCGAAGGACTACCCAAGAAGAGCGCAGAAGTGCCTCAACATGCCTGCCTCCACAGCTTTTTCCTTGGGGACGTCCCAAAACGAAGGCTGATTTAGAAGCCTCCAGTTTGGGCTAAAGTTGTGGTTTTTTAAACCAGGAAGCCCTGTGCTCCAAGCACACTGCAGCTGTGAAAGGCATCCCAAGGGGAGCGCAAAAGTGCCACAACATGGCTGTCTCCACAGCTTTTCCCTTGGGATAATTCCTAAACCCAGGCTGCTTTAAATGACCAGTGTTACGGTTAGGGTTAGGGTTACGCCTAGGTGTAGAGCTTTTTAAACCAGCAAGCTCTGAGCTCCAGGCACACGGCAGCAGCGAAAGGCATCCCAAGGGGAGCACAAAAGTGCCAGAAAATGGCTGCCTCCCCACGTTTTCATTGGCACCATTGCTAAGCCTAGGCTGAATCACCTGCCTCCAGTCTCAGCTAGGGACATGGTTTTTTAAACCAGGAAGCCCTGAGCTTCAGGCACTTGGCAGCTGTGAAAGGCATCCCAAGGGGAGTACAAAAGTGCAACAACATGGCAGCTTTCACAGCTTTTTCCTTGGCACCATCCCTATACCTAGGCTGATTTATCTGCCTAGGCTTAGGGTTAGGGCTCAGCCAAGGGCAAGGATTTTTTTAACCAGGAAGCCCTGAGTTCCAGGCTTACTGCATCTGCCAAAGGCATCCCAAAGGGAGCGCAGAAGTGCCACAACATGGCTGCTTTCACAGCTTTTTCCTTAGGAAGAACCCTAATACCCGGCTGATTTACCTTCCTAGGGTTACTCTTAGGCTTAGGCCTAGGACTTTTAAAACCAGGAAGCCCTGTGCTCCAGGCACACTGCAGCTGTTAAAGGCATCCCAAGGGGAGCGCAAAAGTGACACAACTTGGCTGCCTCCACTGCTATTTCCATGAGACCATCCCGAATCATAGGCTGATTTTCCTTCCTAGGCTTAAGGTTTGAGTTAGGCCTAGGGTTAGTGTTCTTTTAACCAGAAGGCCCTGAGTTCCAAGAACACAGCAGCTGCGAAGGACTACCCAAGAAGAGCGCAGAAGTGCCTCAACATGCCTGCCTCCACAGCTTTTTCCTTAGGGACGTCCCGAAACGAAGGCTGATTTAGAAGCCTCCAGTTTGGGCTAAAGTTGTGGTTTTTTAAACCAGGAAGCCCTGTGCTCCAAGCACACTGCAGCTGTGAAAGGCATCCCAAGGGGAGCGCAAAAGTGCCACAACATGGCTGTCTCCACAGCTTTTCCCTTGGGATAATTCCTAAACCCAGGCTGATTTAAATGGCCAGTGTTACGGTTAGGGTTAGGAATACGCCTAGGTGTAGAGCTTTTTAAACCAGCAAGCTCTGAGCTCCAGGCACACGGCAGCTGCGAAATGCATCCCAAGGGGAGCACAAAAGTGCCAGAAAATGGCTGCCTCCACACGTTTTCATTGGCACCATTGCTAAGCCTAGGCTGAATCACCTGCCTCCAGTCTCAGCTAGGGACATGGTTTTTTAAACCCGGAAGCCCTGAGCTCCAGGCACTTGGCAGCTGTGAAAGGCATCCCAAGGGGAGTACAAAAGTGCAACAACATGGCAGCTTTCACAGCTTTTTCCTTGGCACCATCCCTATACCTAGGCTGATTTATCTGCCTAGGGTTAGGGTTAGGGCTCAGCCTAGGGCTAGGATTTTTTTAAGCAGGAAGCCCTGAGTTCCAGGCTTACTGCATCTGCCAAAGGCATCCCAAAGGGAGCACAGAAGTGCCACAACATGGCTGCTTTCACAGCTTTTTCCTTAGGAAGAACCCTAATACCCGGCTGATTTACCTTCCTAGGGTTACTGTTAGGCTTAGGCCTAGGACTTTTAAAACCAGGAAGCCCTGTGCTCCAGGCACACTGCAGCTGTGAAAGGCATCCCAAGGGGAGCGCAAAAGTGACACAACTTGGCTGCCTCCACTGCTATTTCCATGAGACCATCCCGAATCATAGGCTGATTTTCCTTCCTAGGCTTAAGGTTTGAGTTAGGCCTAGGGTTAGTGTTCTTTTAACCAGAAAGCCCTGAGTTCCAAGAACACAGCAGCTGCGAAGGACTACCCAAGAAGAGCGCAGAAGTGCCTCAACATGCCTGCCTCCACAGCTTTTTCCTTGGGGACGTCCCGAAACGAAGGCTGATTTAGAAGCCTCCAGTTTGGGCTAAAGTTGTGGTTTTTTACACCAGGAAGCCCTGTGCTCCAAGCACACTGCAGCTGTGAAAGGCATCCCAAGGGGAGCGCAAAAGTGCCACAACATGGCTGTCTCCACAGCTTTTCCCTTGGGATAATTCCTAAACCCAGGCTGATTTAAATGACCAGTGTTACAGTTAGGGTTAGGGTTACGCCTAGGTGTAGAGCTTTTTAAACCAGCAAGCTCTGAGCTCCAGGCACACGGCAGCTGCGAAAGGCATCCCAAGGGGAGCACAAAAGTGCCAGAAAATGGCTGCCTCCACACGTTTTCATTGGCACCATTGCTAAGCCTAGGCTGAATCACCTGCCTCCAGTCTCAGCTAGGGACATGGTTTTTTAAACCAGGAAGCCCTGAGCTCCAGGCACACGGCAGCTGTGAAAGGCATCCCAAGGGGAGTACAAAAGTGCAACAACATGGCAGCTTTCACAGCTTTTTCCTTGGCACCATCCCTATACCTAGGCTGATTTATCTGGCTAGGTTTAGGGTTAGGGCTCAGCCAAGGGCTAGGATTTTTTTAACCAGGAAGCCCTGAGTTCCAGGCTTACTGCATCTGCCAAAGGCATCCCAAAGGGAGCGCAGAAGTGCCACAACATGGCTGCTTTCACAGCTTTTTCCTTAGGAAGAACCCTAATACCCGGCTGATTTACCTTCCTAGGGTTACTGTTAGGCTTAGGCCTAGGACTTTTAAAACCAGGAAGCCCTGTGCTCCAGGCACACTGCAGCTGTTAAAGGCATCCCAAGGGGAGCGCAAAAGTGACACAACTTGGCTGCCTCCACTGCTATTTCCATGAGACCATCCCGAATCATAGGCTGATTTTCCTTCCTAGGCTTAAGGTTTGAGTTAGGCCTAGGGTTAGTGTTCTTTTAACCAGAAAGCCCTGAGTTCCAAGAACACAGCAGCTGCGAAGGACTACCCAAGAAGAGCGCAGAAGTGCCTCAACATGCCTGCCTCCACAGGTTTTTCCTTGGGGACGTCCCGAAACGAAGGCTGATTTAGAAGCCTGCAGTTTGAGCTAAAGTTGTGGTTTTTTAAACCAGGAAGCCCTATGCTCCAAGCACACTGCAGCTGTGAAAGGCATCCCAAGGGGAGCGCAAAAGTGCCACAACATGGCTGTCTCCACAGCTTTTCCCTTGGGATAATTCCTAAACCCAGGCTGATTTAAATGACCAGTGTTACGGTTAGGGTTAGGGTTACGCCTAGGTGTAGAGCTTTTTAAACCAGCAAGCTCTGAGCTCCAGGCACACGGCAGCTGCGAAAGGCATCCCAAGGGGAGCACAAAAGTGCCAGAAAATGGCTGCCTCCACACGTTTTCATTGGCACCATTGCTAAGCCTAGGCTGAATCACCTGCCTCCAGTCTCACCTGGGGACATGGTTTTTTAAACCAGGAAGCCCTGAGCTCCAGGCACACGGCAGCTGTGAAAGGCATCCCAAGGGGAGTACAAAAGTGCAACAACATGGCAGCTTTCACAGCTTTTTCCTTGGCACCATCCCTATACCTAGGCTGATTTATCTGCCTAGGGTTAGGGTTAGGGCTCAGCCTAGGGCTAGGATTTTTTTAACCAGGAAGCCCTGAGTTCCAGGCTTACTGCATCTGCCAAAGGCATCCCAAAGGGAGCGCAGAAGTGCCACAACATGGCTGCTTTCACAGCTTTTTCCTTAGGAAGAACCCTAATACCCGGCTGATTTACCTTCCTAGGGTTACTGTTAGGCTTAGGCCTAGGACTTTTAAAACCAGGAAGCCCTGTGCTCCAGGCACACTGCAGCTGTGAAAGGCATCCCAAGGGGAGCGCAAAAGTGACACAACTTGGCTGCCTCCACTGCTATTTCCATGAGACCATCCCGAATCATAGGCTGATTTTCCTTCCTAGGCTTAAGGTTTGAGTTAGGCCTAGGGTTAGTGTTCTTTTAACCAGAAAGCCCTGAGTTCCAAGAACACAGCAGCTGCGAAGGACTACCCAAGAAGAGCGCAGAAGTGCCTCAACATGCCTGCCTCCACAGCTTTTTCCTTGGGGACGTCCCGAAACGAAGGCTGATTTAGAAGCCTGCAGTTTGGGCTATAGTTGTGGTTTTTTACACCAGGAAGCCCTGTGCTCCAAGCACACTGCAGCTGTGAAAGGCATCCCAAGGGGAGCGCAAAAGTGCCACAACATGGCTGTCTCCACAGCTTTTCCCTTGGGATAATTCCTAAACCCAGGCTGCTTTAAATGACCAGTGCTACGGTTAGGGTTAGGGTTACGCCTAGGTGTAGAGCTTTTTAAACCAGCAAGCTCTGAGCTCCAGGCACACGGCAGCTGCGAAAGGCATCCCAAGGGGAGCACAAAAGTGCCAGAAAATGGCTGCCTCCACACGTTTTCATTGGCACCATTGCTAAGCCTAGGCTGAATCACCTGCCTCCAGTCTCAGCTAGGGACATGGTTTTTTAAACCAGGAAGCCCTGAGCTCCAGGCACTTGGCAGCTGTGAAAGGCATCCCAAGGGGAGTACAAAAGTGCAACAACATGGCAGCTTTCACAGCTTTTTCCTTGGCACCATCCGTATACCTAGGCTGATTTATCTGCCTAGGGTTAGGGTTAGGGCTCAGCCAAGGGCTAGGATTTTTTTAACCAGGAAGCCCTGAGTTCCAGGCTTACTGCATCTGCCAAAGGCATCCCAAAGGGAGCACAGAAGTGCCACAACATGGCTGCTTTCACAGCTTTTTCCTTAGGAAGAACCCTAATACCCGGCTGATTTACCTTCCTAGGGTTACTGTTAGGCTTAGGCCTAGGACTTTTAAAACCAGGAAGCCCTGTGCTCCAGGCACACTGCAGCTGTGAAAGGCATCCCAAGGGGAGCGCAAAAGTGACACAACTTGGCTGCCTCCACTGCTATTTCCATGAGACCATCCCGAATCATAGGCTGATTTTCCTTCCTAGGCTTAAGGTTTGAGTTAGGCCTAGGGTTAGTGTTCTTTTAACCAGAAAGCCCTGAGTTCCAAGAACACAGCAGCTGCGAAGGACTACCCAAGAAGAGCGCAGAAGTGCCTCAACATGCCTGCCTCCACAGGTTTTTCCTTGGGGACGTCCCGAAACGAAGGCTGATTTAGAAGCCTCCAGTTTGGGCTAAAGTTGTGGTTTTTTACACCAGGAAGCCCTGTGCTCCAAGCACACTGCAGCTGTGAAAGGCATCCCAAGGGGAGCGCAAAAGTGCCACAACATGGCTGTCTCCACAGCTTTTCCCTTGGGATAATTCCTAAACCCAGGCTGATTTAAATGACCAGTGTTACAGTTAGGGTTAGGGTTACGCCTAGGTGTAGAGCTTTTTAAACCAGCAAGCTCTGAGCTCCAGGCACACGGCAGCTGCGAAAGGCATCCCAAGGGGAGCACAAAAGTGCCAGAAAATGGCTGCCTCCACACGTTTTCATTGGCACCATTGCTAAGCCTAGGCTGAATCACCTGCCTCCAGTCTCAGCTAGGGACATGGTTTTTTAAACCAGGAAGCCCTGAGCTCCAGGCACACGGCAGCTGTGAAAGGCATCCCAAGGGGAGTACAAAAGTGCAACAACATGGCAGCTTTCACAGCTTTTTCCTTGGCACCATCCCTATACCTAGGCTGATTTATCTGGCTAGGTTTAGGGTTAGGGCTCAGCCAAGGGCTAGGATTTTTTTAACCAGGAAGCCCTGAGTTCCAGGCTTACTGCATCTGCCAAAGGCATCCCAAAGGGAGTGCAGAAGTGCCACAACATGGCTGCTTTCACAGCTTTTTCCTTAGGAAGAACCCTAATACCCGGCTGATTTACCTTCCTAGGGTTACTGTTAGGCTTAGGCCTAGGACTTTTAAAACCAGGAAGCCCTGTGCTCCAGGCACACTGCAGCTGTTAAAGGCATCCCAAGGGGAGCGCAAAAGTGACACAACTTGGCTGCCTCCACTGCTATTTCCATGAGACCATCCCGAATCATAGGCTGATTTTCCTTCCTAGGCTTAAGGTTTGAGTTAGGCCTAGGGTTAGTGTTCTTTTAACCAGAAAGCCCTGAGTTCCAAGAACACAGCACCTGCGAAGGACTACCCAAGAAGAGCGCAGAAGTGCCTCAACATGCCTGCCTCCACAGGTTTTTCCTTGGGGACGTCCCGAAACGAAGGCTGATTTAGAAGCCTCCAGTTTGAGCTAAAGTTGTGGTTTTTTAAACCAGGAAGCCCTGTGCTCCAAGCACACTGCAGCTGTGAAAGGCATCCCAAGGGGAGCGCAAAAGTGCCACAACATGGCTGTCTCCACAGCTTTTCCCTTGGGATAATTCCTAAACCCAGGCTGATTTAAATGACCAGTGTTACGGTTAGGGTTAGGGTTACGCCTAGGTGTAGAGCTTTTTAAACCAGCAAGCTCTGAGCTCCAGGCACACGGCAGCTGCGAAAGGCATCCCAAGGGGAGCACAAAAGTGCCAGAAAATGGCTGCCTCCACACGTTTTCATTGGCACCATTGCTAAGCCTAGGCTGAATCACCTGCCTCCAGTCTCACCTGGGGACATGGTTTTTTAAACCAGGAAGCCCTGAGCTCCAGGCACACGGCAGCTGTGAAAGGCATCCCAAGGGGAGTACAAAAGTGCAACAACATGGCAGCTTTCACAGCTTTTTCCTTGGCACCATCCCTATACCTAGGCTGATTTATCTGCCTAGGGTTAGGGTTAGGGCTCAGCCTAGGGCTAGGATTTTTTTAAGCAGGAAGCCCTGAGTTCCAGGCTTACTGCATCTGCCAAAGGCATCCCAAAGGGAGCGCAGAAGTGCCACAACATGGCTGCTTTCACAGCTTTTTCCTTAGGAAGAACCCTAATACCCGGCTGATTTACCTTCCTAGGGTTACTGTTAGGCTTAGGCCTAGGACTTTTAAAACCAGGAAGCCCTGTGCTCCAGGCACACTGCAGCTGTGAAAGGCATCCCAAGGGGAGCGCAAAAGTGACACAACTTGGCTGCCTCCACTGCTATTTCCATGAGACCATCCCGAATCATAGGCTGATTTTCCTTCCTAGGCTTAAGGTTTGAGTTAGGCCTAGGGTTAGTGTTCTTTTAACCAGAAAGCCCTGAGTTCCAAGAACACAGCAGCTGCGAAGGACTACCCAAGAAGAGCGCAGAAGTGCCTCAACATGCCTGCCTCCACAGCTTTTTCCTTGGGGACGTCCCGAAACGAAGGCTGATTTAGAAGCCTGCAGTTTGGGCTATAGTTGTGGTTTTTTACACCAGGAAGCCCTGTGCTCCAAGCACACTGCAGCTGTGAAAGGCATCCCAAGGGGAGCGCAAAAGTGCCACAACATGGCTGTCTCCACAGCTTTTCCCTTGGGATAATTCCTAAACCCAGGCTGCTTTAAATGACCAGTGCTACGGTTAGGGTTAGGGTTACGCCTAGGTGTAGAGCTTTTTAAACCAGCAAGCTCTGAGCTCCAGGCACACGGCAGCTGCGAAAGGCATCCCAAGGGGAGCACAAAAGTGCCAGAAAATGGCTGCCTCCACACGTTTTCATTGGCACCATTGCTAAGCCTAGGCTGAATCACCTGCCTCCAGTCTCAGCTAGGGACATGGTTTTTTAAACCAGGAAGCCCTGAGCTCCAGGCACTTGGCAGCTGTGAAAGGCATCCCAAGGGGAGTACAAAAGTGCAACAACATGGCAGCTTTCACAGCTTTTTCCTTGGCACCATCCGTATACCTAGGCTGATTTATCTGCCTAGGGTTAGGGTTAGGGCTCAGCCAAGGGCTAGGATTTTTTTAACCAGGAAGCCCTGAGTTCCAGGCTTACTGCATCTGCCAAAGGCATCCCAAAGGGAGCACAGAAGTGCCACAACATGGCTGCTTTCACAGCTTTTTCCTTAGGAAGAACCCTAATACCCGGCTGATTTACCTTCCTAGGGTTACTGTTAGGCTTAGGCCTAGGACTTTTAAAACCAGGAAGCCCTGTGCTCCAGGCACACTGCAGCTGTGAAAGGCATCCCAAGGGGAGCGCAAAAGTGACACAACTTGGCTGCCTCCACTGCTATTTCCATGAGACCATCCCGAATCATAGGCTGATTTTCCTTCCTAGGCTTAAGGTTTGAGTTAGGCCTAGGGTTAGTGTTCTTTTAACCAGAAAGCCCTGAGTTCCAAGAACACAGCAGCTGCGAAGGACTACCCAAGAAGAGCGCAGAAGTGCCTCAACATGCCTGCCTCCACAGGTTTTTCCTTGGGGACGTCCCGAAACGAAGGCTGATTTAGAAGCCTCCAGTTTGAGCTAAAGTTGTGGTTTTTTAAACCAGGAAGCCTTGTGCTCCAAGCACACTGCAGCTGTGAAAGGCATCCCAAGGGGAGCGCAAAAGTGCCACAACATGGCTGTCTCCAATGCTTTTCCCTTGGGATAATTCCTAAACCCAGGCTGATTTAAATGACCAGTGTTACGGTTAAGGTTAGGGTTACGCCTAGGTGTAGAGCTTTTTAAACCAGCAAGCTCTGAGCTCCAGGCACACGGCAGCTGCGAAAGGCATCCCAAGGGGAGCACAAAAGTGCCAGAAAATGGCTGCCTCCACACGTTTTCATTGGCACCATTGCTAAGCCTAGGCTGAATCACCTGCCTCCAGTCTCACCTGGGGACATGGTTTTTTAAACCAGGAAGCCCTGAGCTCCAGGCACACGGCAGCTGTGAAAGGCATCCCAAGGGGAGTACAAAAGTGCAACAACATGGCAGCTTTCACAGCTTTATCCTTGGCACCATCCCTATACCTAGGCTGATTTATCTGCCTAGGGTTAGGGTTAAGGCTCAGCCTAGGTCTAGGATTTTTTTAAGCAGGAAGCCCTGAGTTCCAGGCTTACTGCATCTGCCAAAGGCATCCCAAAGGGAGCGCAGAAGTGCCACAACATGGCTGCTTTCACAGCTTTTTCCTTAGGAAGAACCCTAATACCCGGCTGATTTACCTTCCTAGGGTTACTGTTAGGCTTAGGCCTAGGACTTTTAAACCAGGAAGCCCTGTGCTCCAGGCACACTGCAGCTGTGAAAGGCATCCCAAGGGGAGCGCAAAAGTGACACAACTTGGCTGCCTCCACTGCTATTTCCATGAGACCATCCCGAATCATAGGCTGATTTTCCTTCCTAGGCTTAAGGTTTGAGTTAGGCCTAGGGTTAGTGTTCTTTTAACCAGAAAGCCCTGAGTTCCAAGAACACAGCAGCTGCGAAGGACTACCCAAGAAGAGCGCAGAAGTGCCTCAACATGCCTGCCTCCACAGCTTTTTCCTTGGGGACGTCCCGAAACGAAGGCTGATTTAGAAGCCTCCAGTTTGGGCTAAAGTTGTGGTTTTTTAAACCAGGAAGCCCTGTGCTCCAAGCACACTGCAGCTGTGAAAGGCATCCCAAGGGGAGCGCAAAAGTGCCACAACATGGCTGTCTCCACAGCTTTTCCCTTGGGATAATTCCTAAACCCAGGCTGCTTTAAATGACCAGTGTTACGGTTAGGGTAAGGGTTACGCCTAGGTGTAGAGCTTTTTAAACCAGCAAGCTCTGAGCTCCAGGCACACGGCAGCTGCGAAAGGCATCCCAAGGGGAGCACAAAAGTGCCAGAAAATGGCTGCCTCCACACGTTTTCATTGGCACCATTGCTAAGCCTAGGCTGAATCACCTGCCTCCAGTCTCAGCTAGGGACATGGTTTTTTAAACCAGGAAGCCCTGAGCTCCAGGCACTTGGCAGCTGTGAAAGGCATCCCAAGGGGAGTACAAAAGTGCAACAACATGGCAGCTTTCACAGCTTTTTCCTTGGCACCATCCCTATACCTAGGCTGATTTATCTGCCTAGGGTTAGGGTTAGGGCTCAGCCAAGGGCAAGGATTTTTTTAACCAGGAAGCCCTGAGTTCCAGGCTTACTGCATCTGCCAAAGGCATCCCAAAGGGAGCGCAGAAGGTCCACAACATGGCTGCTTTCACAGCTTTTTCCTTAGGAAGAACCCTATTACCCGGCTGATTTACCTTCCTAGGGTTACTGTTAGGCTTAGGCCTAGGACTTTTAAAACCAGGAAGCTCTGTGCTCCAGGCACACTGCAGCTGTTAAAGGCATCCCAAGGGGAGTGCAAAAGTGACACAACTTGGCTGCCTCCACTGCTATTTCCATGAGACCATCCCGAATCATAGGCTGATTTTCCTTCCTAGGCTTAAGGTTTGAGTTAGGCCTAGGGTTAGTGTTCTTTTAACCAGAAAGCCCTGAGTTCCAAGAACACAGCAGCTGCGAAGGACTACCCAAGAAGAGCGCAGAAGTGCCTCAACATGCCTGCCTCCACAGCTTTTTCCTTGGGGACGTCCCAAAACGAAGGCTGATTTAGAAGCCTCCAGTTTGGGCTAAAGTTGTGGTTTTTTAAACCAGGAAGCCCTGTGCTCCAAGCACACTGCAGCTGTGAAAGGCATCCCAAGGGGAGCGCAAAAGTGCCACAACATGGCTGTCTCCACAGCTTTTCCCTTGGGATAATTCCTAAACCCAGGCTGCTTTAAATGACCAGTGTTACGGTTAGGGTTAGGGTTACGCCTAGGTGTAGAGCTTTTTAAACCAGCAAGCTCTGAGCTCCAGGCACACGGCAGCAGCGAAAGGCATCCCAAGGGGAGCACAAAAGTGCCAGAAAATGGCTGCCTCCACACGTTTTCATTGGCACCATTGCTAAGCCTAGGCTGAATCACCTGCCTCCAGTCTCAGCTAGGGACATGGTTTTTTAAACCAGGAAGCCCTGAGCTTCAGGCACTTGGCAGCTGTGAAAGGCATCCCAAGGGGAGTACAAAAGTGCAACAACATGGCAGCTTTCACAGCTTTTTCCTTGGCACCATCCCTATACCTAGGCTGATTTATCTGCCTAGGCTTAGGGTTAGGGCTCAGCCAAGGGCAAGGATTTTTTTAACCAGGAAGCCCTGAGTTCCAGGCTTACTGCATCTGCCAAAGGCATCCCAAAGGGAGCGCAGAAGTGCCACAACATGGCTGCTTTCACAGCTTTTTCCTTAGGAAGAACCCTAATACCCGGCTGATTTACCTTCCTAGGGTTACTCTTAGGCTTAGGCCTAGGACTTTTAAAACCAGGAAGCCCTGTGCTCCAGGCACACTGCAGCTGTTAAAGGCATCCCAAGGGGAGCGCAAAAGTGACACAACTTGGCTGCCTCCACTGCTATTTCCATGAGACCATCCCGAATCATAGGCTGATTTTCCTTCCTAGGCTTAAGGTTTGAGTTAGGCCTAGGGTTAGTGTTCTTTTAACCAGAAGGCCCTGAGTTCCAAGAACACAGCAGCTGCGAAGGACTACCCAAGAAGAGCGCAGAAGTGCCTCAACATGCCTGCCTCCACAGCTTTTTCCTTAGGGACGTCCCGAAACGAAGGCTGATTTAGAAGCCTCCAGTTTGGGCTAAAGTTGTGGTTTTTTAAACCAGGAAGCCCTGTGCTCCAAGCACACTGCAGCTGTGAAAGGCATCCCAAGGGGAGCGCAAAAGTGCCACAACATGGCTGTCTCCACAGCTTTTCCCTTGGGATAATTCCTAAACCCAGGCTGATTTAAATGGCCAGTGTTACGGTTAGGGTTAGGAATACGCCTAGGTGTAGAGCTTTTTAAACCAGCAAGCTCTGAGCTCCAGGCACACGGCAGCTGCGAAATGCATCCCAAGGGGAGCACAAAAGTGCCAGAAAATGGCTGCCTCCACACGTTTTCATTGGCACCATTGCTAAGCCTAGGCTGAATCACCTGCCTCCAGTCTCAGCTAGGGACATGGTTTTTTAAACCCGGAAGCCCTGAGCTCCAGGCACTTGGCAGCTGTGAAAGGCATCCCAAGGGGAGTACAAAAGTGCAACAACATGGCAGCTTTCACAGCTTTTTCCTTGGCACCATCCCTATACCTAGGCTGATTTATCTGCCTAGGGTTAGGGTTAGGGCTCAGCCTAGGGCTAGGATTTTTTTAAGCAGGAAGCCCTGAGTTCCAGGCTTACTGCATCTGCCAAAGGCATCCCAAAGGGAGCGCAGAAGTGCCACAACATGGCTGCTTTCACAGCTTTTTCCTTAGGAAGAACCCTAATACCCGGCTGATTTACCTTCCTAGGGTTACTGTTAGGCTTAGGCCTAGGACTTTTAAAACCAGGAAGCCCTGTGCTCCAGGCACACTGCAGCTGTGAAAGGCATCCCAAGGGGAGCGCAAAAGTGACACAACTTGGCTGCCTCCACTGCTATTTCCATGAGACCATCCCGAATCATAGGCTGATTTTCCTTCCTAGGCTTAAGGTTTGAGTTAGGCCTAGGGTTAGTGTTCTTTTAACCAGAAAGCCCTGAGTTCCAAGAACACAGCAGCTGCGAAGGACTACCCAAGAAGAGCGCAGAAGTGCCTCAACATGCCTGCCTCCACAGCTTTTTCCTTGGGGACGTCCCGAAACGAAGGCTGATTTAGAAGCCTCCAGTTTGGGCTATAGTTGTGGTTTTTTACACCAGGAAGCCCTGTGCTCCAAGCACACTGCAGCTGTGAAAGGCATCCCAAGGGGAGCGCAAAAGTGCCACAACATGGCTGTCTCCACAGCTTTTCCCTTGGGATAATTCCTAAACCCAGGCTGATTTAAATGACCAGTGTTACGGTTAGGGTTAGGGTTACGCCTAGGTGTAGAGCTTTTTAAACCAGCAAGCTCTGAGCTCCAGGCACACGGCAGCTGCGAAAGGCATCCCAAGGGGAGCACAAAAGTGCCAGAAAATGGCTGCCTCCACACGTTTTCATTGGCACCATTGCTAAGCCTAGGCTGAATCACCTGCCTCCAGTCTCAGCTAGGGACATGGTTTTTTAAACCAGGAAGCCCTGAGCTCCAGGCACTTGGCAGCTGTGAAAGGCATCCCAAGGGGAGTACAAAAGTGCAACAACATGGCAGCTTTCACAGCTTTTTCCTTGGCACCATCCCTATACCTAGGCTGATTTATCTGCCTAGGGTTAGGGTTAGGGCTCAGCCAAGGGCAAGGATTTTTTTAACCAGGAAGCCCTGAGTTCCAGGCTTACTGCATCTGCCAAAGGCATCCCAAAGGGAGCGCAGAAGGTCCACAACATGGCTGCTTTCACAGCTTTTTCCTTAGGAAGAACCCTATTACCCGGCTGATTTACCTTCCTAGGGTTACTGTTAGGCTTAGGCCTAGGACTTTTAAAACCAGGAAGCTCTGTGCTCCAGGCACACTGCAGCTGTTAAAAACATCCCAAGGGGAGCGCAAAAGTGACACAACTTGGTTGTCTCCACAGCTTTTCCCTTGGGATAATTCCTAAACCCAGGCTGATTTAAATGACCAGTGTTACGGTTAGGGTTAGGAATACGCCTAGGTGTAGAGCTTTTTAAACCAGCAAGCTCTGAGCTCCAGGCACACGGCAGCTGCGAAATGCATCCCAAGGGGAGCACAAAAGTGCCAGAAAATGGCTGCCTCCACACGTTTTCATTGGCACCCGTGCTAAGCCTAGGCTGAATCACCTGCCTCCAGTCTCAGCTAGGGACATGGTTTTTTAAACCCGGAAGCCCTGAGCTCCAGGCACTTGGCAGCTGTGAAAGGCATCCCAAGGGGAGTACAAAAGTGCAACAACATGGCAGCTTTCACAGCTTTTTCCTTGGCACCATCCCTATACCTAGGCTGATTTATCTGCCTAGGGTTAGGGTTAGGGCTCAGCCAAGGGCAAGGATTTTTTTAACCAGGAAGCCCTGAGTTCCAGGCTTACTGCATCTGCCAAAGGCATCCCAAAGGGAGCGCAGAAGTGCCACAACATGGCTGCTTTCACAGCTTTTTCCTTAGGAAGAACCCTAATACCCGGCTGATTTACCTTCCTAGGGTTACTGTTAGGCTTAGGCCTAGGACTTTTAAAACCAGGAAGCCCTGTGCTCCAGGCACACTGCAGCTGTTAAAGGCATCCCAAGGGGAGCGCAAAAGTGACACAACTTGGCTGCCTCCACTGCTATTTCCATGAGACCATCCCGAATCATAGGCTGATTTTCCTTCCTAGGCTTAAGGTTTGAGTTAGGCCTAGGGTTAGTGTTCTTTTAACCAGAAGGCCCTGAGTTCCAAGAACACAGCAGCTGCGAAGGACTACCCAAGAAGAGCGCAGAAGTGCCTCAACATGCCTGCCTCCACAGCTTTTTCCTTGGGGACGTCCCGAAACGAAGGCTGATTTAGAAGCCTCCAGTTTGAGCTAAAGTTGTGGTTTTTTACACCAGGAAGCCCTGTGCTCCAAGCACACTGCAGCTGTGAAAGGCATCCCAAGGGGAGCGCAAAAGTGCCACAACATGGCTGTCTCCACAGCTTTTCCCTTGGGATAATTCCTAAACCCAGGCTGATTTAAATGACCAGTGTTACGGTTAGGGTTAGGGTTACGCCTAGGTGTAGAGCTTTTTAAACCAGCAAGCTCTGAGCTCCAGGCACACGGCAGCTGCGAAAGGCATCCCAAGGGGAGCACAAAAGTGCCAGAAAATGGCTGCCTCCACACGTTTTCATTGGCACCATTGCTAAGCCTAGGCTGAATCACCTGCCTCCAGTCTCAGCTAGGGACATGGTTTTTTAAACCAGGAAGCCCTGAGCTCCAGGCACACGGCAGCTGTGAAAGGCATCCTAAGGGGAGTACAAAAGTGCAACAACATGGCAGCTTTCACAGCTTTTTCCTTGGCACCATCCCTATACCTAGGCTGATTTATCTGCCTAGGGTTAGGGTTAGGGCTCAGCCTAGGGCTAGGATTTTTTTAAGCAGGAAGCCCTGAGTTCCAGGCTTACTGCATCTGCCAAAGGCATCCCAAAGGGAGCGCAGAAGTGCCACAACATGGCTGCTTTCACAGCTTTTTCCTTAGGAAGAACCCTAATACCCGGCTGATTTACCTTCCTAGGGTTACTGTTAGGCTTAGGCCTAGGACTTTTAAAACCAGGAAGCCCTGTGCTCCAGGCACACTGCAGCTGTGAAAGGCATCCCAAGGGGAGCGCAAAAGTGACACAACTTGGCTGCCTCCACTGCTATTTCCATGAGACCATCCCGAATCATAGGCTGATTTTCCTTCCTAGGCTTAAGGTTTGAGTTAGGCCTAGGGTTAGTGTTCTTTTAACCAGAAAGCCCTGAGTTCCAAGAACACAGCAGCTGCGAAGGACTACCCAAGAAGAGCGCAGAAGTGCCTCAACATGCCTGCCTCCACAGCTTTTTCCTTGGGGACGTCCCGAAACGAAGGCTGATTTAGAAGCCTCCAGTTTGGGCTATAGTTGTGGTTTTTTACACCAGGAAGCCCTGTGCTCCAAGCACACTGCAGCTGTGAAAGGCATCCCAAGGGGAGCGCAAAAGTGCCACAACATGGCTGTCTCCACAGCTTTTCCCTTGGGATAATTCCTAAACCCAGGCTGATTTAAATGACCAGTGTTACGGTTAGGGTTAGGGTTACGCCTAGGTGTAGAGCTTTTTAAACCAGCAAGCTCTGAGCTCCAGGCACACGGCAGCTGCGAAAGGCATCCCAAGGGGAGCACAAAAGTGCCAGAAAATGGCTGCCTCCACACGTTTTCATTGGCACCATTGCTAAGCCTAGGCTGAATCACCTGCCTCCAGTCTCAGCTAGGGACATGGTTTTTTAAACCAGGAAGCCCTGAGCTCCAGGCACTTGGCAGCTGTGAAAGGCATCCCAAGGGGAGTACAAAAGTGCAACAACATGGCAGCTTTCACAGCTTTTTCCTTGGCACCATCCCTATACCTAGGCTGATTTATCTGCCTAGGGTTAGGGTTAGGGCTCAGCCAAGGGCAAGGATTTTTTTAACCAGGAAGCCCTGAGTTCCAGGCTTACTGCATCTGCCAAAGGCATCCCAAAGGGAGCGCAGAAGGTCCACAACATGGCTGCTTTCACAGCTTTTTCCTTAGGAAGAACCCTATTACCCGGCTGATTTACCTTCCTAGGGTTACTGTTAGGCTTAGGCCTAGGACTTTTAAAACCAGGAAGCTCTGTGCTCCAGGCACACTGCAGCTGTTAAAAACATCCCAAGGGGAGCGCAAAAGTGACACAACTTGGTTGTCTCCACAGCTTTTCCCTTGGGATAATTCCTAAACCCAGGCTGATTTAAATGACCAGTGTTACGGTTAGGGTTAGGAATACGCCTAGGTGTAGAGCTTTTTAAACCAGCAAGCTCTGAGCTCCAGGCACACGGCAGCTGCGAAATGCATCCCAAGGGGAGCACAAAAGTGCCAGAAAATGGCTGCCTCCACACGTTTTCATTGGCACCCGTGCTAAGCCTAGGCTGAATCACCTGCCTCCAGTCTCAGCTAGGGACATGGTTTTTTAAACCCGGAAGCCCTGAGCTCCAGGCACTTGGCAGCTGTGAAAGGCATCCCAAGGGGAGTACAAAAGTGCAACAACATGGCAGCTTTCACAGCTTTTTCCTTGGCACCATCCCTATACCTAGGCTGATTTATCTGCCTAGGGTTAGGGTTAGGGCTCAGCCAAGGGCAAGGATTTTTTTAACCAGGAAGCCCTGAGTTCCAGGCTTACTGCATCTGCCAAAGGCATCCCAAAGGGAGCGCAGAAGTGCCACAACATGGCTGCTTTCACAGCTTTTTCCTTAGGAAGAACCCTAATACCCGGCTGATTTACCTTCCTAGGGTTACTGTTAGGCTTAGGCCTAGGACTTTTAAAACCAGGAAGCCCTGTGCTCCAGGCACACTGCAGCTGTTAAAGGCATCCCAAGGGGAGCGCAAAAGTGACACAACTTGGCTGCCTCCACTGATATTTCCATGAGACCATCCCGAATCATAGGCTGATTTTCCTTCCTAGGCTTAAGGTTTGAGTTAGGCCTAGGGTTAGTGTTCTTTTAACCAGAAGGCCCTGAGTTCCAAGAACACAGCAGCTGCGAAGGACTACCCAAGAAGAGCGCAGAAGTGCCTCAACATGCCTGCCTCCACAGCTTTTTCCTTGGGGACGTCCCGAAACGAAGGCTGATTTAGAAGCCTCCAGTTTGAGCTAAAGTTGTGGTTTTTTAAACCAGGAAGCCCTGTGCTCCAAGCACACTGCAGCTGTGAAAGGCATCCCAAGGGGAGCGCAAAAGTGCCACAACATGGCTGTCTCCACAGCTTTTCCCTTGGGATAATTCCTAAACCCAGGCTGATTTAAATGACCAGTGTTACGGTTAGGGTTAGGGTTACGCCTAGGTGTAGAGCTTTTTAAACCAGCAAGCTCTGAGCTCCAGGCACACGGCAGCTGCGAAAGGCATCCCAAGGGGAGCACAAAAGTGCCAGAAAATGGCTGCCTCCACACGTTTTCATTGGCACCATTGCTAAGCCTAGGCTGAATCACCTGCCTCCAGTCTCAGCTAGGGACATGGTTTTTTAAACCAGGAAGCCCTGAGCTCCAGGCACACGGCAGCTGTGAAAGGCATCCTAAGGGGAGTACAAAAGTGCAACAACATGGCAGCTTTCACAGCTTTTTCCTTGGCACCATCCCTATACCTAGGCTGATTTATCTGCCTAGGGTTAGGGTTAGGGCTCAGCCGAGGGCTAGGATTTTTTTAAGCAGGAAGCCCTGAGTTCCAGGCTTACTGCATCTGCCAAAGGCATCCCAAAGGGAGCGCAGAAGTGCCACAACATGGCTGCTTTCACAGCTTTTTCCTTAGGAAGAACCCTAATACCCGGCTGATTTACCTTCCTAGGGTTACTGTTAGGCTTAGGCCTAGGACTTTTAAAACCAGGAAGCCCTGTGCTCCAGGCACACTGCAGCTGTGAAAGGCATCCCAAGGGGAGCGCAAAAGTGACACAACTTGGCTGCCTCCACTGCTATTTCCATGAGACCATCCCGAATCATAGGCTGATTTTCCTTCCTAGGCTTAAGGTTTGAGTTAGGCCTAGGGTTAGTGTTCTTTTAACCAGAAAGCCCTGAGTTCCAAGAACACAGCAGCTGCGAAGGACTACCCAAGAAGAGCGCAGAAGTGCCTCAACATGCCTGCCTCCACAGCTTTTTCCTTGGGGACGTCCCGAAACGAAGGCTGATTTAGAAGCCTCCAGTTTGGGCTAAAGTTGTGGTTTTTTGCACCAGAAAGCCCTGTGCTCCAAGCACACTGCAGCTGTGAAAGGCATCCCAAGGGGAGCGCAAAAGTGCCACAACATGGCTGTCTCCACAGCTTTTCCCTTGGGATAATTCCTAAACCCAGGCTGATTTAAATGACCAGTGTTACGGTTAGGGTTAGGGTTACGCCTAGGTGTAGAGCTTTTTAAACCAGCAAGCTCTGAGCTCCAGGCACACGGCAGCTGCGAAATGCATCCCAAGGGGAGCACAAAAGTGCCAGAAAATGGCTGCCTCCACACGTTTTCATTGGCACCATTGCTAAGCCTAGGCTGAATCACCTGCCTCCAGTCTCAGCTAGGGACATGGTTTTTTAAACCAGGAAGCCCTGAGCTCCAGGCACACGGCAGCTGTGAAAGGCATCCCAAGGGGAGTACAAAAGTGCAACAACATGGCAGCTTTCACAGCTTTTTCCTTGGCACCATCCCTATACCTAGGCTGATTTATCTGCCTAGGGTTAGGGTTAGGGCTCAGCCTAGGGCTAGGATTTTTTTAAGCAGGAAGCCCTGAGTTCCAGGCTTACTGCATCTGCCAAAGGCATCCCAAAGGGAGCGCAGAAGTGCCACAACATGGCTGCTTTCACAGCTTTTTCCTTAGGAAGAACCCTAATACCTGGCTGATTTACCTTCCTAGGGTTACTGTTAGGCTTAGGCCTAGGACTTTTAAAACCAGGAAGCCCTGTGCTCCAGGCACACTGCAGCTGTGAAAGGCATCCCAAGGGGAGCGCAAAAGTGACACAACTTGGCTGCCTCCACTGCTATTTCCATGAGACCATCCCGAATCATAGGCTGATTTTCCTTCCTAGGCTTAAGGTTTGAGTTAGGCCTAGGGTTAGTGTTCTTTTAACCAGAAAGCCCTGAGTTCCAAGAACACAGCAGCTGCGAAGGACTACCCAAGAAGAGCGCAGAAGTGCCTCAACATGCCTGCCTCCACAGCTTTTTCCTTGGGGACGTCCCGAAACGAAGGCTGATTTAGAAGCCTCCAGTTTGGGCTAAAGTTGTGGTTTTTTACACCAGGAAGCCCTGTGCTCCAAGCACACTGCAGCTGTGAAAGGCATCCCAAGGGGAGCGCAAAAGTGCCACAACATGGCTGTCTCCACAGCTTTTCCCTTGGGATAATTCCTAAACCCAGGCTGCTTTAAATGACCAGTGTTACGGTTAGGGTTAGGGTTACGCCTAGGTGTAGAGCTTTTTAAACCAGCAAGCTCTGAGCTCCAGGCACACGGCAGCTGCGAAAGGCATCCCAAGGGGAGCACAAAAGTGCCAGAAAATGGCTGCCTCCACACGTTTTCATTGGCACCATTGCTAAGCCTAGGCTGAATCACCTGCCTCCAGTCTCAGCTAGGGACATGGTTTTTTAAACCAGGAAGCCCTGAGCTCCAGGCACACGGCAGCTGTGAAAGGCATCCCAAGGGGAGTACAAAAGTGCAACAACATGGCAGCTTTCACAGCTTTTTCCTTGGCACCATCCCTATACCTAGGCTGATTTATCTGCCTAGGGTTAGGGTTAGGGCTCAGCCAAGGGCAAGGATTTTTTTAACCAGGAAGCCCTGAGTTCCAGGCTTACTGCATCTGCCAAAGGCATCCCAAAGGAAGCGCAGAAGTGCCACAACATGGCTGCTTTCACAGCTTTTTCCTTAGGAAGAACCCTAATACCCGGCTGATTTACCTTCCTAGGGTTACTGTTAGGCTTAGGCCTAGGACTTTTAAAACCAGGAAGCCCTGTGCTCCAGGCACACTGCAGCTGTTAAAGGCATCCCAAGGGGAGCGCAAAAGTGACACAACTTGGCTGCCTCCACTGCTATTTCCATGAGACCATCCCGAATCATAGGCTGATTTTCCTTCCTAGGCTTAAGGTTTGAGTTAGGCCTAGGGTTAGTGTTCTTTTAACCAGAAAGCCCTGAGTTCCAAGAACACAGCAGCTGCGAAGGACTGCCCAAGAAGAGCGCAGAAGTGCCTCAACATGCCTGCCTCCACAGCTTTTTCCTTGGGGACGTCCCGAAACGAAGGCTGATTTAGAAGCCTCCAGTTTGGGCTAAAGTTGTGGTTTTTTACACCAGGAAGCCCTGTGCTCCAAGCACACTGCAGCTGTGAAAGGCATCCCAAGGGGAGCGCAAAAGTGCCACAACATGGCTGTCTCCACAGCTTTTCCCTTGGGATAATTCCTAAACCCAGGCTGCTTTAAATGACCAGTGTTACGGTTAGGGTTAGGGTTACGCCTAGGTGTAGAGCTTTTTAAACCAGCAAGCTCTGAGCTCCAGGCACACGGCAGCTGCGAAAGGCATCCCAAGGGGAGCACAAAAGGGCCAGAAAATGGCTGCCTCCACACGTTTTCATTGGCACCATTGCTAAGCCTAGGCTGAATCACCTGCCTCCAGTCTCAGCTAGGGACATGGTTTCTTAAACCAGGAAGCCCTGAGCTCCAGGCACACGGCAGCTGTGAAAGGCATCCCAAGGGGAGTACAAAAGTGCAACAACATGGCAGCTTTCACAGCTTTTTCCTTGGCACCATCCCTATACCTAGGCTGATTTATCTGCCTAGGGTTAGGGTTAGGGCTCAGCCTAGGGCTAGGATTTTTTTAAGCAGGAAGCCCTGAGTTCCAGGCTTACTGCATCTGCCAAAGGCATCCCAAAGGGAGCGCAGAAGTGCCACAACATGGCTGCTTTCACAGCTTTTTCCTTAGGAAGAACCCTAATACCCGGCTGATTTACCTTCCTAGGGTTACTGTTAGGCTTAGGCCTAGGACTTTTAAAACCAGGAAGCCCTGTGCTCCAGGCACACTGCAGCTGTTAAAGGCATCCCAAGGGGAGCGCAAAAGTGACACAACTTGGCTGCCTCCACTGCTATTTCCATGAGACCATCCCGAATCATAGGCTGATTTTCCTTCCTAGGCTTAAGGTTTGAGTTAGGCCTAGGGTTAGTGTTCTTTTAACCAGAAGGCCCTGAGTTCCAAGAACACAGCAGCTGCGAAGGACTACCCAAGAAGAGCGCAGAAGTGCCTCAACATGCCTGCCTCCACAGCTTTTTCCTTAGGGACGTCCCGAAACGAAGGCTGATTTAGAAGCCTCCAGTTTGGGCTAAAGTTGTGGTTTTTTAAACCAGGAAGCCCTGTGCTCCAAGCACACTGCAGCTGTGAAAGGCATCCCAAGGGGAGCGCAAAAGTGCCACAACATGGCTGTCTCCACAGCTTTTCCCTTGGGATAATTCCTAAACCCAGGCTGATTTAAATGGCCAGTGTTACGGTTAGGGTTAGGAATACGCCTAGGTGTAGAGCTTTTTAAACCAGCAAGCTCTGAGCTCCAGGCACACGGCAGCTGCGAAATGCATCCCAAGGGGAGCACAAAAGTGCCAGAAAATGGCTGCCTCCACACGTTTTCATTGGCACCATTGCTAAGCCTAGGCTGAATCACCTGCCTCCAGTCTCAGCTAGGGACATGGTTTTTTAAACCCGGAAGCCCTGAGCTCCAGGCACTTGGCAGCTGTGAAAGGCATCCCAAGGGGAGTACAAAAGTGCAACAACATGGCAGCTTTCACAGCTTTTTCCTTGGCACCATCCCTATACCTAGGCTGATTTATCTGCCTAGGGTTAGGGTTAGGGCTCAGCCTAGGGCTAGGATTTTTTTAAGCAGGAAGCCCTGAGTTCCAGGCTTACTGCATCTGCCAAAGGCATCCCAAAGGGAGCGCAGAAGTGCCACAACATGGCTGCTTTCACAGCTTTTTCCTTAGGAAGAACCCTAATACCCGGCTGATTTACCTTCCTAGGGTTACTGTTAGGCTTAGGCCTAGGACTTTTAAAACCAGGAAGCCCTGTGCTCCAGGCACACTGCAGCTGTGAAAGGCATCCCAAGGGGAGCGCAAAAGTGACACAACTTGGCTGCCTCCACTGCTATTTCCATGAGACCATCCCGAATCATAGGCTGATTTTCCTTCCTAGGCTTAAGGTTTGAGTTAGGCCTAGGGTTAGTGTTCTTTTAACCAGAAAGCCCTGAGTTCCAAGAACACAGCAGCTGCGAAGGACTACCCAAGAAGAGCGCAGAAGTGCCTCAACATGCCTGCCTCCACAGCTTTTTCCTTGGGGACGTCCCGAAACGAAGGCTGATTTAGAAGCCTCCAGTTTGGGCTATAGTTGTGGTTTTTTACACCAGGAAGCCCTGTGCTCCAAGCACACTGCAGCTGTGAAAGGCATCCCAAGGGGAGCGCAAAAGTGCCACAACATGGCTGTCTCCACAGCTTTTCCCTTGGGATAATTCCTAAACCCAGGCTGATTTAAATGACCAGTGTTACGGTTAGGGTTAGGGTTACGCCTAGGTGTAGAGCTTTTTAAACCAGCAAGCTCTGAGCTCCAGGCACACGGCAGCTGCGAAAGGCATCCCAAGGGGAGCACAAAAGTGCCAGAAAATGGCTGCCTCCACACGTTTTCATTGGCACCATTGCTAAGCCTAGGCTGAATCACCTGCCTCCAGTCTCAGCTAGGGACATGGTTTTTTAAACCAGGAAGCCCTGAGCTCCAGGCACTTGGCAGCTGTGAAAGGCATCCCAAGGGGAGTACAAAAGTGCAACAACATGGCAGCTTTCACAGCTTTTTCCTTGGCACCATCCCTATACCTAGGCTGATTTATCTGCCTAGGGTTAGGGTTAGGGCTCAGCCAAGGGCAAGGATTTTTTTAACCAGGAAGCCCTGAGTTCCAGGCTTACTGCATCTGCCAAAGGCATCCCAAAGGGAGCGCAGAAGGTCCACAACATGGCTGCTTTCACAGCTTTTTCCTTAGGAAGAACCCTATTACCCGGCTGATTTACCTTCCTAGGGTTACTGTTAGGCTTAGGCCTAGGACTTTTAAAACCAGGAAGCTCTGTGCTCCAGGCACACTGCAGCTGTTAAAAACATCCCAAGGGGAGCGCAAAAGTGACACAACTTGGTTGTCTCCACAGCTTTTCCCTTGGGATAATTCCTAAACCCAGGCTGATTTAAATGACCAGTGTTACGGTTAGGGTTAGGAATACGCCTAGGTGTAGAGCTTTTTAAACCAGCAAGCTCTGAGCTCCAGGCACACGGCAGCTGCGAAATGCATCCCAAGGGGAGCACAAAAGTGCCAGAAAATGGCTGCCTCCACACGTTTTCATTGGCACCCGTGCTAAGCCTAGGCTGAATCACCTGCCTCCAGTCTCAGCTAGGGACATGGTTTTTTAAACCCGGAAGCCCTGAGCTCCAGGCACTTGGCAGCTGTGAAAGGCATCCCAAGGGGAGTACAAAAGTGCAACAACATGGCAGCTTTCACAGCTTTTTCCTTGGCACCATCCCTATACCTAGGCTGATTTATCTGCCTAGGGTTAGGGTTAGGGCTCAGCCAAGGGCAAGGATTTTTTTAACCAGGAAGCCCTGAGTTCCAGGCTTACTGCATCTGCCAAAGGCATCCCAAAGGGAGCGCAGAAGTGCCACAACATGGCTGCTTTCACAGCTTTTTCCTTAGGAAGAACCCTAATACCCGGCTGATTTACCTTCCTAGGGTTACTGTTAGGCTTAGGCCTAGGACTTTTAAAACCAGGAAGCCCTGTGCTCCAGGCACACTGCAGCTGTTAAAGGCATCCCAAGGGGAGCGCAAAAGTGACACAACTTGGCTGCCTCCACTGATATTTCCATGAGACCATCCCGAATCATAGGCTGATTTTCCTTCCTAGGCTTAAGGTTTGAGTTAGGCCTAGGGTTAGTGTTCTTTTAACCAGAAGGCCCTGAGTTCCAAGAACACAGCAGCTGCGAAGGACTACCCAAGAAGAGCGCAGAAGTGCCTCAACATGCCTGCCTCCACAGCTTTTTCCTTGGGGACGTCCCGAAACGAAGGCTGATTTAGAAGCCTCCAGTTTGAGCTAAAGTTGTGGTTTTTTAAACCAGGAAGCCCTGTGCTCCAAGCACACTGCAGCTGTGAAAGGCATCCCAAGGGGAGCGCAAAAGTGCCACAACATGGCTGTCTCCACAGCTTTTCCCTTGGGATAATTCCTAAACCCAGGCTGATTTAAATGACCAGTGTTACGGTTAGGGTTAGGGTTACGCCTAGGTGTAGAGCTTTTTAAACCAGCAAGCTCTGAGCTCCAGGCACACGGCAGCTGCGAAAGGCATCCCAAGGGGAGCACAAAAGTGCCAGAAAATGGCTGCCTCCACACGTTTTCATTGGCACCATTGCTAAGCCTAGGCTGAATCACCTGCCTCCAGTCTCAGCTAGGGACATGGTTTTTTAAACCAGGAAGCCCTGAGCTCCAGGCACACGGCAGCTGTGAAAGGCATCCTAAGGGGAGTACAAAAGTGCAACAACATGGCAGCTTTCACAGCTTTTTCCTTGGCACCATCCCTATACCTAGGCTGATTTATCTGCCTAGGGTTAGGGTTAGGGCTCAGCCTAGGGCTAGGATTTTTTTAAGCAGGAAGCCCTGAGTTCCAGGCTTACTGCATCTGCCAAAGGCATCCCAAAGGGAGCGCAGAAGTGCCACAACATGGCTGCTTTCACAGCTTTTTCCTTAGGAAGAACCCTAATACCCGGCTGATTTACCTTCCTAGGGTTACTGTTAGGCTTAGGCCTAGGACTTTTAAAACCAGGAAGCCCTGTGCTCCAGGCACACTGCAGCTGTGAAAGGCATCCCAAGGGGAGCGCAAAAGTGACACAACTTGGCTGCCTCCACTGCTATTTCCATGAGACCATCCCGAATCATAGGCTGATTTTCCTTCCTAGGCTTAAGGTTTGAGTTAGGCCTAGGGTTAGTGTTCTTTTAACCAGAAAGCCCTGAGTTCCAAGAACACAGCAGCTGCGAAGGACTACCCAAGAAGAGCGCAGAAGTGCCTCAACATGCCTGCCTCCACAGCTTTTTCCTTGGGGACGTCCCGAAACGAAGGCTGATTTAGAAGCCTCCAGTTTGGGCTAAAGTTGTGGTTTTTTGCACCAGAAAGCCCTGTGCTCCAAGCACACTGCAGCTGTGAAAGGCATCCCAAGGGGAGCGCAAAACTGCCACAACATGGCTGTCTCCACAGCTTTTCCCTTGGGATAATTCCTAAACCCAGGCTGATTTAAATGACCAGTGTTACGGTTAGGGTTAGGGTTACGCCTAGGTGTAGAGCTTTTTAAACCAGCAAGCTCTGAGCTCCAGGCACACGGCAGCTGCGAAATGCATCCCAAGGGGAGCACAAAAGTGCCAGAAAATGGCTGCCTCCACACGTTTTCATTGGCACCATTGCTAAGCCTAGGCTGAATCACCTGCCTCCAGTCTCAGCTAGGGACATGGTTTTTTAAACCAGGAAGCCCTGAGCTCCAGGCACACGGCAGCTGTGAAAGGCATCCCAAGGGGAGTACAAAAGTGCAACAACATGGCAGCTTTCACAGCTTTTTCCTTGGCACCATCCCTATACCTAGGCTGATTTATCTGCCTAGGGTTAGGGTTAGGGCTCAGCCTAGGGCTAGGATTTTTTTAAGCAGGAAGCCCTGAGTTCCAGGCTTACTGCATCTGCCAAAGGCATCCCAAAGGGAGCGCAGAAGTGCCACAACATGGCTGCTTTCACAGCTTTTTCCTTAGGAAGAACCCTAATACCTGGCTGATTTACCTTCCTAGGGTTACTGTTAGGCTTAGGCCTAGGACTTTTAAAACCAGGAAGCCCTGTGCTCCAGGCACACTGCAGCTGTGAAAGGCATCCCAAGGGGAGCGCAAAAGTGACACAACTTGGCTGCCTCCACTGCTATTTCCATGAGACCATCCCGAATCATAGGCTGATTTTCCTTCCTAGGCTTAAGGTTTGAGTTAGGCCTAGGGTTAGTGTTCTTTTAACCAGAAAGCCCTGAGTTCCAAGAACACAGCAGCTGCGAAGGACTACCCAAGAAGAGCGCAGAAGTGCCTCAACATGCCTGCCTCCACAGCTTTTTCCTTGGGGACGTCCCGAAACGAAGGCTGATTTAGAAGCCTCCAGTTTGGGCTAAAGTTGTGGTTTTTTACACCAGGAAGCCCTGTGCTCCAAGCACACTGCAGCTGTGAAAGGCATCCCAAGGGGAGCGCAAAAGTGCCACAACATGGCTGTCTCCACAGCTTTTCCCTTGGGATAATTCCTAAACCCAGGCTGATTTAAATGACCAGTGTTACGGTTAGGGTTAGGGTTACGCCTAGGTGTAGAGCTTTTTAAACCAGCAAGCTCTGAGCTCCAGGCACACGGCAGCTGCGAAAGGCATCCCAAGGGGAGCACAAAAGTGCCAGAAAATGGCTGCCTCCACACGTTTTCATTGGCACCATTGCTAAGCCTAGGCTGAATCACCTGCCTCCAGTCTCAGCTAGGGACATGGTTTTTTAAACCAGGAAGCCCTGAGCTCCAGGCACACGGCAGCTGTGAAAGGCATCCCAAGGGGAGTACAAAAGTGCAACAACATGGCAGCTTTCACAGCTTTTTCCTTGGCACCATCCCTATACCTAGGCTGATTTATCTGCCTAGGGTTAGGGTTAGGGCTCAGCCAAGGGCAAGGATTTTTTTAACCAGGAAGCCCTGAGTTCCAGGCTTACTGCATCTGCCAAAGGCATCCCAAAGGAAGCGGTGAAGTGCCACAACATGGCTGCTTTCACAGCTTTTTCCTTAGGAAGAACCCTAATACCCGGCTGATTTACCTTCCTAGGGTTACTGTTAGGCTTAGGCCTAGGACTTTTAAAACCAGGAAGCCCTGTGCTCCAGGCACACTGCAGCTGTTAAAGGCATCCCAAGGGGAGCGCAAAAGTGACACAACTTGGCTGCCTCCACTGCTATTTCCATGAGACCATCCCGAATCATAGGCTGATTTTCCTTCCTAGGCTTAAGGTTTGAGTTAGGCCTAGGGTTAGTGTTCTTTTAACCAGAAAGCCCTGAGTTCCAAGAACACAGCAGCTGCGAAGGACTGCCCAAGAAGAGCGCAGAAGTGCCTCAACATGCCTGCCTCCACAGCTTTTTCCTTGGGGACGTCCCGAAACGAAGGCTGATTTAGAAGCCTCCAGTTTGGGCTAAAGTTGTGGTTTTTTACACCAGGAAGCCCTGTGCTCCAAGCACACTGCAGCTGTGAAAGGCATCCCAAGGGGAGCGCAAAAGTGCCACAACATGGCTGTCTCCACAGCTTTTCCCTTGGGATAATTCCTAAACCCAGGCTGCTTTAAATGACCAGTGTTACGGTTAGGGTTAGGGTTACGCCTAGGTGTAGAGCTTTTTAAACCAGCAAGCTCTGAGCTCCAGGCACACGGCAGCTGCGAAAGGCATCCCAAGGGGAGCACAAAAGGGCCAGAAAATGGCTGCCTCCACACGTTTTCATTGGCACCATTGCTAAGCCTAGGCTGAATCACCTGCCTCCAGTCTCAGCTAGGGACATGGTTTCTTAAACCAGGAAGCCCTGAGCTCCAGGCACACGGCAGCTGTGAAAGGCATCCCAAGGGGAGTACAAAAGTGCAACAACATGGCAGCTTTCACAGCTTTTTCCTTGGCACCATCCCTATACCTAGGCTGATTTATCTGCCTAGGGTTAGGGTTAGGGCTCAGCCTAGGGCTAGGATTTTTTTAAGCAGGAAGCCCTGAGTTCCAGGCTTACTGCATCTGCCAAAGGCATCCCAAAGGGAGCGCAGAAGTGCCACAACATGGCTGCTTTCACAGCTTTTTCCTTAGGAAGAACCCTAATACCCGGCTGATTTACCTTCCTAGGGTTACTGTTAGGCTTAGGCCTAGGACTTTTAAAACCAGGAAGCCCTGTGCTCCAGGCACACTGCAGCTGTTAAAGGCATCCCAAGGGGAGCGCAAAAGTGACACAACTTGGCTGCCTCCACTGCTATTTCCATGAGACCATCCCGAATCATAGGCTGATTTTCCTTCCTAGGCTTAAGGTTTGAGTTAGGCCTAGGGTTAGTGTTCTTTTAACCAGAAAGCCCTGAGTTCCAAGAACACAGCAGCTGCGAAGGACTACCCAAGAAGAGCGCAGAAGTGCCTCAACATGCCTGCCTCCACAGCTTTTTCCTTGGGGACGTCCCGAAACAAAGGCTGATTTAGAAGCCTACAGTTTGGGCTAAAGTTGTGGTATTTTACACCAGGAAGCCCTGTGCTCCAAGCACACTGCAGCTGTGAAAGGCATCCCAAGGGGAGCGCAAAAGTGCCACAACATGGCTGTCTCCACAGCTTTTCCCTTGGGATAATTCCTAAACCCAGGCTGATTTAAATGACCAGTGTTACGGTTAGGGTTAGGGTTACGCCTAGGTGTAGAGCTTTTTAAACCAGCAAGCTCTGAGCTCCAGGCACACGGCAGCTGCGAAAGGCATCCCAAGGGGAGCACAAAAGTGCCAGAAAATGGCTGCCTCCACACGTTTTCATTGGCACCATTGCTAAGCCTAGGCTGAATCACCTGCCTCCAGTCTCAGCTAGGGACATGGTTTTTTAAACCAGGAAGCCCTGAGCTCCAGGCACACGGCAGCTGTGAAAGGCATCCCAAGGGGAGTACAAAAGTGCAACAACATGGCTGCTTTCACAGCTTTTTCCTTGGCGCCATCCCTATACCTAGGCTGATTTATCTGCCTAGGGTTAGGCTTAGGGCTCAGCCTAGGGCTAGGATTTTTTTAAGCAGGAAGCCCTGAGTTCCAGGCTTACTGCATCTGCCAAAGGCATCCCAAAGGGAGCGCAGAAGGTCCACAACATGGCTGCTTTCACAGCTTTTTCCTTAGGAAGAACCCTAATACCCGGCTGATTTACCTTCCTAGGGTGACTGTTAGGCTTAGGCCTAGGACTTTTAAAACCAGGAAGCCCTGTGCTCCAGGCACACTGCAGCTGTTAAAGGCATCCCAAGGGGAGCGCAAAAGTGACACAACTTGGCTGCCTCCACTGCTATTTCCATGAGACCATCCCGAATCATAGGCTGATTTTCCTTCCTAGGCTTAAGGTTTGAGTTAGGCCTAGGGTTAGTGTTCTTTTAACCAGAAAGCCCTGAGTTCCAAGAACACAGCAGCTGCGAAGGACTACCCAAGAAGAGCGCAGAAGTGCCTCAACATGCCTGCCTCCACAGCTTTTTCCTTGGGGACGTCCCGAAACAAAGGCTGATTTAGAAGCCTACAGTTTGGGCTAAAGTTGTGGTTTTTTAAACCAGGAAGCCCTGTGCTCCAAGCACACTGCAGCTGTGAAAGGCATCCCAAGGGGAGCGCAAAAGTGCCACAACATGGCTGTCTCCACAGCTTTTCCCTTGGGATAATTCCTAAACCCAGGCTGATTTAAATGACCAGTGTTACGGTTAGGGTTAGGGTTACGCCTAGGTGTAGAGCTTTTTAAACCAGCAAGCTCTGAGCTCCAGGCACACGGCAGCTGCGAAAGGCATCCCAAGGGGAGCACAAAAGTGCCAGAAAATGGCTGCCTCCACACGTTTTCATTGGCACCATTGCTAAGCCTAGGCTGAATCACCTGCCTCCAGTCTCAGCTAGGGACATGGTTTTTTAAACCAGGAAGCCCTGAGCTCCAGGCACTTGGCAGCTGTGAAAGGCATCCCAAGGGGAGTACAAAAGTGCAACAACATGGCAGCATTCACAGCTTTTTCCTTGGCGCCATCCCTATACCTAGGCTGATTTATCTGCCTAGGGTTAGGGTTAGGGCTCAGCCTAGGGCTAGGATTTTTTTAAGCAGGAAGCCCTGAGTTCCAGGCTTACTGCATCTGCCAAAGGCATCCCAAAGGGAGCGCAGAAGGTCCACAACATGGCAGCTTTCACAGCTTTTTCCTTAGGAAGAACCCTAATACCCGGCTGATTTACCTTCCTAGGGTGACTGTTAGGCTTAGGCCTAGGACTTTTAAAACCAGGAAGCCCTGTGCTCCAGGCACACTGCAGCTGTTAAAGGCATCCCAAGGGGAGCGCAAAAGTGACACAACTTGGCTGCCTCCACTGCTATTTCCATGAGACCATCCCAAATCATAGGCTGATTTTCCTTCCTAGGCTTAAGGTTTGAGTTAGGCCTAGGGTTAGTGTTCTTTTAACCAGAAAGCCCTGAGTTCCAAGAACACAGCAGCTGCGAAGGACTACCCAAGAAGAGCGCAGAAGTGCCTCAACATGCCTGCCTCCACAGCTTTTTCCTTGGGGACGTCCCGAAACGAAGGCTGATTTAGAAGCCTCCAGTTTGGGCTAAAGTTGTGGTTTTTAAACCAGGAAGCCCTGTGCTCCAAGCACACTGCAGCTGTGAAAGGCATCCCAAGGGGAGCGCAAAAGTGCCACAACATGGCTGTCTCCACAGCTTTTCCCTTGGGATAATTCCTAAACCCAGGCTGATTTAAATGACCAGTGTTACGGTTAGGGTTAGGGTTACGCCTAGGTGTAGAGCTTTATAACCAGCAAGCTCTGAGCTCCAGGCACACGGCAGCTGCGAAAGGCATCCCAAGGGGAGCACAAAAGTGCCAGAAAATGGCTGCCTCCACACGTTTTCATTGGCACCATTGCTAAGCCTAGGCTGAATCACCTGCCTCCAGTCTCAGCTAGGGACATGGTTTTTTAAACCAGGAAGCCCTGAGCTCCAGGCACACGGCAGCTGTGAAAGGCATCCCCAGGGGAGTACAAAAGTGCAACAACATGGCAGCTTTCACAGCTTTTTCCTTGGCACCATCCCTATACCTAGGCTGATTTATCTGCCTAGGGTTAGGGTTAGGGCTCAGCCAAGGGCAAGGATTTTTTTAACCAGGAAGCCCTGAGTTCCTGGCTTTCTGCATCTGCCAAAGGCATCCCAAAGGAAGCGGTGAAGTGCCACAACATGGCTGCTTTCACAGCTTTTTCCTTAGGAAGAACCCTAATACCCGGCTGATTTACCTTCCTAGGGTTACTGTTAGGCTTAGGCCTAGGACTTTTAAAACCAGGAAGCCCTGTGCTCCAGGCACACTGCAGCTGTTAAAGGCATCCCAAGGGGAGCGCAAAAGTGACACAACTTGGCTGCCTCCACTGCTATTTCCATGAGACCATCCCGAATCATAGGCTGATTTTCCTTCCTAGGCTTAAGGTTTGAGTTAGGCCTAGGGTTAGTGTTCTTTTAACCAGAAAGCCCTGAGTTCCAAGAACACAGCAGCTGCGAAGGACTGCCCAAGAAGAGCGCAGAAGTGCCTCAACATGCCTGCCTCCACAGCTTTTTCCTTGGGGACGTCCCGAAACGAAGGCTGATTTAGAAGCCTCCAGTTTGGGCTAAAGTTGTGGTTTTTTAAACCAGGAAGCCCTGTGCTCCAAGCACACTGCAGCTGTGAAAGGCATCCCAAGGGGAGCGCAAAAGTGCCACAACATGGCTGTCTCCACAGCTTTTCCCTTGGGATAATTCCTAAACCCAGGCTGATTTAAATGACCAGTGTTACGGTTAGGGTTAGGGTTACGCCTAGGTGTAGAGCTTTTAAAACCAGCAAGCTCTGAGCTCCAGGCACACGGCAGCTGCGAAAGGCATCCCAAGGGGAGCACAAAAGGGCCAGAAAATGGCTGCCTCCACACGTTTTCATTGGCACCATTGCTAAGCCTAGGCTGAATCACCTGCCTCCAGTCTCAGCTAGGGACATGGTTTCTTAAACCAGGAAGCCCTGAGCTCCAGGCACACGGCAGCTGTGAAAGGCATCCCAAGGGGAGTACAAAAGTGCAACAACATGGCAGCTTTCACAGCTTTTTCCTTGGCACCATCCCTATACCTAGGCTGATTTATCTGCCTAGGGTTAGGGTTAGGGCTCAGCCTAGGGCTAGGATTTTTTTAAGCAGGAAGCCCTGAGTTCCAGGCTTACTGCATCTGCCAAAGGCATCCCAAAGGGAGCGCAGAAGTGCCACAACATGGCTGCTTTCACAGCTTTTTCCTTAGGAAGAACCCTAATACCCGGCTGATTTACCTTCCTAGGGTTACTCTTAGGCTTAGGCCTAGGACTTTTAAAACCAGGAAGCCCTGTGCTCCAGGCACACTGCAGCTGTTAAAGGCATCCCAAGGGGAGCGCAAAAGTGACACAACTTGGCTGCCTCCACTGCTATTTCCATGAGACCATCCCGAATCATAGGCTGATTTTCCTTCCTAGGCTTAAGGTTTGAGTTAGGCCTAGGGTTAGTGTTCTTTTAACCAGAAAGCCCTGAGTTCCAAGAACACAGCAGCTGCGAAGGACTACCCAAGAAGAGCGCAGAAGTGCCTCAACATGCCTGCCTCCACAGCTTTTTCCTTGGGGACGTCCCGAAACAAAGGCTGATTTAGAAGCCTACAGTTTGGGCTAAAGTTGTGGTATTTTAAACCAGGAAGCCCTGTGCTCCAAGCACACTGCAGCTGTGAAAGGCATCCCAAGGGGAGCGCAAAAGTGCCACAACATGGCTGTCTCCACAGCTTTTCCCTTGGGATAATTCCTAAACCCAGGCTGCTTTAAATGACCAGTGTTACGGTTAGGGTTAGGGTTACGCCTAGGTGTAGAGCTTTTTAAACCAGCAAGCTCTGAGCTCCAGGCACACGGCAGCTGCGAAAGGCATCCCAAGGGGAGCACAAAAGTGCCAGAAAATGGCTGCCTCCACACGTTTTCATTGGCACCATTGCTAAGCCTAGGCTGAATCACCTGCCTCCAGTCTCAGCTAGGGACATGGTTTTTTAAACCAGGAAGCCCTGAGCTCCAGGCACACGGCAGCTGTGAAAGGCATCCCAAGGGGAGTACAAAAGTGCAACAACATGGCTGCTTTCACAGCTTTTTCCTTGGCGCCATCCCTATACCTAGGCTGATTTATCTGCCTAGGGTTAGGCTTAGGGCTCAGCCTAGGGCTAGGATTTTTTTAAGCAGGAAGCCCTGAGTTCCAGGCTTACTGCATCTGCCAAAGGCATCCCAAAGGGAGCGCAGAAGGTCCACAACATGGCTGCTTTCACAGCTTTTTCCTTAGGAAGAACCCTAATACCCGGCTGATTTACCTTCCTAGGGTGACTGTTAGGCTTAGGCCTAGGACTTTTAAAACCAGGAAGCCCTGTGCTCCAGGCACACTGCAGCTGTGAAAGGCATCCCAAGGGGAGCGCAAAAGTGACACAACTTGGCTGCCTCCACTGCTATTTCCATGAGACCATCCCGAATCATAGGCTGATTTTCCTTCCTAGGCTTAAGGTTTGAGTTAGGCCTAGGGTTAGTGTTCTTTTAACCAGAAAGCCCTGAGTTCCAAGAACACAGCAGCTGCGAAGGACTACCCAAGAAGAGCGCAGAAGTGCCTCAACATGCCTGCCTCCACAGCTTTTTCCTTGGGGACGTCCCGAAACGAAGGCTGATTTAGAAGCCTCCAGTTTGGGCTAAAGTTATGGTTTTTAAACCAGGAAGCCCTGTGCTCCAAGCACACTGCAGCTGTGAAAGGCATCCCAAGGGGAGCGCAAAAGTGCCACAACATGGCTGTCTCCACAGCTTTTCCCTTGGGATAATTCCTAAACCCAGGCTGATTTAAATGACCAGTGTTACGGTTAGGGTTAGGGTTACGCCTAGGTGTAGAGCTTTATAACCAGCAAGCTCTGAGCTCCAGGCACACGGCAGCTGCGAAAGGCATCCCAAGGGGAGCACAAAAGTGCCAGAAAATGGCTGCCTCCACACGTTTTCATTGGCACCATTGCTAAGCCTAGGCTGAATCACCTGCCTCCAGTCTCAGCTAGGGACATTGTTTTTTAAACCAGGAAGCCCTGAGCTCCAGGCACACGGCAGCTGTGAAAGGCATCCCCAGGGGAGTACAAAAGTGCAACAACATGGCAGCTTTCACAGCTTTTTCCTTGGCACCATCCCTATACCTAGGCTGATTTATCTGCCTAGGGTTAGGGTTAGGGCTCAGCCTAGGGCTAGGATATTTTAAGCAGGAAGCCCTGAGTTCCAGGCTTACTGCATCTGCCAAAGGCATCCCAAAGGGAGCGCAGAAGTGCCACAACATGGCTGCTTTCACAGCTTTTTCCTTAGGAAGAACCCTAATACCCGGCTGATTTACCTTCCTAGGGTTACTGTTAGGCTTAGGCCTAGGACTTTTAAAACCAGGAAGCCCTGTGCTCCAGGCACACTGCAGCTGTTAAAGGCATCCCAAGGGGAGCGCAAAAGTGACACAACTTGGCTGCCTCCACTGCTATTTCCATGAGACCATCCCGAATCATAGGCTGATTTTCCTTCCTAGGCTTAAGGTTTGAGTTAGGCCTAGGGTTAGTGTTCTTTTAACCAGAAAGCCCTGAGTTCCAAGAACACAGCAGCTGCGAAGGACTACCCAAGAAGAGCGCAGAAGTGCCTCAACATGCCTGCCTCCACAGCTTTTTCCTTGGGGACGTCCCGAAACGAAGGCTGATTTAGAAGCCTCCAGTTTGGGCTAAAGTTGTGGTTTTTTAAACCAGGAAGCCCTGTGCTCCAAGCACACTGCAGCTGTGAAAGGCATCCCAAGGGGAGCGCAAAAGTGCCACAACATGGCTGTCTCCACAGCTTTTCCCTTGGGATAATTCCTAAACCCAGGCTGATTTAAATGACCAGTGTTACAGTTAGGGTTAGGGTTACGCCTAGGTGTAGAGCTTTTTAAACCAGCAAGCTCTGAGCTCCAGACACAGGGCAGCTGCAAAAGGCATCCCAAGGGGAGCACAAAAGGGCCAGAAAATGGCTGCCTCCACACGTTTTCATTGGCACCATTGCTAAGCCTAGGCTGAATCACCTGCCTCCAGTCTCAGCTAGGGACATGGTTTCTTAAACCAGGAAGCCCTGAGCTCCAGGCACACGGCAGCTGTGAAAGGCATCCCAAGGGGAGTACAAAAGTGCAACAACATGGCAGCTTTCACAGCTTTTTCCTTGGCACCATCCCTATACCTAGGCTGATTTATCTGCCTAGGGTTAGGGTTAGGGCTCAGCCTAGGGCTAGCATTTTTTTAAGCAGGAAGCCCTGAGTTCCAGGCTTACTGCATCTGCCAAAGGCATCCCAAAGGGAGCGCAGAAGTGCCACAACATGGCTGCTTTCACAGCTTTTTCCTTAGGAAGAACCCTAATACCCGGCTGATTTACCTTCCTAGAGTTACTGTTAGGCTTAGGCCTAGGACTTTTAAAACCAGGAAGCCCTGTGCTCCAGGCACACTGCAGCTGTTAAAGGCATCCCAAGGGGAGCGCAAAAGTGACACAACTTGGCTGCCTCCACTGCTATTTCCATGAGACCATCCCGAATCATAGGCTGATTTTCCTTCCTAGGCTTAAGGTTTGAGTTAGGCCTAGGGTTAGTGTTCTTTTAACCAGAAAGCCCTGAGTTCCAAGAACACAGCAGCTGCGAAGGACTACCCAAGAAGAGCGCAGAAGTGCCTCAACATGCCTGCCTCCACAGCTTTTTCCTTGGGGACGTCCCGAAACAAAGGCTGATTTAGAAGCCTACAGTTTGGGCTAAAGTTGTGGTATTTTAAACCAGGAAGCCCTGTGCTCCAAGCACACTGCAGCTGTGAAAGGCATCCCAAGGGGAGCGCAAAAGTGCCACAACATGGCTGTCTCCACAGCTTTTCCCTTGGGATAATTCCTAAACCCAGGCTGCTTTAAATGACCAGTGTTACGGTTAGGGTTAGGGTTACGCCTAGGTGTAGAGCTTTTTAAACCAGCAAGCTCTGAGCTCCAGGCACACGCCAGCTGCGAAAGGCATCCCAAGGGGAGCACAAAAGTGCCAGAAAATGGCTGCCTCCACACGTTTTCATTGGCACCATTGCTAAGCCTAGGCTGAATCACCTGCCTCCAGTCTCAGCTAGGGACATGGTTTTTTAAACCAGGAAGCCCTGAGCTCCAGGCACTTGGCAGCTGTGAAAGGCATCCCAATGGGAGTACAAAAGTGCAACAACATGGCTGCTTTCACAGCTTTTTCCTTGGCGCCATCCCTATACCTAGGCTGATTTATCTGCCTAGGGTTAGGGTTAGGGCTCAGCCTAGGGCTAGGATTTTTTTAAGCAGGAAGCCCTGAGTTCCAGGCTTACTGCATCTGCCAAAGGCATCCCAAAGGGAGCGCAGAAGGTCCACAACATGGCTGCTTTCACAGCTTTTTCCTTAGGAAGAACCCTAATACCCGGCTGATTTACCTTCCTAGGGTTACTGTTAGGCTTAGGCCTAGGACTTTTAAAACCAGGAAGCCCTGTGCTCCAGGCACACTGCAGCTGTTAAAGGCATCCCAAGGGGAGCGCAAAAGTGACACAACTTGGCTGCCTCCACTGCTATTTCCATGAGACCATCCCAAATCATAGGCTGATTTTCCTTCCTAGGCTTAAGGTTTGAGTTAGGCCTAGGGTTAGTGTTCTTTTAACCAGAAAGCCCTGAGTTCCAAGAACACAGCAGCTGCGAAGGACTACCCAAGAAGAGCGCAGAAGTGCCTCAACATGCCTGCCTCCACAGCTTTTTCCTTGGGGACGTCTTGAAACGAAGGCTGATTTAGAAGCCTCCAGTTTGGGCTAAAGTTGTGGTTTTTAAACCAGGAAGCCCTGTGCTCCAAGCACACTGCAGCTGTGAAAGGCATCCCAAGGGGAGCGCAAAAGTGCCACAACATGGCTGTCTCCACAGCTTTTCCCTTGGGATAATTCCTAAACCCAGGCTGATTTAAATGACCAGTGTTACGGTTAGGGTTAGGGTTACGCCTAGGTGTAGAGCTTTATAACCAGCAAGCTCTGAGCTCCAGGCACACGGCAGCTGCGAAAGGCATCCCAAGGGGAGCACAAAAGTGCCAGAAAATGGCTGCCTCCACACGTTTTCATTGGCACCATTGCTAAGCCTAGGCTGAATCACCTGCCTCCAGTCTCAGCTAGGGACATGGTTTTTTAAACCAGGAAGCCCTGAGCTCCAGGCACACGGCAGCTGTGAAAGGCATCCCCAGGGGAGTACAAAAGTGCAACAACATGGCAGCTTTCACAGCTTTTTCCTTGGCACCATCCCTATACCTAGGCTGATTTATCTGCCTAGGGTTAGGGTTAGGGCTCAGCCAAGGGCAAGGATTTTTTTAACCAGGAAGCCCTGAGTTCCTGGCTTTCTGCATCTGCCAAAGGCATCCCAAAGGAAGCGGTGAAGTGCCACAACATGGCTGCTTTCACAGCTTTTTCCTTAGGAAGAACCCTAATACCCGGCTGATTTACCTTCCTAGGGTTACTGTTAGGCTTAGGCCTAGGACTTTTAAAACCAGGAAGCCCTGTGCTCCAGGCACACTGCAGCTGTTAAAGGCATCCCAAGGGGAGCGCAAAAGTGACACAACTTGGCTGCCTCCACTGCTATTTCCATGAGACCATCCCGAATCATAGGCTGATTTTCCTTCCTAGGCTTAAGGTTTGAGTTAGGCCTAGGGTTAGTGTTCTTTTAACCAGAAAGCCCTGAGTTCCAAGAACACAGCAGCTGCGAAGGACTGCCCAAGAAGAGCGCAGAAGTGCCTCAACATGCCTGCCTCCACAGCTTTTTCCTTGGGGACGTCCCGAAACGAAGGCTGATTTAGAAGCCTCCAGTTTGGGCTAAAGTTGTGGTTTTTTAAACCAGGAAGCCCTGTGCTCCAAGCACACTGCAGCTGTGAAAGGCATCCCAAGGGGAGCGCAAAAGTGCCACAACATGGCTGTCTCCACAGCTTTTCCCTTGGGATAATTCCTAAACCCAGGCTGATTTAAATGACCAGTGTTACGGTTAGGGTTAGGGTTACGCCTAGGTGTAGAGCTTTTAAAACCAGCAAGCTCTGAGCTCCAGGCACACGGCAGCTGCGAAAGGCATCCCAAGGGGAGCACAAAAGGGCCAGAAAATGGCTGCCTCCACACGTTTTCATTGGCACCATTGCTAAGCCTAGGCTGAATCACCTGCCTCCAGTCTCAGCTAGGGACATGGTTTCTTAAACCAGGAAGCCCTGAGCTCCAGGCACACGGCAGCTGTGAAAGGCATCCCAAGGGGAGTACAAAAGTGCAACAACATGGCAGCTTTCACAGCTTTTTCCTTGGCACCATCCCTATACCTAGGCTGATTTATCTGCCTAGGGTTAGGGTTAGGGCTCAGCCTAGGGCTAGGATTTTTTTAAGCAGGAAGCCCTGAGTTCCAGGCTTACTGCATCTGCCAAAGGCATCCCAAAGGGAGCGCAGAAGTGCCACAACATGGCTGCTTTCACAGCTTTTTCCTTAGGAAGAACCCTAATACCCGGCTGATTTACCTTCCTAGGGTTACTCTTAGGCTTAGGCCTAGGACTTTTAAAACCAGGAAGCCCTGTGCTCCAGGCACACTGCAGCTGTTAAAGGCATCCCAAGGGGAGCGCAAAAGTGACACAACTTGGCTGCCTCCACTGCTATTTCCATGAGACCATCCCGAATCATAGGCTGATTTTCCTTCCTAGGCTTAAGGTTTGAGTTAGGCCTAGGGTTAGTGTTCTTTTAACCAGAAAGCCCTGAGTTCCAAGAACACAGCAGCTGCGAAGGACTACCCAAGAAGAGCGCAGAAGTGCCTCAACATGCCTGCCTCCACAGCTTTTTCCTTGGGGACGTCCCGAAACAAAGGCTGATTTAGAAGCCTACAGTTTGGGCTAAAGTTGTGGTATTTTAAACCAGGAAGCCCTGTGCTCCAAGCACACTGCAGCTGTGAAAGGCATCCCAAGGGGAGCGCAAAAGTGCCACAACATGGCTGTCTCCACAGCTTTTCCCTTGGGATAATTCCTAAACCCAGGCTGCTTTAAATGACCAGTGTTACGGTTAGGGTTAGGGTTACGCCTAGGTGTAGAGCTTTTTAAACCAGCAAGCTCTGAGCTCCAGGCACACGGCAGCTGCGAAAGGCATCCCAAGGGGAGCACAAAAGTGCCAGAAAATGGCTGCCTCCACACGTTTTCATTGGCACCATTGCTAAGCCTAGGCTGAATCACCTGCCTCCAGTCTCAGCTAGGGACATGGTTTTTTAAACCAGGAAGCCCTGAGCTCCAGGCACACGGCAGCTGTGAAAGGCATCCCAAGGGGAGTACAAAAGTGCAACAACATGGCTGCTTTCACAGCTTTTTCCTTGGCGCCATCCCTATACCTAGGCTGATTTATCTGCCTAGGGTTAGGCTTAGGGCTCAGCCTAGGGCTAGGATTTTTTTAAGCAGGAAGCCCTGAGTTCCAGGCTTACTGCATCTGCCAAAGGCATCCCAAAGGGAGCGCAGAAGGTCCACAACATGGCTGCTTTCACAGCTTTTTCCTTAGGAAGAACCCTAATACCCGGCTGATTTACCTTCCTAGGGTGACTGTTAGGCTTAGGCCTAGGACTTTTAAAACCAGGAAGCCCTGTGCTCCAGGCACACTGCAGCTGTGAAAGGCATCCCAAGGGGAGCGCAAAAGTGACACAACTTGGCTGCCTCCACTGCTATTTCCATGAGACCATCCCGAATCATAGGCTGATTTTCCTTCCTAGGCTTAAGGTTTGAGTTAGGCCTAGGGTTAGTGTTCTTTTAACCAGAAAGCCCTGAGTTCCAAGAACACAGCAGCTGCGAAGGACTACCCAAGAAGAGCGCAGAAGTGCCTCAACATGCCTGCCTCCACAGCTTTTTCCTTGGGGACGTCCCGAAACGAAGGCTGATTTAGAAGCCTCCAGTTTGGGCTAAAGTTATGGTTTTTAAACCAGGAAGCCCTGTGCTCCAAGCACACTGCAGCTGTGAAAGGCATCCCAAGGGGAGCGCAAAAGTGCCACAACATGGCTGTCTCCACAGCTTTTCCCTTGGGATAATTCCTAAACCCAGGCTGATTTAAATGACCAGTGTTACGGTTAGGGTTAGGGTTACGCCTAGGTGTAGAGCTTTATAACCAGCAAGCTCTGAGCTCCAGGCACACGGCAGCTGCGAAAGGCATCCCAAGGGGAGCACAAAAGTGCCAGAAAATGGCTGCCTCCACACGTTTTCATTGGCACCATTGCTAAGCCTAGGCTGAATCACCTGCCTCCAGTCTCAGCTAGGGACATTGTTTTTTAAACCAGGAAGCCCTGAGCTCCAGGCACACGGCAGCTGTGAAAGGCATCCCCAGGGGAGTACAAAAGTGCAACAACATGGCAGCTTTCACAGCTTTTTCCTTGGCACCATCCCTATACCTAGGCTGATTTATCTGCCTAGGGTTAGGGTTAGGGCTCAGCCTAGGGCTAGGATTTTTTTAAGCAGGAAGCCCTGAGTTCCAGGCTTACTGCATCTGCCAAAGGCATCCCAAAGGGAGCGCAGAAGTGCCACAACATGGCTGCTTTCACAGCTTTTTCCTTAGGAAGAACCCTAATACCCGGCTGATTTACCTTCCTAGGGTTACTGTTAGGCTTAGGCCTAGGACTTTTAAAACCAGGAAGCCCTGTGCTCCAGGCACACTGCAGCTGTTAAAGGCATCCCAAGGGGAGCGCAAAAGTGACACAACTTGGCTGCCTCCACTGCTATTTCCATGAGACCATCCCGAATCATAGGCTGATTTTCCTTCCTAGGCTTAAGGTTTGAGTTAGGCCTAGGGTTAGTGTTCTTTTAACCAGAAAGCCCTGAGTTCCAAGAACACAGCAGCTGCGAAGGACTACCCAAGAAGAGCGCAGAAGTGCCTCAACATGCCTGCCTCCACAGCTTTTTCCTTGGGGACGTCCCGAAACGAAGGCTGATTTAGAAGCCTCCAGTTTGGGCTAAAGTTGTGGTTTTTTAAACCAGGAAGCCCTGTGCTCCAAGCACACTGCAGCTGTGAAAGGCATCCCAAGGGGAGCGCAAAAGTGCCACAACATGGCTGTCTCCACAGCTTTTCCCTTGGGATAATTCCTAAACCCAGGCTGATTTAAATGACCAGTGTTACAGTTAGGGTTAGGGTTACGCCTAGGTGTAGAGCTTTTTAAACCAGCAAGCTCTGAGCTCCAGACACAGGGCAGCTGCAAAAGGCATCCCAAGGGGAGCACAAAAGGGCCAGAAAATGGCTGCCTCCACACGTTTTCATTGGCACCATTGCTAAGCCTAGGCTGAATCACCTGCCTCCAGTCTCAGCTAGGGACATGGTTTCTTAAACCAGGAAGCCCTGAGCTCCAGGCACACGGCAGCTGTGAAAGGCATCCCAAGGGGAGTACAAAAGTGCAACAACATGGCAGCTTTCACAGCTTTTTCCTTGGCACCATCCCTATACCTAGGCTGATTTATCTGCCTAGGGTTAGGGTTAGGGCTCAGCCTAGGGCTAGCATTTTTTTAAGCAGGAAGCCCTGAGTTCCAGGCTTACTGCATCTGCCAAAGGCATCCCAAAGGGAGCGCAGAAGTGCCACAACATGGCTGCTTTCACAGCTTTTTCCTTAGGAAGAACCCTAATACCCGGCTGATTTACCTTCCTAGAGTTACTGTTAGGCTTAGGCCTAGGACTTTTAAAACCAGGAAGCCCTGTGCTCCAGGCACACTGCAGCTGTTAAAGGCATCCCAAGGGGAGCGCAAAAGTGACACAACTTGGCTGCCTCCACTGCTATTTCCATGAGACCATCCCGAATCATAGGCTGATTTTCCTTCCTAGGCTTAAGGTTTGAGTTAGGCCTAGGGTTAGTGTTCTTTTAACCAGAAAGCCCTGAGTTCCAAGAACACAGCAGCTGCGAAGGACTACCCAAGAAGAGCGCAGAAGTGCCTCAACATGCCTGCCTCCACAGCTTTTTCCTTGGGGACGTCCCGAAACAAAGGCTGATTTAGAAGCCTACAGTTTGGGCTAAAGTTGTGGTATTTTAAACCAGGAAGCCCTGTGCTCCAAGCACACTGCAGCTGTGAAAGGCATCCCAAGGGGAGCGCAAAAGTGCCACAACATGGCTGTCTCCACAGCTTTTCCCTTGGGATAATTCCTAAACCCAGGCTGCTTTAAATGACCAGTGTTACGGTTAGGGTTAGGGTTACGCCTAGGTGTAGAGCTTTTTAAACCAGCAAGCTCTGAGCTCCAGGCACACGGCAGCTGCGAAAGGCATCCCAAGGGGAGCACAAAAGTGCCAGAAAATGGCTGCCTCCACACGTTTTCATTGGCACCATTGCTAAGCCTAGGCTGAATCACCTGCCTCCAGTCTCAGCTAGGGACATGGTTTTTTAAACCAGGAAGCCCTGAGCTCCAGGCACTTGGCAGCTGTGAAAGGCATCCCAATGGGAGTACAAAAGTGCAACAACATGGCTGCTTTCACAGCTTTTTCCTTGGCGCCATCCCTATACCTAGGCTGATTTATCTGCCTAGGGTTAGGGTTAGGGCTCAGCCTAGGGCTAGGATTTTTTTAAGCAGGAAGCCCTGAGTTCCAGGCTTACTGCATCTGCCAAAGGCATCCCAAAGGGAGCGCAGAAGGTCCACAACATGGCTGCTTTCACAGCTTTTTCCTTAGGAAGAACCCTAATACCCGGCTGATTTACCTTCCTAGGGTTACTGTTAGGCTTAGGCCTAGGACTTTTAAAACCAGGAAGCCCTGTGCTCCAGGCACACTGCAGCTGTTAAAGGCATCCCAAGGGGAGCGCAAAAGTGACACAACTTGGCTGCCTCCACTGCTATTTCCATGACACCATCCCAAATCATAGGCTGATTTTCCTTCCTAGGCTTAAGGTTTGAGTTAGGCCTAGGGTTAGTGTTCTTTTAACCAGAAAGCCCTGAGTTCCAAGAACACAGCAGCTGCGAAGGACTACCCAAGAAGAGCGCAGAAGTGCCTCAACATGCCTGCCTCCACAGCTTTTTCCTTGGGGACGTCCCGAAACGAAGGCTGATTTAGAAGCCTCCAGTTTGGGCTAAAGTTGTGGTTTTTAAACCAGGAAGCCCTGTGCTCCAAGCACACTGCAGCTGTGAAAGGCATCCCAAGGGGAGCGCAAAAGTGCCACAACATGGCTGTCTCCACAGCTTTTCCCTTGGGATAATTCCTAAACCCAGGCTGATTTAAATGACCAGTGTTACGGTTAGGGTTAGGGTTACGCCTAGGTGTAGAGCTTTATAACCAGCAAGCTCTGAGCTCCAGGCACACGGCAGCTGCGAAAGGCATCCCAAGGGGAGCACAAAAGTGCCAGAAAATGGCTGCCTCCACACGTTTTCATTGGCACCATTGCTAAGCCTAGGCTGAATCACCTGCCTCCAGTCTCAGCTAGGGACATGGTTTTTTAAACCAGGAAGCCCTGAGCTCCAGGCACACAGCACCTGTGAAAGGCATCCCCAGGGGAGTACAAAAGTGCAACAACATGGCAGCTTTCACAGCTTTTTCCTTGGCACCATCCCTATACCTAGGCTGATTTATCTGCCTAGGGTTAGGGTTAGGGCTCAGCCTAGGGCTAGGATTTTTTTAAGCAGGAATCCCTGAGTTCCAGGCTTACTGCATCTGCCAAAGGCATCCCAAAGGGAGCGCAGAAGTGCCACAACATGGCTGCTTTCACAGCTTTTTCCTTAGGAAGAACCCTAATACCCGGCTGATTTACCTTCCTAGGGTTACTGTTAGGCTTAGGCCTAGGACTTTTAAAACCAGGAAGCCCTGTGCTCCAGGCACACTGCAGCTGTTAAAGGCATCCCAAGGGGAGCGCAAAAGTGACACAACTTGGCTGCCTCCACTGCTATTTCCATGAGACCATCCCGAATCATAGGCTGATTTTCCTTCCTAGGCTTAAGGTTTGAGTTAGGCCTAGGGTTAGTGTTCTTTTAACCAGAAAGCCCTGAGTTCCAAGAACACAGCAGCTGCGAAGGACTACCCAAGAAGAGCGCAGAAGTGCCTCAACATGCCTGCCTCCACAGCTTTTTCCCTGGGGACGTCCCGAAACGAAGGCTGATTTAGAAGCCTCCAGTTTGGGCTAAAGTTGTGGTTTTTTAAACCAGGAAGCCCTGTGCTCCAAGCACACTGCAGCTGTGAAAGGCATCCCAAGGGGAGCGCAAAAGTGCCACAACATGGCTGTCTCCACAGCTTTTCCCTTGGGATAATTCCTAAACCCAGGCTGCTTTAAATGACCAGTGTTACGGTTAGGGTAAGGGTTACGCCTAGGTGTAGAGCTTTTTAAACCAGCAAGCTCTGAGCTCCAGGCACACGGCAGCTGCGAAAGGCATCCCAAGGGGAGCACAAAAGTGCCAGAAAATGGCTGCCTCCACACGTTTTCATTGGCACCATTGCTAAGCCTAGGCTGAATCACCTGCCTCCAGTCTCAGCTAGGGACATGGTTTTTTAAACCAGGAAGCCCTGAGCTCCAGGCACACGGCAGCTGTGAAAGGCATCCCAAGGGGAGCGCAAAAGTGCCACAACATGGCTGTCTCCACAGCTTTTCCATTGGTACCAACCCTATATCTAGGCTGATTTCTCTGCCTAGGGTTAGGGTTAGGGCTCAGCCTAGGGCTAGGATTTTTTTAAGCAGGAAGCCCTGAGTTCCAGGCTTACTGCATCTGCCAAAGGCATCCCAAAGGGAGCGCAGAAGTGCCACAACATGGCTGCTTTCACAGCTTTTTCCTTAGGAAGAACCCTAATACCCGGCTGATTTACCTTCCTAGGGTTACTGTTAGGCTTAGGCCTAGGACTTTTAAAACCAGGAAGCCCTGTGCTCCAGGCACACTGCAGCTGTTAAAGGCATCCCAAGGGGAGCGCAAAAGTGACACAACTTGGCTGCCTCCACTGCTATTTCCATGAGACCATCCCGAATCATAGGCTGATTTTCCTTCCTAGGCTTAAGGTTTGAGTTAGGCCTAGGGTTAGTGTTCTTTTAACCAGAAAGCCCTGAGTTCCAAGAACACAGCAGCTGCGAAGGACTACCCAAGAAGAGCGCAGAAGTGCCTCAACATGCCTGCCTCCACAGCTTTTTCCTTGGGGACGTCCCGAAACGAAGGCTGATTTAGAAGCCTCCAGTTTGGGCTAAAGTTGTGGTTTTTTAAACCAGGAAGCCCTGTGCTCCAAGCACACTGCAGCTGTGAAAGGCATCCCAAGGGGAGCGCAAAAGTGCCACAACATGGCTGTCTCCACAGCTTTTCCCTTGGGATAATTCCTAAACCCAGGCTGCTTTAAATGACCAGTGTTACGGTTAGGGTAAGGGTTACGCCTAGGTGTAGAGCTTTTTAAACCAGCAAGCTCTGAGCTCCAGGCACACGGCAGCTGCGAAAGGCATCCCAAGGGGAGCACAAAAGTGCCAGAAAATGGCTGCCTCCACACGTTTTCATTGGCACCATTGCTAAGCCTAGGCTGAATCACCTGCCTCCAGTCTCAGCTAGGGACATGGTTTTTTAAACCAGGAAGCCCTGAGCTCCAGGCACACGGCAGCTGTGAAAGGCATCCCAATGGGAGTACAAAAGGGCAACAACATGGCTGCTTTCACAGCTTTTTCCTTGGCACCATCCCTATACCTAGGCTGATTTATCTGCCTAGGGTTAGGGTTAGGGCTCAGCCTAGGGCTAGGATTTTTTTAAGCAGGAAGCCCTGAGTTCCAGGCTTACTGCATCTGCCAAAGGCATCCCAAAGGGAGCGCAGAAGTGCCACAACATGGCTGCTTTCACAGCTTTTTCCTTAGGAAGAACCCTAATACCCGGCTGATTTACCTTCCTAGGGTTACTCTTAGGCTTAGGCCTAGGACTTTTAAAACCAGGAAGCCCTGTGCTCCAGGCACACTGCAGCTGTTAAAGGCATCCCAAGGGGAGCGCAAAAGTGACACAACTTGGCTGCCTCCACTGCTATTTCCATGAGACCATCCCGAATCATAGGCTGATTTTCCTTCCTAGGCTTAAGGTTTGAGTTAGGCCTAGGGTTAGTGTTCTTTTAACCAGAAAGCCCTGAGTTCCAAGAACACAGCAGCTGCGAAGGACTACCCAAGAAGAGCGCAGAAGTGCCTCAACATGCCTGCCTCCACAGCTTTTTCCTTGGGGACGTCCCGAAACAAAGGCTGATTTAGAAGCCTCCAGTTTGGGCTAAAGTTGTGGTATTTTAAAGCAGGAAGCCCTGTGCTCCAAGCACACTGCAGCTGTGAAAGGCATCCCAAGGGGAGCGCAAAAGTGCCACAACATGGCTGTCTCCACAGCTTTTCCCTTGGGATAATTCCTAAACCCAGGCTGCTTTAAATGACCAGTGTTACGGTTAGGGTTAGGGTTACGCCTAGGTGTAGAGCTTTTTAAACCAGCAAGCTCTGAGCTCCAGGCACACGGCAGCTGCGAAAGGCATCCCAAGGGGAGCACAAAAGTGCCAGAAAATGGCTGCCTCCACACGTTTTCATTGGCACCATTGCTAAGCCTAGGCTGAATCACCTGCCTCCAGTCTCAGCTAGGGACATGGTTTTTTAAACCAGGAAGCCCTGAGCTCCAGGCACTTGGCAGCTGTGAAAGGCATCCCAATGGGAGTACAAAAGTGCAACAACATGGCAGCTTACACAGCTTTTTCCTTGGCACCATCCCTATACCTAGGCTGATTTATCTGCCTAGGGTTAGGGTTAGGGCTCAGCCTAGGGCTAGGATTTTTTTAAGCAGGAAGCCCTGAGTTCCAGGCTTACTGCATCTGCCAAAGGCATCCCAAAGGGAGCGCAGAAGTGCCACAACATGGCTGCTTTCACAGCTTTTTCCTTAGGAAGAACCCTAATACCCGGCTGATTTACCTTCCTAGGGTTACTGTTAGGCTTAGGCCTAGGACTTTTAAAACCAGGAAGCCCTGTGCTCCAGGCACACTGCAGCTGTTAAAGGCATCCCAAGGGGAGCGCAAAAGTGACACAACTTGGCTGCCTCCACTGCTATTTCCATGAGACCATCCCGAATCATAGGCTGATTTTCCTTCCTAGGCTTAAGGTTTGAGTTAGGCCTAGGGTTAGTGTTCTTTTAACCAGAAAGCCCTGAGTTCCAAGAACACAGCAGCTGCGAAGGACTACCCAAGAAGAGCGCAGAAGTGCCTCAACATGCCTGCCTCCACAGCTTTTTCCTTGGGGACGTCCCGAAACGAAGGCTGATTTAGAAGCCTCCAGTTTGGGCTAAAGTTGTGGTTTTTAAACCAGGAAGCCCTGTGCTCCAAGCACACTGCAGCTGTGAAAGGCATCCCAAGGGGAGCGCAAAAGTGCCACAACATGGCTGTCTCCACAGCTTTTCCCTTGGGATAATTCCTAAACCCAGGCTGATTTAAATGACCAGTGTTACGGTTAGGGTTAGGGTTACGCCTAGGTGTAGAGCTTTTTAAACCAGCAAGCTCTGAGCTCCAGGCACACGGCAGCTGCGAAAGGCATCCCAAGGGGAGCACAAAAGTGCCAGAAAATGGCTGCCTCCACACGTTTTCATTGGCACCATTGCTAAGCCTAGGCTGAATCACCTGCCTCCAGTCTCAGCTAGGGACATGGTTTTTTAAACCAGGAAGCCCTGAGCTCCAGGCACACGGCAGCTGTGAAAGGCATCCCAAGGGGAGTACAAAAGTGCAACAACATGGCAGCTTTCACAGCTTTTTCCTTGGCACCATCCCTATACCTAGGCTGATTTATCTGCCTAGGGTTAGGGTTAGGGCTCAGCCTAGGGCTAGGATTTTTTTAAGCAGGAAGCCCTGAGTTCCAGGCTTACTGCATCTGCCAAAGGCATCCCAAAGGGAGCGCAGAAGTGCCACAACATGGCTGCTTTCACAGCTTTTTCCTTAGGAAGAACCCTAATACCCGGCTGATTTACCTTCCTAGGGTTACTCTTAGGCTTAGGCCTAGGACTTTTAAAACCAGGAAGCCCTGTGCTCCAGGCACACTGCAGCTGTTAAAGGCATCCCAAGGGGAGCGCAAAAGTGACAAAACTTGGCTGCCTCCACTGCTATTTCCATGAGACCATCCCGAATCATAGGCTGATTTTCCTTCCTAGGCTTAAGGTTTGAGTTAGGCCTAGGGTTAGTGTTCTTTTAACCAGAAAGCCCTGAGTTCCAAGAACACAGCACCTGCGAAGGACTACCCAAGAAGAGCGCAGAAGTGCCTCAACATGCCTGCCTCCACAGCTTTTTCCTTGGGGACGTCCCGAAACGAAGGCTGATTTAGAAGCCTCCAGTTTGGGCTAAAGTTGTGGTTTTTAAACCAGGAAGCCCTGTGCTCCAAGCACACTGCAGCTGTGAAAGGCATCCCAAGGGGAGCGCAAAAGTGCCACAACACGGCTGTCTCCACAGCTTTTCCCTTGGGATAATTCCTAAACCCAGGCTGATTTAAATGACCAGTGTTACGGTTAGGGTTAGGGTTACGCCTAGGTGTAGAGCTTTTTAAACCAGCAAGCTCTGAGCTCCAGGCACACGGCAGCTGCGAAAGGCATCCCAAGGGGAGCACAAAAGTGCCAGAAAATGGCTGCCTCCACACGTTTTCATTGGCACCATTGCTAAGCCTAGGCTGAATCACCTGCCTCCAGTCTCAGCTAGGGACATGGTTTTTTAAACCAGGAAGCCCTGAGCTCCAGGCACACGGCAGCTGTGAAAGGCATCCCAAGGGGAGTACAAAAGTGCAACAACATGGCAGCTTTCACAGCTTTTTCCTTGGCACCATCCCTATACCTAGGCTGATTTATCTGCCTAGGGTTAGGGTTAGGGCTCAGCCTAGGGCTAGGATTTTTTTAAGCAGGAAGCCCTGAGTTCCAGGCTTACTGCATCTGCCAAAGGCATCCCAAAGGGAGCGCAGAAGTGCCACAACATGGCTGCTTTCACAGCTTTTTCCTTAGGAAGAACCCTAATACCCGGCTGATTTACCTTCCTAGGGTTACTGTTAGGCTTAGGCCTAGGACTTTTAAAACCAGGAAGCCCTGTGCTCCAGGCACACTGCAGCTGTTAAAGGCATCCCAAGGGGAGCGCAAAAGTGACACAACTTGGCTGCCTCCACTGCTATTTCCATGAGACCATCCCGAATCATAAGCTGATTTTCCTTCCTAGGCTTAAGGTTTGAGTTAGGCCTAGGGTTAGTGTTCTTTTAACCAGAAAGCCCTGAGTTCCAAGAACACAGCAGCTGCGAAGGACTACCCAAGAAGAGCGCAGAAGTGCCTCAACATGCCTGCCTCCACAGCTTTTTCCTTGGGGACGTCCCGAAACGAAGGCTGATTTAGAAGCCTCCAGTTTGGGCTAAAGTTGTGGTTTTTAAACCAGGAAGCCCTGTGCTCCAAGCACACTGCAGCTGTGAAAGGCATCCCAAGGGGAGCGCAAAAGTGCCACAACATGGCTGTCTCCACAGCTTTTCCCTTGGGATAATTCCTAAACCCAGGCTGATTTAAATGACCAGTGTTACGGTTAGGGTTAGGGTTACGCCTAGGTGTAGAGCTTTTTAAACCAGCAAGCTCTGAGCTCCAGGCACACGGCAGCTGCGAAAGGCATCCCAAGGGGAGCACAAAAGTGCCAGAAAATGGCTGTCTCCACACGTTTTCATTGGCACCATTGCTAAGCCTAGGCTGAATCACCTGCCTCCAGTCTCAGCTAGGGACATGGTTTTTTAAACCAGGAAGCCCTGAGCTCCAGGCACACGGCAGCTGTGAAAGGCATCCCAAGGGGAGTACAAAAGTGCAACAACATGGCAGCATTCACAGCTTTTTCCTTGGCACCATCCCTATACCTAGGCTGATTTATCTGCCTAGGGTTAGGGTTAGGGCTCAGCCTAGGGCTAGGATTTTTTTAAGCAGGAAGCCCTGAGTTCCAGGCTTACTGCATCTGCCAAAGGCATCCCAAAGGGAGCGCAGAAGTGCCACAACATGGCTGCTTTCACAGCTTTTTCCTTAGGAAGAACCCTAATACCCGGCTGATTTACCTTCCTAGGGTTACTGTTAGGCTTAGGCCTAGGACTTTTAAAACCAGGAAGCCCTGTGCTCCAGGCACACTGCAGCTGTTAAAGGCATCCCAAGGGGAGCGCAAAAGTGACACAACTTGGCTGCCTCCACTGCTATTTCCATGAGACCATCCCGAATCATAAGCTGATTTTCCTTCCTAGGCTTAAGGTTTGAGTTAGGCCTAGGGTTAGTGTTCTTTTAACCAGAAAGCCCTGAGTTCCAAGAACACAGCAGCTGCGAAGGACTACCCAAGAAGAGCGCAGAAGTGCCTCAACATGCCTGCCTCCACAGCTTTTTCCTTGGGGACGTCCCGAAACGAAGGCTGATTTAGAAGCCTCCAGTTTGGGCTAAAGTTGTGGTTTTTAAACCAGGAAGCCCTGTGCTCCAAGCACACTGCAGCTGTGAAAGGCATCCCAAGGGGAGCGCAAAAGTGCCACAACATGGCTGTCTCCACAGCTTTTCCCTTGGCACCATCCCTATACCTAGGCTGATTTATCTTCCTAGGGTTAGGGTTAGGGCTCAGCCTAGGGCTAGGATTTTTTTAAGCAGGAAGCCCTGAGTTCCAGGCTTACTGCATCTGCCAAAGGCATCCCAAAGGGAGCACAGAAGTGCCACAACATGGCTGCTTTCACAGCTTTTTCCTTAGGAAGAACCCTAATACCCGGCTGATTTACCTTCCTAGGGTTACTCTTAGGCTTAGGCCTAGGACTTTTAAAACCAGGAAGCCCTGTGCTCCAGGCACACTGCAGCTGTTAAAGGCATCCCAAGGGGAGCGCAAAAGTGACACAACTTGGCTGCCTCCACTGCTATTTCCATGAGACCATCCCGAATCATAGGCTGATTTTCCTTCCTAGGCTTAAGGTTTGAGTTAGGCCTAGGGTTAGTGTTCTTTTAACCAGAAAGCCCTGAGTTCCAAGAACACAGCAGCTGCGAAGGACTACCCAAGAAGAGCGCAGAAGTGCCTCAACATGCCTGCCTCCACAGCTTTTTCCTTGGGGACGTCCCGAAACGAAGGCTGATTTAGAAGCCTCCAGTTTGGGCTAAAGTTGTGGTTTTTAAACCAGGAAGCCCTGTGCTCCAAGCACACTGCAGCTGTGAAAGGCATCCCAAGGGGAGCGCAAAAGTGCCACAACATGGCTGTCTCCACAGCTTTTCCCTTGGGATAATTCCTAAACCCAGGCTGATTTAAATGACCAGTGTTACGGTTAGGGTTAGGGTTACGCCTAGGTGTAGAGCTTTTTAAACCAGCAAGCTCTGAGCTCCAGGCACACGGCAGCTGCGAAAGGCATCCCAAGGGGAGCACAAAAGTGCCAGAAAATGGCTGCCTCCACACGTTTTCATTGGCACCATTGCTAAGCCTAGGCTGAATCACCTGCCTCCAGTCTCAGCTAGGGACATGGTTTTTTAAACCAGGAAGCCCTGAGCTCCAGGCACACGGCAGCTGTGAAAGGCATCCCAAGGGGAGTACAAAAGTGCAACAACATGGCAGCTTTCACAGCTTTTTCCTTGGCACCATCCCTATACCTAGGCTGATTTATCTGCCTAGGGTTAGGGTTAGGGCTCAGCCTAGGGCTAGGATTTTTTTAAGCAGGAAGCCCTGAGTTCCAGGCTTACTGCATCTGCCAAAGGCATCCCAAAGGGAGCGCAGAAGTGCCACAACATGGCTGCTTTCACAGCTTTTTCCTTAGGAAGAACCCTAATACCCGGCTGATTTACCTTCCTAGGGTTACTCTTAGGCTTAGGCCTAGGACTTTTAAAACCAGGAAGCCCTGTGCTCCAGGCACACTGCAGCTGTTAAAGGCATCCCAAGGGGAGCGCAAAAGTGACAAAACTTGGCTGCCTCCACTGCTATTTCCATGAGACCATCCCGAATCATAGGCTGATTTTCCTTCCTAGGCTTAAGGTTTGAGTTAGGCCTAGGGTTAGTGTTCTTTTAACCAGAAAGCCCTGAGTTCCAAGAACACAGCACCTGCGAAGGACTACCCAAGAAGAGCGCAGAAGTGCCTCAACATGCCTGCCTCCACAGCTTTTTCCTTGGGGACGTCCCGAAACGAAGGCTGATTTAGAAGCCTCCAGTTTGGGCTAAAGTTGTGGTTTTTAAACCAGGAAGCCCTGTGCTCCAAGCACACTGCAGCTGTGAAAGGCATCCCAAGGGGAGCGCAAAAGTGCCACAACACGGCTGTCTCCACAGCTTTTCCCTTGGGATAATTCCTAAACCCAGGCTGATTTAAATGACCAGTGTTACGGTTAGGGTTAGGGTTACGCCTAGGTGTAGAGCTTTTTAAACCAGCAAGCTCTGAGCTCCAGGCACACGGCAGCTGCGAAAGGCATCCCAAGGGGAGCACAAAAGTGCCAGAAAATGGCTGCCTCCACACGTTTTCATTGGCACCATTGCTAAGCCTAGGCTGAATCACCTGCCTCCAGTCTCAGCTAGGGACATGGTTTTTTAAACCAGGAAGCCCTGAGCTCCAGGCACACGGCAGCTGTGAAAGGCATCCTAAGGGGAGTACAAAAGTGCAACAACATGGCAGCTTTCACAGCTTTTTCCTTGGCACCATCCCTATACCTAGGCTGATTTATCTGCCTAGGGTTAGGGTTAGGGCTCAGCCTAGGGCTAGGATTTTTTTAAGCAGGAAGCCCTGAGTTCCAGGCTTACTGCATCTGCCAAAGGCATCCCAAAGGGAGCGCAGAAGTGCCACAACATGGCTGCTTTCACAGCTTTTTCCTTAGGAAGAACCCTAATACCCGGCTGATTTACCTTCCTAGGGTTACTGTTAGGCTTAGGCCTAGGACTTTTAAAACCAGGAAGCCCTGTGCTCCAGGCACACTGCAGCTGTTAAAGGCATCCCAAGGGGAGCGCAAAAGTGACACAACTTGGCTGCCTCCACTGCTATTTCCATGAGACCATCCCGAATCATAGGCTGATTTTCCTTCCTAGGCTTAAGGTTTGAGTTAGGCCTAGGGTTAGTGTTCTTTTAACCAGAAAGCCCTGAGTTCCAAGAACACAGCAGCTGCGAAGGACTACCCAAGAAGAGCGCAGAAGTGCCTCAACATGCCTGCCTCCACAGCTTTTTCCTTGGGGACGTCCCGAAACGAAGGCTGATTTAGAAGCCTCCAGTTTGGGCTAAAGTTGTGGTTTTTAAACCAGGAAGCCCTGTGCTCCAAGCACACTGCAGCTGTGAAAGGCATCCCAAGGGGAGCGCAAAAGTGCCACAACATGGCTGTCTCCACAGCTTTTCCCTTGGGATAATTCCTAAACCCAGGCTGATTTAAATGACCAGTGTTACGGTTAGGGTTAGGGTTACGCCTAGGTGTAGAGCTTTTTAAACCAGCAAGCTCTGAGCTCCAGGCACACGGCAGCTGCGAAAGGCATCCCAAGGGGAGCACAAAAGTGCCAGAAAATGGCTGTCTCCACACGTTTTCATTGGCACCATTGCTAAGCCTAGGCTGAATCACCTGCCTCCAGTCTCAGCTAGGGACATGGTTTTTTAAACCAGGAAGCCCTGAGCTCCAGGCACACGGCAGCTGTGAAAGGCATCCCAAGGGGAGTACAAAAGTGCAACAACATGGCAGCATTCACAGCTTTTTCCTTGGCACCATCCCTATACCTAGGCTGATTTATCTGCCTAGGGTTAGGGTTAGGGCTCAGCCTAGGGCTAGGATTTTTTTAAGCAGGAAGCCCTGAGTTCCAGGCTTACTGCATCTGCCAAAGGCATCCCAAAGGGAGCGCAGAAGTGCCACAACATGGCTGCTTTCACAGCTTTTTCCTTAGGAAGAACCCTAATACCCGGCTGATTTACCTTCCTAGGGTTACTGTTAGGCTTAGGCCTAGGACTTTTAAAACCAGGAAGCCCTGTGCTCCAGGCACACTGCAGCTGTTAAAGGCATCCCAAGGGGAGCGCAAAAGTGACACAACTTGGCTGCCTCCACTGCTATTTCCATGAGACCATCCCGAATCATAAGCTGATTTTCCTTCCTAGGCTTAAGGTTTGAGTTAGGCCTAGGGTTAGTGTTCTTTTAACCAGAAAGCCCTGAGTTCCAAGAACACAGCAGCTGCGAAGGACTACCCAAGAAGAGCGCAGAAGTGCCTCAACATGCCTGCCTCCACAGCTTTTTCCTTGGGGACGTCCCGAAACGAAGGCTGATTTAGAAGCCTCCAGTTTGGGCTAAAGTTGTGGTTTTTAAACCAGGAAGCCCTGTGCTCCAAGCACACTGCAGCTGTGAAAGGCATCCCAAGGGGAGCGCAAAAGTGCCACAACATGGCTGTCTCCACAGCTTTTCCCTTGGCACCATCCCTATACCTAGGCTGATTTATCTGCCTAGGGTTAGGGTTAGGGCTCAGCCTAGGGCTAGGATTTTTTTAAGCAGGAAGCCCTGAGTTCCAGGCTTACTGCATCTGCCAAAGGCATCCCAAAGGGAGCACAGAAGTGCCACAACATGGCTGCTTTCACAGCTTTTTCCTTAGGAAGAACCCTAATACCCGGCTGATTTACCTTCCTAGGGTTACTCTTAGGCTTAGGCCTAGGACTTTTAAAACCAGGAAGCCCTGTGCTCCAGGCACACTGCAGCTGTTAAAGGCATCCCAAGGGGAGCGCAAAAGTGACACAACTTGGCAGCCTCCACTGCTATTTCCATGAGACCATCCCGAATCATAGGCTGATTTTCCTTCCTAGGCTTAAGGTTTGAGTTAGGCCTAGGGTTAGTGTTCTTTTAACCAGAAAGCCCTGAGTTCCAAGAACACAGCAGCTGCGAAGGACTACCCAAGAAGAGCGCAGAAGTGCCTCAACATGCCTGCCTCCACAGCTTTTTCCTTGGGGACGTCCCGAAACGAAGGCTGATTTAGAAGCCTCCAGTTTGGGCTAAAGTTGTGGTTTTTTAAACCAGGAAGCCCTGTGCTCCAAGCACACTGCAGCTGTGAAAGGCATCCCAAGGGGAGCGCAAAAGTGCCACAACATGGCTGTCTCCACAGCTTTTCCCTTGGGATAATTCCTAAACCCAGGCTGCTTTAAATGACCAGTGTTACGGTTAGGGTAAGGGTTACGCCTAGGTGTAGAGCTTTTTAAACCAGCAAGCTCTGAGCTCCAGGCACACGCCAGCTGCGAAAGGCATCCCAAGGGGAGCACAAAAGGGCCAGAAAATGGCTGCCTCCACACGTTTTCATTGGCACCATTGCTAAGCCTAGGCTGAATCACCTGCCTCCAGTCTCAGCTAGGGACATTGTTTTTTAAACCAGGAAGCCCTGAGTTCCAGGCTTACTGCATCTGCCAAAGGCATCCCAACGGGAGCGCAGAAGTGCCACAACATGGCTGCTTTCACAGCTTTTTCCTTAGGAAGAACCCTAATACCCGGCTGATTTACCTTCCTAGGGTTACTGTTAGGCTTAGGCCTAGGACTTTTAAAACCAGGAAGCCCTGTGCTCCAGGCACACTGCAGCTGTTAAAGGCATCCCAAGGGGAGCGCAAAAGTGACACAACTTGGCTGCCTCCACTGCTATTTCCATGAGACCATCCTGAATCATAGGCTGATTTTCCTTCCTAGGCTTAAGGTTTGAGGTCGGCCTAGAGTTATTGTTCCTCTAACCAAAAAGCCCTGAGTTCCAAGAACACAGCCGCTGCGAAGGACTGCCCAAGAAGAGCGCAGAAGTGCCACAACATGCCTGCCTCAACAGCTTTTTCCTTGGGGACGTCCCGAAACGAAGGCTGATTTAGAAGCCTCCAGTTTGGGCTAAAGTTGTGGTTTTTAAACCAGGAAGCCTGTGGGATCTCAGCACCTCAGGATGGAGGTGCAGAGAGGCCGAGACCACCCTTGGGGGGCTCGGGAATCCTGGAATGTTGCCAGAAGTGTCTGGTGGCAGGATTTTGATCCTACACAGGAGATGAGACCTGTATGAGGATAGGAGGAATTCACTGGGTGAATGGTGAAGGGATAAGTTAGTTAAAGTGTGAAACACAGGGTTTAGGATTTTGGTACAGGGGGGTCTAGAGAAGTAAGATGGAGGAATTGGGGCGTGTCCTGTCCTTCTTCTTCTTCTTCTTGGCCTCCATCTTCTGTGGTGGTGGTGGCACTTGGGGATTGGTTGTTACTAGAAGTGCACAGGTTAATAAGAGTAGAAAGTATTGGAGAAAAATGATAAATATTGTACACGTAACTTAGGGTATAAAGATAAGTGACCGCCCGGGGGCTTCGGAGTGTGCCCATGGCTGACTTGCTGTGCAGACCTCTGTCGGGCTGAAAGAAAATCTTTTAGATAAACAATTAATAAACACCGAGACCGAGACAAGATCAGAAGTCTCTCCTCGTTCTTTGAAGCGTCGGCTCTCCAAGGCCATCCCTGGGCCTTTCCAGGCCACCTAAACAGCAAAAAAAACACAGAAAACTAACAAGTGGCGTTCGCTGCGTGGGCACCCCCCACCAACCCTTTCGGGGGGGGATCAGCCCTGAAGAGCTGAAGAGCTGAAGAGCTGAAGAGCTGAAGAGCTGAAGAGCTGAAGAGCCGAGAGAACAGCTCCTGAGGAGAGAAGCCTGAGAAAAAAAAAAAAAAAAAAAAGGAAAAGAAGAAAGAAGAAAAGAAAAGAAAAGAAAAAAAAAACAGCCAGAAGAGTCTGCAAAAAAAAAAACCAGCAGTCACTGAGAATTCCATCTCTCAGCTTCTGCCGAAGGCAGTTCGCAGAGCAGCCCGGATCGGAACCAGAAGGCGCCTCTGGATCCTTCTCCTGTGACCTGCTGGACAGAGACAGGAGCCTTCGGACAGCTCTGACGACAGATTCGGTGAGAAGGTCAAAAAATAAGAACATAATTGCACACTCTCCCAAAAAACAACGGGAAATTTTGTCCGCCTTACAAGGCGTGGCTCAAGCATATACAGAAGGGATCCCAAGAAAAGAATTAAAACAGCTGTTGTTGTGGGCAAGGCTTAATTACCCACTGGCCGAAACATGCCTGCTATTCGAAGTGGGGTTTTGGCAGGAAATTAATAGGCACTTATATTTTTTAGCAACAAAGAAGGACGAGACAGCGTTAAAGCTGCTCTCGTCGGCAAGATTGATGCCAGAAAGGCATCATCTCGGCACAGTCGAAAAGACTGGGAGAGCAACGAAAAGTTGCCGGCACCCTCAGAAGGAGGGTGGGGAGCAAAGCTCCAGGAGAAAAAAAAAAAGAAAAAATTTTAATTAGTTCTGGCCTCAAGAAGCCAGGGGAAAGGGCTCTCGAGAAAAGAGAGCAGGAAATAATATTAAAGCCCCCGGTCCCAAAACCCAGAAACCCCAAGAAGCTCCTAAAGCGTCCTAAAACTCCGGAGAATACAAGGGAGTCAGGATCGGAGGGGGGGTGCAGGGGGAAGAGAAGGGATCGGGGGGGGAGGCGCTTCCTCGCGGGGGGCACGGCGCGGCAGCGACGGAGCTGGCGGGGAGCGCGGGTGAAGAGACAGAAAAGGGAGACATGAGTGCAGACGCGGCTTTTATCAGCGCGGCGCCGGGGGGTGGCGGCCGCTCCGGCCGGCAGAGTAGCGGAGACGCGCGCGGCGGGCAAAACTCGCAAAAACCCGGGAGCGAAGTCGGGTCGAATTGCGGGGCGGGCCCGGGTGCCGGCGGGGGGCGGGCTGTACACACCGGCGGGAGGAGCCAGGGACACAACGTCAGAGGGAGAGGAGACAGAGTCGGGACAGACCGAGGGGAGGAGATTCGGAGGTGGAACGAGGGGGAGAGAGTGACGTCTCGGGTGAGGAGGGGCCGTGCTCGGTATCCTATGTCCCAGCGGCTCCACACTCTCTTCAGACTTGATGCTTCTGGTACAACCCTCGGAGTCCCAGTCCCTTCCCTTCAAGGGAGACGTTCTGGTGTTCAAGCTCCATTTTCAGCTGAATTAAAAGCCAAGCAGACACGGTCTCAAATGAGATCACGAACACGGCAATCGACAGGACAGGGGCGGTAGAGCTCATGCTGTCATCCGAGCTGGGGAGGCCGGTGACAGCGCCACCTAGTGGGGGGCAAGGGTTTCGCTTGTATCTCCACAGATCGAGACGTGGGTGTCGGCACGACACGTGAAACCATTTCGAGTGCGAGAACATGAAAATGCGGATCCCAGAACAAAGATCCAAGAAAAAAAAAAAGAGACGAGTACTCAAACAGGGGTCGAGACTCAGATTGCCAAGACGACTCGGAAGAGAAATAAGAAGAAACTAAGGACTTTGGGGGGATTCTCTGTTAAGGTCCTGAATGAAAAGCAAAGCAATGATGTCACACAGAAGTGAAGCCATGAGTTTCATGATGCTTATACGCATCATTCTTTCATTCATTGAAATAAGCAATGGGGGTAATTTACCTATCTGTCAGCCAAAGCAAAATGTATGGTAGAATTCTTTGACATCTCTCCCATTTGGAGAGGAATTTTAAGGGTAGACTTCTTTGACATCTCTCCCATATGGAGAGGAATTTTAAGAGTAGGATTCTATGTTTTAATAATTCTCCTATTCCTCATACTTGTCGTCCCATGCATATTTGCATGTTTAAAACACGCTATGAATCGGATAGTAAAAGAGGTCTTCCTGGTGCAAACAGAAGGGGGAGATGTGGGATCTCAGCACCTCAGGATGGAGGTGCAGAGAGGCCGAGACCACCCTTGGGGGGCTCGGGAATCCTGGAATGTTGCCAGAAGTGTCTGGTGGCAGGATTTTGATCCTACACAGGAGATGAGACCTGTATGAGGATAGGAGGAATTCACTGGGTGAATGGTGAAGGGATAAGTTAGTTAAAGTGTGAAACACAGGGTTTAGGATTTTGGTACAGGGGGGTCTAGAGAAGTAAGATGGAGGAATTGGGGCGTGTCCTGTCCTTCTTCTTCTTCTTCTTGGCCTCCATCTTCTGTGGTGGTGGTGGCACTTGGGGATTGGTTGTTACTAGAAGTGCACAGGTTAATAAGAGTAGAAAGTATTGGAGAAAAATGATAAATATTGTACACGTAACTTAGGGTATAAAGATAAGTGACCGCCCGGGGGCTTCGGAGTGTGCCCATGGCTGACTTGCTGTGCAGACCTCTGTCGGGCTGAAAGAAAATCTTTTAGATAAACAATTAATAAACACCGAGACCGAGACAAGATCAGAAGTCTCTCCTCGTTCTTTGAAGCGTCGGCTCTCCAAGGCCATCCCTGGGCCTTTCCAGGCCACCTAAACAGCAACAGCCTGAAAACCCAACAGAAGCCCTGTGCTCCAAGCACACTGCAGCTGTGAAAGGCATCCCAAGGGGAGCGCAAAAGTGCCACAACATGGCTGTCTCCACAGCTTTTCCCTTGGGATAATTCCTAAACCCAGGCTGATTTAAATGACCAGTGTTACGGTTAGGGTTAGGGTTACGCCTAGGTGTAGAGCTTTTTAAACCAGCAAGCTCTGAGCTCCAGGCACACGGCAGCTGCGAAAGGCATCCCAAGGGGAGCACAAAAGTGCCAGAAAATGGCTGCCTCCACACGTTTTCATTGGCACCATTGCTAAGCCTAGGCTGAATCACCTGCCTCCAGTCTCAGCTAGGGACATGGTTTTTTAAACCAGGAAGCCCTGAGCTCCAGGCACACGGCACCTGTGAAAGGCATCCCAAGGGGAGTACAAAAGTGCAACAACATGGCAGCTTTCACAGCTTTTTCCTTGGCACCATCCCTATACCTAGGCTGATTTATCTGCCTAGGCTTAGGGTTAGGGCTCAGCCTAGGGCTAGGATTTTTTTAAGCAGGAAGCCCTGAGTTCCAGGCTTACTGCATCTGCCAAAGGCATCCCAAAGGGAGCGCAGAAGTGCCACAACATGGCTGCTTTCACAGCTTTTTCCTTAGGAAGAACCCTAATACCTGGCTGATTTACCTTCCTAGGGTTACTGTTAGGCTTAGGCCTAGGACTTTTAAAACCAGGAAGCCCTGTGCTCCAGGCACACTGCAGCTGTTAAAGGCATCCCAAGGGGAGCGCAAAAGTGACACAACTTGGCTGCCTCCACTGCTATTTCCATGAGACCATCCCGAATCATAGGCTGATTTTCCTTCCTAGGCTTAAGGTTTGAGTTAGGCCTAGGGTTAGTGTTCTTTTAACCAGAAAGCCCTGAGTTCCAAGAACACAGCACCTGCGAAGGACTACCCAAGAAGAGCGCAGAAGTGCCTCAACATGCCTGCCTCCACAGCTTTTTCCTTGGGGACGTCCCGAAACGAAGGCTGATTTAGAAGCCTCCAGTTTGGGCTAAAGTTGTGGTTTTTTAAACCAGGAAGCCCTGTGCTCCAAGCACACTGCAGCTGTGAAAGGCATCCCAAGGGGAGCGCAAAAGTGCCACAACATGGCTGTCTCCACAGCTTTTCCCTTGGGATAATTCCTAAACCCAGGCTGATTTAAATGACCAGTGTTACGGTTAGGGTTAGGGTTACGCCTAGGTGCAGAGCTTTTTAAACCAGCAAGCTCTGAGCTCCAGGCACACGGCAGCTGTGAAAGGCATCCCAAGGGGAGCACAAAAGTGCCAGAAAATGGCTGCCTCCACACGTTTTCATTGGCACCATTGCTAAGCCTAGGCTGAATCACCTGCCTCCAGTCTCAGCTAGGGACATTGTTTTTTAAACCAGGAAGCCCTGAGCTCCAGGCACACGGCACCTGTGAAAGGCATCCCAAGGGGAGTACAAAAGTGCAACAACATGGCAGCTTTCACAGCTTTTTCCTTGGCACCATCCCTATACCTAGGCTAATTTATCTGCCTAGGGTTAGGTTTAGGGCTCAGCCTAGGGCAAGGATTTTTTTAAGCAGGAAGCCCTGAGTTCCAGGCTTACTGCATCTGCCAAAGGCATCCCAAAGGGAGCGCAGAAGTGCCACAACATGGCTGCTTTCACAGCTTTTTCCTTAGGAAGAACCCTAATACCCGGCTGATTTACCTTCCTAGGGTTACTGTTAGGCTTAGGCGTAGGACTTTTAAAACCAGGAAGCCCTGTGCTCCAGGCACACTGCAGCTGTTAAAGGCATCCCAAGGGGAGCGCAAAAGTGACCCAACTTGGCTGCCTCCACTGCTATTTCCATGAGACCATCCCGAATCATAGGCTGATTTTCCTTCCTAGGCTTAAGGTTTGAGTTAGGCCTAGGGTTAGTGTTCTTTTAACCAGAAAGCCCTGAGTTCCAATGTAAGGTTTTCTGTGTTGCTGTTCTGGTGGCCTGGAAAAGCCCAGGGATGGCCTTGGAGAGCCGACGCTTCAAAGGACGAGGAGAGACTTCTGATCTTGTCTCGGTCTTGGTGTTTATTAATTGTTTATCTAAAAGATTTTCTTTCAGCCCGACAGAGGTCTGCACAGCAAGTCAGCCATGGGCACACTCCCGAAGCACCCGGGCGGTCACTTATCTTTATACCCGAAGTTACGTGTACAATATTTATCATTTTTCTCCAATACTTTCTGCTCTTATTAACCTGTGCACTTCTAGTAATGACCAATCCCAAAGTGCCACCACCACCACAGAAGATGGAGGCCAAGAAGAAGAAGAAGAGGGACAGGACACGCCCCAATTCCTCCATCTTACTTCTTTAGACACCCCCGTACCAAAATCCTAAACCCTGTGTTTTACACTTTAACTAACTTATCCCTTCACCATTCACCAAGTGGAATCCTCCCAGTCCTCATACAGGTCTCATCTCCTGTGTAGGATCAAAATCCTGCCACCAGAAACTTCTGGCAACATTCCAGGATTCCCGAGCCCCCAAAGGGTGGTCTCGGCCTCTCTGCACCTCCATCCTGAGGTGCTGAGATCACACATTCCAAGAACACAGCAGCTGCGAAGGACTACCCAAGAAGAGCGCAGAAGTGCCTCAACATGCCTGCCTCCACAGCTTTTTCCCTGGGGACGTCCCGAAACGAAGGCTGATTTAGAAGCCTCCAGTTTGGGCTAAAGTTGTGGTTTTTTACACCAGGAAGCCCTGTGCTCCAAGCACACTGCAGCTGTGAAAGGCATCCCAAGGGGAGCGCAAAAGTGCCACAACATGACTGTCTCCACAGCTTTTCCCTTGGGATAATTCCTAAACCCAGGCTGATTTAAATGACCAGTGTTACGGTTAGGGTTAGGGTTACGCCTAGGTGTAGAACTTTTTAAACCAGCAAGCTCTGAGCTCCAGGCACACGGCAGCTGCGAAAGGCATCCCAAGGGGAGCACAAAAGTGCCAGAAAATGGCTGCCTCCACACGTTTTCATTGGCACCATTGCTAAGCCTAGGCTGAATCACCTGCCTCCAGTCTCAGCTAGGGACATGGTTTTTTAAACCAGGAAGCCCTGAGCTCCAGGCACACGGCAGCTGTGAAAGGCATCCCAAGGGGAGTACAAAAGTGCAACAACATGGCAGCTTTCACAGCTTTTTCCTTGGCACCATCCCTCTACCTAGGCTGATTTATCTGCCTAGGGTTAGAGTTAGGGCTCAGCCTAGGGCTAGGATTTTTTTAAGCAGGAAGCCCTGAGTTCCAGGCTTACTGCATCTGCCAAAGGCATCCCAAAGGGAGCGGTGAAGTGCCACAACATGGCTGCTTTCACAGCTTTTTCCTTAGGAAGAACCCTAATACCCGGCTGATTTACCTTCCTAGGGTTACTGTTAGGCTTAGGCCTAGGACTTTTAAAACCAGGAAGCCCTGTGCTCCAGGCACACTGCAGCTGTGAAAGGCATCCCAAGGGGAGCGCAAAAGTGACACAACTTGGCTGCCTCCACTGCTATTTCCATGAGACCATCCCGAATCATAGGCTGATTTTCCTTCCTAGGCTTAAGGTTTGAGTTAGGCCTAGGGTTAGTGTTCTTTTAACCAGAAAGCCCTGAGTTCCAAGAACACAGCATCTGCGAAGGACTACCCAAGAAGAGCGCAGAAGTGCCTCAACATGCCTGCCTCCACAGCTTTTTCCTTGGGGATGTCCCGAAACGAAGGCTGATTTAGAAGCCTCCAGTTTGGGCTAAAGTTGTGGTTTTTTAAACCAGGAAGCCCTGTGCTCCAAGCACACTGCAGCTGTGAAAGGCATCCCAAGGGGAGCGCAAAAGTGCCACAACATGGCTGTCTCCACAGCTTTTCCCTTGGGATAATTCCTAAACCCAGGCTGATTTAAATGACCAGTGTTACGGTTAGGGTTAGGGTTACGCCTAGGTGTAGAGCTTTTAAAACCAGCAAGCTCTGAGCTCCAGGCACACGGCAGCTGCGAAAGGCATCCCAAGGGGAGCACAAAAGTGCCAGAAAATGGCTGCCTCCACACGTTTTCATTGGCACCATTGCTAAGCCTAGGCTGAATCACCTGCCTCCAGTCTCAGCTAGGGACATGGTTTTTTAAACCAGGAAGCCCTGTGCTCCAAGCACACTGCAGCTGTGAAAGGCATCCCAAGGGGAGCGCAAAAGTGCCACAACATGGCTGTCTCCACAGCTTTTCCCTTGGGATAATTCCTAAACCCAGGCTGATTTAAATGACCAGTGTTACGGTTAGGGTTAGGGTTACGCCTAGGTGTAGAGCTTTTTAAACCAGCAAGCTCTGAGCTCCAGGCACACGGCAGCTGTGAAAGGCATCCCAAGGGGAGCACAAAAGTGCCAGAAAATGGCTGCCTCCACACGTTTTCATTGGCGCCATTGCTAAGCCTAGGCTGAATCACCTGCCTCCAGTCTCAGCTAGGGACATGGTTTTTTAAACCAGGAAGCCCTGAGCTCCAGGCACACGGCAGCTGTGAAAGGCATCCCAAGGGGAGTACAAAAGTGCAACAACATGGCAGCTTTCACAGCTTTTTCCTTGGCACCATCCCTCTACCTAGGCTGATTTATCTGCCTAGGGTTAGGGTTAGGGCTCAGCCTAGGGCTAGGATTTTTTTAAGCAGGAAGCCCTGAGTTCCAGGCTTACTGCATCTGCCAAAGGCATCCCAAAGGGAGCGGTGAAGTGCCACAACATGGCTGCTTTCACAGCTTTTTCCTTAGGAAGAACCCTAATACCCGGCTGATTTACCTTCCTAGGGTTACTGTTAGGCTTAGGCCTAGGACTTTTAAAACCAGGAAGCCCTGTGCTCCAGGCACACTGCAGCTGTGAAAGGCATCCCAAGGGGAGCGCAAAAGTGACACAACTTGGCTGCCTCCACTGCTATTTCCATGAGACCATCCCGAATCATAGGCTGATTTTCCTTCCTAGGCTTAAGGTTTGAGTTAGGCCTAGGGTTAGTGTTCTTTTAACCAGAAAGCCCTGAGTTCCAAGAACACAGCAGCTGCGAAGGACTACCCAAGAAGAGCGCAGAAGTGCCTCAACATGCCTGCCTCCACAGCTTTTTCCTTGGGGACGTCCCGAAACGAAGGCTGATTTAGAAGCCTCCAGTTTGGGCTAAAGTTGTGGTTTTTTAAACCAGGAAGCCCTGTGCTCCAAGCACACTGCAGCTGTGAAAGGCATCCCAAGGGGAGTGCAAAAGTGCCACAACATGGCTGTCTCCACAGCTTTTCCCTTGGGATAATTCCTAAACCCAGGCTGATTTAAATGACCAGTGTTACGGTTAGGGTTAGGGTTACGCCTAGGTGTAGAGCTTTTTAAACCAGCAAGCTCTGAGCTCCAGGCACACGGCAGCTGCGAAAGGCATCCCAAGGGGAGCACAAAAGTGCCAGAAAATGGCTGCCTCCACACGTTTTCATTGGCATCATTGCTAAGCCTAGGCTGAATCACCTGCCTCCAGTCTCAGCTAGGGACATTATTTTTTAAACCAGGAAGCCCTGAGCTCCAGGAACACGGCAGCTGTGAAAGGCATCCCAAGGGGAGTACAAAAGTGCAACAACATGGCAGCTTTCACAGCTTTTTCCTTGGCACCATCCCTATACCTAGGCTGATTTATCTGCCTAGGGTTAGGGTTAGGGCTCAGCCAAGTGCAAGGATTTTTTAACCAGGAAGCCCTGAGATCCAGGCTTACTGCATCTGCCAAAGGCATCCCAAAGGGAGCGCAGAAGTGCCACAACATGGCTGCTTTCACAGCTTTTTCCTTAGGAAGAACCCTAATACCCGGCTGATTTACCTTCCTAGGGTTACTGTTAGGCTTAGGCCTAGGACTTTTAAAACCAGGAAGCCCTGTGCTCCAGGCACACTGCAGCTGTTAAAGGCATCCCAAGGGGAGCGCAAAAGTGACACAACTTGGCTGCCTCAACTGCTATTTCCATGAGACCATCCCGAATCATAGGCTGATTTTCCTTCCTAGGCTTAAGGTTTGAGTTAGGCCTAGGGTTAGTGTTCTTTTAACCAGAAAGCCCTGAGTTCCAAGAACACAGCAGCTGCGAAGGACTACCCAAGAAGAGCGCAGAAGTGCCTCAACATGCCTGCCTCCACAGCTTTTTCCTTGGGGACGTCCCGAAACGAAGGCTGATTTAGAAGCCTCCAGTTTGGGCTAAAGTTGTGGTTTTTTAAACCAGGAAGCCCTGTGCTCCAAGCACACTGCAGCTGTGAAAGGCATCCCAAGGGGAGCGCAAAAGTGCCACAACATGGCTGTCTCCACAGCTTTTCCCTTGGGATAATTCCTAAACCCAGGCTGATTTAAATGACCAGTGTTACGGTTAGGGTTAGGGTTACGCCTAGGTGTAGAGCTTTTTAAACCAGCAAGCTCTGAGCTCCAGGCACACGGCAGCTGCGAAAGGCATCCCAAGGGGAGCACAAAAGTGCCAGAAAATGGCTGCCTCCACACGTTTTCATTGGCACCATTGCTAAGCCTAGGCTGAATCACCTGCCTCCAGTCTCAGCTAGGGACATGGTTTTTTAAACCAGGAAGCCCTGAGCTCCAGGCACACGGCAGCTGTGAAAGGCATCCCAAGGGGAGTACAAAAGTGCAACAACATGGCAGCTTTCACAGCTTTTTCCTTGGCACCATCCCTATACCTAGGCTGATTTATCTGCCTAGGGTTAGGGTTAGGGCTCAGCCAAGGGCAAGGATTTTTTTAACCAGGAAGCCCTGAGTTCCAGGCTTACTGCATCTGCCAAAGGCATCCCAAAGGGAGCGCAGAAGTGCCACAACATGGCTGCTTTCACAGCTTTTTCCTTAGGAAGAACCCTAATACCCGGCTGATTTACCTTCCTAGGGTTACTGTTAGGCTTAGGCCTAGGACTTTTAAAACCAGGAAGCCCTGTGCTCCAGGCACACTGCAGCTGTTAAAGGCATCCCAAGGGGAGCGCAAAAGTGACACAACTTGGCTGCCTCCACTGCTATTTCCATGAGACCATCCCGAATCATAGGCTGATTTTCCTTCCTAGGCTTAAGGTTTGAGTTAGGCCTAGGGTTAGTGTTCTTTTAACCAGAAAGCCCTGAGTTCCAAGAACACAGCAGCTGCGAAGGACTACCCAAGAAGAGCGCAGAAGTGCCTCAACATGCCTGCCTCCACAGCTTTTTCCTTGGGGACGTCCCGAAACGAAGGCTGATTTAGAAGCCTCCAGTTTGGGCTAAAGTTGTGGTTTTTTAAACCAGGAAGCCCTGTGCTCCAAGCACACTGCAGCTGTGAAAGGCATCCCAAGGGGAGCGCAAAAGTGCCACAACATGGCTGTCTCCACAGCTTTTCCCTTGGGATAATTCCTAAACCCAGGCTGATTTAAATGACCAGTGTTACGGTTAGGGTTAGGGTTACGCCTAGGTGTAGAGCTTTTTAAACCAGCAAGCTCTGAGCTCCAGGCACACGGCAGCTGCGAAAGGCATCCCAAGGGGAGCACAAAAGTGCCAGAAAATGGCTGCCTCCACACGTTTTCATTGGCACCATTGCTAAGCCTAGGCTGAATCACCTGCCTCCAGTCTCAGCTAGGGACATGGTTTTTTAAACCAGGAAGCCCTGAGCTCCAGGCACTTGGCAGCTGTGAAAGGCATCCCAAGGGGAGTACAAAAGTGCAACAACATGGCAGCTTTCACAGCTTTTTCCTTGGCACCATCCCTATACCTAGGCTGATTTATCTGCCTAGGGTTAGGGTTAGGGCTCAGCCAAGGGCAAGGATTTTTTTAACCAGGAAGCCCTGAGTTCCAGGCTTACTGCATCTGCCAAAGGCATCCCAAAGGGAGCGCAGAAGTGCCACAACATGGCTGCTTTCACAGCTTTTTCCTTAGGAAGAACCCTAATACCCGGCTGATTTACCTTCCTAGGGTTACTGTTAGGCTTAGGCCTAGGACTTTTAAAACCAGGAAGCCCTGTGCTCCAGGCACACTGCAGCTGTTAAAGGCATCCCAAGGGGAGCGCAAAAGTGACACAACTTGCCTGCCTCCACTGCTATTTCCATGAGACCATCCCGAATCATAGGCTGATTTTCCTTCCTAGGCTTAAGGCTTGAGTTAGGCCTAGGGTTAGTGTTCTTTTAACCAGAAAGCCCTGAGTTCCAAGAACACAGCAGCTGCGAAGGACTACCCAAGAAGAGCGCAGAAGTGCCTCAACATGCCTGCCTCCACAGCTTTTTCCTTGGGGACGTCCCGAAACGAAGGCTGATTTAGAAGCCTCCAGTTTGGGCTAAAGTTGTGGTTTTTTAAACCAGGAAGCCCTGTGCTCCAAGCACACTGCAGCTGTGAAAGGCATCCCAAGGGGAGCGCAAAAGTGCCACAACATGGCTGTCTCCACAGCTTTTCCCTTGGGATAATTCCTAAACCCAGGCTGATTTAAATGACCAGTGTTACGGTTAGGGTTAGGGTTACGCCTAGGTGTAGAGCTTTTTAAACCAGCAAGCTCTGAGCTCCAGGCACACGGCAGCTGCGAAAGGCATCCCAAGGGGAGCACAAAAGTGCCAGAAAATGGCTGCCTCCACACGTTTTCATTGGCACCATTGCTAAGCCTAGGCTGAATCACCTGCCTCCAGTCTCAGCTAGGGACATGGTTTTTTAAACCAGGAAGCCCTGAGCTCCAGGCACACGGCAGCTGTGAAAGGCATCCCAAGGGGAGTACAAAAGTGCAACAACATGGCAGCTTTCACAGCTTTTTCCTTGGCACCATCCCTATACCTAGGCTGATTTATCTGCCTAGGGTTAGGGTTAGGGCTCAGCCAAGGGCAAGGATTTTTTTAAGCAGGAAGCCCTGAGTTCCAGGCTTACTGCATCTGCCAAAGGCATCCCAAAGGGAGCGCAGAAGTGCCACAACATGGCTGCTTTCACAGCTTTTTCCTTAGGAAGAACCCTAATACCCGGCTGATTTACCTTCCTAGGGTTACTGTTAGGCTTAGGCCTAGGACTTTTAAAACCAGGAAGCCCTGTGCTCCAGGCACACTGCAGCTGTTAAAGGCATCCCAAGGGGAGCGCAAAAGTGACACAACTTGGCTGCCTCCACTGCTATTTCCATGAGACCATCCCGAATCATAGGCTGATTTTCCTTCCTAGGCTTAAGGTTTGAGTTAGGCCTAGGGTTAGTGTTCTTTTAACCAGAAAGCCCTGAGTTCCAAGAACACAGCAGCTGCGAAGGACTACCCAAGAAGAGCGCAGAAGTGCCTCAACATGCCTGCCTCCACAGCTTTTTCCTTGGGGACGTCCCGAAACGAAGGCTGATTTAGAAGCCTCCAGTTTGGGCTAAAGTTGTGGTTTTTTAAACCAGGAAGCCCTGTGCTCCAAGCACACTGCAGCTGTGAAAGGCATCCCAAGGGGAGCGCAAAAGTGCCACAACATGGCTGTCTCCACAGCTTTTCCCTTGGGATAATTCCTAAACCCAGGCTGATTTAAATGACCAGTGTTACGGTTAGGGTTAGGGTTACGCCTAGGTGTAGAGCTTTTTAAACCAGCAAGCTCTGAGCTCCAGGCACACGGCAGCTGCGAAAGGCATCCCAAGGGGAGCACAAAAGTGCCAGAAAATGGCTGCCTCCACACGTTTTCATTGGCACCATTGCTAAGCCTAGGCTGAATCACCTGCCTCCAGTCTCAGCTAGGGACATGGTTTTTTAAACCAGGAAGCCCTGAGCTCCAGGCACACGGCAGCTGTGAAAGGCATCCCAAGGGGAGTACAAAAGTGCAACAACATGGCAGCTTTCACAGCTTTTTCCTTGGCACCATCCCTATACCTAGGCTGATTTATCTGCCTAGGGTTAGGGTTAGGGCTCAGCCAAGGGCAAGGATTTTTTTAACCAGGAAGCCCTGAGTTCCAGGCTTACTGCATCTGCCAAAGGCATCCCAAAGGGAGCGCAGAAGTGCCACAACATGGCTGCTTTCACAGCTTTTTCCTTAGGAAGAACCCTAATACCCGGCTGATTTACCTTCCTAGGGTTACTGTTAGGCTTAGGCCTAGGACTTTTAAAACCAGGAAGCCCTGTGCTCCAGGCACACTGCAGCTGTTAAAGGCATCCCAAGGGGAGCGCAAAAGTGACACAACTTGCCTGCCTCCACTGCTATTTCCATGAGACCATCCCGAATCATAGGCTGATTTTCCTTCCTAGGCTTAAGGCTTGAGTTAGGCCTAGGGTTAGTGTTCTTTTAACCAGAAAGCCCTGAGTTCCAAGAACACAGCACCTGCGAAGGACTACCCAAGAAGAGCGCAGAAGTGCCTCAACATGCCTGCCTCCACAGCTTTTTCCTTGGGGACGTCCCGAAACAAAGGCTGATTTAGAAGCCTCCAGTTTGGGCTAAAGTTGTGGTTTTTTAAACCAGGAAGCCCTGTGCTCCAAGCACACTGCAGCTGTGAAAGGCATCCCAAGGGGAGCGCAAAAGTGCCACAACATGGCTGTCTCCACAGCTTTTCCCTTGGGATAATTCCTAAACCCAGGCTGATTTAAATGACCAGTGTTACGGTTAGGGTTAGGGTTACGCCTAGGTGTAGAGCTTTTTAAACCAGCAAGCTCTGAGCTCCAGGCACACGGCAGCTGCGAAAGGCATCCCAAGGGGAGCACAAAAGTGCCAGAAAATGGCTGCCTCCACACGTTTTCATTGGCACCATTGCTAAGCCTAGGCTGAATCACCTGCCTCCAGTCTCAGCTAGGGACATGGTTTTTTAAACCAGGAAGCCCTGAGCTCCAGGCACACGGCAGCTGTGAAAGGCATCCCAAGGGGAGTACAAAAGTGCAACAACATGGCAGCTTTCACAGCTTTTTCCTTGGCACCATCCCTATACCTAGGCTGATTTATCTGCCTAGGGTTAGGGTTAGGGCTCAGCCAAGTGCAAGGATTTTTTTAAGCAGGAAGCCCTGAGTTCCAGGCTTACTGCATCTGCCAAAGGCATCCCAAAGGGAGCGCAGAAGGTCCACAACATGGCTGCTTTCACAGCTTTTTCCTTAGGAAGAACCCTAATACCCGGCTGATTTACCTTCCTAGGGTTACTGTTAGGCTTAGGCCTAGGACTTTTAAAACCAGGAAGCCCTGTGCTCCAGGCACACTGCAGCTGTTAAAGGCATCCCAAGGGGAGCGCAAAAGTGACACAACTTGGCAGCCTCCACTGCTATTTCCATGAGACCATCCCGAATCATAGGCTGATTTTCCTTCCTAGGCTTAAGGTTTGAGTTAGGCCTAGGGTTAGTGTTCTTTTAACCAGAAAGCCCTGAGTTCCAAGAACACAGCAGCTGCGAAGGACTACCCAAGAAGAGCGCAGAAGTGCCTCAACATGCCTGCCTCCACAGCTTTTTCCTTGGGGACGTCCCGAAACGAAGGCTGATTTAGAAGCCTCCAGTTTGGGCTAAAGTTGTGGTTTTTTAAACCAGGAAGCCCTGTGCTCCAAGCACACTGCAGCTGTGAAAGGCATCCCAAGGGGAGCGCAAAAGTGCCACAACATGGCTGTCTCCACAGCTTTTCCCTTGGGATAATTCCTAAACCCAGGCTGATTTAAATGACCAGTGTTACGGTTAGGGTTAGGGTTACGCCTAGGTGTAGAGCTTTTTAAACCAGCAAGCTCTGAGCTCCAGGCACACGGCAGCTGCGAAAGGCATCCCAAGGGGAGCACAAAAGGGCCAGAAAATGGCTGCCTCCACACGTTTTCATTGGCACCATTGCTAAGCCTAGGCTGAATCACCTGCCTCCAGTCTCAGCTAGGGACATGGTTTTTTAAACCAGGAAGCCCTGAGCTCCAGGCACACGGCAGCTGTGAAAGGCATCCCAAGGGGAGTACAAAAGTGCAACAACATGGCAGCTTTCACAGCTTTTTCCTTGGCACCATCCCTATACCTAGGCTGATTTATCTGCCTAGGGTTAGGGTTAGGGCTCAGCCAAGGGCAAGGATTTTTTTAAGCAGGAAGCCCTGAGTTCCAGGCTTACTGCATCTGCCAAAGGCATCCCAAAGGGAGCGCAGAAGGTCCACAACATGGCTGCTTTCACAGCTTTTTCCTTAGGAAGAACCCTAATACCCGGCTGATTTACCTTCCTAGGGTTACTGTTAGGCTTAGGCCTAGGACTTTTAAAACCAGGAAGCCCTGTGCTCCAGGCACACTGCAGCTGTTAAAGGCATCCCAAGGGGAGCGCAAAAGTGACACAACTTGGCTGCCACCACTGCTATTTCCATGAGACCATCCCGAATCATAGGGTGATTTTCCTTCCTAGGCTTAAGGCTTGAGTTAGGCCTAGGGTTAATGTTCTTTTAACCAGAAAGCCCTGAGTTCCAAGAACACAGCAGCTGCGAAGGACTACCCAAGAAGAGCGCAGAAGTGCCTCAACATGCCTGCCTCCACAGCTTTTTCCTTGGGGACGTCCCGAAACGAAGGCTGATTTAGAAGCCTCCAGTTTGGGCTAAAGTTGTGGTTTTTTAAACCAGGAAGCCCTGTGCTCCAAGCACACTGCAGCTGTGAAAGGCATCCCAAGGGGAGCGCAAAAGTGCCACAACATGGCTGTCTCCACAGTTTTTCCCTTGGGATAATTCCTAAACCCAGGCTGATTTAAATGACCAGTGTTACGGTTAGGGTTAGGGTTACGCCTAGGTGTAGAGCTTTTTAAACCAGCAAGCTCTGAGCTCCAGGCACACGGCAGCTGCGAAAGGCATCCCAAGGGGAGCACAAAAGTGCCAGAAAATGGCTGCCTCCACACGTTTTCATTGGCACCATTGCTAAGCCTAGGCTGAATCACCTGCCTCCAGTCTCAGCTAGGGACATGGATTTTTAAACCAGGAAGCCCTGAGCTCCAGGCACACGGCAGCTGTGAAAGGCATCCCAAGGGGAGTACAAAAGTGCAACAACATGGCAGCTTTCACAGCTTTTTCCTTGGCACCATCCCTATACCTAGGCTGATTTATCTGCCTAGGGTTAGGGTTAGGGCTCAGCCAAGTGCAAGGATTTTTTAACCAGGAAGCCCTGAGTTCCAGGCTTACTGCATCTGCCAAAGGCATCCCAAAGGGAGCGGTGAAGTGCCACAACATGGCTGCTTTCACAGCTTTTTCCTTAGGAAGAACCCTAATACCCGGCTGATTTACCTTCCTAGGGTTACTGTTAGGCTTAGGCCTAGGACTTTTAAAACCAGGAAGCCCTGTGCTCCAGGCACACTGCAGCTGTTAAAGGCATCCCAAGGGGAGCGCAAAAGTGACACAACTTGGCTGCCTCCACTGCTATTTCCATGAGACCATCCCGAATCATAGGCTGATTTTCCTTCCTAGGCTTAAGGTTTGAGTTAGGCCTAGGGTTAGTGTTCTTTTAACCAGAAAGCCCTGAGTTCCAAGAACACAGCAGCTGCGAAGGACTACCCAAGAAGAGCGCAGAAGTGCCTCAACATGCCTGCCTCCACAGCTTTTTCCTTGGGGACGTCCCGAAACGAAGGCTGATTTAGAAGCCTCCAGTTTGGGCTAAAGTTGTGGTTTTTTAAACCAGGAAGCCCTGTGCTCCAAGCACACTGCAGCTGTGAAAGGCATCCCAAGGGGAGCGCAAAAGTGCCACAACATGGCTGTCTCCACAGCTTTTCCCTTGGGATAATTCCTAAACCCAGGCTGATTTAAATGACCAGTGTTACGGTTAGGGTTAGGGTTACGCCTAGGTGTAGAGCTTTTTAAACCAGCAAGCTCTGAGCTCCAGGCACACGGCAGCTGCGAAAGGCATCCCAAGGGGAGCACAAAAGTGCCAGAAAATGGCTGCCTCCACACGTTTTCATTGGCACCATTGCTAAGCCTAGGCTGAATCACCTGCCTCCAGTCTCAGCTAGGGACATGGATTTTTAAACCAGGAAGCCCTGAGCTCCAGGCACACGGCAGCTGTGAAAGGCATCCCAAGGGGAGTACAAAAGTGCAACAACATGGCAGCTTTCACAGCTTTTTCCTTGGCACCATCCCTATACCTAGGCTGATTTATCTGCCTAGGGTTAGGGTTAGGGCTCAGCCAAGGGCAAGGATTTTTTAACCAGGAAGCCCTGAGTTCCAGGCTTACTGCATCTGCCAAAGGCATCCCAAAGGGAGCGCAGAAGGTCCACAACATGGCTGCTTTCACAGCTTTTTCCTTAGGAAGAACCCTAATACCCGGCTGATTTACCTTCCTAGGGTTACTGTTAGGCTTAGGCCTAGGACTTTTAAAACCAGGAAGCCCTGTGCTCCAGGCACACTGCAGCTGTTAAAGGCATCCCAAGGGGAGCGCAAAAGTGACACAACTTGGCTGCCTCCACTGCTATTTCCATGAGACCATCCCGAATCATAGGCTGATTTTCCTTCCTAGGCTTAAGGTTTGAGTTAGGCCTAGGGTTAGTGTTCTTTTAACCAGAAAGCCCTGAGTTCCAAGAACACAGCAGCTGCGAAGGACTACCCAAGAAGAGCGCAGAAGTGCCTCAACATGCCTGCCTCCACAGCTTTTTCCTTGGGGACGTCCCGAAACGAAGGCTGATTTAGAAGCCTCCAGTTTGGGCTAAAGTTGTGGTTTTTTACACCAGGAAGCCCTGTGCTCCAAGCACACTGCAGCTGTGAAAGGCATCCCAAGGGGAGCGCAAAAGTGCCACAACATGGCTGTCTCCACAGCTTTTCCCTTGGGATAATTCCTAAACCCAGGCTGATTTAAATGACCAGTGTTACGGTTAGGGTTAGGGTTACGCCTAGGTGTAGAGCTTTTTAAACCAGCAAGCTCTGAGCTCCAGGCACACGGCAGCTGCGAAAGGCATCCCAAGGGGAGCACAAAAGGGCCAGAAAATGGCTGCCTCCACACGTTTTCATTGGCACCATTGCTAAGCCTAGGCTGAATCACCTGCCTCCAGTCTCAGCTAGGGACATGGTTTTTTAAACCAGGAAGCCCTGAGCTCCAGGCACACGGCAGCTGTGAAAGGCATCCCAAGGGGAGTACAAAAGTGCAACAACATGGCAGCTTTCACAGCTTTTTCCTTGGCACCATCCCTATACCTAGGCTGATTTATCTGCCTAGGGTTAGGGTTAGGGCTCAGCCAAGGGCAAGGATTTTTTTAAGCAGGAAGCCCTGAGTTCCAGGCTTACTGCATCTGCCAAAGGCATCCCAAAGGGAGCGCAGAAGGTCCACAACATGGCTGCTTTCACAGCTTTTTCCTTAGGAAGAACCCTAATACCCGGCTGATTTACCTTCCTAGGGTTACTGTTAGGCTTAGGCCTAGGACTTTTAAAACCAGGAAGCCCTGTGCTCCAGGCACACTGCAGCTGTTAAAGGCATCCCAAGGGGAGCGCAAAAGTGACACAACTTGGCTGCCACCACTGCTATTTCCATGAGACCATCCCGAATCATAGGGTGATTTTCCTTCCTAGGCTTAAGGCTTGAGTTAGGCCTAGGGTTAATGTTCTTTTAACCAGAAAGCCCTGAGTTCCAAGAACACAGCAGCTGCGAAGGACTACCCAAGAAGAGCGCAGAAGTGCCTCAACATGCCTGCCTCCACAGCTTTTTCCTTGGGGACGTCCCGAAACGAAGGCTGATTTAGAAGCCTCCAGTTTGGGCTAAAGTTGTGGTTTTTTAAACCAGGAAGCCCTGTGCTCCAAGCACACTGCAGCTGTGAAAGGCATCCCAAGGGGAGCGCAAAAGTGCCACAACATGGCTGTCTCCACAGCTTTTCCCTTGGGATAATTCCTAAACCCAGGCTGATTTAAATGACCAGTGTTACGGTTAGGGTTAGGGTTACGCCTAGGTGTAGAGCTTTTTAAACCAGCAAGCTCTGAGCTCCAGGCACACGGCAGCTGCGAAAGGCATCCCAAGGGGAGCACAAAAGTGCCAGAAAATGGCTGCCTCCACACGTTTTCATTGGCACCATTGCTAAGCCTAGGCTGAATCACCTGCCTCCAGTCTCAGCTAGGGACATGGATTTTTAAACCAGGAAGCCCTGAGCTCCAGGCACACGGCAGCTGTGAAAGGCATCCCAAGGGGAGTACAAAAGTGCAACAACATGGCAGCTTTCACAGCTTTTTCCTTGGCACCATCCCTATACCTAGGCTGATTTATCTGCCTAGGGTTAGGGTTAGGGCTCAGCCAAGTGCAAGGATTTTTTAACCAGGAAGCCCTGAGTTCCAGGCTTACTGCATCTGCCAAAGGCATCCCAAAGGGAGCGGTGAAGTGCCACAACATGGCTGCTTTCACAGCTTTTTCCTTAGGAAGAACCCTAATACCCGGCTGATTTACCTTCCTAGGGTTACTGTTAGGCTTAGGCCTAGGACTTTTAAAACCAGGAAGCCCTGTGCTCCAGGCACACTGCAGCTGTTAAAGGCATCCCAAGGGGAGCGCAAAAGTGACACAACTTGGCTGCCTCCACTGCTATTTCCATGAGACCATCCCGAATCATAGGCTGATTTTCCTTCCTAGGCTTAAGGTTTGAGTTAGGCCTAGGGTTAGTGTTCTTTTAACCAGAAAGCCCTGAGTTCCAAGAACACAGCAGCTGCGAAGGACTACCCAAGAAGAGCGCAGAAGTGCCTCAACATGCCTGCCTCCACAGCTTTTTCCTTGGGGACGTCCCGAAACGAAGGCTGATTTAGAAGCCTCCAGTTTGGGCTAAAGTTGTGGTTTTTTAAACCAGGAAGCCCTGTGCTCCAAGCACACTGCAGCTGTGAAAGGCATCCCAAGGGGAGCGCAAAAGTGCCACAACATGGCTGTCTCCACAGCTTTTCCCTTGGGATAATTCCTAAACCCAGGCTGATTTAAATGACCAGTGTTACGGTTAGGGTTAGGGTTACGCCTAGGTGTAGAGCTTTTTAAACCAGCAAGCTCTGAGCTCCAGGCACACGGCAGCTGCGAAAGGCATCCCAAGGGGAGCACAAAAGTGCCAGAAAATGGCTGCCTCCACACGTTTTCATTGGCACCATTGCTAAGCCTAGGCTGAATCACCTGCCTCCAGTCTCAGCTAGGGACATTGTTTTTTAAACCAGGAAGCCCTGAGCTCCAGGCACACGGCAGCTGTGAAAGGCATCCCAAGGGGAGTACAAAAGTGCAACAACATGGCAGCTTTCACAGCTTTTTCCTTGGCACCATCCCTATACCTAGGCTGATTTATCTGCCTAGGGTTAGGGTTAGGGCTCAGCCAAGGGCAAGGATTTTTTAACCAGGAAGCCCTGAGTTCCAGGCTTACTGCATCTGCCAAAGGCATCCCAAAGGGAGCGCAGAAGGTCCACAACATGGCTGCTTTCACAGCTTTTTCCTTAGGAAGAACCCTAATACCCGGCTGATTTACCTTCCTAGGGTTACTGTTAGGCTTAGGCCTAGGACTTTTAAAACCAGGAAGCCCTGTGCTCCAGGCACACTGCAGCTGTTAAAGGCATCCCAAGGGGAGCGCAAAAGTGACACAACTTGGCTGCCTCCACTGCTATTTCCATGAGACCATCCCGAATCATAGGCTGATTTTCCTTCCTAGGCTTAAGGTTTGAGTTAGGCCTAGGGTTAGTGTTCTTTTAACCAGAAAGCCCTGAGTTCCAAGAACACAGCAGCTGCGAAGGACTACCCAAGAAGAGCGCAGAAGTGCCTCAACATGCCTGCCTCCACAGCTTTTTCCTTGGGGACGTCCCGAAACGAAGGCTGATTTAGAAGCCTCCAGTTTGGGCTAAAGTTGTGGTTTTATAAACCAGGAAGCCCTGTGCTCCAAGCACACTGCAGCTGTGAAAGGCATCCCAAGGGGAGCGCAAAAGTGCCACAACATGGCTGTCTCCACAGCTTTTCCCTTGGGATAATTCCTAAACCCAGGCTGATTTAAATGACCAGTGTTACGGTTAGGGTTAGGGTTACGCCTAGGTGTAGAGCTTTTTAAACCAGCAAGCTCTGAGCTCCAGGCACACGGCAGCTGCGAAAGGCATCCCAAGGGGAGCACAAAAGTGCCAGAAAATGGCTGCCTCCACACGTTTTCATTGGCACCATTGCTAAGCCTAGGCTGAATCACCTGCCTCCAGTCTCAGCTAGGGACATGGATTTTTAAACCAGGAAGCCCTGAGCTCCAGGCACACGGCAGCTGTGAAAGGCATCCCAAGGGGAGTACAAAAGTGCAACAACATGGCAGCTTTCACAGCTTTTTCCTTGGCACCATCCCTATACCTAGGCTGATTTATCTGCCTAGGGTTAGGGTTAGGGCTCAGCCAAGGGCAAGGATTTTTTAACCAGGAAGCCCTGAGTTCCAGGCTTACTGCATCTGCCAAAGGCATCCCAAAGGGAGCGCAGAAGGTCCACAACATGGCTGCTTTCACAGCTTTTTCCTTAGGAAGAACCCTAATACCCGGCTGATTTACCTTCCTAGGGTTACTGTTAGGCTTAGGCCTAGGACTTTTAAAACCAGGAAGCCCTGTGCTCCAGGCACACTGCAGCTGTTAAAGGCATCCCAAGGGGAGCGCAAAAGTGACACAACTTGGCTGCCTCCACTGCTATTTCCATGAGACCATCCCGAATCATAGGCTGATTTTCCTTCCTAGGCTTAAGGTTTGAGTTAGGCCTAGGGTTAGTGTTCTTTTAACCAGAAAGCCCTGAGTTCCAAGAACACAGCAGCTGCGAAGGACTACCCAAGAAGAGCGCAGAAGTGCCTCAACATGCCTGCCTCCACAGCTTTTTCCTTGGGGACGTCCCGAAACGAAGGCTGATTTAGAAGCCTCCAGTTTGGGCTAAAGTTGTGGTTTTTTAAACCAGGAAGCCCTGTGCTCCAAGCACACTGCAGCTGTGAAAGGCATCCCAAGGGGAGCGCAAAAGTGCCACAACATGGCTGTCTCCACAGCTTTTCCCTTGGGATAATTCCTAAACCCAGGCTGATTTAAATGACCAGTGTTACGGTTAGGGTTAGGGTTACGCCTAGGTGTAGAGCTTTTTAAACCAGCAAGCTCTGAGCTCCAGGCACACGGCAGCTGCGAAAGGCATCCCAAGGGGAGCACAAAAGTGCCAGAAAATGGCTGCCTCCACACGTTTTCATTGGCACCATTGCTAAGCCTAGGCTGAATCACCTGCCTCCAGTCTCAGCTAGGGACATGGATTTTTAAACCAGGAAGCCCTGAGCTCCAGGCACACGGCAGCTGTGAAAGGCATCCCAAGGGGAGTACAAAAGTGCAACAACATGGCAGCTTTCACAGCTTTTTCCTTGGCACCATCCCTATACCTAGGCTGATTTATCTGCCTAGGGTTAGGGTTAGGGCTCAGCCAAGGGCAAGGATTTTTTAACCAGGAAGCCCTGAGTTCCAGGCTTACTGCATCTGCCAAAGGCATCCCAAAGGGAGCGCAGAAGTGCCACAACATGGCTGCTTTCACAGCTTTTTCCTTAGGAAGAACCCTAATACCCGGCTGATTTACCTTCCTAGGGTTACTGTTAGGCTTAGGCCTAGGACTTTTAAAACCAGGAAGCCCTGTGCTCCAGGCACACTGCAGCTGTTAAAGGCATCCCAAGGGGAGCGCAAAAGTGACACAACTTGGCTGCCTCCACTGCTATTTCCATGAGACCATCCCGAATCATAGGCTGATTTTCCTTCCTAGGCTTAAGGTTTGAGTTAGGCCTAGGGTTAGTGTTCTTTTAACCAGAAAGCCCTGAGTTCCAAGAACACAGCACCTGCGAAGGACTACCCAAGAAGAGCGCAGAAGTGCCTCAACATGCCTGCCTCCACAGCTTTTTCCTTGGGGACGTCCCGAAACGAAGGCTGATTTAGAAGCCTCCAGTTTGGGCTAAAGTTGTGGTTTTTTACACCAGGAAGCCCTGTGCTCCAAGCACACTGCAGCTGTGAAAGGCATCCCAAGGGGAGCGCAAAAGTGCCACAACATGGCTGTCTCCACAGCTTTTCCCTTGGGATAATTCCTAAACCCAGGCTGATTTAAATGACCAGTGTTACGGTTAGGGTTAGGGTTACGCCTAGGTGTAGAGCTTTTTAAACCAGCAAGCTCTGAGCTCCAGGCACACGGCAGCTGCGAAAGGCATCCCAAGGGGAGCACAAAAGTGCCAGAAAATGGCTGCCTCCACACGTTTTCATTGGCACCATTGCTAAGCCTAGGCTGAATCACCTGCCTCCAGTCTCAGCTAGGGACATGGATTTTTAAACCAGGAAGCCCTGAGCTCCAGGCACACGGCAGCTGTGAAAGGCATCCCAAGGGGAGTACAAAAGTGCAACAACATGGCAGCTTTCACAGCTTTTTCCTTGGCACCATCCCTATACCTAGGCTGATTTATCTGCCTAGGGTTAGGGTTAGGGCTCAGCCAAGGGCAAGGATTTTTTAACCAGGAAGCCCTGAGTTCCAGGCTTACTGCATCTGCCAAAGGCATCCCAAAGGGAGCGCAGAAGTGCCACAACATGGCTGCTTTCACAGCTTTTTCCTTAGGAAGAACCCTAATACCCGGCTGATTTACCTTCCTAGGGTTACTGTTAGGCTTAGGCCTAGGACTTTTAAAACCAGGAAGCCCTGTGCTCCAGGCACACTGCAGCTGTTAAAGGCATCCCAAGGGGAGCGCAAAAGTGACACAACTTGGCTGCCTCCACTGCTATTTCCATGAGACCATCCCGAATCATAGGCTGATTTTCCTTCCTAGGCTTAAGGTTTGAGTTAGGCCTAGGGTTAGTGTTCTTTTAACCAGAAAGCCCTGAGTTCCAAGAACACAGCAGCTGCGAAGGACTACCCAAGAAGAGCGCAGAAGTGCCTCAACATGCCTGCCTCCACAGCTTTTTCCTTGGGGACGTCCCGAAACGAAGGCTGATTTAGAAGCCTCCAGTTTGGGCTAAAGTTGTGGTTTTTTAAACCAGGAAGCCCTGTGCTCCAAGCACACTGCAGCTGTGAAAGGCATCCCAAGGGGAGCGCAAAAGTGCCACAACATGGCTGTCTCCACAGCTTTTCCCTTGGGATAATTCCTAAACCCAGGCTGATTTAAATGACCAGTGTTACGGTTAGGGTTAGGGTTACGCCTAGGTGTAGAGCTTTTTAAACCAGCAAGCTCTGAGCTCCAGGCACACGGCAGCTGCGAAAGGCATCCCAAGGGGAGCACAAAAGTGCCAGAAAATGGCTGCCTCCACACGTTTTCATTGGCACCATTGCTAAGCCTAGGCTGAATCACCTGCCTCCAGTCTCAGCTAGGGACATGGAGTTTTAAACCAGGAAGCCCTGAGCTCCAGGCACACGGCAGCTGTGAAAGGCATCCCAAGGGGAGTACAAAAGTGCAACAACATGGCAGCTTTCACAGCTTTTTCCTTGGCACCATCCCTATACCTAGGCTGATTTATCTGCCTAGGGTTAGGGTTAGGGCTCAGCCAAGGGCAAGGATTTTTTAACCAGGAAGCCCTGAGTTCCAGGCTTACTGCATCTGCCAAAGGCATCCCAAAGGGAGCGCAGAAGTGCCACAACATGGCTGCTTTCACAGCTTTTTCCTTAGGAAGAACCCTAATACCCGGCTGATTTACCTTCCTAGGGTTACTGTTAGGCTTAGGCCTAGGACTTTTAAAACCAGGAAGCCCTGTGCTCCAGGCACACTGCAGCTGTTAAAGGCATCCCAAGGGGAGCGCAAAAGTGACACAACTTGGCTGCCTCCACTGCTATTTCCATGAGACCATCCCGAATCATAGGCTGATTTTCCTTCCTAGGCTTAAGGTTTGAGTTAGGCCTAGGGTTAGTGTTCTTTTAACCAGAAAGCCCTGAGTTCCAAGAACACAGCAGCTGCGAAGGACTACCCAAGAAGAGCGCAGAAGTGCCTCAACATGCCTGCCTCCACAGCTTTTTCCTTGGGGACGTCCCGAAACGAAGGCTGATTTAGAAGCCTCCAGTTTGGGCTAAAGTTGTGGTTTTTTAAACCAGGAAGCCCTGTGCTCCAAGCACACTGCAGCTGTGAAAGGCATCCCAAGGGGAGCGCAAAAGTGCCACAACATGGCTGTCTCCACAGCTTTTCCCTTGGGATAATTCCTAAACCCAGGCTGATTTAAATGACCAGTGTTACGGTTAGGGTTAGGGTTACGCCTAGGTGTAGAGCTTTTTAAACCAGCAAGCTCTGAGCTCCAGGCACACGGCAGCTGCGAAAGGCATCCCAAGGGGAGCACAAAAGTGCCAGAAAATGGCTGCCTCCACACGTTTTCATTGGCACCATTGCTAAGCCTAGGCTGAATCACCTGCCTCCAGTCTCAGCTAGGGACATGGATTTTTAAACCAGGAAGCCCTGAGCTCCAGGCACACGGCAGCTGTGAAAGGCATCCCAAGGGGAGTACAAAAGTGCAACAACATGGCAGCTTTCACAGCTTTTTCCTTGGCACCATCCCTATACCTAGGCTGATTTATCTGCCTAGGGTTAGGGTTAGGGCTCAGCCAAGGGCAAGGATTTTTTAACCAGGAAGCCCTGAGTTCCAGGCTTACTGCATCTGCCAAAGGCATCCCAAAGGGAGCGCAGAAGTGCCACAACATGGCTGCTTTCACAGCTTTTTCCTTAGGAAGAACCCTAATACCCGGCTGATTTACCTTCCTAGGGTTACTGTTAGGCTTAGGCCTAGGACTTTTAAAACCAGGAAGCCCTGTGCTCCAGGCACACTGCAGCTGTTAAAGGCATCCCAAGGGGAGCGCAAAAGTGACACAACTTGGCTGCCTCCACTGCTATTTCCATGAGACCATCCCGAATCATAGGCTGATTTTCCTTCCTAGGCTTAAGGTTTGAGTTAGGCCTAGGGTTAGTGTTCTTTTAACCAGAAAGCCCTGAGTTCCAAGAACACAGCAGCTGCGAAGGACTACCCAAGAAGAGCGCAGAAGTGCCTCAACATGCCTGCCTCCACAGCTTTTTCCTTGGGGACGTCCCGAAACGAAGGCTGATTTAGAAGCCTCCAGTTTGGGCTAAAGTTGTGGTTTTTTACACCAGGAAGCCCTGTGCTCCAAGCACACTGCAGCTGTGAAAGGCATCCCAAGGGGAGCGCAAAAGTGCCACAACATGGCTGTCTCCACAGCTTTTCCCTTGGGATAATTCCTAAACCCAGGCTGATTTAAATGACCAGTGTTACGGTTAGGGTTAGGGTTACGCCTAGGTGTAGAGCTTTTTAAACCAGCAAGCTCTGAGCTCCAGGCACACGGCAGCTGCGAAAGGCATCCCAAGGGGAGCACAAAAGTGCCAGAAAATGGCTGCCTCCACACGTTTTCATTGGCACCATTGCTAAGCCTAGGCTGAATCACCTGCCTCCAGTCTCAGCTAGGGACATGGATTTTTAAACCAGGAAGCCCTGAGCTCCAGGCACACGGCAGCTGTGAAAGGCATCCCAAGGGGAGTACAAAAGTGCAACAACATGGCAGCTTTCACAGCTTTTTCCTTGGCACCATCCCTATACCTAGGCTGATTTATCTGCCTAGGGTTAGGGTTAGGGCTCAGCCAAGGGCAAGGATTTTTTTAACCAGGAAGCCCTGAGTTCCAGGCTTACTGCATCTGCCAAAGGCATCCCAAAGGGAGCGCAGAAGTGCCACAACATGGCTGCTTTCACAGCTTTTTCCTTAGGAAGAACCCTAATACCCGGCTGATTTACCTTCCTAGGGTTACTGTTAGGCTTAGGCCTAGGACTTTTAAAACCAGGAAGCCCTGTGCTCCAGGCACACTGCAGCTGTTAAAGGCATCCCAAGGGGAGCGCAAAAGTGACACAACTTGGCTGCCTCCACTGCTATTTCCATGAGACCATCCCGAATCATAGGCTGATTTTCCTTCCTAGGCTTAAGGTTTGAGTTAGGCCTAGGGTTAGTGTTCTTTTAACCAGAAAGCCCTGAGTTCCAAGAACACAGCACCTGCGAAGGACTACCCAAGAAGAGCGCAGAAGTGCCTCAACATGCCTGCCTCCACAGCTTTTTCCTTGGGGACGTCCCGAAACGAAGGCTGATTTAGAAGCCTCCAGTTTGGGCTAAAGTTGTGGTTTTTTACACCAGGAAGCCCTGTGCTCCAAGCACACTGCAGCTGTGAAAGGCATCCCAAGGGGAGCGCAAAAGTGCCACAACATGGCTGTCTCCACAGCTTTTCCCTTGGGATAATTCCTAAACCCAGGCTGATTTAAATGACCAGTGTTACGGTTAGGGTTAGGGTTACGCCTAGGTGTAGAGCTTTTTAAACCAGCAAGCTCTGAGCTCCAGGCACACGGCAGCTGCGAAAGGCATCCCAAGGGGAGCACAAAAGTGCCAGAAAATGGCTGCCTCCACACGTTTTCATTGGCACCATTGCTAAGCCTAGGCTGAATCACCTGCCTCCAGTCTCAGCTAGGGACATGGATTTTTAAACCAGGAAGCCCTGAGCTCCAGGCACACGGCAGCTGTGAAAGGCATCCCAAGGGGAGTACAAAAGTGCAACAACATGGCAGCTTTCACAGCTTTTTCCTTGGCACCATCCCTATACCTAGGCTGATTTATCTGCCTAGGGTTAGGGTTAGGGCTCAGCCAAGGGCAAGGATTTTTTAACCAGGAAGCCCTGAGTTCCAGGCTTACTGCATCTGCCAAAGGCATCCCAAAGGGAGCGCAGAAGTGCCACAACATGGCTGCTTTCACAGCTTTTTCCTTAGGAAGAACCCTAATACCCGGCTGATTTACCTTCCTAGGGTTACTCTTAGGCTTAGGCCTAGGACTTTTAAAACCAGGAAGCCCTGTGCTCCAGGCACACTGCAGCTGTTAAAGGCATCCCAAGGGGAGCGCAAAAGTGACACAACTTGGCTGCCTCCACTGCTATTTCCATGAGACCATCCCGAATCATAGGCTGATTTTCCTTCCTAGGCTTAAGGTTTGAGTTAGGCCTAGGGTTAGTGTTCTTTTAACCAGAAAGCCCTGAGTTCCAAGAACACAGCAGCTGCGAAGGACTACCCAAGAAGAGCGCAGAAGTGCCTCAACATGCCTGCCTCCACAGCTTTTTCCTTGGGGACGTCCCGAAACGAAGGCTGATTTAGAAGCCTCCAGTTTGGGCTAAAGTTGTGGTTTTTTACACCAGGAAGCCCTGTGCTCCAAGCACACTGCAGCTGTGAAAGGCATCCCAAGGGGAGCGCAAAAGTGCCACAACATGGCTGTCTCCACAGCTTTTCCCTTGGGATAATTCCTAAACCCAGGCTGATTTAAATGACCAGTGTTACGGTTAGGGTTAGGGTTACGCCTAGGTGTAGAGCTTTTTAAACCAGCAAGCTCTGAGCTCCAGGCACACGGCAGCTGCGAAAGGCATCCCAAGGGGAGCACAAAAGTGCCAGAAAATGGCTGCCTCCACACGTTTTCATTGGCACCATTGCTAAGCCTAGGCTGAATCACCTGCCTCCAGTCTCAGCTAGGGACATTGTTTTTTAAACCAGGAAGCCCTGAGCTCCAGGCACACGGCAGCTGTGAAAGGCATCCCAAGGGGAGTACAAAAGTGCAACAACATGGCAGCTTTCACAGCTTTTTCCTTGGCACCATCCCTATACCTAGGCTGATTTATCTGCCTAGGGTTAGGGTTAGGGCTCAGCCAAGGGCAAGGATTTTTTAACCAGGAAGCCCTGAGTTCCAGGCTTACTGCATCTGCCAAAGGCATCCCAAAGGGAGCGGTGAAGTGCCACAACATGGCTGCTTTCACAGCTTTTTCCTTAGGAAGAACCCTAATACCCGGCTGATTTACCTTCCTAGGGTTACTGTTAGGCTTAGGCCTAGGACTTTTAAAACCAGGAAGCCCTGTGCTCCAGGCACACTGCAGCTGTTAAAGGCATCCCAAGGGGAGCGCAAAAGTGACACAACTTGGCTGCCTCCACTGCTATTTCCATGAGACCATCCCGAATCATAGGCTGATTTTCCTTCCTAGGCTTAAGGTTTGAGTTAGGCCTAGGGTTAGTGTTCTTTTAACCAGAAAGCCCTGAGTTCCAAGAACACAGCAGCTGCGAAGGACTACCCAAGAAGAGCGCAGAAGTGCCTCAACATGCCTGCCTCCACAGCTTTTTCCTTGGGGACGTCCCGAAACGAAGGCTGATTTAGAAGCCTCCAGTTTGGGCTAAAGTTGTGGTTTTTTAAACCAGGAAGCCCTGTGCTCCAAGCACACTGCAGCTGTGAAAGGCATCCCAAGGGGAGCGCAAAAGTGCCACAACATGGCTGTCTCCACAGCTTTTCCCTTGGGATAATTCCTAAACCCAGGCTGATTTAAATGACCAGTGTTACGGTTAGGGTTAGGGTTACGCCTAGGTGTAGAGCTTTTTAAACCAGCAAGCTCTGAGCTCCAGGCACACGGCAGCTGCGAAAGGCATCCCAAGGGGAGCACAAAAGTGCCAGAAAATGGCTGCCTCCACACGTTTTCATTGGCACCATTGCTAAGCCTAGGCTGAATCACCTGCCTCCAGTCTCAGCTAGGGACATGGTTTTTTAAACCAGGAAGCCCTGAGCTCCAGGCACACGGCAGCTGTGAAAGGCATCCCAAGGGGAGTACAAAAGTGCAACAACATGGCAGCTTTCACAGCTTTTTCCTTGGCACCATCCCTATACCTAGGCTGATTTATCTGCCTAGGGTTAGGGTTAGGGCTCAGCCAAGGGCAAGGATTTTTTTAAGCAGGAAGCCCTGAGTTCCAGGCTTACTGCATCTGCCAAAGGCATCCCAAAGGGAGCGCAGAAGTGCCACAACATGGCTGCTTTCACAGCTTTTTCCTTAGGAAGAACCCTAATACCCGGCTGATTTACCTTCCTAGGGTTACTGTTAGGCTTAGGCCTAGGACTTTTAAAACCAGGAAGCCCTGTGCTCCAGGCACACTGCAGCTGTTAAAGGCATCCCAAGGGGAGTGCAAAAGTGACACAACTTGGCTGCCTCCACTGCTATTTCCATGAGACCATCCCGAATCATAGGCTGATTTTCCTTCCTAGGCTTAAGGCTTGAGTTAGGCCTAGGGTTAATGTTCTTTTAACCAGAAAGCCCTGAGTTCCAAGAACACAGCAGCTGCGAAGGACTACCCAAGAAGAGCGCAGAAGTGCCTCAACATGCCTGCCTCCACAGCTTTTTCCTTGGGGACGTCCCGAAACGAAGGCTGATTTAGAAGCCTCCAGTTTGGGCTAAAGTTGTGGTTTTTTAAAGCAGGAAGCCCTGTGCTCCAAGCACACTGCAGCTGTGAAAGGCATCCCAAGGGGAGCGCAAAAGTGCCACAACATGGCTGTCTCCACAGCTTTTCCCTTGGGATAATTCCTAAACCCAGGCTGATTTAAATGACCAGTGTTACGGTTAGGGTTAGGGTTACGCCTAGGTGTAGAGCTTTTTAAACCAGCAAGCTCTGAGCTCCAGGCACACGGCAGCTGCGAAAGGCATCCCAAGGGGAGCACAAAAGTGCCAGAAAATGGCTGCCTCCACACGTTTTCATTGGCACCATTGCTAAGCCTAGGCTGAATCACCTGCCTCCAGTCTCAGCTAGGGACATGGATTTTTAAACCAGGAAGCCCTGAGCTCCAGGCACACGGCAGCTGTGAAAGGCATCCCAAGGGGAGTACAAAAGTGCAACAACATGGCAGCTTTCACAGCTTTTTCCTTGGCACCATCCCTATACCTAGGCTGATTTATCTGCCTAGGGTTAGGGTTAGGGCTCAGCCAAGGGCAAGGATTTTTTTAAGCAGGAAGCCCTGAGTTCCAGGCTTACTGCATCTGCCAAAGGCATCCCAAAGGGAGCGCAGAAGTGCCACAACATGGCTGCTTTCACAGCTTTTTCCTTAGGAAGAACCCTAATACCCGGCTGATTTACCTTCCTAGGGTTACTGTTAGGCTTAGGCCTAGGACTTTTAAAACCAGGAAGCCCTGTGCTCCAGGCACACTGCAGCTGTTAAAGGCATCCCAAGGGGAGCGCAAAAGTGACACAACTTGGCTGCCTCCACTGCTATTTCCATGAGACCATCCCGAATCATAGGCTGATTTTCCTTCCTAGGCTTAAGGCTTGAGTTAGGCCTAGGGTTAATGTTCTTTTAACCAGAAAGCCCTGAGTTCCAAGAACACAGCAGCTGCGAAGGACTACCCAAGAAGAGCGCAGAAGTGCCTCAACATGCCTGCCTCCACAGCTTTTTCCTTGGGGACGTCCCGAAACGAAGGCTGATTTAGAAGCCTCCAGTTTGGGCTAAAGTTGTGGTTTTTTACACCAGGAAGCCCTGTGCTCCAAGCACACTGCAGCTGTGAAAGGCATCCCAAGGGGAGCGCAAAAGTGCCACAACATGGCTGTCTCCACAGCTTTTCCCTTGGGATAATTCCTAAACCCAGGCTGATTTAAATGACCAGTGTTACGGTTAGGGTTAGGGTTACGCCTAGGTGTAGAGCTTTTTAAACCAGCAAGCTCTGAGCTCCAGGCACACGGCAGCTGCGAAAGGCATCCCAAGGGGAGCACAAAAGTGCCAGAAAATGGCTGCCTCCACACGTTTTCATTGGCACCATTGCTAAGCCTAGGCTGAATCACCTGCCTCCAGTCTCAGCTAGGGACATTGTTTTTTAAACCAGGAAGCCCTGAGCTCCAGGCACACGGCAGCTGTGAAAGGCATCCCAAGGGGAGTACAAAAGTGCAACAACATGGCAGCTTTCACAGCTTTTTCCTTGGCACCATCCCTATACCTAGGCTGATTTATCTGCCTAGGGTTAGGGTTAGGGCTCAGCCAAGTGCAAGGATTTTTTAACCAGGAAGCCCTGAGTTCCAGGCTTACTGCATCTGCCAAAGGCATCCCAAAGGGAGCGCAGAAGTGCCACAACATGGCTGCTTTCACAGCTTTTTCCTTAGGAAGAACCCTAATACCCGGCTGATTTACCTTCCTAGGGTTACTCTTAGGCTTAGGCCTAGGACTTTTAAAACCAGGAAGCCCTGTGCTCCAGGCACACTGCAGCTGTTAAAGGCATCCCAAGGGGAGCGCAAAAGTGACACAACTTGGCTGCCTCCACTGCTATTTCCATGAGACCATCCCGAATCATAGGCTGATTTTCCTTCCTAGGCTTAAGGTTTGAGTTAGGCCTAGGGTTAGTGTTCTTTTAACCAGAAAGCCCTGAGTTCCAAGAACACAGCAGCTGCGAAGGACTACCCAAGAAGAGCGCAGAAGTGCCTCAACATGCCTGCCTCCACAGCTTTTTCCTTGGGGACGTCCCGAAACGAAGGCTGATTTAGAAGCCTCCAGTTTGGGCTAAAGTTGTGGTTTTTTAAACCAGGAAGCCCTGTGCTCCAAGCACACTGCAGCTGTGAAAGGCATCCCAAGGGGAGCGCAAAAGTGCCACAACATGGCTGTCTCCACAGCTTTTCCCTTGGGATAATTCCTAAACCCAGGCTGATTTAAATGACCAGTGTTACGGTTAGGGTTAGGGTTACGCCTAGGTGTAGAGCTTTTTAAACCAGCAAGCTCTGAGCTCCAGGCACACGGCAGCTGCGAAAGGCATCCCAAGGGGAGCACAAAAGTGCCAGAAAATGGCTGCCTCCACACGTTTTCATTGGCACCATTGCTAAGCCTAGGCTGAATCACCTGCCTCCAGTCTCAGCTAGGGACATGGATTTTTAAACCAGGAAGCCCTGAGCTCCAGGCACACGGCAGCTGTGAAAGGCATCCCAAGGGGAGTACAAAAGTGCAACAACATGGCAGCTTTCACAGCTTTTTCCTTGGCACCATCCCTATACATAGGCTGATTTATCTGCCTAGGGTTAGGGTTAGGGCTCAGCCAAGGGCAAGGATTTTTTTAAGCAGGAAGCCCTGAGTTCCAGGCTTACTGCATCTGCCAAAGGCATCCCAAAGGGAGCGCAGAAGGTCCACAACATGGCTGCTTTCACAGCTTTTTCCTTAGGAAGAACCCTAATACCCGGCTGATTTACCTTCCTAGGGTTACTGTTAGGCTTAGGCCTAGGACTTTTAAAACCAGGAAGCCCTGTGCTCCAGGCACACTGCAGCTGTGAAAGGCATCCCAAGGGGAGTGCAAAAGTGACACAACTTGGCTGCCTCCACTGCTATTTCCATGAGACCATCCCGAATCATAGGCTGATTTTCCTTCCTAGGCTTAAGGTTTGAGTTAGGCCTAGGGTTAGTGTTCTTTTAACCAGAAAGCCCTGAGTTCCAAGAACACAGCACCTGCGAAGGACTACCCAAGAAGAGCGCAGAAGTGCCTCAACATGCCTGCCTCCACAGCTTTTTCCTTGGGGACGTCCCGAAACGAAGGCTGATTTAGAAGCCTCCAGTTTGGGCTAAAGTTGTGGTTTTTTACACCAGGAAGCCCTGTGCTCCAAGCACACTGCAGCTGTGAAAGGCATCCCAAGGGGAGCGCAAAAGTGCCACAACATGGCTGTCTCCACAGCTTTTCCCTTGGGATAATTCCTAAACCCAGGCTGATTTAAATGACCAGTGTTACGGTTAGGGTTAGGGTTACGCCTAGGTGTAGAGCTTTTTAAACCAGCAAGCTCTGAGCTCCAGGCACACGGCAGCTGCGAAAGGCATCCCAAGGGGAGCACAAAAGTGCCAGAAAATGGCTGCCTCCACACGTTTTCATTGGCACCATTGCTAAGCCTAGGCTGAATCACCTGCCTCCAGTCTCAGCTAGGGACATGGTTTTTTAAACCAGGAAGCCCTGAGCTCCAGGCACACGGCAGCTGTGAAAGGCATCCCAAGGGGAGTACAAAAGTGCAACAACATGGCAGCTTTCACAGCTTTTTCCTTGGCACCATCCCTATACCTAGGCTGATTTATCTGCCTAGGGTTAGGGTTAGGGCTCAGCCAAGGGCAAGGATTTTTTTAAGCAGGAAGCCCTGAGTTCCAGGCTTACTGCATCTGCCAAAGGCATCCCAAAGGGAGCGCAGAAGGTCCACAACATGGCTGCTTTCACAGCTTTTTCCTTAGGAAGAACCCTAATACCCGGCTGATTTACCTTCCTAGGGTTACTGTTAGGCTTAGGCCTAGGACTTTTAAAACCAGGAAGCCCTGTGCTCCAGGCACACTGCAGCTGTTAAAGGCATCCCAAGGGGAGCGCAAAAGTGACACAACTTGGCTGCCTCCACTGCTATTTCCATGAGACCATCCCGAATCATAGGCTGATTTTCCTTCCTAGGCTTAAGGTTTGAGTTAGGCCTAGGGTTAGTGTTCTTTTAACCAGAAAGCCCTGAGTTCCAAGAACACAGCAGCTGCGAAGGACTACCCAAGAAGAGCGCAGAAGTGCCTCAACATGCCTGCCTCCACAGCTTTTTCCTTGGGGACGTCCCGAAACGAAGGCTGATTTAGAAGCCTCCAGTTTGGGCTAAAGTTGTGGTTTTTTAAACCAGGAAGCCCTGTGCTCCAAGCACACTGCAGCTGTGAAAGGCATCCCAAGGGGAGCGCAAAAGTGCCACAACATGGCTGTCTCCACAGCTTTTCCCTTGGGATAATTCCTAAACCCAGGCTGATTTAAATGACCAGTGTTACGGTTAGGGTTAGGGTTACGCCTAGGTGTAGAGCTTTTAAAACCAGCAAGCTCTGAGCTCCAGGCACACGGCAGCTGCGAAAGGCATCCCAAGGGGAGCACAAAAGTGCCAGAAAATGGCTGCCTCCACACGTTTTCATTGGCACCATTGCTAAGCCTAGGCTGAATCACCTGCCTCCAGTCTCAGCTAGGGACATGGATTTTTAAACCAGGAAGCCCTGAGCTCCAGGCACACGGCAGCTGTGAAAGGCATCCCAAGGGGAGTACAAAAGTGCAACAACATGGCAGCTTTCACAGCTTTTTCCTTGGCACCATCCCTATACCTAGGCTGATTTATCTGCCTAGGGTTAGGGTTAGGGCTCAGCCAAGTGCAAGGTTTTTTTAACCAGGAAGCCCTGAGTTCCAGGCTTACTGCATCTGCCAAAGGCATCCCAAAGGGAGCGGTGAAGTGCCACAACATGGCTGCTTTCACAGCTTTTTCCTTAGGAAGAACCCTAATACCCGGCTGATTTACCTTCCTAGGGTTACTGTTAGGCTTAGGCCTAGGACTTTTAAAACCAGGAAGCCCTGTGCTCCAGGCACACTGCAGCTGTTAAAGGCATCCCAAGGGGAGCGCAAAAGTGACACAACTTGGCTGCCTCCACTGCTATTTCCATGAGACCATCCCGAATCATAGGCTGATTTTCCTTCCTAGGCTTAAGGCTTGAGTTAGGCCTAGGGTTAGTGTTCTTTTAACCAGAAAGCCCTGAGTTCCAAGAACACAGCAGCTGCGAAGGACTACCCAAGAAGAGCGCAGAAGTGCCTCAACATGCCTGCCTCCACAGCTTTTTCCTTGGGGACGTCCCGAAACGAAGGCTGATTTAGAAGCCTCCAGTTTGGGCTAAAGTTGTGGTTTTTTAAACCAGGAAGCCCTGTGCTCCAAGCACACTGCAGCTGTGAAAGGCATCCCAAGGGGAGCGCAAAAGTGCCACAACATGGCTGTCTCCACAGCTTTTCCCTTGGGATAATTCCTAAACCCAGGCTGATTTAAATGACCAGTGTTACGGTTAGGGTTAGGGTTACGCCTAGGTGTAGAGCTTTTTAAACCAGCAAGCTCTGAGCTCCAGGCACACGGCAGCTGCGAAAGGCATCCCAAGGGGAGCACAAAAGTGCCAGAAAATGGCTGCCTCCACACGTTTTCATTGGCACCATTGCTAAGCCTAGGCTGAATCACCTGCCTCCAGTCTCAGCTAGGGACATGGTTTTTTAAACCAGGAAGCCCTGAGCTCCAGGCACACGGCAGCTGTGAAAGGCATCCCAAGGGGAGTACAAAAGTGCAACAACATGGCAGCTTTCACAGCTTTTTCCTTGGCACCATCCCTATACCTAGGCTGATTTATCTGCCTAGGCTTAGGGTTAGGGCTCAGCCAAGGGCAAGGATTTTTTAACCAGGAAGCCCTGAGTTCCAGGCTTACTGCATCTGCCAAAGGCATCCCAAAGGGAGCGCAGAAGGTCCACAACATGGCTGCTTTCACAGCTTTTTCCTTAGGAAGAACCCTAATACCCGGCTGATTTACCTTCCTAGGGTTACTGTTAGGCTTAGGCCTAGGACTTTTAAAACCAGGAAGCCCTGTGCTCCAGGCACACTGCAGCTGTTAAAGGCATCCCAAGGGGAGCGCAAAAGTGACACAACTTGGCTGCCTCCACTGCTATTTCCATGAGACCATCCCGAATCATAGGCTGATTTTCCTTCCTAGGCTTAAGGTTTGAGTTAGGCCTAGGGTTAGTGTTCTTTTAACCAGAAAGCCCTGAGTTCCAAGAACACAGCAGCTGCGAAGGACTACCCAAGAAGAGCGCAGAAGTGCCTCAACATGCCTGCCTCCACAGCTTTTTCCTTGGGGACGTCCCGAAACGAAGGCTGATTTAGAAGCCTCCAGTTTGGGCTAAAGTTGTGGTTTTTTAAACCAGGAAGCCCTGTGCTCCAAGCACACTGCAGCTGTGAAAGGCATTCCAAGGGGAGCGCAAAAGTGCCACAACATGGCTGTCTCCACAGCTTTTCCCTTGGGATAATTCCTAAACCCAGGCTGATTTAAATGACCAGTGTTACGGTTAGGGTTAGGGTTACGCCTAGGTGTAGAGCTTTTTAAACCAGCAAGCTCTGAGCTCCAGGCACACGGCAGCTGCGAAAGGCATCCCAAGGGGAGCACAAAAGTGCCAGAAAATGGCTGCCTCCACACGTTTTCATTGGCACCATTGCTAAGCCTAGGCTGAATCACCTGCCTCCAGTCTCAGCTAGGGACATGGTTTTTTAAACCAGGAAGCCCTGAGCTCCAGGCACACGGCAGCTGTGAAAGGCATCCCAAGGGGAGTACAAAAGTGCAACAACATGGCAGCTTTCACAGCTTTTTCCTTGGCACCATCCCTATACCTAGGCTGATTTATCTGCCTAGGGTTAGGGTTAGGGCTCAGCCAAGGGCAAGGATTTTTTTAACCAGGAAGCCCTGAGTTCCAGGCTTACTGCATCTGCCAAAGGCATCCCAAAGGGAGCGCAGAAGTGCCACAACATGGCTGCTTTCACAGCTTTTTCCTTAGGAAGAACCCTAATACCCGGCTGATTTACCTTCCTAGGGTTACTGTTAGGCTTAGGCCTAGGACTTTTAAAACCAGGAAGCCCTGTGCTCCAGGCACACTGCAGCTGTTAAAGGCATCCCAAGGGGAGCGCAAAAGTGACACAACTTGGCTGCCTCCACTGCTATTTCCATGAGACCATCCCGAATCATAGGCTGATTTTCCTTCCTAGGCTTAAGGTTTGAGTTAGGCCTAGGGTTAGTGTTCTTTTAACCAGAAAGCCCTGAGTTCCAAGAACACAGCAGCTGCGAAGGACTACCCAAGAAGAGCGCAGAAGTGCCTCAACATGCCTGCCTCCACAGCTTTTTCCTTGGGGACGTCCCGAAACGAAGGCTGATTTAGAAGCCTCCAGTTTGGGCTAAAGTTGTGGTTTTTTACACCAGGAAGCCCTGTGCTCCAAGCACACTGCAGCTGTGAAAGGCATCCCAAGGGGAGCGCAAAAGTGCCACAACATGGCTGTCTCCACAGCTTTTCCCTTGGGATAATTCCTAAACCCAGGCTGATTTAAATGACCAGTGTTACGGTTAGGGTTAGGGTTACGCCTAGGTGTAGAGCTTTTTAAACCAGCAAGCTCTGAGCTCCAGGCACACGGCAGCTGCGAAAGGCATCCCAAGGGGAGCACAAAAGTGCCAGAAAATGGCTGCCTCCACACGTTTTCATTGGCACCATTGCTAAGCCTAGGCTGAATCACCTGCCTCCAGTCTCAGCTAGGGACATTGTTTTTTAAACCAGGAAGCCCTGAGCTCCAGGCACACGGCAGCTGTGAAAGGCATCCCAAGGGGAGTACAAAAGTGCAACAACATGGCAGCTTTCACAGCTTTTTCCTTGGCACCATCCCTATACCTAGGCTGATTTATCTGCCTAGGGTTAGGGTTAGGGCTCAGCCAAGTGCAAGGATTTTTTAACCAGGAAGCCCTGAGTTCCAGGCTTACTGCATCTGCCAAAGGCATCCCAAAGGGAGCGCAGAAGTGCCACAACATGGCTGCTTTCACAGCTTTTTCCTTAGGAAGAACCCTAATACCCGGCTGATTTACCTTCCTAGGGTTACTGTTAGGCTTAGGCCTAGGACTTTTAAAACCAGGAAGCCCTGTGCTCCAGGCACACTGCAGCTGTTAAAGGCATCCCAAGGGGAGCGCAAAAGTGACACAACTTGGCTGCCTCCACTGCTATTTCCATGAGACCATCCCGAATCATAGGCTGATTTTCCTTCCTAGGCTTAAGGTTTGAGTTAGGCCTAGGGTTAGTGTTCTTTTAACCAGAAAGCCCTGAGTTCCAAGAACACAGCAGCTGCGAAGGACTACCCAAGAAGAGCGCAGAAGTGCCTCAACATGCCTGCCTCCACAGCTTTTTCCTTGGGGACGTCCCGAAACGAAGGCTGATTTAGAAGCCTCCAGTTTGGGCTAAAGTTGTGGTTTTTTAAACCAGGAAGCCCTGTGCTCCAAGCACACTGCAGCTGTGAAAGGCATCCCAAGGGGAGCGCAAAAGTGCCACAACATGGCTGTCTCCACAGCTTTTCCCTTGGGATAATTCCTAAACCCAGGCTGATTTAAATGACCAGTGTTACGGTTAGGGTTAGGGTTACGCCTAGGTGTAGAGCTTTTTAAACCAGCAAGCTCTGAGCTCCAGGCACACGGCAGCTGCGAAAGGCATCCCAAGGGGAGCACAAAAGTGCCAGAAAATGGCTGCCTCCACACGTTTTCATTGGCACCATTGCTAAGCCTAGGCTGAATCACCTGCCTCCAGTCTCAGCTAGGGACATGGTTTTTTAAACCAGGAAGCCCTGAGCTCCAGGCACACGGCAGCTGTGAAAGGCATCCCAAGGGGAGTACAAAAGTGCAACAACATGGCAGCTTTCACAGCTTTTTCCTTGGCACCATCCCTATACCTAGGCTGATTTATCTGCCTAGGCTTAGGGTTAGGGCTCAGCCAAGGGCAAGGATTTTTTAACCAGGAAGCCCTGAGTTCCAGGCTTACTGCATCTGCCAAAGGCATCCCAAAGGGAGCGCAGAAGTGCCACAACATGGCTGCTTTCACAGCTTTTTCCTTAGGAAGAACCCTAATACCCGGCTGATTTACCTTCCTAGGGTTACTGTTAGGCTTAGGCCTAGGACTTTTAAAACCAGGAAGCCCTGTGCTCCAGGCACACTGCAGCTGTTAAAGGCATCCCAAGGGGAGCGCAAAAGTGACACAACTTGGCTGCCTCCACTGCTATTTCCATGAGACCATCCCGAATCATAGGCTGATTTTCCTTCCTAGGCTTAAGGTTTGAGTTAGGCCTAGGGTTAGTGTTCTTTTAACCAGAAAGCCCTGAGTTCCAAGAACACAGCAGCTGCGAAGGACTACCCAAGAAGAGCGCAGAAGTGCCTCAACATGCCTGCCTCCACAGCTTTTTCCTTGGGGACGTCCCGAAACGAAGGCTGATTTAGAAGCCTCCAGTTTGGGCTAAAGTTGTGGTTTTTTACACCAGGAAGCCCTGTGCTCCAAGCACACTGCAGCTGTGAAAGGCATCCCAAGGGGAGCGCAAAAGTGCCACAACATGGCTGTCTCCACAGCTTTTCCCTTGGGATAATTCCTAAACCCAGGCTGATTTAAATGACCAGTGTTACGGTTAGGGTTAGGGTTACGCCTAGGTGTAGAGCTTTTTAAACCAGCAAGCTCTGAGCTCCAGGCACACGGCAGCTGCGAAAGGCATCCCAAGGGGAGCACAAAAGTGCCAGAAAATGGCTGCCTCCACACGTTTTCATTGGCACCATTGCTAAGCCTAGGCTGAATCACCTGCCTCCAGTCTCAGCTAGGGACATGGTTTTTTAAACCAGGAAGCCCTGAGCTCCAGGCACACGGCAGCTGTGAAAGGCATCCCAAGGGGAGTACAAAAGTGCAACAACATGGCAGCTTTCACAGCTTTTTCCTTGGCACCATCCCTATACCTAGGCTGATTTATCTGCCTAGGGTTAGGGTTAGGGCTCAGCCTAGGGCTAGGATTTTTTTAAGCAGGAAGCCCTGAGTTCCAGGCTTACTGCATCTGCCAAAGGCATCCCAAAGGGAGCGCAGAAGTGCCACAACATGGCTGCTTTCACAGCTTTTTCCTTAGGAAGAACCCTAATACCCGGCTGATTTACCTTCCTAGGGTTACTGTTAGGCTTAGGCCTAGGACTTTTAAAACCAGGAAGCCCTGTGCTCCAGGCACACTGCAGCTGTTAAAGGCATCCCAAGGGGAGCGCAAAAGTGACACAACTTGGCTGCCTCCACTGCTATTTCCATGAGACCATCCCGAATCATAGGCTGATTTTCCTTCCTAGGCTTAAGGTTTGAGTTAGGCCTAGGGTTAGTGTTCTTTTAACCAGAAAGCCCTGAGTTCCAAGAACACAGCAGCTGCGAAGGACTACCCAAGAAGAGCGCAGAAGTGCCTCAACATGCCTGCCTCCACAGCTTTTTCCTTGGGGACGTCCCGAAACGAAGGCTGATTTAGAAGCCTCCAGTTTGGGCTAAAGTTGTGGTTTTTTACACCAGGAAGCCCTGTGCTCCAAGCACACTGCAGCTGTGAAAGGCATCCCAAGGGGAGCGCAAAAGTGCCACAACATGGCTGTCTCCACAGCTTTTCCCTTGGGATAATTCCTAAACCCAGGCTGATTTAAATGACCAGTGTTACGGTTAGGGTTAGGGTTACGCCTAGGTGTAGAGCTTTTTAAACCAGCAAGCTCTGAGCTCCAGGCACACGGCAGCTGCGAAAGGCATCCCAAGGGGAGCACAAAAGTGCCAGAAAATGGCTGCCTCCACACGTTTTCATTGGCACCATTGCTAAGCCTAGGCTGAATCACCTGCCTCCAGTCTCAGCTAGGGACATGGTTTTTTAAACCAGGAAGCCCTGAGCTCCAGGCACACGGCAGCTGTGAAAGGCATCCCAAGGGGAGTACAAAAGTGCAACAACATGGCAGCTTTCACAGCTTTTTCCTTGGCACCATCCCTATACCTAGGCTGATTTATCTGCCTAGGGTTAGGGTTAGGGCTCAGCCTAGGGCTAGGATTTTTTTAACCAGGAAGCCCTGAGTTCCAGGCTTACTGCATCTGCCAAAGGCATCCCAAAGGGAGCGGTGAAGTGCCACAACATGGCTGCTTTCACAGCTTTTTCCTTAGGAAGAACCCTAATACCCGGCTGATTTACCTTCCTAGGGTTACTGTTAGGCTTAGGCCTAGGACTTTTAAAACCAGGAAGCCCTGTGCTCCAGGCACACTGCAGCTGTTAAAGGCATCCCAAGGGGAGCGCAAAAGTGACACAACTTGGCTGCCTCCACTGCTATTTCCATGAGACCATCCCGAATCATAGGCTGATTTTCCTTCCTAGGCTTAAGGTTTGAGTTAGGCCTAGGGTTAGTGTTCTTTTAACCAGAAAGCCCTGAGTTCCAAGAACACAGCAGCTGCGAAGGACTACCCAAGAAGAGCGCAGAAGTGCCTCAACATGCCTGCCTCCACAGCTTTTTCCTTGGGGACGTCCCGAAACGAAGGCTGATTTAGAAGCCTCCAGTTTGGGCTAAAGTTGTGGTTTTTTACACCAGGAAGCCCTGTGCTCCAAGCACACTGCAGCTGTGAAAGGCATCCCAAGGGGAGCGCAAAAGTGCCACAACATGGCTGTCTCCACAGCTTTTCCCTTGGGATAATTCCTAAACCCAGGCTGATTTAAATGACCAGTGTTACGGTTAGGGTTAGGGTTACGCCTAGGTGTAGAGCTTTTTAAACCAGCAAGCTCTGAGCTCCAGGCACACGGCAGCTGCGAAAGGCATCCCAAGGGGAGCACAAAAGTGCCAGAAAATGGCTGCCTCCACACGTTTTCATTGGCACCATTGCTAAGCCTAGGCTGAATCACCTGCCTCCAGTCTCAGCTAGGGACATGGTTTTTTAAACCAGGAAGCCCTGAGCTCCAGGCACACGGCAGCTGTGAAAGGCATCCCAAGGGGAGTACAAAAGTGCAACAACATGGCAGCTTTCACAGCTTTTTCCTTGGCACCATCCCTATACCTAGGCTGATTTATCTGCCTAGGGTTAGGGTTAGGGCTCAGCCAAGGGCAAGGATTTTTTTAAGCAGGAAGCCCTGAGTTCCAGGCTTACTGCATCTGCCCAAGGCATCCCAAAGGGAGCGGTGAAGTGCCACAACATGGCTGCTTTCACAGCTTTTTCCTTAGGAAGAACCCTAATACCCGGCTGATTTACCTTCCTAGGGTTACTGTTAGGCTTAGGCCTAGGACTTTTAAAACCAGGAAGCCCTGTGCTCCAGGCACACTGCAGCTGTTAAAGGCATCCCAAGGGGAGCGCAAAAGTGACACAACTTGCCTGCCTCCACTGCTATTTCCATGAGACCATCCCGAATCATAGGCTGATTTTCCTTCCTAGGCTTAAGGTTTGAGTTAGGCCTAGGGTTAGTGTTCTTTTAACCAGAAAGCCCTGAGTTCCAAGAACACAGCAGCTGCGAAGGACTACCCAAGAAGAGCGCAGAAGTGCCTCAACATGCCTGCCTCCACAGCTTTTTCCTTGGGGACGTCCCGAAACGAAGGCTGATTTAGAAGCCTCCAGTTTGGGCTAAAGTTGTGGTTTTTTAAACCAGGAAGCCCTGTGCTCCAAGCACACTGCAGCTGTGAAAGGCATCCCAAGGGGAGCGCAAAAGTGCCACAACATGGCTGTCTCCACAGCTTTTCCCTTGGGATAATTCCTAAACCCAGGCTGATTTAAATGACCAGTGTTACGGTTAGGGTTAGGGTTACGCCTAGGTGTAGAGCTTTTTAAACCAGCAAGCTCTGAGCTCCAGGCACACGGCAGCTGCGAAAGGCATCCCAAGGGGAGCACAAAAGTGCCAGAAAATGGCTGCCTCCACACGTTTTCATTGGCACCATTGCTAAGCCTAGGCTGAATCACCTGCCTCCAGTCTCAGCTAGGGACATGGTTTTTTAAACCAGGAAGCCCTGAGCTCCAGGCACACGGCAGCTGTGAAAGGCATCCCAAGGGGAGTACAAAAGTGCAACAACATGGCAGCTTTCACAGCTTTTTCCTTGGCACCATCCCTATACCTAGGCTGATTTATCTGCCTAGGGTTAGGGTTAGGGCTCAGCCTAGGGCTAGGATTTTTTTAACCAGGAAGCCCTGAGTTCCAGGCTTACTGCATCTGCCAAAGGCATCCCAAAGGGAGCGCAGAAGTGCCACAACATGGCTGCTTTCACAGCTTTTTCCTTAGGAAGAACCCTAATACCCGGCTGATTTACCTTCCTAGGGTTACTGTTAGGCTTAGGCCTAGGACTTTTAAAACCAGGAAGCCCTGTGCTCCAGGCACACTGCAGCTGTTAAAGGCATCCCAAGGGGAGCGCAAAAGTGACACAACTTGGCTGCCTCCACTGCTATTTCCATGAGACCATCCCGAATCATAGGCTGATTTTCCTTCCTAGGCTTAAGGTTTGAGTTAGGCCTAGGGTTAGTGTTCTTTTAACCAGAAAGCCCTGAGTTCCAAGAACACAGCAGCTGCGAAGGACTACCCAAGAAGAGCGCAGAAGTGCCTCAACATGCCTGCCTCCACAGCTTTTTCCTTGGGGACGTCCCGAAACGAAGGCTGATTTAGAAGCCTCCAGTTTGGGCTAAAGTTGTGGTTTTTTACACCAGGAAGCCCTGTGCTCCAAGCACACTGCAGCTGTGAAAGGCATCCCAAGGGGAGCGCAAAAGTGCCACAACATGGCTGTCTCCACAGCTTTTCCCTTGGGATAATTCCTAAACCCAGGCTGATTTAAATGACCAGTGTTACGGTTAGGGTTAGGGTTACGCCTAGGTGTAGAGCTTTTTAAACCAGCAAGCTCTGAGCTCCAGGCACACGGCAGCTGCGAAAGGCATCCCAAGGGGAGCACAAAAGTGCCAGAAAATGGCTGCCTCCACACGTTTTCATTGGCACCATTGCTAAGCCTAGGCTGAATCACCTGCCTCCAGTCTCAGCTAGGGACATGGTTTTTTAAACCAGGAAGCCCTGAGCTCCAGGCACACGGCAGCTGTGAAAGGCATCCCAAGGGGAGTACAAAAGTGCAACAACATGGCAGCTTTCACAGCTTTTTCCTTGGCACCATCCCTATACCTAGGCTGATTTATCTGCCTAGGGTTAGGGTTAGGGCTCAGCCAAGGGCAAGGATTTTTTTAACCAGGAAGCCCTGAGTTCCAGGCTTACTGCATCTGCCAAAGGCATCCCAAAGGGAGCGCAGAAGTGCCACAACATGGCTGCTTTCACAGCTTTTTCCTTAGGAAGAACCCTAATACCCGGCTGATTTACCTTCCTAGGGTTACTGTTAGGCTTAGGCCTAGGACTTTTAAAACCAGGAAGCCCTGTGCTCCAGGCACACTGCAGCTGTTAAAGGCATCCCAAGGGGAGCGCAAAAGTGACACAACTTGGCTGCCTCCACTGCTATTTCCATGAGACCATCCCGAATCATAGGCTGATTTTCCTTCCTAGGCTTAAGGTTTGAGTTAGGCCTAGGGTTAGTGTTCTTTTAACCAGAAAGCCCTGAGTTCCAAGAACACAGCACCTGCGAAGGACTACCCAAGAAGAGCGCAGAAGTGCCTCAACATGCCTGCCTCCACAGCTTTTTCCTTGGGGACGTCCCGAAACGAAGGCTGATTTAGAAGCCTCCAGTTTGGGCTAAAGTTGTGGTTTTTTAAACCAGGAAGCCCTGTGCTCCAAGCACACTGCAGCTGTGAAAGGCATCCCAAGGGGAGCGCAAAAGTGCCACAACATGGCTGTCTCCACAGCTTTTCCCTTCGGATAATTCCTAAACCCAGGCTGATTTAAATGACCAGTGTTACGGTTAGGGTTAGGGTTACGCCTAGGTGTAGAGCTTTTTAAACCAGCAAGCTCTGAGCTCCAGGCACACGGCAGCTGCGAAAGGCATCCCAAGGGGAGCACAAAAGTGCCAGAAAATGGCTGCCTCCACACGTTTTCATTGGCACCATTGCTAAGCCTAGGCTGAATCACCTGCCTCCAGTCTCAGCTAGGGACATTGTTTTTTAAACCAGGAAGCCCTGAGCTCCAGGCACACGGCAGCTGTGAAAGGCATCCCAAGGGGAGTACAAAAGTGCAACAACATGGCAGCTTTCACAGCTTTTTCCTTGGCACCATCCCTATACCTAGGCTGATTTATCTGCCTAGGGTTAGGGTTAGGGCTCAGCCAAGGGCAAGGATTTTTTTAACCAGGAAGCCCTGAGTTCCAGGCTTACTGCATCTGCCAAAGGCATCCCAAAGGGAGCGCAGAAGTGCCACAACATGGCTGCTTTCACAGCTTTTTCCTTAGGAAGAACCCTAATACCCGGCTGATTTACCTTCCTAGGGTTACTCTTAGGCTTAGGCCTAGGACTTTTAAAACCAGGAAGCCCTGTGCTCCAGGCACACTGCAGCTGTTAAAGGCATCCCAAGGGGAGCGCAAAAGTGACACAACTTGCCTGCCTCCACTGCTATTTCCATGAGACCATCCCGAATCATAGGCTGATTTTCCTTCCTAGGCTTAAGGTTTGAGTTAGGCCTAGGGTTAGTGTTCTTTTAACCAGAAAGCCCTGAGTTCCAAGAACACAGCAGCTGCGAAGGACTACCCAAGAAGAGCGCAGAAGTGCCTCAACATGCCTGCCTCCACAGCTTTTTCCTTGGGGACGTCCCGAAACGAAGGCTGATTTAGAAGCCTCCAGTTTGGGCTAAAGTTGTGGTTTTTTAAACCAGGAAGCCCTGTGCTCCAAGCACACTGCAGCTGTGAAAGGCATCCCAAGGGGAGCGCAAAAGTGCCACAACATGGCTGTCTCCACAGCTTTTCCCTTGGGATAATTCCTAAACCCAGGCTGATTTAAATGACCAGTGTTACGGTTAGGGTTAGGGTTACGCCTAGGTGTAGAGCTTTTTAAACCAGCAAGCTCTGAGCTCCAGGCACACAACAGCTGCGAAAGGCATCCCAAGGGGAGCACAAAAGTGCCAGAAAATGGCTGCCTCCACACGTTTTCATTGGCACCATTGCTAAGCCTAGGCTGAATCACCTGCCTCCAGTCTCAGCTAGGGACATGGTTTTTTAAACCAGGAAGCCCTGAGCTCCAGGCACACGGCAGCTGTGAAAGGCATCCCAAGGGGAGTACAAAAGTGCAACAACATGGCAGCTTTCACAGCTTTTTCCTTGGCACCATCCCTATACCTAGGTTGATTTATCTGCCTAGGGTTAGGGTTAGGGCTCAGCCAAGGGCAAGGATTTTTTTAACCAGGAAGCCCTGAGTTCCAGGCTTACTGCATCTGCCAAAGGCATCCCAAAGGGAGCGCAGAAGTGCCACAACATGGCTGCTTTCACAGCTTTTTCCTTAGGAAGAACCCTAATACCCGGCTGATTTACCTTCCTAGGGTTACTCTTAGGCTTAGGCCTAGGACTTTTAACCAGGAAGCCCTGTGCTCCAGGCACACTGCAGCTGTTAAAGGCATCCCAAGGGGAGCGCAAAAGTGACACAACTTGGCTGCCTCCACTGCTATTTCCATGAGACCATCCCGAATCATAGGCTGATTTTCCTTCTAGGCTTAAGGTTTGAGTTAGGCCTAGGGTTAGTGTTCTTTTAACCAGGAAAGCCCTGAGTTCCAAGAACACAGCAGCTGCGAAGGGACTACCCAAGAAGAGCGCAGAAGTGCCTCAACATGCCTGCCTCCACAGCTTTTTCCTTGGGGACGTCCCGAAACGAAGGCTGATTTAGAAGCCTCCAGTTTGGGCTAAAGTTGTGGTTTTTTAAAGCAGGAAGCCCTGTGCTCCAAGCACACTGCAGCTGTGAAAGGCATCCCAAGGGGAGCGCAAAAGTGCACAACATGGCTGTCTCCACAGCTTTTCCCTTGGGATAATTCCTAAACCCAGGCTGATTTAAATGACCAGTGTTACGGTTAGGGTTAGGTTACGCCTAGGTGTAGAGCTTTTTAAACCAGCAAGCTCTGAGCTCCAGGCACACGGCAGCTGCGAAAGGCATCCCAAGGGGAGCACAAAAGTGCCAGAAAATGGCTGCCTCCACACGTTTTCATTGGCACCATTGCTAAGCCTAGGCTGAATCACCTGCCTCCAGTCTCAGCTAGGGACATTGTTTTTTAAACCAGGAAGCCCTGAGCTCCAGGCACACGGCAGCTGTGAAAGGCCATCCCAAGGGGAGTACAAAAGTGCAACAACATGGCAGCTTTCACAGCTTTTTCCTTGGCACCATCCCTATACCTAGGCTGATTTATCTGCCTAGGGTTAGGGTTAGGGCTCAGCCAAGGGCAAGGATTTTTTTAACCAGGAAGCCCTGAGTTCCAGGCTTACTGCATCTGCCAAAGGCATCCCAAAGGGAGCGCAGAAGGTCCACAACATGGCTGCTTTCACAGCTTTTTCCTTAGGAAGAACCCTAATACCCGGCTGATTTACCTTCCTAGGGTTACTGTTAGGCTTAGGCCTAGGACTTTTAAAACCAGGAAGCCCTGTGCTCCAGGCACACTGCAGCTGTTAAAGGCATCCCAAGGGGGAGTGCAAAAGTGACACAACTTGGCTGCCTCCACTGCTATTTCCATGAGACCATCCCGAATCATAGGCTGATTTTCCTTCCTAGGCTTAAGGTTTGAGTTAGGCCTAGGGTTAGTGTTCTTTTAACCAGAAAGCCCCTGAGTTCCAAGAACACAGCAGCTGCGAAGGACTACCCAAGAAGAGCGCAGAAGTGCCTCAACATGCCTGCCTCCACAGCTTTTTCCTTGGGGACGTCCCGAAACGAAGGCTGATTTAGAAGCCTCCAGTTTGGGCTAAAGTTGTGGTTTTTTAAACCAGGAAGCCCTGTGCTCCAAGCACACTGCAGCTGTGAAAGGCATCCCAAGGGGAGCGCAAAAGTGCCACAACATGGCTGTCTCCACAGCTTTTCCCTTGGGATAATTTCCTAAACCCAGGCTGATTTAAATGACCAGTGTTACGGTTAGGGTTAGGGTTACGCCTAGGTGTAGAGCTTTTTAAACCAGCAAGCTCTGAGCTCCAGGCACACGGCAGCTGCGAAATGCATCCAAGGGGAGCACAAAAGTGCCAGAAAATGGCTGCCTCCACACGTTTCATTGGCACCATTGCTAAGCCTAGGCTGAATCACCTGCCTCCAGTCTCAGCTAGGGACATGGTTTTTTAAACCAGGAAGCCCTGAGCTCCAGGCACACGGCAGCTGTGAAAGGCATCCAAGGGGAGTACAAAAGTGCAACAACATGGCAGCTTTCACAGCTTTTTCCTTGGCACCATCCCTATACCTAGGTTGATTTATCTGCCTAGGGTTAGGGTTAGGGCTCAGCGAAGGGCAAGGATTTTTTTAACCAGGAAGCCCTGAGTTCCAGGCTTACTGCATCTGCCAAAGGCATCCAAAGGGAGCGCAGAAGTGCCACAACATGGCTGCTTTCACAGCTTTTTCCTTAGGAAGAACCCTAATACCCGGCTGATTTACCTTCCTAGGGTTACTGTTAGGCTTAGGCCTAGGACTTTTAAAACCAGGAAGCTCTGTGCTCCAGGCACACTGCAGCTGTTAAAGGCATCCCAAGGGGAGCGCAAAAGTGACACAACTTGGCTGCCTCCACTGCTATTTCCATGAGACCATCCCGAATCATAGGCTGATTTTCCTTCCTAGGCTTAAGGTTTGAGTTAGGCCTAGGGTTAGTGTTCTTTTAACCAGAAAGCCCTGAGTTCCAAGAACACAGCAGTTGCGAAGGACTACCCAAGAAGAGCGCAGAAGTGCCTCAACATGCCTGCCTCCACAGCTTTTTCCTTGGGGACGTCCCGAAACGAAGGCTGATTTAGAAGCCTCCAGTTTGGGCTAAAGTTGTGGTTTTTTAAACCAGGAAGCCCTGTGCTCCAAGCACACTGCAGCTGTGAAAGGCATCCCAAGGGGGAGCGCAAAAGTGCCACAACATGGCTGTCTCCACAGCTTTTCCCTTGGGATAATTCCTAAACCCAGGCTGATTTAAATGACCAGTGTTACGGTTAGGGTTAGGGTTACGCCTAGGTGTAGAGCTTTTTAAACCAGCAAGCTCTGAGCTCCAGGCACACGGCAGCTGCGAAAGGCATCCCAAGGGGAGCACAAAAGTGACAGAAAATGGCTGCCTCCACACGTTTTCATTGGCACCATTGCTAAGCCTAGGCTGAATCACCTGCCTCCAGTCTCAGCTAGGGACATTGTTTTTTAAACCAGGAAGCCCTGAGCTCCAGGCACACGGCAGCTGTGAAAGGCATCCCAAGGGGAGTACAAAAGTGCAACAACATGGCAGCTTTCACAGCTTTTTCCTTGGCACCATCCCTATACCTAGGCTGATTTATCTGCCTAGGGTTAGGGTTAGGGCTCAGCCAAGGGCAAGGATTTTTTTAACCAGGAAGCCCTGAGTTCCAGGCTTACTGCATCTGCCAAAGGCATCCCAAAGGGAGCGCAGAAGTGCCACAACATGGCTGCTTTCACAGCTTTTTTCCTTAGGAAGAACCCTAATACCCGGCTGATTTACCTTCTAGGGTTACTGTTAGGCTTAGGCCTAGGACTTTTAAAACCAGGAAGCCCTGTGCTCCAGGCACACTGCAGCTGTTAAAGGCATCCCAAGGGGAGCGCAAAAGTGACACAACTTGGCTGCCTCCACTGCTCTTTCCATGAGACCATCCCGAATCATAGGCTGATTTTCCTTCCTAGGCTTAAGGTTTGAGTTAGGCCTAGGGTTAGTGTTCTTTTAACCAGAAAGCCCTGAGTTCCAAGAACACAGCACCTGCGAAGGACTACCCAAGAAGAGCGCAGAAGTGCCTCAACATGCCTGCCTCCACAGCTTTTTCCTTGGGGACGTCCCGAAACGAAGGCTGATTTAGAAGCCTCCAGTTTGGGCTAAAGTTGTGGTTTTTTAAACCAGGAAGCCCTGTGCTCCAAGCACACTGCAGCTGTGAAAGGCATCCCAAGGGGAGCGCAAAAGTGCCACAACATGGCTGTCTCCACAGCTTTTCCCTTGGGATAATTCCTAAACCCAGGCTGATTTAAATGACCAGTGTTACGGTTAGGGTTAGGGTTACGCCTAGGTGTAGAGCTTTTTTAAACCAGCAAGCTCTGAGCTCCAGGCACACGGCAGCTGCGAAAGGCATCCAAGGGGAGCACAAAAGTGCCAGAAAATGGCTGCCTCCACACGTTTTCATTGGCACCATTGCTAAGCCTAGGCTGAATCACCTGCCTCCAGTCTCAGCTAGGGACATTGTTTTTTAAACCAGAAGCCCTGAGCTCCAGGCACTTGGCAGCTGTGAAAGGCATCCCAAGGGGAGTACAAAAGTGCAACAACATGGCAGCTTTCACAGCTTTTTCCTTGGCACCATCCCTATACCTAGGCTGATTTATCTGCCTAGGGTTAGGGTTAGGGCTCAAGCCAAGGGCAAGGATTTTTTTAAGCAGGAAGCCCTGAGTTCCAGGCTTACTGCATCTGCCAAAGGCATCCCAAAGGGAGCGCAGAAGTGCCACAACATGGCTGCTTTCACAGCTTTTTCCTTAGGAAGAACCCTAATACCCGGCTGATTTACCTTCCTAGGGTTACTGTTAGGCTTAGGCCTAGGACTTTTAAAACCAGGAAGCCCTGTGCTCCAGGCACACTGCAGCTGTTAAAGGCATCCCAAGGGGAGTGCAAAAGTGACACAACTTGGCTGCCTCCACTGCTATTTCCATGAGACCATCCCGAATCATAGGCTGATTTTCCTTCCTAGGCTTAAGGTTTGAGTTAGGCCTAGGGTTAGTGTTCTTTTAACCAGAAAGCCCTGAGTTCCAAGAACACAGCAGCTGCGAAGGACTACCCAAGAAGAGCGCAGAAGTGCCTCAACATGCCTGCCTCCACAGCTTTTTCCTTGGGGACGTCCCGAAACGAAGGCTGATTTAGAAGCCTCCAGTTTGGGCTAAAGTTGTGGTTTTTTAAACCAGGAAGCCCTGTGCTCCAAGCACACTGCAGCTGTGAAAGGCATCCCAAGGGGAGCGCAAAAGTGCCACAACATGGCTGTCTCCACAGCTTTTCCCTTGGGATAATTCCTAAACCCAGGCTGATTTAAATGACCAGTGTTACGGTTAGGGTTAGGGTTACGCCTAGGTGTAGAGCTTTTTAAACCAGCAAGCTCTGAGCTCCAGGCACACGGCAGCTGCGAAAGGCATCCCAAGGGGAGCACAAAAGTGCCAGAAAATGGCTGCCTCCACACGTTTTCATTGGCACCATTGCTAAGCCTAGGCTGAATCACCTGCCTCCAGTCTCAGCTAGGGACATTGTTTTTTAAACCAGGAAGCCCTGAGCTCCAGGCACACGGCAGCTGTGAAAGGCATCCCAAGGGGAGTACAAAAGTGCAACAACATGGCAGCTTTCACAGCTTTTTCCTTGGCACCATCCCTATACCTAGGCTGATTTATCTGCCTAGGGTTAGGGTTAGGGCTCAGCCAAGGGCAAGGATTTTTTTAACCAGGAAGCCCTGAGTTCCAGGCTTACTGCATCTGCCAAAGGCATCCCAAAGGGAGCGCAGAAGTGCCACAACATGGCTGCTTTCACAGCTTTTTCCTTAGGAAGAACCCTAATACCCGGCTGATTTACCTTCCTAGGGTTACTCTTAGGCTTAGGCCTAGGACTTTTAAAACCAGGAAGCCCTGTGCTCCAGGCACACTGCAGCTGTTAAAGGCATCCCAAGGGGAGCGCAAAAGTGACACAACTTGGCTGCCTCCACTGCTATTTCCATGAGACCATCCCGAATCATAGGCTGATTTTCCTTCCTAGGCTTAAGGTTTGAGTTAGGCCTAGGGTTAGTGTTCTTTTAACCAGAAAGCCCTGAGTTCCAAGAACACAGCAGCTGCGAAGGACTACCCAAGAAGAGCGCAGAAGTGCCTCAACATGCCTGCCTCCACAGCTTTTTCCTTGGGGACGTCCCGAAACGAAGGCTGATTTAGAAGCCTCCAGTTTGGGCTAAAGTTGTGGTTTTTTAAACCAGGAAGCCCTGTGCTCCAAGCACACTGCAGCTGTGAAAGGCATCCCAAGGGGAGCGCAAAAGTGCCACAACATGGCTGTCTCCACAGCTTTTCCCTTGGGATAATTCCTAAACCCAGGCTGATTTAAATGACCAGTGTTACGGTTAGGGTTAGGGTTACGCCTAGGTGTAGAGCTTTTTAAACCAGCAAGCTCTGAGCTCCAGGCACACGGCAGCTGCGAAAGGCATCCCAAGGGGAGCACAAAAGTGCCAGAAAATGGCTGCCTCCACACGTTTTCATTGGCACCATTGCTAAGCCTAGGCTGAATCACCTGCCTCCAGTCTCAGCTAGGGACATTGTTTTTTAAACCAGGAAGCCCTGAGCTCCAGGCACTTGGCAGCTGTGAAAGGCATCCCAAGGGGAGTACAAAAGTGCAACAACATGGCAGCTTTCACAGCTTTTTCCTTGGCACCATCCCTATACCTAGGCTGATTTATCTGCCTAGGGTTAGGGTTAGGGCTCAGCCAAGGGCAAGGATTTTTTTAACCAGGAAGCCCTGAGTTCCAGGCTTACTGCATCTGCCAAAGGCATCCCAAAGGGAGCGCAGAAGTGCCACAACATGGCTGCTTTCACAGCTTTTTCCTTAGGAAGAACCCTAATACCCGGCTGATTTACCTTCCTAGGGTTACTGTTAGGCTTAGGCCTAGGACTTTTAAAACCAGGAAGCCCTGTGCTCCAGGCACACTGCAGCTGTTAAAGGCATCCCAAGGGGAGTGCAAAAGTGACACAACTTGGCTGCCTCCACTGCTATTTCCATGAGACCATCCCGAATCATAGGCTGATTTTCCTTCCTAGGCTTAAGGTTTGAGTTAGGCCTAGGGTTAGTGTTCTTTTAACCAGAAAGCCCTGAGTTCCAAGAACACAGCAGCTGCGAAGGACTACCCAAGAAGAGCGCAGAAGTGCCTCAACATGCCTGCCTCCACAGCTTTTTCCTTGGGGATGTCCCGAAACGAAGGCTGATTTAGAAGCCTCCAGTTTGGGCTAAAGTTGTGGTTTTTTAAACCAGGAAGCCCTGTGCTCCAAGCACACTGCAGCTGTGAAAGGCATCCCAAGGGGAGCGCAAAAGTGCCACAACATGGCTGTCTCCACAGCTTTTCCCTTGGGATAATTCCTAAACCCAGGCTGATTTAAATGACCAGTGTTACGGTTAGGGTTAGGGTTACGCCTAGGTGTAGAGCTTTTTAAACCAGCAAGCTCTGAGCTCCAGGCACACGGCAGCTGCGAAAGGCATCCCAAGGGGAGCACAAAAGTGCCAGAAAATGGCTGCCTCCACACGTTTTCATTGGCACCATTGCTAAGCCTAGGCTGAATCACCTGCCTCCAGTCTCAGCTAGGGACATGGTTTTTTAAACCAGGAAGCCCTGAGCTCCAGGCACACGGCAGCTGTGAAAGGCATCCCAAGGGGAGTACAAAAGTGCAACAACATGGCAGCTTTCACAGCTTTTTCCTTGGCACCATCCCTATACCTAGGCTGATTTATCTGCCTAGGCTTAGGGTTAGGGCTCAGCCAAGGGCAAGGATTTTTTTAACCAGGAAGCCCTGAGTTCCAGGCTTACTGCATCTGCCAAAGGCATCCCAAAGGGAGCGCAGAAGTGCCACAACATGGCTGCTTTCACAGCTTTTTCCTTAGGAAGAACCCTAATACCCGGCTGATTTACCTTCCTAGGGTTACTGTTAGGCTTAGGCCTAGGACTTTTAAAACCAGGAAGCCCTGTGCTCCAGGCACACTGCAGCTGTTAAAGGCATCCCAAGGGGAGCGCAAAAGTGACACAACTTGGCTGCCTCCACTGCTATTTCCATGAGACCATCCCGAATCATAGGCTGATTTTCCTTCCTAGGCTTAAGGTTTGAGTTAGGCCTAGGGTTAGTGTTCTTTTAACCAGAAAGCCCTGAGTTCCAAGAACACAGCAGCTGCGAAGGACTACCCAAGAAGAGCGCAGAAGTGCCTCAACATGCCTGCCTCCACAGCTTTTTCCTTGGGGACGTCCCGAAACGAAGGCTGATTTAGAAGCCTCCAGTTTGGGCTAAAGTTGTGGTTTTTTAAACCAGGAAGCCCTGTGCTCCAAGCACACTGCAGCTGTGAAAGGCATCCCAAGGGGAGCGCAAAAGTGCCACAACATGGCTGTCTCCACAGCTTTTCCCTTGGGATAATTCCTAAACCCAGGCTGATTTAAATGACCAGTGTTACGGTTAGGGTTAGGGTTACGCCTAGGTGTAGAGCTTTTTAAACCAGCAAGCTCTGAGCTCAAGGCACACAACAGCTGCGAAAGGCATCCCAAGGGGAGCACAAAAGTGCCAGAAAATGGCTGCCTCCACACGTTTTCATTGGCACCATTGCTAAGCCTAGGCTGAATCACCTGCCTCCAGTCTCAGCTAGGGACATGGTTTTTTAAACCAGGAAGCCCTGAGCTCCAGGCACACGGCAGCTGTGAAAGGCATCCCAAGGGGAGTACAAAAGTGCAACAACATGGCAGCTTTCACAGCTTTTTCCTTGGCACCATCCCTATACCTAGGCTGATTTATCTGCCTAGGGTTAGGGTTAGGGCTCAGCCTAGGGCTAGGATTTTTTTAACCAGGAAGCCCTGAGTTCCAGGCTTACTGCATCTGCCAAAGGCATCCCAAAGGGAGCGCAGAAGTGCCACAACATGGCTGCTTTCACAGCTTTTTCCTTAGGAAGAACCCTAATACCCGGCTGATTTACCTTCCTAGGGTTACTGTTAGGCTTAGGCCTAGGACTTTTAAAACCAGGAAGCCCTGTGCTCCAGGCACACTGCAGCTGTGAAAGGCATCCCAAGGGGAGCGCAAAAGTGACACAACTTGGCTGCCTCCACTGCTATTTCCATGAGACCATCCCGAATCATAGGCTGATTTTCCTTCCTAGGCTTAAGGTTTGAGTTAGGCCTAGGGTTAGTGTTCTTTTAACCAGAAAGCCCTGAGTTCCAAGAACACAGCAGCTGCGATGGACTACCCAAGAAGAGCGCAGAAGTGCCTCAACATGCCTGCCTCCACAGCTTTTTCCTTGGGGACGTCCCGAAACGAAGGCTGATTTAGAAGCCTCCAGTTTGGGCTAAAGTTGTGGTTTTTTAAACCAGGAAGCCCTGTGCTCCAAGCACACTGCAGCTGTGAAAGGCATCCCAAGGGGAGCGCAAAAGTGCCACAACATGGCTGTCTCCACAGCTTTTCCCTTGGGATAATTCCTAAACCCAGGCTGATTTAAATGACCAGTGTTACGGTTAGGGTTAGGGTTACGCCTAGGTGTAGAGCTTTTTAAACCAGCAAGCTCTGAGCTCCAGGCACACGGCAGCTGCGAAATGCATCCCAAGGGGAGCACAAAAGTGCCAGAAAATGGCTGCCTCCACACGTTTTCATTGGCACCATTGCTAAGCCTAGGCTGAATCACCTGCCTCCAGTCTCAGCTAGGGACATGGTTTTTTAAACCAGGAAGCCCTGAGCTCCAGGCACACGGCAGCTGTGAAAGGCATCCCAAGGGGAGTACAAAAGTGCAACAACATGGCAGCTTTCACAGCTTTTTCCTTGGCACCATCCCTATACCTAGGCTGATTTATCTGCCTAGGGTTAGGGTTAGGGCTCAGCCTAGGGCAAGGATTTTTTTAAGCAGGAAGCCCTGAGTTCCAGGCTTACTGCATCTGCCAAAGGCATCCCAAAGGGAGCGCAGAAGTGCCACAACATGGCTGCTTTCACAGCTTTTTCCTTAGGAAGAACCCTAATACCCGGCTGATTTACCTTCCTAGGGTTACTGTTAGGCTTAGGCCTAGGACTTTTAAAACCAGGAAGCCCTGTGCTCCAGGCACACTGCAGCTGTTAAAGGCATCCCAAGGGGAGCGCAAAAGTGACACAACTTGGCTGCCTCCACTGCTATTTCCATGAGACCATCCCGAATCATAGGCTGATTTTCCTTCCTAGGCTTAAGGTTTGAGTTAGGCCTAGGGTTAGTGTTCTTTTAACCAGAAAGCCCTGAGTTCCAAGAACACAGCAGCTGCGAAGGACTACCCAAGAAGAGCGCAGAAGTGCCTCAACATGCCTGCCTCCACAGCTTTTTCCTTGGGGACGTCCCGAAACGAAGGCTGATTTAGAAGCCTCCAGTTTGGGCTAAAATTGTGGTTTTTTAAACCAGGAAGCCCTGTGCTCCAAGCACACTGCAGCTGTGAAAGGCATCCCAAGGGGAGCGCAAAAGTGCCACAACATGGCTGTCTCCACAGCTTTTCCCTTGGGATAATTCCTAAACCCAGGCTGATTTAAATGACCAGTGTTACGGTTAGGGTTAGGGTTACGCCTAGGTGTAGAGCTTTTTAAACCAGCAAGCTCTGAGCTCCAGGCACACGGCAGCTGCGAAAGGCATCCCAAGGGGAGCACAAAAGTGCCAGAAAATGGCTGCCTCCACACGTTTTCATTGGCACCATTGCTAAGCCTAGGCTGAATCACCTGCCTCCAGTCTCAGCTAGGGACATGGTTTTTTAAACCAGGAAGCCCTGAGCTCCAGGCACACGGCAGCTGTGAAAGGCATCCCAAGGGGAGTACAAAAGTGCAACAACATGGCAGCTTTCACAGCTTTTTCCTTGGCACCATCCCTATACCTAGGCTGATTTATCTGCCTAGGGTTAGGGTTAGGGCTCAGCCAAGGGCATGGATTTTTTTAACCAGGAAGCCCTGAGTTCCAGGCTTACTGCATCTGCCAAAGGCATCCCAAAGGGAGCGCAGAAGTGCCACAACATGGCTGCTTTCACAGCTTTTTCCTTAGGAAGAACCCTAATACCCGGCTGATTTACCTTCCTAGGGTTACTGTTAGGCTTAGGCCTAGGACTTTTAAAACCAGGAAGCCCTGTGCTCCAGGCACACTGCAGCTGTTAAAGGCATCCCAAGGGGAGCGCAAAAGTGACACAACTTGCCTGCCTCCACTGCTATTTCCATGAGACCATCCCGAATCATAGGCTGATTTTCCTTCCTAGGCTTAAGGTTTGAGTTAGGCCTAGGGTTAGTGTTCTTTTAACCAGAAAGCCCTGAGTTCCAAGAACACAGCAGCTGCGAAGGACTACCCAAGAAGAGCGCAGAAGTGCCTCAACATGCCTGCCTCCACAGCTTTTTCCTTGGGGACGTCCCGAAACGAAGGCTGATTTAGAAGCCTCCAGTTTGGGCTAAAGTTGTGGTTTTTTAAACCAGGAAGCCCTGTGCTCCAAGCACACTGCAGCTGTGAAAGGCATCCCAAGGGGAGCGCAAAAGTGCCACAACATGGCTGTCTCCACAGCTTTTCCCTTGGGATAATTCCTAAACCCAGGCTGATTTAAATGACCAGTGTTACGGTTAGGGTTAGGGTTACGCCTAGGTGTAGAGCTTTTTAAACCAGCAAGCTCTGAGCTCCAGGCACACGGCAGCTGCGAAAGGCATCCCAAGGGGAGCACAAAAGTGCCAGAAAATGGCTGCCTCCACACGTTTTCATTGGCACCATTGCTAAGCCTAGGCTGAATCACCTGCCTCCAGTCTCAGCTAGGGACATGGATTTTTAAACCAGGAAGCCCTGAGCTCCAGGCACACGGCAGCTGTGAAAGGCATCCCAAGGGGAGTACAAAAGTGCAACAACATGGCAGCTTTCACAGCTTTTTCCTTGGCACAATCCCTATACCTAGGCTGATTTATCTGCCTAGGGATAGGGTTAGGGCTCAGCCTAGGGCAAGGATTTTTTTAACCAGGAAGCCCTGAGTTCCAGGCTTACTGCATCTGCCAAAGGCATCCCAAAGGGAGTGCAGAAGTGCCACAACATGGCTGCTTTCACAGCTTTTTCCTTAGGAAGAACCCTAATACCCGGCTGATTTACCTTCCTAGGGTTACTGTTAGGCTTAGGCCTAGGACTTTTAAAACCAGGAAGCCCTGTGCTCCAGGCACACTGCAGCTGTGAAAGGCATCCCAAGGGGAGCGCAAAAGTGACACAACTTGGCTGCCTCCACTGCTATTTCCATGAGACCATCCCGAATCATAGGCTGATTTTCCTTCCTAGGCTTAAGGTTTGAGTTAGGCCTAGGGTTAGTGTTCTTTTAACCAGAAAGCCCTGAGTTCCAAGAACACAGCAGCTGCGAAGGACTACCCAAGAAGAGCGCAGAAGTGCCTCAACATGCCTGCCTCCACAGCTTTTTCCTTGGGGACGTCCCGAAACGAAGGCTGATTTAGAAGCCTCCAGTTTGGGCTAAAGTTGTGGTTTTTTACACCAGGAAGCCCTGTGCTCCAAGCACACTGCAGCTGTGAAAGGCATCCCAAGGGGAGCGCAAAAGTGCCACAACATGGCTGTCTCCACAGCTTTTCCCTTGGGATAATTCCTAAACCCAGGCTGATTTAAATGACCAGTGTTACGGTTAGGGTTAGGGTTACGCCTAGGTGTAGAGCTTTTTAAACCAGCAAGCTCTGAGCTCCAGGCACACGGCAGCTGCGAAAGGCATCCCAAGGGGAGCACAAAAGTGCCAGAAAATGGCTGCCTCCACACGTTTTCATTGGCACCATTGCTAAGCCTAGGCTGAATCACCTGCCTCCAGTCTCAGCTAGGGACATGGTTTTTTAAACCAGGAAGCCCTGAGCTCCAGGCACACGGCAGCTGTGAAAGGCATCCCAAGGGGAGTACAAAAGTGCAACAACATGGCAGCTTTCACAGCTTTTTCCTTGGCACCATCCCTATACCTAGGCTGATTTATCTGCCTAGGGTTAGGGTTAGGGCTCAGCCAAGGGCAAGGATTTTTTTAAGCAGGAAGCCCTGAGTTCCAGGCTTACTGCATCTGCCCAAGGCATCCCAAAGGGAGCGGTGAAGTGCCACAACATGGCTGCTTTCACAGCTTTTTCCTTAGGAAGAACCCTAATACCCGGCTGATTTACCTTCCTAGGGTTACTCTTAGGCTTAGGCCTAGGACTTTTAAAACCAGGAAGCCCTGTGCTCCAGGCACACTGCAGCTGTGAAAGGCATCCCAAGGGGAGCGCAAAAGTGACCCAACTTGGCTGCCTCCACTGCTATTTCCATGAGACCATCCCGAATCATAGGCTGATTTTCCTTCCTAGGCTTAAGGTTTGAGTTAGGCCTAGGGTTAGTGTTCTTTTAACCAGAAAGCCCTGAGTTCCAAGAACACAGCAGCTGCGAAGGACTACCCAAGAAGAGCGCATAAGTGCCTCAACATGCCTGCCTCCACAGCTTTTTCCTTGGGGACGTCCCGAAACGAAGGCTGATTTAGAAGCCTCCAGTTTGGGCTAAAGTTGTGGTTTTTTAAACCAGGAAGCCCTGTGCTCCAAGCACACTGCAGCTGTGAAAGGCATCCCAAGGGGAGCGCAAAAGTGCCACAACATGGCTGTCTCCACAGCTTTTCCCTTGGGATAATTCCTAAACCCAGGCTGATTTAAATGACCAGTATTACGGTTAGGGTTAGGTTTACGCCTAGGTGTAGAGCTTTTTAAACCAGCAAGCTCTGAGCTCCAGGCACACGGCAGCTGCGAAAGGCATCCCAAGGGGAGCACAAAAGTGCCAGAAAATGGCTGCCTCCACACGTTTTCATTGGCACCATTGCTAAGCCTAGGCTGAATCACCTGCCTCCAGTCTCAGCTAGGGACATTGTTTTTTAAACCAGGAAGCCCTGAGCTCCAGGCACACGGCAGCTGTGAAAGGCATCCCAAGGGGAGTACAAAAGTGCAACAACATGGCAGCTTTCACAGCTTTTTCCTTGGCACCATCCCTATACCTAGGCTGATTTATCTGCCTAGGGTTAGGGTTAGGGCTCAGCCAAGGGCAAGGATTTTTTTAACCAGGAAGCCCTGAGTTCCAGGCTTACTGCATCTGCCAAAGGCATCCCAAAGGGAGCACAGAAGTGCCACAACATGGCTGCTTTCACAGCTTTTTCCTTAGGAAGAACCCTAATACCCGGCTGATTTACCTTCCTAGGGTTACTGTTAGGCTTAGGCCTAGGACTTTTAAAACCAGGAAGCCCTGTGCTCCAGGCACACTGCAGCTGTTAAAGGCATCCCAAGGGGAGCGCAAAAGTGACACAACTTGCCTGCCTCCACTGCTATTTCCATGAGACCATCCCGAATCATAGGCTGATTTTCCTTCCTAGGCTTAAGGTTTGAGTTAGGCCTAGGGTTAGTGTTCTTTTAACCAGAAAGCCCTGAGTTCCAAGAACACAGCAGCTGCGAAGGACTACCCAAGAAGAGCGCAGAAGTGCCTCAACATGCCTGCCTCCACAGCTTTTTCCTTGGGGACGTCCCGAAACGAAGGCTGATTTAGAAGCCTCCAGTTTGGGCTAAAGTTGTGGTTTTTTAAACCAGGAAGCCCTGTGCTCCAAGCACACTGCAGCTGTGAAAGGCATCCCAAGGGGAGCGCAAAAGTGCCACAACATGGCTGTCTCCACAGCTTTTCCCTTGGGATAATTCCTAAACCCAGGCTGATTTAAATGACCAGTGTTACGGTTAGGGTTAGGGTTACGCCTAGGTGTAGAGCTTTTTAAACCAGCAAGCTCTGAGCTCCAGGCACACGGCAGCTGCGAAAGGCATCCCAAGGGGAGCACAAAAGTGCCAGAAAATGGCTGCCTCCACACGTTTTCATTGGCACCATTGCTAAGCCTAGGCTGAATCACCTGCCTCCAGTCTCAGCTAGGGACATGGTTTTTTAAACCAGGAAGCCCTGAGCTCCAGGCACACGGCAGCTGTGAAAGGCATCCCAAGGGGAGTACAAAAGTGCAACAACATGGCAGCTTTCACAGCTTTTTCCTTGGCACCATCCCTATACCTAGGCTGATTTATCTGCCTAGGGTTAGGGTTAGGGCTCAGCCAAGGGCAAGGATTTTTTTAACCAGGAAGCCCTGAGTTCCAGGCTTACTGCATCTGCCAAAGGCATCCCAAAGGGAGCGCAGAAGTGCCACAACATGGCTGCTTTCACAGCTTTTTCTTTAGGAAGAACCCTAATACCCGGCTGATTTACCTTCCTAGGGTTACTGTTAGGCTTAGGCCTAGGACTTTTAAAACCAGGAAGCCCTGTGCTCCAGGCACACTGCAGCTGTTAAAGGCATCCCAAGGGGAGCGCAAAAGTGACACAACTTGGCTGCCTCCACTGCTATTTCCATGAGACCATCCCGAATCATAGGCTGATTTTCCTTCCTAGGCTTAAGGTTTGAGTTAGGCCTAGGGTTAGTGTTCTTTTAACCAGAAAGCCCTGAGTTCCAAGAACACAGCAGCTGCGAAGGACTACCCAAGAAGAGCGCAGAAGTGCCTCAACATGCCTGCCTCCACAGCTTTTTCCTTGGGGACGTCCCGAAACGAAGGCTGATTTAGAAGCCTCCAGTTTGGGCTAAAGTTGTGGTTTTTTACACCAGGAAGCCCTGTGCTCCAAGCACACTGCAGCTGTGAAAGGCATCCCAAGGGGAGCGCAAAAGTGCCACAACATGGCTGTCTCCACAGCTTTTCCCTTGGGATAATTCCTAAACCCAGGCTGATTTAAATGACCAGTGTTACGGTTAGGGTTAGGGTTACGCCTAGGTGTAGAGCTTTTTAAACCAGCAAGCTCTGAGCTCCAGGCACACGGCAGCTGCGAAAGGCATCCCAAGGGGAGCACAAAAGTGCCAGAAAATGGCTGCCTCCACACGTTTTCATTGGCACCATTGCTAAGCCTAGGCTGAATCACCTGCCTCCAGTCTCAGCTAGGGACATTGTTTTTTAAACCAGGAAGCCCTGAGCTCCAGGCACACGGCAGCTGTGAAAGGCATCCCAAGGGGAGTACAAAAGTGCAACAACATGGCAGCTTTCACAGCTTTTTCCTTGGCACCATCCCTATACCTAGGCCGATTTATCTGCCTAGGCTTTGGGTTAGGGCTCAGCCAAGGGCAAGGATTTTTTTAACCAGGAAGCCCTGAGTTCCAGGCTTACTGCATCTGCCAAAGGCATCCCAAAGGGAGTGCAGAAGTGCCACAACATGGCTGCTTTCACAGCTTTTTCCTTAGGAAGAACCCTAATACCCGGCTGATTTACCTTCCTAGGGTTACTGTTAGGCTTAGGCCTAGGACTTTTAAAACCAGGAAGCCCTGTGCTCCAGGCACACTGCAGCTGTTAAAGGCATCCCAAGGGGAGCGCAAAAGTGACACAACTTGGCTGCCTCCACTGCTATTTCCATGAGACCATCCCGAATCATAGGCTGATTTTCCTTCCTAGGCTTAAGGTTTGAGTTAGGCCTAGGGTTAGTGTTCTTTTAACCAGAAAGCCCTGAGTTCCAAGAACACAGCAGCTGCGAAGGACTACCCAAGAAGAGCGCAGAAGTGCCTCAACATGCCTGCCTCCACAGCTTTTTCCTTGGGGACGTCCCGAAACGAAGGCTGATTTAGAAGCCTCCAGTTTGGGCTAAAGTTGTGGTTTTTTACACCAGGAAGCCCTGTGCTCCAAGCACACTGCAGCTGTGAAAGGCATCCCAAGGGGAGCGCAAAAGTGCCACAACATGGCTGTCTCCACAGCTTTTCCCTTGGGATAATTCCTAAACCCAGGCTGATTTAAATGACCAGTGTTACGGTTAGGGTTAGGGTTACGCCTAGGTGTAGAGCTTTTTAAACCAGCAAGCTCTGAGCTCCAGGCACACGGCAGCTGCGAAAGGCATCCCAAGGGGAGCACAAAAGTGCCAGAAAATGGCTGCCTCCACAAGTTTTCATTGGCACTATTGCTAAGCCTAGGCTGAATCACCTGCCTCCAGTCTCAGCAAGGGACATGGTTTTTTAAACCAGGAAGCCCTGAGCTCCAGGCACACGGCAGCTGTGAAAGGCATCCCAAGGGGAGTACAAAAGTGCAACAACATGGCAGCTTTCACAGCTTTTTCCTTGGCACCATCCCTATACCTAGGCTGATTTATCTGCCTAGGGTTAGGGTTAGGGCTCTGCCTAGGGCTAGGATTTTTTTAACCAGGAAGCCCTGAGTTCCAGGCTTACTGCATCTGCCAAAGGCATCCCAAAGGGAGCGCAGAAGTGCCACAACATGGCTGCTTTCACAGCTTTTTCCTTAGGAAGAACCCTAATACCCGGCTGATTTACCTTCCTAGGGTTACTGTTAGGCTTAGGCCTAGGACTTTTAAAACCAGGAAGCCCTGTGCTCCAGGCACACTGCAGCTGTTAAAGGCATCCCAAGGGGAGCGCAAAAGTGACACAACTTGGCTGCCTCCACTGCTATTTCCATGAGACCATCCCGAATCATAGGCTGATTTTCCTTCCTAGGCTTAAGGTTTGAGTTAGGCCTAGGGTTAGTGTTCTTTTAACCAGAAAGCCCTGAGTTCCAAGAACACAGCAGCTGCGAAGGACTACCCAAGAAGAGCGCAGAAGTGCCTCAACATGCCTGCCTCCACAGCTTTTTCCTTGGGGACGTCCCGAAACGAAGGCTGATTTAGAAGCCTCCAGTTTGGGCTAAAGTTGTGGTTTTTTACACCAGGAAGCCCTGTGCTCCAAGCACACTGCAGCTGTGAAAGGCATCCCAAGGGGAGCGCAAAAGTGCCACAACATGGCTGTCTCCACAGCTTTTCCCTTGGGATAATTCCTAAACCCAGGCTGATTTAAATGACCAGTGTTACGGTTAGGGTTAGGGTTACGCCTAGGTGTAGAGCTTTTTAAACCAGCAAGCTCTGAGCTCCAGGCACACGGCAGCTGCGAAAGGCATCCCAAGGGGAGCACAAAAGTGCCAGAAAATGGCTGCCTCCACACGTTTTCATTGGCACCATTGCTAAGCCTAGGCTGAATCACCTGCCTCCAGTCTCAGCTAGGGACATGGTTTTTTAAACCAGGAAGCCCTGAGCTCCAGGCACACGGCAGCTGTGAAAGGCATCCCAAGGGGAGTACAAAAGTGCAACAACATGGCAGCTTTCACAGCTTTTTCCTTGGCACCATCCCTATACCTAGGCTGATTTATCTGCCTAGGGTTAGGGTTAGGGCTCAGCCTAGGGCTAGGATTTTTTTAAGCAGGAAGCCCTGAGTTCCAGGCTTACTGCATCTGCCAAAGGCATCCCAAAGGGAGCGCAGAAGTGCCACAACATGGCTGCTTTCACAGCTTTTTCCTTAGGAAGAACCCTAATACCCGGCTGATTTACCTTCCTAGGGTTACTGTTAGGCTTAGGCCTAGGACTTTTAAAACCAGGAAGCCCTGTGCTCCAGGCACACTGCAGCTGTTAAAGGCATCCCAAGGGGAGTGCAAAAGTGACACAACTTGGCTGCCTCCACTGCTATTTCCATGAGACCATCCCGAATCATAGGTTGATTTTCCTTCCTAGGCTTAAGGTTTGAGTTAGGCCTAGGGTTAGTGTTCTTTTAACCAGAAAGCCCTGAGTTCCAAGAACACAGCAGCTGCGAAGGACTACCCAAGAAGAGCGCAGAAGTGCCTCAACATGCCTGCCTCCACAGCTTTTTACTTGGGGACGTCCCGAAATGAAGGCTGATTTAGAAGCCTCCAGTTTGGGCTAAAGTTGTGGTTTTTTAAACCAGGAAGCCCTGTGCTCCAAGCACACTGCAGCTGTGAAAGGCATCCCAAGGGGAGCGCAAAAGTGCCACAACATGGCTGTCTCCACAGCTTTTCCCTTGGGATAATTCCTAAACCCAGGCTGATTTAAATGACCAGTGTTACGGTTAGGGTTAGGGTTACGCCTAGGTGTAGAGCTTTTTAAACCAGCAAGCTCTGAGCTCCAGGCACACGGCAGCTGCGAAAGGCATCCCAAGGGGAGCACAAAAGTGCCAGAAAATGGCTGCCTCCACACGTTTTCATTGGCACTATTGCTAAGCCTAGGCTGAATCACCTGCCTCCAGTCTCAGCAAGGGACATGGTTTTTTAAACCAGGAAGCCCTGAGCTCCAGGCACACAGCAGCTGTGAAAGGCATCCCAAGGGGAGTACAAAAGTGCAACAACATGGCAGCTTTCACAGCTTTTTCCTTGGCACCATCCCTATACCTAGGCTGATTTATCTGCCTAGGGTTAGGGTTAGGGCTCAGCCTAGGGCTAGGAATTTTTTAAGCAGGAAGCCCTGAGTTCCAGGCTTACTGCATCTGCCAAAGGCATCCCAAAGGGAGTGCAGAAGTGCCACAACATGGCTGCTTTCACAGCTTTTTCCTTAGGAAGAACCCTAATACCCGGCTGATTTACCTTCCTAGGGTTACTGTTAGGCTTAGGCCTAGGACTTTTAAAACCAGGAAGCCCTGTGCTCCAGGCACACTGCAGCTGTTAAAGGCATCCCAAGGGGAGCGCAAAAGTGACACAACTTGGCTGCCTCCACTGCTATTTCCATGAGACCATCCCGAATCATAGGCTGATTTTCCTTCCTAGGCTTAAGGTTTGAGTTAGGCCTAGGGTTAGTGTTCTTTTAACCAGAAAGCCCTGAGTTCCAAGAACACAGCAGCTGCGAAGGACTACCCAAGAAGAGCGCAGAAGTGCCTCAACATGCCTGCCTCCACAGCTTTTTCCTTGGGGACGTCCCGAAACGAAGGCTGATTTAGAAGCCTCCAGTTTGGGCTAAAGTTGTGGTTTTTTAAACCAGGAAGCCCTGTGCTCCAAGCACACTGCAGCTGTGAAAGGCATCCCAAGGGGAGCGCAAAAGTGCCACAACATGGCTGTCTCCACAGCTTTTCCCTTGGGATAATTCCTAAACCCAGGCTGATTTAAATGACCAGTGTTACGGTTAGGGTTAGGGTTACGCCTAGGTTTAGAGCTTTTTAAACCAGCAAGCTCTGAGCTCCAGGCACACGGCAGCTGCGAAAGGCATCCCAAGGGGAGCACAAAAGTGCCAGAAAATGGCTGCCTCCACACGTTTTCATTGGCACCATTGCTAAGCCTAGGCTGAATCACCTGCCTCCAGTCTCAGCTAGGGACATGGTTTTTTAAACCAGGAAGCCCTGAGCTCCAGGCACTTGGCAGCTGTGAAAGGCATCCCAAGGGGAGTACAAAAGTGCAACAACATGGCAGCTTTCACAGCTTTTTCCTTGGCACCATCCCTATACCTAGGCTGATTTATCTGCCTAGGCTTAGGGTTAGGGCTCAGCCAAGGGCAAGGATTTTTTTAAGCAGGAAGCCCTGAGTTCCAGGCTTACTGCATCTGCCAAAGGCATCCCAAAGGGAGCGCAGAAGTGCCACAACATGGCTGCTTTCACAGCTTTTTCCTTAGGAAGAACCCTAATACCCGGCTGATTTACCTTCCTAGGGTTACTGTTAGGCTTAGGCCTAGGACTTTTAAAACCAGGAAGCCCTGTGCTCCAGGCACACTGCAGCTGTTAAAGGCATCCCAAGGGGAGCGCAAAAGTGACACAACTTGGCTGCCTCCACTGCTATTTCCATGAGACCATCCCGAATCATAGGCTGATTTTCCTTCCTAGGCTTAAGGTTTGAGTTAGGCCTAGGGTTAGTGTTCTTTTAACCAGAAAGCCCTGAGTTCCAAGAACACAGCAGCTGCGAAGGACTACCCAAGAAGAGCGCAGAAGTGCCTCAACATGCCTGCCTCCACAGCTTTTTCCTTGGGGACGTCCCGAAACGAAGGCTGATTTAGAAGCCTCCAGTTTGGGCTAAAGTTGTGGTTTTTTAAACCAGGAAGCCCTGTGCTCCAAGCACACTGCAGCTGTGAAAGGCATCCCAAGGGGAGCGCAAAAGTGCCACAACATGGCTGTCTCCACAGCTTTTCCCTTGGGATAATTCCTAAACCCAGGCTGATTTAAATGACCAGTGTTACGGTTAGGGTTAGGGTTACGCCTAGGTGTAGAGCTTTTTAAACCAGCAAGCTCTGAGCTCCAGGCACACGGCAGCTGCGAAAGGCATCCCAAGGGGAGCACAAAAGTGCCAGAAAATGGCTGCCTCCACACGTTTTCATTGGCACCATTGCTAAGCCTAGGCTGAATCACCTGCCTCCAGTCTCAGCTAGGGACATTGTTTTTTAAACCAGGAAGCCCTGAGCTCCAGGCACTTGGCAGCTGTGAAAGGCATCCCAAGGGGAGTACAAAAGTGCAACAACATGGCAGCTTTCACAGCTTTTTCCTTGGCACCATCCCTATACCTAGGCTGATTTATCTGCCTAGGCTTAGGGTTAGGGCTCAGCCAAGGGCAAGGATTTTTTTAACCAGGAAGCCCTGAGTTCCAGGCTTACTGCATCTGCCAAAGGCATCCCAAAGGGAGCGCAGAAGTGCCACAACATGGCTGCTTTCACAGCTTTTTCCTTAGGAAGAACCCTAATACCCGGCTGATTTACCTTCCTAGGGTTACTGTTAGGCTTAGGCCTAGGACTTTTAAAACCAGGAAGCCCTGTGCTCCAGGCACACTGCAGCTGTTAAAGGCATCCCAAGGGGAGCGCAAAAGTGACACAACTTGGCTGCCTCCACTGCTATTTCCATGAGACCATCCCGAATCATAGATTTTCCTTCCTAGGCTTAAGGTTTGAGTTAGGCCTAGGGTTAGTGTTCTTTTAACCAGAAAGCCCTGAGTTCCAAGAACACAGCAGCTGCGAAGGACTACCCAAGAAGAGCGCAGAAGTGCCTCAACATGCCTGCCTCCACAGCTTTTTCCTTGGGGACGTCCCGAAACGAAGGCTGATTTAGAAGCCTCCAGTTTGGGCTAAAGTTGTGGTTTTTTACACCAGGAAGCCCTGTGCTCCAAGCACACTGCAGCTGTGAAAGGCATCCCAAGGGGAGCGCAAAAGTGCCACAACATGGCTGTCTCCACAGCTTTTCCCTTGGGATAATTCCTAAACCCAGGCTGATTTAAATGACCAGTGTTACGGTTAGGGTTAGGGTTACGCCTAGGTGTAGAGCTTTTTAAACCAGCAAGCTCTGAGCTCCAGGCACACGGCAGCTGCGAAAGGCATCCCAAGGGGAGCACAAAAGTGCCAGAAAATGGCTGCCTCCACACGTTTTCATTGGCACCATTGCTAAGCCTAGGCTGAATCACCTGCCTCCAGTCTCAGCTAGGGACATGGTTTTTTAAACCAGGAAGCCCTGAGCTCCAGGCACACGGCAGCTGTGAAAGGCATCCCAAGGGGAGTACAAAAGTGCAACAACATGGCAGCTTTCACAGCTTTTTCCTTGGCACCATCCCTATACCTAGGCTGATTTATCTGCCTAGGGTTAGGGTTAGGGCTCAGCCAAGGGCAAGGATTTTTTTAAGCAGGAAGCCCTGAGTTCCAGGCTTACTGCATCTGCCAAAGGCATCCCAAAGGGAGCGCAGAAGTGCCACAACATGGCTGCTTTCACAGCTTTTTCCTTAGGAAGAACCCTAATACCCGGCTGATTTACCTTCCTAGGGTTACTGTTAGGCTTAGGCCTAGGACTTTAAAACTAGGAAGCCCTGTGCTCCAGGCACACTGCAGCTGTTAAAGGCATCCCAAGGGGAGCGCAAAAGTGACACAACTTGGCTGCCTCCACTGCTATTTCCATGAGACCATCCCGAATCATAGATTTTCCTTCCTAGGCTTAAGGTTTGAGTTAGGCCTAGGGTTAGTGTTCTTTTAACCAGAAAGCCCTGAGTTCCAAGAACACAGCAGCTGCGAAGGACTACCCAAGAAGAGCGCAGAAGTGCCTCAACATGCCTGCCTCCACAGCTTTTTCCTTGGGGACGTCCCGAAACGAAGGCTGATTTAGAAGCCTCCAGTTTGGGCTAAAGTTGTGGTTTTTTAAACCAGGAAGCCCTGTGCTCCAAGCACACTGCAGCTGTGAAAGGCATCCCAAGGGGAGCGCAAAAGTGCCACAACATGGCTGTCTCCACAGCTTTTCCCTTGGGATAATTCCTAAACCCAGGCTGATTTAAATGACCAGTGTTACGGTTAGGGTTAGGGTTACGCCTAGGTGTAGAGCTTTTTAAACCAGCAAGCTCTGAGCTCCAGGAAAACGGCAGCTGCGAAAGGCATCCCAAGGGGAGCACAAAAGTGCCAGAAAATGGCTGCCTCCACACGTTTTCATTGGCACCATTGCTAAGCCTAGGATGAATCACCTGCCTCCAGTCTCAGCTAGGGACATGGTTTTTTAAACCAGGAAGCCCTGAGCTCCAGGCACACGGCAGCTGTGAAAGGCATCCCAAGGGGAGTACAAAAGTGCAACAACATGGCAGCTTTCACAGCTTTTTCCTTGGCACCATCCCTATACCTAGGCTGATTTATCTGCCTAGGCTTAGGGTTAGGGCTCAGCCTAGGGCTAGGATTTTTTTAAGCAGGAAGCCCTGAGTTCCAGGCTTACTGCGTCTGCCAAAGGCATCCCAAAGGGAGCGCAGAAGTGCCACAACATGGCTGCTTTCACAGCTTTTTCCTTAGAAAGAACCCTAATACCCGGCTGATTTACCTTCCTAGGGTTACTGTTAGGCTTAGGCCTAGGACTATTAAAACCAGGAAGCCCTGTGCTCCAGGCACACTGCAGCTGTTAAAGGCATCCCAAGGGGAGCGCAAAAGTGACACAACTTGGCTGCCTCCACTGCTATTTCCATGAGACCATCCCGAATCATAGGTTGATTTTCCTTCCTAGGCTTAAGGTTTGAGTTAGGCCTAGGGTTAGTGTTCTTTTAACCAGAAAGCCCTGAGTTCCAAGAACACAGCAGCTGTGAAGGACTACCCAAGAAGAGCGCAGAAGTGCCTCAACATGCCTGCCTCCACAGCTTTTTCCTTGGGGACGTCCCGAAACGAAGGCTGATTTAGAAGCCTCCAGTTTGGGCTAAAGTTGTGGTTTTTTACACCAGGAAGCCCTGTGCTCCAAGCACACTGCAGCTGTGAAAGGCATCCCAAGGGGAGCGCAAAAGTGCCACAACATGGCTGTCTCCACAGCTTTTCCCTTGGGATAATTCCTAAACCCAGGCTGATTTAAATGACCAGTGTTACGGTTAGGGTTAGGGTTACGCCTAGGTGTAGAGCTTTTTAAACCAGCAAGCTCTGAGCTCCAGGCACACGGCAGCTGCGAAAGGCATCCCAAGGGGAGCACAAAAGTGCCAGAAAATGGCTGCCTCCACACGTTTTCATTGGCACCATTGCTAAGCCTAGGCTGAATCACCTGCCTCCAGTCTCAGCTAGGGACATGGTTTTTTAAACCAGGAAGCCCTGAGCTCCAGGCACACGGCAGCTGTGAAAGGCATCCCAAGGGGAGTACAAAAGTGCAACAACATGGCAGCTTTCACAGCTTTTTCCTTGGCACCATCCCTATACCTAGGCTGATTTATCTGCCTAGGGTTAGGGTTAGGGCTCAGCCAAGGGCAAGGATTTTTTTAAGCAGGAAGCCCTGAGTTCCAGGCTTACTGCATCTGCCAAAGGCATCCCAAAGGGAGCGCAGAAGTGCCACAACATGGCTGCTTTCACAGCTTTTTCCTTAGGAAGAACCCTAATACCCGGCTGATTTACCTTCCTAGGGTTACTGTTAGGCTTAGGCCTAGGACTTTTAAAACCAGGAAGCCCTGTGCTCCAGGCACACTGCAGCTGTTAAAGGCATCCCAAGGGGAGCGCAAAAGTGACACAACTTGGCTGCCTCCACTGCTATTTCCATGAGACCATCCCGAATCATAGGCTGATTTTCCTTCCTAGGCTTAAGGTTTGAGTTAGGCCTAGGGTTAGTGTTCTTTTAACCAGAAAGCCCTGAGTTCCAAGAACACAGCAGCTGCGAAGGACTACCCAAGAAGAGCGCAGAAGTGCCTCAACATGCCTGCCTCCACAGCTTTTTCCTTGGGGACGTCCCGAAACGAAGGCTGATTTAGAAGCCTCCAGTTTGGGCTAAAGTTGTGGTTTTTTAAACCAGGAAGCCCTGTGCTCCAAGCACACTGCAGCTGTGAAAGGCATCCCAAGGGGAGCGCAAAAGTGCCACAACATGGCTGTCTCCACAGCTTTTCCCTTGGGATAATTCCTAAACCCAGGCTGATTTAAATGACCAGTGTTATGGTTAGGGTTAGGGTTACGCCTAGGTGTAGAGCTTTTTAAACCAGCAAGCTCTGAGCTCCAGGCACACGGCAGCTGCGAAAGGCATCCCAAGGGGAGCACAAAAGTGCCAGAAAATGGCTGCCTCCACACGTTTTCATTGGCACAATTGCTAACCTAGGCTGAATCACCTGCCTCCAGTCTCAGCTAGGGACATGGTTTTTTAAACCAGGAAGCCCTGAGCTCCAGGCACACGGCAGCTGTGAAAGGCATCCCAAGGGGAGTACAAAAGTGCAACAACATGGCAGCTTTCACAGCTTTTTCCTTGGCACCATCCCTATACCTAGGCTGATTTATCTGCCTAGGCTTAGGGTTAGGGCTCAGCCTAGGGCTAGGATTTTTTTAACCAGGAAGCCCTGAGTTCCAGGCTTACTGCATCTGCCAAAGGCATCCCAAAGGGAGCGCAGAAGTGCCACAACATGGCTGCTTTCACAGCTTTTTCCTTAGGAAGAACCCTAATACCCGGCTGATTTACCTTCCTAGGGTTACTGTTAGGCTTAGGCCTAGGACTTTTAAAACCAGGAAGCCCTGTGCTCCAGGCACACTGCAGCTGTTAAAGGCATCCCAAGGGGAGCGCAAAAGTGACACAACTTGGCTGCCTCCACTGCTATTTCCATGAGACCATCCCGAATCATAGGCTGATTTTCCTTCCTAGGCTTAAGGTTTGAGTTAGGCCTAGGGTTAGTGTTCTTTTAACCAGAAAGCCCTGAGTTCCAAGAACACAGCAGCTGCGAAGGACTACCCAAGAAGAGCGCAGAAGTGCCTCAACATGCCTGCCTCCACAGCTTTTTCCTTGGGGACGTCCCGAAACGAAGGCTGATTTAGAAGCCTCCAGTTTGGGCTAAAGTTGTGGTTTTTTACACCAGGAAGCCCTGTGCTCCAAGCACACTGCAGCTGTGAAAGGCATCCCAAGGGGAGCGCAAAAGTGCCACAACATGGCTTTCTCCACAGCTTTTCCCTTCGGATAATTCCTAAACCCAGGCTGATTTAAATGACCAGTGTTACGGTTAGGGTTAGGGTTACGCCTAGGTGTAGAGCTTTTTAAACCAGCAAGCTCTGAGCTCCAGGCACACGGCAGCTGCGAAAGGCATCCCAAGGGGAGCACAAAAGTGCCAGAAAATGGCTGCCTCCACACGTTTTCATTGGCACCATTGCTAAGCCTAGGCTGAATCACCTGCCTCCAGTCTCAGCTAGGGACATGGTTTTTTAAACCAGGAAGCCCTGAGCTCCAGGCACACGGCAGCTGTGAAAGGCATCCCAAGGGGAGTACAAAAGTGCAACAACATGGCAGCTTTCACAGCTTTTTCCTTGGCACCATCCCTATACCTAGGCTGATTTATCTGCCTAGGCTTAGGGTTAGGGCTCAGCCAAGGGCAAGGATTTTTTTAACCAGGAAGCCCTGAGTTCCAGGCTTACTGCATCTGCCAAAGGCATCCCAAAGGGAGCGCAGAAGTGCCACAACATGGCTGCTTTCACAGCTTTTTCCTTAGAAAGAACCCTAATACCCGGCTGATTTACCTTCCTAGGGTTACTGTTAGGCTTAGGCCTAGGACTTTTAAAACCAGGAAGCCCTGTGCTCCAGGCACACTGCAGCTGTTAAAGGCATCCCAAGGGGAGCGCAAAAGTGACACAACTTGGCTGCCTCCACTGCTATTTCCATGAGACCATCCCGAATCATAGGCTGATTTTCCTTCCTAGGCTTAAGGTTTGAGTTAGGCCTAGGGTTAGTGTTCTTTTAACCAGAAAGCCCTGAGTTCCAAGAACACAGCAGCTGCGAAGGACTACCCAAGAAGAGCGCAGAAGTGCCTCAACATGCCTGCCTCCACAGCTTTTTCCTTGGGGACGTCCCGAAACGAAGGCTGATTTAGAAGCCTCCAGTTTGGGCTAAAGTTGTGGTTTTTTAAACCAGGAAGCCCTGTGCTCCAAGCACACTGCAGCTGTGAAAGGCATCCCAAGGGGAGCGCAAAAGTGCCACAACATGGCTGTCTCCACAGCTTTTCCCTTGGGATAATTCCTAAACCCAGGCTGATTTAAATGACCAGTGTTATGGTTAGGGTTAGGGTTACGCCTAGGTGTAGAGCTTTTTAAACCAGCAAGCTCTGAGCTCCAGGCACACGGCAGCTGCGAAAGGCATCCCAAGGGGAGCACAAAAGTGCCAGAAAATGGCTGCCTCCACACGTTTTCATTGGCACAATTGCTAAGCCTAGGCTGAATCACCTGCCTCCAGTCTCAGCTAGGGACATGGTTTTTTAAACCAGGAAGCCCTGAGCTCCAGGCACACGGCAGCTGTGAAAGGCATCCCAAGGGGAGTACAAAAGTGCAACAACATGGCAGCTTTCACAGCTTTTTCCTTGGCACCATCCCTATACCTAGGCTGATTTATCTGCCTAGGGTTAGGGTTAGGGCTCAGCCTAGGGCTAGGATTTTTTTAACCAGGAAGCCCTGAGTTCCAGGCTTACTGCATCTGCCAAAGGCATCCCAAAGGGAGTGCAGAAGTGCCACAACATGGCTGCTTTCACAGCTTTTTCCTTAGGAAGAACCCTAATACCCGGCTGATTTACCTTCCTAGGGTTACTGTTAGGCTTAGGCCTAGGACTTTTAAAACCAGGAAGCCCTGTGCTCCAGGCACACTGCAGCTGTTAAAGGCATCCCAAGGGGAGCGCAAAAGTGACACAACTTGGCTGCCTCCACTGCTATTTCCATGAGACCATCCCGAATCATAGGCTGATTTTCCTTCCTAGGCTTAAGGTTTGAGTTAGGCCTAGGGTTAGTGTTCTTTTAACCAGAAAGCCCTGAGTTCCAAGAACACAGCAGCTGCGAAGGACTACCCAAGAAGAGCGCAGAAGTGCCTCAACATGCCTGCCTCCACAGCTTTTTCCTTGGGGACGTCCCGAAACGAAGGCTGATTTAGAAGCCTCCAGTTTGGGCTAAAGTTGTGGTTTTTTAAACCAGGAAGCCCTGTGCTCCAAGCACACTGCAGCTGTGAAAGGCATCCCAAGGGGAGCGCAAAAGTGCCACAACATGGCTGTCTCCACAGCTTTTCCCTTGGGATAATTCCTAAACCCAGGCTGATTTAAATGACCAGTGTTACGGTTAGGGTTAGGGTTACGCCTAGGTGTAGAGCTTTTTAAACCAGCAAGCTCTGAGCTCCAGGCACACGGCAGCTGCGAAAGGCATCCCAAGGGGAGCACAAAAGTGCCAGAAAATGGCTGCCTCCACACGTTTTCATTGGCACCATTGCTAAGCCTAGGCTGAATCACCTGCCTCCAGTCTCAGCTAGGGACATGGTTTTTTAAACCAGGAAGCCCTGAGCTCCAGGCACACGGCAGCTGTGAAAGGCATCCCAAGGGGAGTACAAAAGTGCAACAACATGGCAGCTTTCACAGCTTTTTCCTTGGCACCATCCCTATACCTAGGCTGATTTATCTGCCTAGGCTTAGGGTTAGGGCTCAGCCTAGGGCTAGGATTTTTTTAACCAGGAAGCCCTGAGTTCCAGGCTTACTGCATCTGCCAAAGGCATCCCAAAGGGAGCGCAGAAGTGCCACAACATGGCTGCTTTCACAGCTTTTTCCTTAGGAAGAACCCTAATACCCGGCTGATTTACCTTCCTAGGGTTACTGTTAGGCTTAGGCCTAGGACTATTAAAACCAGGAAGCCCTGTGCTCCAGGCACACTGCAGCTGTTAAAGGCATCCCAAGGGGAGCGCAAAAGTGACACAACTTGGCTGCCTCCACTGCTATTTCCATGAGACCATCCCGAATCATAGGTTGATTTTCCTTCCTAGGCTTAAGGTTTGAGTTAGGCCTAGGGTTAGTGTTCTTTTAACCAGAAAGCCCTGAGTTCCAAGAACACAGCAGCTGTGAAGGACTACCCAAGAAGAGCGCAGAAGTGCCTCAACATGCCTGCCTCCACAGCTTTTTCCTTGGGGACGTCCCGAAACGAAGGCTGATTTAGAAGCCTCCAGTTTGGGCTAAAGTTGTGGTTTTTTAAAGCAGGAAGCCCTGTGCTCCAAGCACACTGCAGCTGTGAAAGGCATCCCAAGGGGAGCGCAAAAGTGCCACAACATGGCTGTCTCCACAGCTTTTCCCTTGGGATAATTCCTAAACCCAGGCTGATTTAAATGACCAGTGTTACGGTTAGGGTTAGGGTTACGCCTAGGTGTAGAGCTTTTTAAACCAGCAAGCTCTGAGCTCCAGGCACACGGCAGCTGCGAAAGGCATCCCAAGGGGAGCACAAAAGTGCCAGAAAATGGCTGCCTCCACACGTTTTCATTGGCACCATTGCTAAGCCTAGGCTGAATCACCTGCCTCCTGTCTCAGCAAGGGACATGGTTTTTTAAACCAGGAAGCCCTGAGCTCCAGGCACTTGGCAGCTGTGAAAGGCATCCCAAGGGGAGTACAAAAGTGCAACAACATGGCAGCTTTCACAGCTTTTTCCTTGGCACCATCCCTATACCTAGGCTGATTTATCTGCCTAGGGTTAGGGTTAGGGCTCAGCCTAGGGCTAGGATTTTTTTAACCAGGAAGCCCTGAGTTCCAGGCTTACTGCATCTGCCAAAGGCATCCCAAAGGGAGCGCAGAAGTGCCACAACATGGCTGCTTTCACAGCTTTTTCCTTAGGAAGAACCCTAATACCCGGCTGATTTACCTTCCTAGGGTTACTGTTAGGCTTAGGCCTAGGACTTTTAAAACCAGGAAGCCCTGTGCTCCAGGCACACTGCAGCTGTTAAAGGCATCCCAAGGGGAGCGCAAAAGTGACACAACTTGGCTGCCTCCACTGCTATTTCCATGAGACCATCCCGAATCATAGGCTGATTTTCCTTCCTAGGCTTAAGGTTTGAGTTAGGCCTAGGGTTAGTGTTCTTTTAACCAGAAAGCCCTGAGTTCCAAGAACACAGCAGCTGCGAAGGACTACCCAAGAAGAGCGCAGAAGTGCCTCAACATGCCTGCCTCCACAGCTTTTTCCTTGGGGACGTCCCGAAACGAAGGCTGATTTAGAAGCCTCCAGTTTGGGCTAAAGTTGTGGTTTTTTAAACCAGGAAGCCCTGTGCTCCAAGCACACTGCAGCTGTGAAAGGCATCCCAAGGGGAGCGCAAAAGTGCCACAACATGGCTGTCTCCACAGCTTTTCCCTTGGGATAATTCCTAAACCCAGGCTGATTTAAATGACCAGTGTTACGGTTAGGGTTAGGGTTACGCCTAGGTGTAGAGCTTTTTAAACCAGCAAGCTCTGAGCTCCAGGCACACGGCAGCTGCGAAAGGCATCCCAAGGGGAGCACAAAAGTGCCAGAAAATGGCTGCCTCCACACGTTTTCATTGGCACAATTGCTAACCTAGGCTGAATCACCTGCCTCCAGTCTCAGCTAGGGACATGGTTTTTTAAACCAGGAAGCCCTGAGCTCCAGGCACACGGCAGCTGTGAAAGGCATCCCAAGGGGAGTACAAAAGTGCAACAACATGGCAGCTTTCACAGCTTTTTCCTTGGCACCATCCCTATACCTAGGCTGATTTATCTGCCTAGGCTTAGGGTTAGGGCTCAGCCTAGGGCTAGGATTTTTTTAACCAGGAAGCCCTGAGTTCCAGGCTTACTGCATCTGCCAAAGGCATCCCAAAGGGAGCGCAGAAGGTCCACAACATGGCTGCTTTCACAGCTTTTTCCTTAGGAAGAACCCTAATACCCGGCTGATTTACCTTCCTAGGGTTACTGTTAGGCTTAGGCCTAGGACTTTTAAAACCAGGAAGCCCTGTGCTCCAGGCACACTGCAGCTGTTAAAGGCATCCCAAGGGGAGCGCAAAAGTGACACAACTTGGCTGCCTCCACTGCTATTTCCATGAGACCATCCCGAATCATAGGCTGATTTTCCTTCCTAGGCTTAAGGTTTGAGTTAGGCCTAGGGTTAGTGTTCTTTTAACCAGAAAGCCCTGAGTTCCAAGAACACAGCAGCTGCGAAGGACTACCCAAGAAGAGCGCAGAAGTGCCTCAACATGCCTGCCTCCACAGCTTTTTCCTTGGGGACGTCCCGAAACGAAGGCTGATTTAGAAGCCTCCAGTTTGGGCTAAAGTTGTGGTTTTTTACACCAGGAAGCCCTGTGCTCCAAGCACACTGCAGCTGTGAAAGGCATCCCAAGGGGAGCGCAAAAGTGCCACAACATGGCTTTCTCCACAGCTTTTCCCTTCGGATAATTCCTAAACCCAGGCTGATTTAAATGACCAGTGTTACGGTTAGGGTTAGGGTTACGCCTAGGTGTAGAGCTTTTTAAACCAGCAAGCTCTGAGCTCCAGGCACACGGCAGCTGCGAAAGGCATCCCAAGGGGAGCACAAAAGTGCCAGAAAATGGCTGCCTCCACACGTTTTCATTGGCACCATTGCTAAGCCTAGGCTGAATCACCTGCCTCCAGTCTCAGCTAGGGACATTGTTTTTTAAACCAGGAAGCCCTGAGCTCCAGGCACACGGCAGCTGTGAAAGGCATCCCAAGGGGAGTACAAAAGTGCAACAACATGGCAGCTTTCACAGCTTTTTCCTTGGCACCATCCCTATACCTAGGCTGATTTATCTGCCTAGGGTTAGGGTTAGGGCTCAGCCAAGGGCAAGGATTTTTTTAAGCAGGAAGCCCTGAGTTCCAGGCTTACTGCATCTGCCAAAGGCATCCCAAAGGGAGCGCAGAAGTGCCACAACATGGCTGCTTTCACAGCTTTTTCCTTAGGAAGAACCCTAATACCCGGCTGATTTACCTTCCTAGGGTTACTGTTAGGCTTAGGCCTAGGACTTTTAAAACCAGGAAGCCCTGTGCTCCAGGCACACTGCAGCTGTTAAAGGCATCCCAAGGGGAGCGCAAAAGTGACACAACTTGGCTGCCTCCACTGCTATTTCCATGAGACCATCCCGAATCATAGGCTGATTTTCCTTCCTAGGCTTAAGGTTTGAGTTAGGCCTAGGGTTAGTGTTCTTTTAACCAGAAAGCCCTGAGTTCCAAGAACACAGCAGCTGCGAAGGACTACCCAAGAAGAGCGCAGAAGTGCCTCAACATGCCTGCCTCCACAGCTTTTTCCTTGGGGACGTCCCGAAACGAAGGCTGATTTAGAAGCCTCCAGTTTGGGCTAAAGTTGTGGTTTTTTAAACCAGGAAGCCCTGTGCTCCAAGCACACTGCAGCTGTGAAAGGCATCCCAAGGGGAGCGCAAAAGTGCCACAACATGGCTGTCTCCACAGCTTTTCCCTTGGGATAATTCCTAAACCCAGGCTGATTTAAATGACCAGTGTTACGGTTAGGGTTAGGGTTACGCCTAGGTGTAGAGCTTTTTAAACCAGCAAGCTCTGAGCTCCAGGCACACGGCAGCTGCGAAGGGCATCCCAAGGGGAGCACAAAAATGCCAGAAAATGGCTGCCTCCACACGTTTTCATTGGCACCATTGCTAAGCCTAGGCTGAATCACCTGCCTCCAGTCTCAGCTAGGGACATGGTTTTTTAAACCAGGAAGCCCTGAGCTCCAGGCACACGGCAGCTGTGAAAGGCATCCCAAGGGGAGTACAAAAGTGCAACAACATGGCAGCTTTCACAGCTTTTTCCTTGGCACCATCCCTATACCTAGGCTGATTTATCTGCCTAGGGTTAGGGTTAGGGCTCAGCCAAGGGCAAGGATTTTTTTAAGCAGGAAGCCCTGAGTTCCAGGCTTACTGCATCTGCCAAAGGCATCCCAAAGGGAGCGCAGAAGGTCCACAACATGGCTGCTTTCACAGCTTTTTCCTTAGGAAGAACCCTAATACCCGGCTGATTTACCTTCCTAGGGTTACTGTTAGGCTTAGGCCTAGGACTTTTAAAACCAGGAAGCCCTGTGCTCCAGGCACACTGCAGCTGTTAAAGGCATCTCAAGGGGAGCGCAAAAGTGACACAACTTGGCTGCCTCCACTGCTATTTCCATGAGACCATCCCGAATCATAGGTTGATTTTCCTTCCTAGGCTTAAGGTTTGAGTTAGGCCTAGGGTTAGTGTTCTTTTAACCAGAAAGCCCTGAGTTCCAAGAACACAGCAGCTGTGAAGGACTACCCAAGAAGAGCGCAGAAGTGCCTCAACATGCCTGCCTCCACAGCTTTTTCCTTGGGGACGTCCCGAAACGAAGGCTGATTTAGAAGCCTCCAGTTTGGGCTAAAGTTGTGGTTTTTTAAACCAGGAAGCCCTGTGCTCCAAGCACACTGCAGCTGTGAAAGGCATCCCAAGGGGAGCGCAAAAGTGCCACAACATGGCTGTCTCCACAGCTTTTCCCTTGGGATAATTCCTAAACCCAGGCTGATTTAAATGACCAGTGTTACGGTTAGGGTTAGGGTTACGCCTAGGTGTAGAGCTTTTTAAACCAGCAAGCTCTGAGCTCCAGGCACACGGCAGCTGCGAAAGGCATCCCAAGGGGAGCACAAAAGTGCCAGAAAATGGCTGCCTCCACACGTTTTCATTGGCACAATTGCTAACCTAGGCTGAATCACCTGCCTCCAGTCTCAGCTAGGGACATGGTTTTTTAAACCAGGAAGCCCTGAGCTCCAGGCACACGGCAGCTGTGAAAGGCATCCCAAGGGGAGTACAAAAGTGCAACAACATGGCAGCTTTCACAGCTTTTTCCTTGGCACCATCCCTATACCTAGGCTGATTTATCTGCCTAGGGTTAGGGTTAGGGCTCAGCCTAGGGCAAGGATTTTTTTAACCAGGAAGCCCTGAGTTCCAGGCTTACTGCATCTGCCAAAGGCATCCCAAAGGGAGCGCAGAAGTGCCACAACATGGCTGCTTTCACAGCTTTTTCCTTAGGAAGAACCCTAATACCCGGCTGATTTACCTTCCTAGGGTTACTGTTAGGCTTAGGCCTAGGACTTTTAAAACCAGGAAGCCCTGTGCTCCAGGCACACTGCAGCTGTTAAAGGCATCCCAAGGGGAGCGCAAAAGTGACACAACTTGGCTGCCTCCACTGCTATTTCCATGAGACCATCCCGAATCATAGGCTGATTTTCCTTCCTAGGCTTAAGGTTTGAGTTAGGCCTAGGGTTAGTGTTCTTTTAACCAGAAAGCCCTGAGTTCCAAGAACACAGCAGCTGCGAAGGACTACCCAAGAAGAGCGCAGAAGTGCCTCAACATGCCTGCCTCCACAGCTTTTTCCTTGGGGACGTCCCGAAACGAAGGCTGATTTAGAAGCCTCCAGTTTGGGCTAAAGTTGTGGTTTTTTAAACCAGGAAGCCCTGTGCTCCAAGCACACTGCAGCTGTGAAAGGCATCCCAAGGGGAGCGCAAAAGTGCCACAACATGGCTGTCTCCACAGCTTTTCCCTTGGGATAATTCCTAAACCCAGGCTGATTTAAATGACCAGTGTTACGGTTAGGGTTAGGGTTACGCCTAGGTGTAGAGCTTTTTAAACCAGCAAGCTCTGAGCTCCAGGCACACGGCAGCTGCGAAAGGCATCCCAAGGGGAGCACAAAAATGCCAGAAAATGGCTGCCTCCACACGTTTTCATTGGCACCATTGCTAAGCCTAGGCTGAATCACCTGCCTCCAGTCTCAGCTAGGGACATGGTTTTTTAAACCAGGAAGCCCTGAGCTCCAGGCACACGGCAGCTGTGAAAGGCATCCCAAGGGGAGTACAAAAGTGCAACAACATGGCAGCTTTCACAGCTTTTTCCTTGGCACCATCCCTATACCTAGGCTGATTTATCTGCCTAGGGTTAGGGTTAGGGCTCAGCCTAGGGCTAGGATATTTTTAAGCAGGAAGCCCTGAGTTCCAGGCTTACTGCATCTGCCAAAGGCATCCCAAAGGGAGCGCAGAAGGTCCACAACATGGCTGCTTTCACAGCTTTTTCCTTAGGAAGAACCCTAATACCCGGCTGATTTACCTTCCTAGGGTTACTGTTAGGCTTAGGCCTAGGACTTTTAAAACCAGGAAGCCCTGTGCTCCAGGCACACTGCAGCTGTTAAAGGCATCTCAAGGGGAGCGCAAAAGTGACACAACTTGGCTGCCTCCACTGCTATTTCCATGAGACCATCCCGAATCATAGGTTGATTTTCCTTCCTAGGCTTAAGGTTTGAGTTAGGCCTAGGGTTAGTGTTCTTTTAACCAGAAAGCCCTGAGTTCCAAGAACACAGCAGCTGCGAAGGACTACCCAAGAAGAGCGCAGAAGTGCCTCAACATGCCTGCCTCCACAGCTTTTTCCTTGGGGACGTCCCGAAACGAAGGCTGATTTAGAAGCCTCCAGTTTGGGCTAAAGTTGTGGTTTTTTACACCAGGAAGCCCTGTGCTCCAAGCACACTGCAGCTGTGAAAGGCATCCCAAGGGGAGCGCAAAAGTGCCACAACATGGCTTTCTCCACAGCTTTTCCCTTCGGATAATTCCTAAACCCAGGCTGATTTAAATGACCAGTGTTACGGTTAGGGTTAGGGTTACGCCTAGGTGTAGAGCTTTTTAAACCAGCAAGCTCTGAGCTCCAGGCACACGGCAGCTGCGAAAGGCATCCCAAGGGGAGCACAAAAGTGCCAGAAAATGGCTGCCTCCACACGTTTTCATTGGCACCATTGCTAAGCCTAGGCTGAATCACCTGCCTCCAGTCTCAGCTAGGGACATGGTTTTTTAAACCAGGAAGCCCTGAGCTCCAGGCACACGGCAGCTGTGAAAGGCATCCCAAGGGGAGTACAAAAGTGCAACAACATGGCAGCTTTCACAGCTTTTTCCTTGGCACCATCCCTATACCTAGGCTGATTTATCTGCCTAGGCTTAGGGTTAGGGCTCAGCCAAGGGCAAGGATTTTTTTAACCAGGAAGCCCTGAGTTCCAGGCTTACTGCATCTGCCAAAGGCATCCCAAAGGGAGCGCAGAAGTGCCACAACATGGCTGCTTTCACAGCTTTTTCCTTAGAAAGAACCCTAATACCCGGCTGATTTACCTTCCTAGGGTTACTGTTAGGCTTAGGCCTAGGACTTTTAAAACCAGGAAGCCCTGTGCTCCAGGCACACTGCAGCTGTTAAAGGCATCCCAAGGGGAGCGCAAAAGTGACACAACTTGGCTGCCTCCACTGCTATTTCCATGAGACCATCCCGAATCATAGGCTGATTTTCCTTCCTAGGCTTAAGGTTTGAGTTAGGCCTAGGGTTAGTGTTCTTTTAACCAGAAAGCCCTGAGTTCCAAGAACACAGCAGCTGCGAAGGACTACCCAAGAAGAGCGCAGAAGTGCCTCAACATGCCTGCCTCCACAGCTTTTTCCTTGGGGACGTCCCGAAACGAAGGCTGATTTAGAAGCCTCCAGTTTGGGCTAAAGTTGTGGTTTTTTAAACCAGGAAGCCCTGTGCTCCAAGCACACTGCAGCTGTGAAAGGCATCCCAAGGGGAGCGCAAAAGTGCCACAACATGGCTGTCTCCACAGCTTTTCCCTTGGGATAATTCCTAAACCCAGGCTGATTTAAATGACCAGTGTTATGGTTAGGGTTAGGGTTACGCCTAGGTGTAGAGCTTTTTAAACCAGCAAGCTCTGAGCTCCAGGCACACGGCAGCTGCGAAAGGCATCCCAAGGGGAGCACAAAAGTGCCAGAAAATGGCTGCCTCCACACGTTTTCATTGGCACCATTGCTAAGCCTAGGCTGAATCACCTGCGTCCAGTCTCAGCAAGGGACATGGTTTTTTAAACCAGGAAGCCCTGAGCTCCAGGCACACGGCAGCTGTGAAAGGCATCCCAAGGGGAGTACAAAAGTGCAACAACATGGCAGCTTTCACAGCTTTTTCCTTGGCACCATCCCTATACCTAGGCTGATTTATCTGCCTAGGGTTAGGGTTAGGGCTCAGCCTAGGGCTAGGATTTTTTTAACCAGGAAGCCCTGAGTTCCAGGCTTACTGCATCTGCCAAAGGCATCCCAAAGGGAGCGCAGAAGTGCCACAACATGGCTGCTTTCACAGCTTGTTCCTTAGGAAGAACCCTAATACCCGGCTGATTTACCTTCCTAGGGTTACTGTTAGGCTTAGGCCTAGGACTTTTAAAACCAGGAAGCCCTGTGCTCCAGGCACACTGCAGCTGTTAAAGGCATCCCAAGGGGAGCGCAAAAGTGACACAACTTGGCTGCCTCCACTGCTATTTCCATGAGACCATCCCGAATCATAGGCTGATTTTCCTTCCTAGGCTTAAGGTTTGAGTTAGGCCTAGGGTTAGTGTTCTTTTAACCAGAAAGCCCTGAGTTCCAAGAACACAGCAGCTGCGAAGGACTACCCAAGAAGAGCGCAGAAGTGCCTCAACATGCCTGCCTCCACAGCTTTTTCCTTGGGGACGTCCCGAAACGAAGGCTGATTTAGAAGCCTCCAGTTTGGGCTAAAGTTGTGGTTTTTTAAACCAGGAAGCCCTGTGCTCCAAGCACACTGCAGCTGTGAAAGGCATCCCAAGGGGAGCGCAAAAGTGCCACAACATGGCTGTCTCCACAGCTTTTCCCTTGGGATAATTCCTAAACCCAGGCTGATTTAAATGACCAGTGTTACGGTTAGGGTTAGGGTTACGCCTAGGTGTAGAGCTTTTTAAACCAGCAAGCTCTGAGCTCCAGGCACACGGCAGCTGCGAAAGGCATCCCAAGGGGAGCACAAAAGTGCCAGAAAATGGCTGCCTCCACACGTTTTCATTGGCACCATTGCTAAGCCTAGGCTGAATCACCTGCCTCCAGTCTCAGCTAGGGACATGGTTTTTTAAACCAGGAAGCCCTGAGCTCCAGGCACACGGCAGCTGTGAAAGGCATCCCAAGGGGAGTACAAAAGTGCAACAACATGGCAGCTTTCACAGCTTTTTCCTTGGCACCATCCCTATACCTAGGCTGATTTATCTGCCTAGGCTTAGGGTTAGGGCTCAGCCTAGGGCTAGGATTTTTTTAACCAGGAAGCCCTGAGTTCCAGGCTTACTGCATCTGCCAAAGGCATCCCAAAGGGAGCGCAGAAGTGCCACAACATGGCTGCTTTCACAGCTTTTTCCTTAGGAAGAACCCTAATACCCGGCTGATTTACCTTCCTAGGGTTACTGTTAGGCTTAGGCCTAGGACTATTAAAACCAGGAAGCCCTGTGCTCCAGGCACACTGCAGCTGTTAAAGGCATCCCAAGGGGAGCGCAAAAGTGACACAACTTGGCTGCCTCCACTGCTATTTCCATGAGACCATCCCGAATCATAGGTTGATTTTCCTTCCTAGGCTTAAGGTTTGAGTTAGGCCTAGGGTTAGTGTTCTTTTAACCAGAAAGCCCTGAGTTCCAAGAACACAGCAGCTGTGAAGGACTACCCAAGAAGAGCGCAGAAGTGCCTCAACATGCCTGCCTCCACAGCTTTTTCCTTGGGGACGTCCCGAAACGAAGGCTGATTTAGAAGCCTCCAGTTTGGGCTAAAGTTGTGGTTTTTTAAAGCAGGAAGCCCTGTGCTCCAAGCACACTGCAGCTGTGAAAGGCATCCCAAGGGGAGCGCAAAAGTGCCACAACATGGCTGTCTCCACAGCTTTTCCCTTGGGATAATTCCTAAACCCAGGCTGATTTAAATGACCAGTGTTACGGTTAGGGTTAGGGTTACGCCTAGGTGTAGAGCTTTTTAAACCAGCAAGCTCTGAGCTCCAGGCACACGGCAGCTGCGAAAGGCATCCCAAGGGGAGCACAAAAGTGCCAGAAAATGGCTGCCTCCACACGTTTTCATTGGCACCATTGCTAAGCCTAGGCTGAATCACCTGCCTCCTGTCTCAGCAAGGGACATGGTTTTTTAAACCAGGAAGCCCTGAGCTCCAGGCACTTGGCAGCTGTGAAAGGCATCCCAAGGGGAGTACAAAAGTGCAACAACATGGCAGCTTTCACAGCTTTTTCCTTGGCACCATCCCTATACCTAGGCTGATTTATCTGCCTAGGGTTAGGGTTAGGGCTCAGCCTAGGGCTAGGATTTTTTTAACCAGGAAGCCCTGAGTTCCAGGCTTACTGCATCTGCCAAAGGCATCCCAAAGGGAGCGCAGAAGTGCCACAACATGGCTGCTTTCACAGCTTTTTCCTTAGGAAGAACCCTAATACCCGGCTGATTTACCTTCCTAGGGTTACTGTTAGGCTTAGGCCTAGGACTTTTAAAACCAGGAAGCCCTGTGCTCCAGGCACACTGCAGCTGTTAAAGGCATCCCAAGGGGAGCGCAAAAGTGACACAACTTGCCTGCCTCCACTGCTATTTCCATGAGACCATCCCGAATCATAGGCTGATTTTCCTTCCTAGGCTTAAGGTTTGAGTTAGGCCTAGGGTTAGTGTTCTTTTAACCAGAAAGCCCTGAGTTCCAAGAACACAGCAGCTGCGAAGGACTACCCAAGAAGAGCGCAGAAGTGCCTCAACATGCCTGCCTCCACAGCTTTTTCCTTGGGGACGTCCCGAAACGAAGGCTGATTTAGAAGCCTCCAGTTTGGGCTAAAGTTGTGGTTTTTTAAACCAGGAAGCCCTGTGCTCCAAGCACACTGCAGCTGTGAAAGGCATCCCAAGGGGAGCGCAAAAGTGCCACAACATGGCTGTCTCCACAGCTTTTCCCTTGGGATAATTCCTAAACCCAGGCTGATTTAAATGACCAGTGTTACGGTTAGGGTTAGGGTTACGCCTAGGTGTAGAGCTTTTTAAACCAGCAAGCTCTGAGCTCCAGGCACACGGCAGCTGCGAAAGGCATCCCAAGGGGAGCACAAAAGTGCCAGAAAATGGCTGCCTCCACACGTTTTCATTGGCACAATTGCTAACCTAGGCTGAATCACCTGCCTCCAGTCTCAGCTAGGGACATGGTTTTTTAAACCAGGAAGCCCTGAGCTCCAGGCACACGGCAGCTGTGAAAGGCATCCCAAGGGGAGTACAAAAGTGCAACAACATGGCAGCTTTCACAGCTTTTTCCTTGGCACCATCCCTATACCTAGGCTGATTTATCTGCCTAGGCTTAGGGTTAGGGCTCAGCCTAGGGCTAGGATTTTTTTAACCAGGAAGCCCTGAGTTCCAGGCTTACTGCATCTGCCAAAGGCATCCCAAAGGGAGCGCAGAAGTGCCACAACATGGCTGCTTTCACAGCTTTTTCCTTAGGAAGAACCCTAATACCCGGCTGATTTACCTTCCTAGGGTTACTGTTAGGCTTAGGCCTAGGACTTTTAAAACCAGGAAGCCCTGTGCTCCAGGCACACTGCAGCTGTTAAAGGCATCCCAAGGGGAGCGCAAAAGTGACACAACTTGGCTGCCTCCACTGCTATTTCCATGAGACCATCCCGAATCATAGGCTGATTTTCCTTCCTAGGCTTAAGGTTTGAGTTAGGCCTAGGGTTAGTGTTCTTTTAACCAGAAAGCCCTGAGTTCCAAGAACACAGCAGCTGCGAAGGACTACCCAAGAAGAGCGCAGAAGTGCCTCAACATGCCTGCCTCCACAGCTTTTTCCTTGGGGACGTCCCGAAACGAAGGCTGATTTAGAAGCCTCCAGTTTGGGCTAAAGTTGTGGTTTTTTACACCAGGAAGCCCTGTGCTCCAAGCACACTGCAGCTGTGAAAGGCATCCCAAGGGGAGCGCAAAAGTGCCACAACATGGCTTTCTCCACAGCTTTTCCCTTCGGATAATTCCTAAACCCAGGCTGATTTAAATGACCAGTGTTACGGTTAGGGTTAGGGTTACGCCTAGGTGTAGAGCTTTTTAAACCAGCAAGCTCTGAGCTCCAGGCACACGGCAGCTGCGAAAGGCATCCCAAGGGGAGCACAAAAGTGCCAGAAAATGGCTGCCTCCACACGTTTTCATTGGCACCATTGCTAAGCCTAGGCTGAATCACCTGCCTCCAGTCTCAGCTAGGGACATTGTTTTTTAAACCAGGAAGCCCTGAGCTCCAGGCACACGGCAGCTGTGAAAGGCATCCCAAGGGGAGTACAAAAGTGCAACAACATGGCAGCTTTCACAGCTTTTTCCTTGGCACCATCCCTATACCTAGGCTGATTTATCTGCCTAGGGTTAGGGTTAGGGCTCAGCCAAGGGCAAGGATTTTTTTAAGCAGGAAGCCCTGAGTTCCAGGCTTACTGCATCTGCCAAAGGCATCCCAAAGGGAGCACAGAAGTGCCACAACATGGCTGCTTTCACAGCTTTTTCCTTAGGAAGAACCCTAATACCCGGCTGATTTACCTTCCTAGGGTTACTGTTAGGCTTAGGCCTAGGACTTTTAAAACCAGGAAGCCCTGTGCTCCAGGCACACTGCAGCTGTTAAAGGCATCCCAAGGGGAGCGCAAAAGTGACACAACTTGGCTGCCTCCACTGCTATTTCCATGAGACCATCCCGAATCATAGGCTGATTTTCCTTCCTAGGCTTAAGGTTTGAGTTAGGCCTAGGGTTAGTGTTCTTTTAACCAGAAAGCCCTGAGTTCCAAGAACACAGCAGCTGCGAAGGACTACCCAAGAAGAGCGCAGAAGTGCCTCAACATGCCTGCCTCCACAGCTTTTTCCTTGGGGACGTCCCGAAACGAAGGCTGATTTAGAAGCCTCCAGTTTGGGCTAAAGTTGTGGTTTTTTAAACCAGGAAGCCCTGTGCTCCAAGCACACTGCAGCTGTGAAAGGCATCCCAAGGGGAGCGCAAAAGTGCCACAACATGGCTGTCTCCACAGCTTTTCCCTTGGGATAATTCCTAAACCCAGGCTGATTTAAATGACCAGTGTTACGGTTAGGGTTAGGGTTACGCCTAGGTGTAGAGCTTTTTAAACCAGCAAGCTCTGAGCTCCAGGCACACGGCAGCTGCGAAGGGCATCCCAAGGGGAGCACAAAAATGCCAGAAAATGGCTGCCTCCACACGTTTTCATTGGCACCATTGCTAAGCCTAGGCTGAATCACCTGCCTCCAGTCTCAGCTAGGGACATGGTTTTTTAAACCAGGAAGCCCTGAGCTCCAGGCACACGGCAGCTGTGAAAGTCATCCCAAGGGGAGTACAAAAGTGCAACAACATGGCAGCTTTCACAGCTTTTTCCTTGGCACCATCCCTATACCTAGGCTGATTTATCTGCCTAGGGTTAGGGTTAGGGCTCAGCCAAGGGCAAGGATTTTTTTAAGCAGGAAGCCCTGAGTTCCAGGCTTACTGCATCTGCCAAAGGCATCCCAAAGGGAGCGCAGAAGGTCCACAACATGGCTGCTTTCACAGCTTTTTCCTTAGGAAGAACCCTAATACCCGGCTGATTTACCTTCCTAGGGTTACTGTTAGGCTTAGGCCTAGGACTTTTAAAACCAGGAAGCCCTGTGCTCCAGGCACACTGCAGCTGTTAAAGGCATCCCAAGGGGAGCGCAAAAGTGACACAACTTGGCTGCCTCCACTGCTATTTCCATGAGACCATCCCGAATCATAGGTTGATTTTCCTTCCTAGGCTTAAGGTTTGAGTTAGGCCTAGGGTTAGTGTTCTTTTAACCAGAAAGCCCTGAGTTCCAAGAACACAGCAGCTGTGAAGGACTACCCAAGAAGAGCGCAGAAGTGCCTCAACATGCCTGCCTCCACAGCTTTTTCCTTGGGGACGTCCCGAAACGAAGGCTGATTTAGAAGCCTCCAGTTTGGGCTAAAGTTGTGGTTTTTTAAACCAGGAAGCCCTGTGCTCCAAGCACACTGCAGCTGTGAAAGGCATCCCAAGGGGAGCGCAAAAGTGCCACAACATGGCTGTCTCCACAGCTTTTCCCTTGGGATAATTCCTAAACCCAGGCTGATTTAAATGACCAGTGTTACGGTTAGGGTTAGGGTTACGCCTAGGTGTAGAGCTTTTTAAACCAGCAAGCTCTGAGCTCCAGGCACACGGCAGCTGCGAAAGGCATCCCAAGGGGAGCACAAAAGGGCCAGAAAATGGCTGCCTCCACACGTTTTCATTGGCACAATTGCTAACCTAGGCTGAATCACCTGCCTCCAGTCTCAGCTAGGGACATTGTTTTTTAAACCAGGAAGCCCTGAGCTCCAGGCACACGGCAGCTGTGAAAGGCATCCCAAGGGGAGTACAAAAGTGCAACAACATGGCAGCTTTCACAGCTTTTTCCTTGGCACCATCCCTATACCTAGGCTGATTTATCTGCCTAGGCTTAGGGTTAGGGCTCAGCCTAGGGCAAGGATTTTTTTAACCAGGAAGCCCTGAGTTCCAGGCTTACTGCATCTGCCAAAGGCATCCCAAAGGGAGCGCAGAAGTGCCACAACATGGCTGCTTTCACAGCTTTTTCCTTAGGAAGAACCCTAATACCCGGCTGATTTACCTTCCTAGGGTTACTGTTAGGCTTAGGCCTAGGACTTTTAAAACCAGGAAGCCCTGTGCTCCAGGCACACTGCAGCTGTTAAAGGCATCCCAAGGGGAGCGCAAAAGTGACACAACTTGGCTGCCTCCACTGCTATTTCCATGAGACCATCCCGAATCATAGGCTGATTTTCCTTCCTAGGCTTAAGGTTTGAGTTAGGCCTAGGGTTAGTGTTCTTTTAACCAGAAAGCCCTGAGTTCCAAGAACACAGCAGCTGCGAAGGACTACCCAAGAAGAGCGCAGAAGTGCCTCAACATGCCTGCCTCCACAGCTTTTTCCTTGGGGACGTCCCGAAACGAAGGCTGATTTAGAAGCCTCCAGTTTGGGCTAAAGTTGTGGTTTTTTACACCAGGAAGCCCTGTGCTCCAAGCACACTGCAGCTGTGAAAGGCATCCCAAGGGGAGCGCAAAAGTGCCACAACATGGCTTTCTCCACAGCTTTTCCCTTCGGATAATTCCTAAACCCAGGCTGATTTAAATGACCAGTGTTACGGTTAGGGTTAGGGTTACGCCTAGGTGTAGAGCTTTTTAAACCAGCAAGCTCTGAGCTCCAGGCACACGGCAGCTGCGAAAGGCATCCCAAGGGGAGCACAAAAGTGCCAGAAAATGGCTGCCTCCACACGTTTTCATTGGCACCATTGCTAAGCCTAGGCTGAATCACCTGCCTCCAGTCTCAGCTAGGGACATTGTATTTTAAACCAGGAAGCCCTGAGCTCCAGGCACACGGCAGCTGTGAAAGGCATCCCAAGGGGAGTACAAAAGTGCAACAACATGGCAGCTTTCACAGCTTTTTCCTTGGCACCATCCCTATACCTAGGCTGATTTATCTGCCTAGGGTTAGGGTTAGGGCTCAGCCAAGGGCAAGGATTTTTTTAAGCAGGAAGCCCTGAGTTCCAGGCTTACTGCATCTGCCAAAGGCATCCCAAAGGGAGCGCAGAAGTGCCACAACATGGCTGCTTTCACAGCTTTTTCCTTAGGAAGAACCCTAATACCCGGCTGATTTACCTTCCTAGGGTTACTGTTAGGCTTAGGCCTAGGACTTTTAAAACCAGGAAGCCCTGTGCTCCAGGCACACTGCAGCTGTTAAAGGCATCCCAAGGGGAGCGCAAAAGTGACACAACTTGGCTGCCTCCACTGCTATTTCCATGAGACCATCCCGAATCATAGGCTGATTTTCCTTCCTAGGCTTAAGGTTTGAGTTAGGCCTAGGGTTAGTGTTCTTTTAACCAGAAAGCCCTGAGTTCCAAGAACACAGCAGCTGCGAAGGACTACCCAAGAAGAGCGCAGAAGTGCCTCAACATGCCTGCCTCCACAGCTTTTTCCTTGGGGACGTCCCGAAACGAAGGCTGATTTAGAAGCCTCCAGTTTGGGCTAAAGTTGTGGTTTTTTAAACCAGGAAGCCCTGTGCTCCAAGCACACTGCAGCTGTGAAAGGCATCCCAAGGGGAGCGCAAAAGTGCCACAACATGGCTGTCTCCACAGCTTTTCCCTTGGGATAATTCCTAAACCCAGGCTGATTTAAATGACCAGTGTTACGGTTAGGGTTAGGGTTACGCCTAGGTGTAGAGCTTTTTAAACCAGCAAGCTCTGAGCTCCAGGCACACGGCAGCTGCGAAAGGCATCCCAAGGGGAGCACAAAAATGCCAGAAAATGGCTGCCTCCACACGTTTTCATTGGCACCATTGCTAAGCCTAGGCTGAATCACCTGCCTCCAGTCTCAGCTAGGGACATGGTTTTTTAAACCAGGAAGCCCTGAGCTCCAGGCACACGGCAGCTGTGAAAGGCATCCCAAGGGGAGTACAAAAGTGCAACAACATGGCAGCTTTCACAGCTTTTTCCTTGGCACCATCCCTATACCTAGGCTGATTTATCTGCCTAGGGTTAGGGTTAGGGCTCAGCCTAGGGCTAGGATATTTTTAAGCAGGAAGCCCTGAGTTCCAGGCTTACTGCATCTGCCAAAGGCATCCCAAAGGGAGCGCAGAAGGTCCACAACATGGCTGCTTTCACAGCTTTTTCCTTAGGAAGAACCCTAATACCCGGCTGATTTACCTTCCTAGGGTTACTGTTAGGCTTAGGCCTAGGACTTTTAAAACCAGGAAGCCCTGTGCTCCAGGCACACTGCAGCTGTTAAAGGCATCTCAAGGGGAGCGCAAAAGTGACACAACTTGGCTGCCTCCACTGCTATTTCCATGAGACCATCCCGAATCATAGGTTGATTTTCCTTCCTAGGCTTAAGGTTTGAGTTAGGCCTAGGGTTAGTGTTCTTTTAACCAGAAAGCCCTGAGTTCCAAGAACACAGCAGCTGTGAAGGACTACCCAAGAAGAGCGCAGAAGTGCCTCAACATGCCTGCCTCCACAGCTTTTTCCTTGGGGACGTCCCGAAACGAAGGCTGATTTCGAAGCCTCCAGTTTGGGCTAAAGTTGTGGTTTTTTAAAGCAGGAAGCCCTGTGCTCCAAGCACACTGCAGCTGTGAAAGGCATCCCAAGGGGAGCGCAAAAGTGCCACAACATGGCTGTCTCCACAGCTTTTCCCTTGGGATAATTCCTAAACCCAGGCTGATTTAAATGACCAGTGTTACGGTTAGGGTTAGGGTTACGCCTAGGTGTAGAGCTTTTTAAACCAGCAAGCTCTGAGCTCCAGGCACACGGCAGCTGCGAAAGGCATCCCAAGGGGAGCACAAAAGTGCCAGAAAATGGCTGCCTCCACACGTTTTCATTGGCACTATTGCTAAGCCTAGGCTGAATCACCTGCCTCCAGTCTCAGCAAGGGACATGGTTTTTTAAACCAGGAAGCCCTGAGCTCCAGGCACACGGCAGCTGTGAAAGGCATCCCAAGGGGAGTACAAAAGTGCAACAACATGGCAGCTTTCACAGCTTTTTCCTTGGCACCATCCCTATACCTAGGCTGATTTATCTGCCTAGGCTTAGGGTTAGGGCTCAGCCTAGGGCTAGGAATTTTTTAACCAGGAAGCCCTGAGTTCCAGGCTTACTGCATCTGCCAAAGGCATCCCAAAGGGAGCGCAGAAGTGCCACAACATGGCTGCTTTCACAGCTTTTTCCTTAGGAAGAACCCTAATACCCGGCTGATTTACCTTCCTAGGGTTACTGTTAGGCTTAGGCCTAGGACTTTTAAAACCAGGAAGCCCTGTGCTCCAGGCACACTGCAGCTGTTAAAGGCATCCCAAGGGGAGCGCAAAAGTGACACAACTTGGCTGCCTCCACTGCTATTTCCATGAGACCATCCCGAATCATAGGCTGATTTTCCTTCCTAGGCTTAAGGTTTGAGTTAGGCCTAGGGTTAGTGTTCTTTTAACCAGAAAGCCCTGAGTTCCAAGAACACAGCAGCTGCGAAGGACTACCCAAGAAGAGCGCAGAAGTGCCTCAACATGCCTGCCTCCACAGCTTTTTCCTTGGGGACGTCCCGAAACGAAGGCTGATTTAGAAGCCTCCAGTTTGGGCTAAAGTTGTGGTTTTTTAAACCAGGAAGCCCTGTGCTCCAAGCACACTGCAGCTGTGAAAGGCATCCCAAGGGGAGCGCAAAAGTGCCACAACATGGCTGTCTCCACAGCTTTTCCCTTGGGATAATTCCTAAACCCAGGCTGATTTAAATGACCAGTGTTACGGTTAGGGTTAGGGTTACGCCTAGGTGTAGAGCTTTTTAAACCAGCAAGCTCTGAGCTCCAGGCACACGGCAGCTGCGAAAGGCATCCCAAGGGGAGCACAAAAGTGCCAGAAAATGGCTGCCTCCACACGTTTTCATTGGCACCATTGCTAAGCCTAGGCTGAATCACCTGCGTCCAGTCTCAGCAAGGGACATGGTTTTTTAAACCAGGAAGCCCTGAGCTCCAGGCACACGGCAGCTGTGAAAGGCATCCCAAGGGGAGTACAAAAGTGCAACAACATGGCAGCTTTCACAGCTTTTTCCTTGGCAACATCCCTATACCTAGGCTGATTTATCTGCCTAGGCTTAGGGTTAGGGCTCAGCCTAGGGCTAGGATTTTTTTAAGCAGGAAGCCCTGAGTTCCAGGCTTACTGCATCTGCCAAAGGCATCCCAAAGGGAGCGCAGAAGTGCCACAACATGGCTGCTTTCACAGCTTGTTCCTTAGGAAGAACCCTAATACCCGGCTGATTTACCTTCCTAGGGTTACTGTTAGGCTTAGGCCTAGGACTTTTAAAACCAGGAAGCCCTGTGCTCCAGGCACACTGCAGCTGTTAAAGGCATCCCAAGGGGAGCGCAAAAGTGACACAACTTGGCTGCCTCCACTGCTATTTCCATGAGACCATCCCGAATCATAGGCTGATTTTCCTTCCTAGGCTTAAGGTTTGAGTTAGGCCTAGGGTTAGTGTTCTTTTAACCAGAAAGCCCTGAGTTCCAAGAACACAGCAGCTGCGAAGGACTACCCAAGAAGAGCGCAGAAGTGCCTCAACATGCCTGCCTCCACAGCTTTTTCCTTGGGGACGTCCCGAAACGAAGGCTGATTTAGAAGCCTCCAGTTTGGGCTAAAGTTGTGGTTTTTTAAACCAGGAAGCCCTGTGCTCCAAGCACACTGCAGCTGTGAAAGGCATCCCAAGGGGAGCGCAAAAGTGCCACAACATGGCTGTCTCCACAGCTTTTCCCTTGGGATAATTCCTAAACCCAGGCTGATTTAAATGACCAGTGTTATGGTTAGGGTTAGGGTTACGCCTAGGTGTAGAGCTTTTTAAACCAGCAAGCTCTGAGCTCCAGGCACACGGCAGCTGCGAAAGGCATCCCAAGGGGAGCACAAAAGTGCCAGAAAATGGCTGCCTCCACACGTTTTCATTGGCACAATTGCTAACCTAGGCTGAATCACCTGCCTCCAGTCTCAGCTAGGGACATGGTTTTTTAAACCAGGAAGCCCTGAGCTCCAGGCACACGGCAGCTGTGAAAGGCATCCCAAGGGGAGTACAAAAGTGCAACAACATGGCAGCTTTCACAGCTTTTTCCTTGGCACCATCCCTATACCTAGGCTGATTTATCTGCCTAGGGTTAGGGTTAGGGCTCAGCCTAGGGCTAGGATTTTTTTAACCAGGAAGCCCTGAGTTCCAGGCTTACTGCATCTGCCAAAGGCATCCCAAAGGGAGCGCAGAAGTGCCACAACATGGCTGCTTTCACAGCTTTTTCCTTAGGAAGAACCCTAATACCCGGCTGATTTACCTTCCTAGGGTTACTGTTAGGCTTAGGCCTAGGACTTTTAAAACCAGGAAGCCCTGTGCTCCAGGCACACTGCAGCTGTTAAAGGCATCCCAAGGGGAGCGCAAAAGTGACACAACTTGGCTGCCTCCACTGCTATTTCCATGAGACCATCCCGAATCATAGGCTGATTTTCCTTCCTAGGCTTAAGGTTTGAGTTAGGCCTAGGGTTAGTGTTCTTTTAACCAGAAAGCCCTGAGTTCCAAGAACACAGCAGCTGCGAAGGACTACCCAAGAAGAGCGCAGAAGTGCCTCAACATGCCTGCCTGCACAGCTTTTTCCTTGGGGACGTCCCGAAACGAAGGCTGATTTAGAAGCCTCCAGTTTGGGCTAAAGTTGTGGTTTTTTAAACCAGGAAGCCCTGTGCTCCAAGCACACTGTAGCTGTGAAAGGCATCCCAAGGGGAGCGCAAAAGTGACACAACTTGGCTGCCTCCACTGCTATTTCCATGAGACCATCCCGAATCATAGGCTGATTTTCCTTCCTAGGCTTAAGGTTTGAGTTAGGCCTAGGGTTAGTGTTCTTTTAACCAGAAAGCCCTGAGTTCCAAGAACACAGCAGCTGCGAAGGACTACCCAAGAAGAGCGCAGAAGTGCCTCAACATGCCTGCCTCCACAGCTTTTTCCTTGGGGACGTCCCGAAACGAAGGCTGATTTAGAAGCCTCCAGTTTGGGCTAAAGTTGTGGTTTTTTAAACCAGGAAGCCCTGTGCTCCAAGCACACTGCAGCTGTGAAAGGCATCCCAAGGGGAGCGCAAAAGTGCCACAACATGGCTGTCTCCACAGCTTTTCCCTTGGGATAATTCCTAAACCCAGGCTGATTTAAATGACCAGTGTTATGGTTAGGGTTAGGGTTACGCCTAGGTGTAGAGCTTTTTAAACCAGCAAGCTCTGAGCTCCAGGCACACGGCAGCTGCGAAAGGCATCCCAAGGGGAGCACAAAAGTGCCAGAAAATGGCTGCCTCCACACGTTTTCATTGGCACAATTGCTAACCTAGGCTGAATCACCTGCCTCCAGTCTCAGCTAGGGACATGGTTTTTTAAACCAGGAAGCCCTGAGCTCCAGGCACACGGCAGCTGTGAAAGGCATCCCAAGGGGAGTACAAAAGTGCAACAACATGGCAGCTTTCACAGCTTTTTCCTTGGCACCATCCCTATACCTAGGCTGATTTATCTGCCTAGGGTTAGGGTTAGGGCTCAGCCTAGGGCTAGGATTTTTTTAACCAGGAAGCCCTGAGTTCCAGGCTTACTGCATCTGCCAAAGGCATCCCAAAGGGAGCGCAGAAGTGCCACAACATGGCTGCTTTCACAGCTTTTTCCTTAGGAAGAACCCTAATACCCGGCTGATTTACCTTCCTAGGGTTACTGTTAGGCTTAGGCCTAGGACTTTTAAAACCAGGAAGCCCTGTGCTCCAGGCACACTGCAGCTGTTAAAGGCATCCCAAGGGGAGCGCAAAAGTGACACAACTTGGCTGCCTCCACTGCTATTTCCATGAGACCATCCCGAATCATAGGCTGATTTTCCTTCCTAGGCTTAAGGTTTGAGTTAGGCCTAGGGTTAGTGTTCTTTTAACCAGAAAGCCCTGAGTTCCAAGAACACAGCAGCTGCGAAGGACTACCCAAGAAGAGCGCAGAAGTGCCTCAACATGCCTGCCTGCACAGCTTTTTCCTTGGGGACGTCCCGAAACGAAGGCTGATTTAGAAGCCTCCAGTTTGGGCTAAAGTTGTGGTTTTTTAAACCAGGAAGCCCTGTGCTCCAAGCACACTGTAGCTGTGAAAGGCATCCCAAGGGGAGCGCAAAAGTGCCACAACATGGCTGTCTCCACAGCTTTTCCCTTGGGATAATTCCTAAACCCAGGCTGATTTAAATGACCAGTGTTATGGTTAGGGTTAGGGTTACGCCTAGGTGTAGAGCTTTTTAAACCAGCAAGCTCTGAGCTCCAGGCACACGGCAGCTGCGAAAGGCATCCCAAGGGGAGCACAAAAGTGCCAGAAAATGGCTGCCTCCACACGTTTTCATTGGCACAATTGCTAACCTAGGCTGAATCACCTGCCTCCAGTCTCAGCTAGGGACATGGTTTTTTAAACCAGGAAGCCCTGAGCTCCAGGCACACGGCAGCTGTGAAAGGCATCCCAAGGGGAGTACAAAAGTGCAACAACATGGCAGCTTTCACAGCTTTTTCCTTGGCACCATCCCTATACCTAGGCTGATTTATCTGCCTAGGGTTAGGGTTAGGGCTCAGCCTAGGGCTAGGATTTTTTTAACCAGGAAGCCCTGAGTTCCAGGCTTACTGCATCTGCCAAAGGCATCCCAAAGGGAGCGCAGAAGTGCCACAACATGGCTGCTTTCACAGCTTTTTCCTTAGGAAGAACCCTAATACCCGGCTGATTTACCTTCCTAGGGTTACTGTTAGGCTTAGGCCTAGGACTTTTAAAACCAGGAAGCCCTGTGCTCCAGGCACACTGCAGCTGTTAAAGGCATCCCAAGGGGAGCGCAAAAGTGACACAACTTGGCTGCCTCCACTGCTATTTCCATGAGACCATCCCGAATCATAGGCTGATTTTCCTTCCTAGGCTTAAGGTTTGAGTTAGGCCTAGGGTTAGTGTTCTTTTAACCAGAAAGCCCTGAGTTCCAAGAACACAGCAGCTGCGAAGGACTACCCAAGAAGAGCGCAGAAGTGCCTCAACATGCCTGCCTGCACAGCTTTTTCCTTGGGGACGTCCCGAAACGAAGGCTGATTTAGAAGCCTCCAGTTTGGGCTAAAGTTGTGGTTTTTTACACCAGGAAGCCCTGTGCTCCAAGCACACTGTAGCTGTGAAAGGCATCCCAAGGGGAGCGCAAAAGTGCCACAACATGGCTGTCTCCACAGCTTTTCCCTTGGGATAATTCCTAAACCCAGGCTGATTTAAATGACCAGTGTTACGGTTAGGGTTAGGGTTACGCCTAGGTGTAGAGCTTTTTAAACCAGCAAGCTCTGAGCTCCAGGCACACGGCAGCTGCGAAAGGCATCCCAAGGGGAGCACAAAAGTGCCAGAAAATGGCTGCCTCCACACGTTTTCATTGGCACCATTGCTAAGCCTAGGCTGAATCACCTGCCTCCAGTCTCAGCTAGGGACATGGTTTTTTAAACCAGGAAGCCCTGAGCTCCAGGCACACGGCAGCTGTGAAAGGCATCCCAAGGGGAGTACAAAAGTGCAACAACATGGCAGCTTTCACAGCTTTTTCCTTGGCACCATCCCTATACCTAGGCTGATTTATCTGCCTAGGGTTAGGGTTAGGGCTCAGCCTAGGGCTAGGATTTTTTTAAGCAGGAAGCCCTGAGTTCCAGGCTTACTGCATCTGCCAAAGGCATCCCAAAGGGAGCGCAGAAGTGCCACAACATGGCTGCTTTCACAGCTTTTTCCTTAGGAAGAACCCTAATACCCGGCTGATTTACCTTCTTAGGGTTACTGTTAGGCTTAGGCCTAGGACTTTTAAAACCAGGAAGCCCTGTGCTCCAGGCACACTGCAGCTGTTAAAGGCATCCCAAGGGGAGCGCAAAAGTGACACAACTTGGCTGCCTCCACTGCTATTTCCATGAGACCATCCCGAATCATAGGCTGATTTTCCTTCCTAGGCTTAAGGTTTGAGTTAGGCCTAGGGTTAGTGTTCTTTTAACCAGAAAGCCCTGAGTTCCAAGAACACAGCAGCTGTGAAGGACTACCCAAGAAGAGCGCAGAAGTGCCTCAACATGCCTGCCTCCACAGCTTTTTCCTTGGGGACGTCCCGAAACGAAGGCTGATTTAGAAGCCTCCAGTTTGGGCTAAAGTTGTGGTTTTTTACACCAGGAAGCCCTGTGCTCCAAGCACACTGCAGCTGTGAAAGGCATCCCAAGGGGAGCGCAAAAGTGCCACAACATGGCTGTCTCCACAGCTTTTCCCTTGGGATAATTCCTAAACCCAGGCTGATTTAAATGACCAGTGTTACGGTTAGGGTTAGGGTTACGCCTAGGTGTAGAGCTTTTTAAACCAGCAAGCTCTGAGCTCCAGGCACACGGCAGCTGCGAAAGGCATCCCAAGGGGAGCACAAAAGTGCCAGAAAATGGCTGCCTCCACACGTTTTCATTGGCACCATTGCTAAGCCTAGGCTGAATCACCTGCCTCCAGTCTCAGCAAGGGACATGGTTTTTTAAACCAGGAAGCCCTGAGCTCCAGGCACACGGCAGCTGTGAAAGGCATCCCAAGGGGAGTACAAAAGTGCAACAACATGGCAGCTTTCACAGCTTTTTCCTTGGCACCATCCCTATACCTAGGCTGATTTATCTGCCTAGGCTTAGGGTTAGGGCTCAGCCTAGGGCTAGGATTTTTTTAACCAGGAAGCCCTGAGTTCCAGGCTTACTGCATCTGCCAAAGGCATCCCAAAGGGAGCGCAGAAGTGCCACAACATGGCTGCTTTCACAGCTTTTTCCTTAGGAAGAACCCTAATACCCGGCTGATTTACCTTCCTAGGGTTACTGTTAGGCTTAGGCCTAGGACTTTTAAAACCAGGAAGCCCTGTGCTCCAGGCACACTGCAGCTGTGAAAGGCATCCCAAGGGGAGCGCAAAAGTGACACAACTTGGCTGCCTCCACTGCTATTTCCATGAGACCATCCCGAATCATAGGCTGATTTTCCTTCCTAGGCTTAAGGTTTGAGTTAGGCCTAGGGTTAGTGTTCTTTTAACCAGAAAGCCCTGAGTTCCAAGAACACAGCAGCTGCGAAGGACTACCCAAGAAGAGCGCAGAAGTGCCTCAACATGCCTGCCTCCACAGCTTTTTCCTTGGGGACGTCCCGAAACGAAGGCTGATTTAGAAGCCTCCAGTTTGGGCTAAAGTTGTGGTTTTTTAAACCAGGAAGCCCTGTGCTCCAAGCACACTGCAGCTGTGAAAGGCATCCCAAGGGGAGCGCAAAAGTGCCACAACATGGCTGTCTCCACAGCTTTTCCCTTGGGATAATTCCTAAACCCAGGCTGATTTAAATGACCAGTGTTATGGTTAGGGTTAGGGTTACGCCTAGGTGTAGAGCTTTTTAAACCAGCAAGCTCTGAGCTCCAGGCACACGGCAGCTGCGAAAGGCATCCCAAGGGGAGCACAAAAGTGCCAGAAAATGGCTGCCTCCACACGTTTTCATTGGCACCATTGCTAAGCCTAGGCTGAATCACCTGCCTCCAGTCTCAGCAAGGGACATGGCTTTTTAAACCAGGAAGCCCTGAGCTCCAGGCACACGGCAGCTGTGAAAGGTATCCCAAGGGGAGTACAAAAGTGCAACAACATGGCAGCTTTCACAGCTTTTTCCTTGGCACCATCCCTATACCTAGGCTGATTTATCTGCCTAGGCTTAGGGTTAGGGCTCAGCCTAGGGCTAGGATTTTTTTAACCAGGAAGCCCTGAGTTCCAGGCTTACTGCATCTGCCAAAGGCATCCCAAAGGGAGCGCAGAAGTGCCACAACATGGCTGCTTTCACAGCTTTTTCCTTAGGAAGAACCCTAATACCCGGCTGATTTACCTTCCTAGGGTTACTGTTAGGCTTAGGCCTAGGACTTTTAAAACCAGGAAGCCCTGTGCTCCAGGCACACTGCAGCTGTTAAAGGCATCCCAAGGGGAGCGCAAAAGTGACACAACTTGGCTGCCTCCACTGCTATTTCCATGAGACCATCCCGAATCATAGGCTGATTTTCCTTCCTAGGCTTAAGGTTTGAGTTAGGCCTAGGGTTAGTGTTCTTTTAACCAGAAAGCCCTGAGTTCCAAGAACACAGCAGCTGCGAAGGACTACCCAAGAAGAGCGCAGAAGTGCCTCAACATGCCTGCCTGCACAGCTTTTTCCTTGGGGACGTCCCGAAACGAAGGCTGATTTAGAAGCCTCCAGTTTGGGCTAAAGTTGTGGTTTTTTAAACCAGGAAGCCCTGTGCTCCAAGCACACTGCAGCTGTGAAAGGCATCCCAAGGGGAGCGCAAAAGTGCCACAACATGGCTGTCTCCACAGCTTTTCCCTTGGGATAATTCCTAAACCCAGGCTGATTTAAATGACCAGTGTTATGGTTAGGGTTAGGGTTACGCCTAGGTGTAGAGCTTTTAAAACCAGCAAGCTCTGAGCTCCAGGCACACGGCAGCTGCGAAAGGCATCCCAAGGGGAGCACAAAAGTGCCAGAAAATGGCTGCCTCCACACGTTTTCATTGGCACCATTGCTAAGCCTAGGCTGAATCACCTGCCTCCAGTCTCAGCTAGGGACATGGTTTTTTAAACCAGGAAGCCCTGAGCTCCAGGCACACGGCAGCTGTGAAAGGCATCCCAAGGGGAGTACAAAAGTGCAACAACATGGCAGCTTTCACAGCTTTTTCCTTGGCACCATCCCTATACCTAGGCTGATTTATCTGCCTAGGGTTAGGGTTAGGGCTCAGCCTAGGGCTAGGATTTTTTTAAGCAGGAAGCCCTGAGTTCCAGGCTTACTGCATCTGCCAAAGGCATCCCAAAGGGAGCGCAGAAGTGCCACAACATGGCTGCTTTCACAGCTTTTTCCTTAGGAAGAACCCTAATACCCGGCTGATTTACCTTCCTAGGGTTACTGTTAGGCTTAGGCCTAGGACTTTTAAAACCAGGAAGCCCTGTGCTCCAGGCACACTGCAGCTGTTAAAGGCATCCCAAGGGGAGCGCAAAAGTGACACAACTTGGCTGCCTCCACTGCTATTTCCATGAGACCATCCCGAATCATAGGTTGATTTTCCTTCCTAGGCTTAAGGTTTGAGTTAGGCCTAGGGTTAGTGTTCTTTTAACCAGAAAGCCCTGAGTTCCAAGAACACAGCAGCTGCGAAGGACTACCCAAGAAGAGCGCAGAAGTGCCTCAACATGCCTGCCTCCACAGCTTTTTCCTTGGGGACGTCCCGAAACGAAGGCTGATTTAGAAGCCTCCAGTTTGGGCTAAAGTTGTGGTTTTTTACACCAGGAAGCCCTGTGCTCCAAGCACACTGCAGCTGTGAAAGGCATCCCAAGGGGAGCGCAAAAGTGCCACAACATGGCTGTCTCCACAGCTTTTCCCTTGGGATAATTCCTAAACCCAGGCTGATTTAAATGACCAGTGTTACGGTTAGGGTTAGGGTTACGCCTAGGTGTAGAGCTTTTTAAACCAGCAAGCTCTGAGCTCCAGGCACACGGCAGCTGCGAAAGGCATCCCAAGGGGAGCACAAAAGTGCCAGAAAATGGCTGCCTCCACACGTTTTCATTGGCACCATTGCTAAGCCTAGGCTGAATCACCTGCCTCCAGTCTCAGCTAGGGACATGGTTTTTTAAACCAGGAAGCCCTGAGCTCCAGGCACACAGCAGCTGTGAAAGGCATCCCAAGGGGAGTACAAAAGTGCAACAACATGGCAGCTTTCACAGCTTTTTCCTTGGCACCATCCCTATACCTAGGCTGATTTATCTGCCTAGGGTTAGGGTTAGGGCTCAGCCAAGGGCAAGGATTTTTTTAACCAGGAAGCCCTGAGTTCCAGGCTTACTGCATCTGCCAAAGGCATCCCAAAGGGAGCGCAGAAGTGCCACAACATGGCTGCTTTCACAGCTTTTTCCTTAGGAAGAACCCTAATACCCGGCTGATTTACCTTCCTAGGGTTACTGTTAGGCTTAGGCCTAGGACTTTTAAAACCAGGAAGCCCTGTGCTCCAGGCACACTGCAGCTGTTAAAGGCATCCCAAGGGGAGCACAAAAGTGACACAACTTGGCTGCCTCCACTGCTATTTCCATGAGACCATCCCGAATCATAGGCTGATTTTCCTTCCTAGGCTTAAGGTTTGAGTTAGGCCTAGGGTTAGTGTTCTTTTAACCAGAAAGCCCTGAGTTCCAAGAACACAGCAGCTGCGAAGGACTACCCAAGAAGAGCGCAGAAGTGCCTCAACATGCCTGCCTCCACAGCTTTTTCCTTGGGGACGTCCCGAAACGAAGGCTGATTTAGAAGCCTCCAGTTTGGGCTAAAGTTGTGGTTTTTTAAACCAGGAAGCCCTGTGCTCCAAGCACACTGCAGCTGTGAAAGGCATCCCAAGGGGAGCGCAAAAGTGCCACAACATGGCTGTCTCCACAGCTTTTCCCTTGGGATAATTCCTAAACCCAGGCTGATTTAAATGACCAGTGTTACGGTTAGGGTTAGGGTTACGCCTAGGTGTAGAGCTTTTTAAACCAGCAAGCTCTGAGCTCCAGGCACACGGCAGCTGCAAAAGGCATCCCAAGGGGAGCACAAAAGTGCCAGAAAATGGCTGCCTCCACACGTTTTCATTGGCACCATTGCTAAGCCTAGGCTGAATCACCTGCCTCCAGTCTCAGCTAGGGACATGGTTTTTTAAACCAGGAAGCCCTGAGCTCCAGGCACACGGCAGCTGTGAAAGGCATCCCAAGGGGAGTACAAAAGTGCAACAACATGGCAGCTTTCACAGCTTTTTCCTTGGCACCATCCCTATACCTAGGCTGATTTATCTGCCTAGGGTTAGGGTTAGGGCTCAGCCAAGGGCAAGGATTTTTTTAACCAGGAAGCCCTGAGTTCCAGGCTTACTGCATCTGCCAAACTCATCCCAAAGGGAGCGCAGAAGTGCCACAACATGGCTGCTTTCACAGCTTTTTCCTTAGGAAGAACCCTAATACCCGGCTGATTTACCTTCCTAGGGTTACTGTTAGGCTTAGGCCTAGGACTTTTAAAACCAGGAAGCCCTGTGCTCCAGGCACACTGCAGCTGTGAAAGGCATCCCAAGGGGAGCGCAAAAGTGACACAACTTGGCTGCCTCCACTGCTATTTCCATGAGACCATCCCGAATCATAGGCTGATTTTCCTTCCTAGGCTTAAGGTTTGAGTTAGGCCTAGGGTTAGTGTTCTTTTAACCAGAAAGCCCTGAGTTCCAAGAACACAGCAGCTGCGAAGGACTACCCAAGAAGAGCGCAGAAGTGCCTCAACATGCCTGCCTCCACAGCTTTTTCCTTGGGGACGTCCCGAAACGAAGGCTGATTTAGAAGCCTCCAGTTTGGGCTAAAGTTGTGGTTTTTTACACCAGGAAGCCCTGTGCTCCAAGCACACTGCAGCTGTGAAAGGCATCCCAAGGGGAGCGCAAAAGTGCCACAACATGGCTGTCTCCACAGCTTTTCCCTTGGGATAATTCCTAAACCCAGGCTGATTTAAATGACCAGTGTTACGGTTAGGGTTAGGGTTACGCCTAGGTGTAGAGCTTTTTAAACCAGCAAGCTCTGAGCTCCAGGCACACGGCAGCTGCAAAAGGCATCCCAAGGGGAGCACAAAAGTGCCAGAAAATGGCTGCCTCCACACGTTTTCATTGGCACCATTGCTAAGCCTAGGCTGAATCACCTGCCTCCAGTCTCAATTAGGGACATTGTATTTTAAACCAGGAAGCCCTGAGCTCCAGGCACACGGCAGCTGTGAAAGGCATCCCAAGGGGAGTACAAAAGTGCAACAACATGGCAGCTTTCACAGCTTTTTCCTTGGCACCATCCCTATACCTAGGCTGATTTATCTGCCTAGGGTTAGGGTTAGGGCTCAGCCAAGGGCAAGGATTTTTTTAACCAGGAAGCCCTGAGTTCCAGGCTTACTGCATCTGCCAAAGGCATCCCAAAGGGAGCGCAGAAGTGCCACAACATGGCTGCTTTCACAGCTTTTTCCTTAGGAAGAACCCTAATACCCGGCTGATTTACCTTCCTAGGGTTACTGTTAGGCTTAGGCCTAGGACTTTTAAAACCAGGAAGCCCTGTGCTCCAGGCACACTGCAGCTGTGAAAGGCATCCCAAGGGGAGCGCAAAAGTGACACAACTTGGCTGCCTCCACTGCTATTTCCATGAGACCATCCCGAATCATAGGCTGATTTTCCTTCCTAGGCTTAAGGTTTGAGTTAGGCCTAGGGTTAGTGTTCTTTTAACCAGAAAGCCCTGAGTTCCAAGAACACAGCAGCTGCGAAGGACTACCCAAGAAGAGCGCAGAAGTGCCTCAACATGCCTGCCTCCACAGCTTTTTCCTTGGGGACGTCCCGAAACGAAGGCTGATTTAGAAGCCTCCAGTTTGGGCTAAAGTTGTGGTTTTTTAAACCAGGAAGCCCTGTGCTCCAAGCACACTGCAGCTGTGAAAGGCATCCCAAGGGGAGCGCAAAAGTGCCACAACATGGCTGTCTCCACAGCTTTTCCCTTGGGATAATTCCTAAACCCAGGCTGATTTAAATGACCAGTGTTACGGTTAGGGTTAGGGTTACGCCTAGGTGTAGAGCTTTTTAAACCAGCAAGCTCTGAGCTCCAGGCACACGGCAGCTGCGAAAGGCATCCCAAGGGGAGCACAAAAGGGCCAGAAAATGGCTGCCTCCACACGTTTTCATTGGCACCATTGCTAAGTCTAGGCTGAATCACCTGCCTCCAGTCTCAGCTAGGAACATGGTTTTTTAAACCAGGAAGCCCTGAGCTCCAGGCACACGGCAGCTGTGAAAGGCATCCCAAGGGGAGTACAAAAGTGCAACAACATGGCAGCTTTCACAGCTTTTTCCTTGGCACCATCCCTATACCTAGGCTGATTTATCTGCCGAGGGTTATGGTTAGGGCTCAGCCTAGGGCTAGGATTTTTTTAACCAGGAAGCCCTGAGTTCCAGGCTTACTGCATCTGCCAAAGGCATCCCAAAGGGAGCGCAGAAGTGCCACAACATGGCTGCTTTCACAGCTTTTTCCTTAGGAAGAACCCTAATACCTGGCTGATTTACCTTCCTAGGGTTACTGTTAGGCTTAGGCCTAGGACTTTTAAAACCAGGAAGCCCTGTGCTCCAGGCACACTGCAGCTGTGAAAGGCATCCCAAGGGGAGCGCAAAAGTGACACAACTTGGCTGCCTCCACTGCTATTTCCATGAGACCATCCCGAATCATAGGCTGATTTTCCTTCCTAGGCTTAAGGTTTGAGTTAGGCCTAGGGTTAGTGTTCTTTTAACCAGAAAGCCCTGAGTTCCAAGAAGACAGCAGCTGCGAAGGACTACCAAAGAAGAGCGCAGAAGTGCCTCAACATGCCTGCCTCCACAGCTTTTTCCTTGGGGACGTCCCGAAACGAAGGCTGATTTAGAAGCCTCCAGTTTGGGCTAAAGTTGTGGTTTTTTGCACCAGGAAGCCCTGTGCTCCAAGCACACTGCAGCTGTGAAAGGCATCCCAAGGGGAGCGCAAAAGTGCCACAACATGGCTGTCTCCACAGCTTTTCCCTTGGGATAATTCCTAAACCCAGGCTGATTTAAATGACCAGTGTTACGGTTAGGGTTAGGGTTACGCCTAGGTGTAGAGCTTTTTAAACCAGCAAGCTCTGAGCTCCAGGCACACGGCAGCTGCGAAAGGCATCCCAAGGGGAGCACAAAAGTGCCAGAAAATGGCTGCCTCCACACGTTTTCATTGGCACCATTGCTAAGCCTAGGCTGAATCACCTGCCTCCAGTCTCAGCTAGGGACATGGTTTTTTAAACCAGGAAGCCCTGAGCTCCAGGCACACGGCAGCTGTGAAAGGCATCCCAAGGGGAGTACAAAAGTGCAACAACATGGCAGCTTTCACAGCTTTTTCCTTGGCACCATCCCTATACCTAGGCTGATTTATCTGCCTAGGGTTAGGGTTAGGGCTCAGCCTAGGGCTAGGATTTTTTTAAGCAGGAAGCCCTGAGTTCCAGGCTTACTGCATCTGCCAAAGGCATCCCAAAGGGAGCGCAGAAGTGCCACAACATGGCTGCTTTCACAGCTTTTTCCTTAGGAAGAACCCTAATACCCGGCTGATTTACCTTCCTAGGGTTACTGTTAGGCTTAGGCCTAGGACTTTTAAAACCAGGAAGCCCTGTGCTCCAGGCACACTGCAGCTGTGAAAGGCATCCCAAGGGGAGCGCAAAAGTGACACAACTTGGCTGCCTCCACTGCTATTTCCATGAGACCATCCCGAATCATAGGCTGATTTTCCTTCCTAGGCTTAAGGTTTGAGTTAGGCCTAGGGTTAGTGTTCTTTTAACCAGAAAGCCCTGAGTTCCAAGAACACAGCAGCTGCGAAGGACTACCCAAGAAGAGCGCAGAAGTGCCTCAACATGCCTGCCTCCACAGCTTTTTCCTTGGGGACGTCCCGAAACGAAGGCTGATTTAGAAGCCTCCAGTTTGGGCTAAAGTTGTGGTTTTTTAAACCAGGAAGCCCTGTGCTCCAAGCACACTGCAGCTGTGAAAGGCATCCCAAGGGGAGCGCAAAAGTGCCACAACATGGCTGTCTCCACAGCTTTTCCCTTGGGATAATTCCTAAACCCAGGCTGATTTAAATGACCAGTGTTACGGTTAGGGTTAGGGTTACGCCTAGGTGTAGAGCTTTTTAAACCAGCAAGCTCTGAGCTCCAGGCACACGGCAGCTGCGAAAGGCATCCCAAGGGGAGCACAAAAGTGCCAGAAAATGGCTGCCTCCACACGTTTTCATTGGCACCATTGCTAAGCCTAGGCTGAATCACCTGCCTCCAGTCTCAGCTAGGGACATGGTTTTTTAAACCAGGAAGCCCTGAGCTCCAGGCACACGGCAGCTGTGAAAGGCATCCCAAGGGGAGTACAAAAGTGCAACAACATGGCAGCTTTCACAGCTTTTTCCTTGGCACCATCCCTATACCTAGGCTGATTTATCTGCCTAGGGTTAGGGTTAGGGCTCAGCCAAGGGCAAGGATTTTTTTAACCAGGAAGCCCTGAGTTCCAGGCTTACTGCATCTGCCAAAGGCATCCCAAAGGGAGCGCAGAAGTGCCACAACATGGCTGCTTTCACAGCTTTTTCCTTAGGAAGAACCCTAATACCCGGCTGATTTACCTTCCTAGGGTTACTGTTAGGCTTAGGCCTAGGACTTTTAAAACCAGGAAGCCCTGTGCTCCAGGCACACTGCAGCTGTTAAAGGCATCCCAAGGGGAGCGCAAAAGTGACACAACTTGGCTGCCTCCACTGCTATTTCCATGAGACCATCCCGAATCATAGGCTGATTTTCCTTCCTAGGCTTAAGGTTTGAGTTAGGCCTAGGGTTAGTGTTCTTTTAACCAGAAAGCCCTGAGTTCCAAGAACACAGCAGCTGCGAAGGACTACCCAAGAAGAGCGCAGAAGTGCCTCAACATGCCTGCCTCCACAGCTTTTTCCTTGGGGACGTCCCGAAACGAAGGCTGATTTAGAAGCCTCCAGTTTGGGCTAAAGTTGTGGTTTTTTAAACCAGGAAGCCCTGTGCTCCAAGCACACTGCAGCTGTGAAAGGAATCCCAAGGGGAGCGCAAAAGTGCCACAACATGGCTGTCTCCACAGCTTTTCCCTTGGGATAATTCCTAAACCCAGGCTGATTTAAATGACCAGTGTTACGGTTAGGGTTAGGGTTACGCCTAGGTGTAGAGCTTTTTAAACCAGCAAGCTCTGAGCTCCAGGCACACGGCAGCTGCAAAAGGCATCCCAAGGGGAGCACAAAAGTGCCAGAAAATGGCTGCCTCCACACGTTTTCATTGGCACCATTGCTAAGCCTAGGCTGAATCACCTGCCTCCAGTCTCAGCTAGGGACATGGTTTTTTAAACCAGGAAGCCCTGAGCTCCAGGCACACGGCAGCTGTGAAAGGCATCCCAAGGGGAGTACAAAAGTGCAACAACATGGCAGCTTTCACAGCTTTTTCCTTGGCAACATCCCTATACCTAGGCTGATTTATCTGCCTAGGCTTAGGGTTAGGGCTCAGCCAAGGGCAAGGATTTTTTTAACCAGGAAGCCCTGAGTTCCAGGCTTACTGCATCTGCCAAAGGCATCCCAAAGGGAGCGCAGAAGTGCCACAACATGGCTGCTTTCACAGCTTTTTCCTTAGGAAGAACCCTAATACCCGGCTGATTTACCTTCCTAGGGTTACTGTTAGGCTTAGGCCTAGGACTTTTAAAACCAGGAAGCCCTGTGCTCCAGGCACACTGCAGCTGTGAAAGGCATCCCAAGGGGAGCGCAAAAGTGACACAACTTGGCTGCCTCCACTGCTATTTCCATGAGACCATCCCGAATCATAGGCTGATTTTCCTTCCTAGGCTTAAGGTTTGAGTTAGGCCTAGGGTTAGTGTTCTTTTAACCAGAAAGCCCTGAGTTCCAAGAACACAGCAGCTGCGAAGGACTACCCAAGAAGAGCGCAGAAGTGCCTCAACATGCCTGCCTCCACAGCTTTTTCCTTGGGGACGTCCCGAAACGAAGGCTGATTTAGAAGCCTCCAGTTTGGGCTAAAGTTGTGGTTTTTTACACCAGGAAGCCCTGTGCTCCAAGCACACTGCAGCTGTGAAAGGCATCCCAAGGGGAGCGCAAAAGTGCCACAACATGGCTGTCTCCACAGCTTTTCCCTTGGGATAATTCCTAAACCCAGGCTGATTTAAATGACCAGTGTTACGGTTAGGGTTAGGGTTACGCCTAGGTGTAGAGCTTTTTAAACCAGCAAGCTCTGAGCTCCAGGCACACGGCAGCTGCAAAAGGCATCCCAAGGGGAGCACAAAAGTGCCAGAAAATGGCTGCCTCCACACGTTTTCATTGGCACCATTGCTAAGCCTAGGCTGAATCACCTGCCTCCAGTCTCAGCTAGGGACATTGTATTTTAAACCAGGAAGCCCTGAGCTCCAGGCACACGGCAGCTGTGAAAGGCATCCCAAGGGGAGTACAAAAGTGCAACAACATGGCAGCTTTCACAGCTTTTTCCTTGGCACCATCCCTATACCTAGGCTGATTTATCTGCCTAGGGTTAGGGTTAGGGCTCAGCCAAGGGCAAGGATTTTTTTAACCAGGAAGCCCTGAGTTCCAGGCTTACTGCATCTGCCAAAGGCATCCCAAAGGGAGCGCAGAAGTGCCACAACATGGCTGCTTTCACAGCTTTTTCCTTAGGAAGAACCCTAATACCCGGCTGATTTACCTTCCTAGGGTTACTCTTAGGCTTAGGCCTAGGACTTTTAAAACCAGGAAGCCCTGTGCTCCAGGCACACTGCAGCTGTGAAAGGCATCCCAAGGGGAGCGCAAAAGTGACACAACTTGGCTGCCTCCACTGCTATTTCCATGAGACCATCCCGAATCATAGGCTGATTTTCCTTCCTAGGCTTAAGGTTTGAGTTAGGCCTAGGGTTAGTGTTCTTTTAACCAGAAAGCCCTGAGTTCCAAGAACACAGCAGCTGCGAAGGACTACCCAAGAAGAGCGCAGAAGTGCCTCAACATGCCTGCCTCCACAGCTTTTTCCTTGGGGACGTCCCGAAACGAAGGCTGATTTAGAAGCCTCCAGTTTGGGCTAAAGTTGTGGTTTTTTAAACCAGGAAGCCCTGTGCTCCAAGCACACTGCAGCTGTGAAAGGAATCCCAAGGGGAGCGCAAAAGTGCCACAACATGGCTGTCTCCACAGCTTTTCCCTTGGGATAATTCCTAAACCCAGGCTGATTTAAATGACCAGTGTTACGGTTAGGGTTAGGGTTACGCCTAGGTGTAGAGCTTTTTAAACCAGCAAGCTCTGAGCTCCAGGCACACGGCAGCTGCAAAAGGCATCCCAAGGGGAGCACAAAAGTGCCAGAAAATGGCTGCCTCCACACGTTTTCATTGGCACCATTGCTAAGCCTAGGCTGAATCACCTGCCTCCAGTCTCAGCTAGGGACATGGTTTTTTAAACCAGGAAGCCCTGAGCTCCAGGCACACGGCAGCTGTGAAAGGCATCCCAAGGGGAGTACAAAAGTGCAACAACATGGCAGCTTTCACAGCTTTTTCCTTGGCAACATCCCTATACCTAGGCTGATTTATCTGCCTAGGCTTAGGGTTAGGGCTCAGCCAAGGGCAAGGATTTTTTTAACCAGGAAGCCCTGAGTTCCAGGCTTACTGCATCTGCCAAAGGCATCCCAAAGGGAGCGCAGAAGTGCCACAACATGGCTGCTTTCACAGCTTTTTCCTTAGGAAGAACCCTAATACCCGGCTGATTTACCTTCCTAGGGTTACTGTTAGGCTTAGGCCTAGGACTTTTAAAACCAGGAAGCCCTGTGCTCCAGGCACACTGCAGCTGTGAAAGGCATCCCAAGGGGAGCGCAAAAGTGACACAACTTGGCTGCCTCCACTGCTATTTCCATGAGACCATCCCGAATCATAGGCTGATTTTCCTTCCTAGGCTTAAGGTTTGAGTTAGGCCTAGGGTTAGTGTTCTTTTAACCAGAAAGCCCTGAGTTCCAAGAACACAGCAGCTGCGAAGGACTACCCAAGAAGAGCGCAGAAGTGCCTCAACATGCCTGCCTCCACAGCTTTTTCCTTGGGGACGTCCCGAAACGAAGGCTGATTTAGAAGCCTCCAGTTTGGGCTAAAGTTGTGGTTTTTTACACCAGGAAGCCCTGTGCTCCAAGCACACTGCAGCTGTGAAAGGCATCCCAAGGGGAGCGCAAAAGTGCCACAACATGGCTGTCTCCACAGCTTTTCCCTTGGGATAATTCCTAAACCCAGGCTGATTTAAATGACCAGTGTTACGGTTAGGGTTAGGGTTACGCCTAGGTGTAGAGCTTTTTAAACCAGCAAGCTCTGAGCTCCAGGCACACGGCAGCTGCAAAAGGCATCCCAAGGGGAGCACAAAAGTGCCAGAAAATGGCTGCCTCCACACGTTTTCATTGGCACCATTGCTAAGCCTAGGCTGAATCACCTGCCTCCAGTCTCAGCTAGGGACATTGTATTTTAAACCAGGAAGCCCTGAGCTCCAGGCACACGGCAGCTGTGAAAGGCATCCCAAGGGGAGTACAAAAGTGCAACAACATGGCAGCTTTCACAGCTTTTTCCTTGGCACCATCCCTATACCTAGGCTGATTTATCTGCCTAGGGTTAGGGTTAGGGCTCAGCCAAGGGCAAGGATTTTTTTAACCAGGAAGCCCTGAGTTCCAGGCTTACTGCATCTGCCAAAGGCATCCCAAAGGGAGCGCAGAAGTGCCACAACATGGCTGCTTTCACAGCTTTTTCCTTAGGAAGAACCCTAATACCCGGCTGATTTACCTTCCTAGGGTTACTCTTAGGCTTAGGCCTAGGACTTTTAAAACCAGGAAGCCCTGTGCTCCAGGCACACTGCAGCTGTGAAAGGCATCCCAAGGGGAGCGCAAAAGTGACACAACTTGGCTGCCTCCACTGCTATTTCCATGAGACCATCCCGAATCATAGGCTGATTTTCCTTCCTAGGCTTAAGGTTTGAGTTAGGCCTAGGGTTAGTGTTCTTTTAACCAGAAAGCCCTGAGTTCCAAGAACACAGCAGCTGCGAAGGACTACCCAAGAAGAGCGCAGAAGTGCCTCAACATGCCTGCCTCCACAGCTTTTTCCTTGGGGACGTCCCGAAACGAAGGCTGATTTAGAAGCCTCCAGTTTGGGCTAAAGTTGTGGTTTTTTACACCAGGAAGCCCTGTGCTCCAAGCACACTGCAGCTGTGAAAGGCATCCCAAGGGGAGCGCAAAAGTGCCACAACATGGCTGTCTCCACAGCTTTTCCCTTGGGATAATTCCTAAACCCAGGCTGATTTAAATGACCAGTGTTACGGTTAGGGTTAGGGTTACGCCTAGGTGTAGAGCTTTTTAAACCAGCAAGCTCTGAGCTCCAGGCACACGGCAGCAGCGAAAGGCATCCCAAGGGGAGCACAAAAGGGCCAGAAAATGGCTGCCTCCACACGTTTTCATTGGCACCATTGCTAAGCCTAGGCTGAATCACCTGCCTCCAGTCTCAGCTAGGGACATGGTTTTTTAAACCAGGAAGCCCTGAGCTCCAGGCACACGGCAGCTGTGAAAGGCATCCCAAGGGGAGTACAAAAGTGCAACAACATGGCAGCTTTCACAGCTTTTTCCTTGGCACCATCCCTATACCTAGGCTGATTTATCTGCCTAGGCTTAGGGTTAGGGCTCAGCCTAGGGCTAGGATTTTTTTAACCAGGAAGCCCTGAGTTCCAGGCTTACTGCATCTGCCAAAGGCATCCCAAAGGGAGCGCAGAAGTGCCACAACATGGCTGCTTTCACAGCTTTTTCCTTGGGAAGAACCCTAATACCTGGCTGATTTACCTTCCTAGGGTTACTGTTAGGCTTAGGCCTAGGACTTTTAAAACCAGGAAGCCCTGTGCTCCAGGCACACTGCAGCTGTTAAAGGCATCCCAAGGGGAGCGCAAAAGTGACACAACTTGCCTGCCTCCACTGCTATTTCCATGAGACCATCCCGAATCATAGGCTGATTTTCCTTCCTAGGCTTAAGGTTTGAGTTAGGCCTAGGGTTAGTGTTCTTTTAACCAGAAAGCCCTGAGTTCCAAGAACACAGCAGCTGCGAAGGACTACCCAAGAAGAGCGCAGAAGTGCCTCAACATGCCTGCCTCCACAGCTTTTTCCTTGGGGACGTCCCGAAACGAAGGCTGATTTAGAAGCCTCCAGTTTGGGCTAAAGTTGTGGTTTTTTAAACCAGGAAGCCCTGTGCTCCAAGCACACTGCAGCTGTGAAAGGAATCCCAAGGGGAGCGCAAAAGTGCCACAACATGGCTGTCTCCACAGCTTTTCCCTTGGGATAATTCCTAAACCCAGGCTGATTTAAATGACCAGTGTTACGGTTAGGGTTAGGGTTACGCCTAGGTGTAGAGCTTTTTAAACCAGCAAGCTCTGAGCTCCAGGCACACGGCAGCTGCAAAAGGCATCCCAAGGGGAGCACAAAAGTGCCAGAAAATGGCTGCCTCCACACGTTTTCATTGGCACCATTGCTAAGCCTAGGCTGAATCACCTGCCTCCAGTCTCAGCTAGGGACATGGTTTTTTAAACCAGGAAGCCCTGAGCTCCAGGCACACGGCAGCTGTGAAAGGCATCCCAAGGGGAGCACAAAAGTGCAACAACATGGCAGCTTTCACAGCTTTTTCCTTGGCAACATCCCTATACCTAGGCTGATTTATCTGCCTAGGCTTAGGGTTAGGGCTCAGCCAAGGGCAAGGATTTTTTTAACCAGGAAGCCCTGAGTTCCAGGCTTACTGCATCTGCCAAAGGCATCCCAAAGGGAGCGCAGAAGTGCCACAACATGGCTGCTTTCACAGCTTTTTCCTTAGGAAGAACCCTAATACCCGGCTGATTTACCTTCCTAGGGTTACTTTTAGGCTTAGGCCTAGGACTTTTAAAACCAGGAAGCCCTGTGCTCCAGGCACACTGCAGCTGTGAAAGGCATCCCAAGGGGAGCGCAAAAGTGACACAACTTGGCTGCCTCCACTGCTATTTCCATGAGACCATCCCGAATCATAGGCTGATTTTCCTTCCTAGGCTTAAGGTTTGAGTTAGGCCTAGGGTTAGTGTTCTTTTAACCAGAAAGCCCTGAGTTCCAAGAACACAGCAGCTGCGAAGGACTACCCAAGAAGAGCGCAGAAGTGCCTCAACATGCCTGCCTCCACAGCTTTTTCCTTGGGGACGTCCCGAAACGAAGGCTGATTTAGAAGCCTCCAGTTTGGGCTAAAGTTGTGGTTTTTTACACCAGGAAGCCCTGTGCTCCAAGCACACTGCAGCTGTGAAAGGCATCCCAAGGGGAGCGCAAAAGTGCCACAACATGGCTGTCTCCACAGCTTTTCCCTTGGGATAATTCCTAAACCCAGGCTGATTTAAATGACCAGTGTTACGGTTAGGGTTAGGGTTACGCCTAGGTGTAGAGCTTTTTAAACCAGCAAGCTCTGAGCTCCAGGCACACGGCAGCTGCAAAAGGCATCCCAAGGGGAGCACAAAAGTGCCAGAAAATGGCTGCCTCCACACGTTTTCATTGGCACCATTGCTAAGCCTAGGCTGAATCACCTGCCTCCAGTCTCAGCTAGGGACATTGTATTTTAAACCAGGAAGCCCTGAGCTCCAGGCACACGGCAGCTGTGAAAGGCATCCCAAGGGGAGTACAAAAGTGCAACAACATGGCAGCTTTCACAGCTTTTTCCTTGGCACCATCCCTATACCTAGGCTGATTTATCTGCCTAGGGTTAGGGTTAGGGCTCAGCCAAGGGCAAGGATTTTTTTAACCAGGAAGCCCTGAGTTCCAGGCTTACTGCATCTGCCAAAGGCATCCCAAAGGGAGCGCAGAAGTGCCACAACATGGCTGCTTTCACAGCTTTTTCCTTAGGAAGAACCCTAATACCCGGCTGATTTACCTTCCTAGGGTTACTGTTAGGCTTAGGCCTAGGACTTTTAAAACCAGGAAGCCCTGTGCTCCAGGCACACTGCAGCTGTGAAAGGCATCCCAAGGGGAGCGCAAAAGTGACACAACTTGGCTGCCTCCACTGCTATTTCCATGAGACCATCCCGAATCATAGGCTGATTTTCCTTCCTAGGCTTAAGGTTTGAGTTAGGCCTAGGGTTAGTGTTCTTTTAACCAGAAAGCCCTGAGTTCCAAGAACACAGCAGCTGCGAAGGACTACCCAAGAAGAGCGCAGAAGTGCCTCAACATGCCTGCCTCCACAGCTTTTTCCTTGGGGACGTCCCGAAACGAAGGCTGATTTAGAAGCCTCCAGTTTGGGCTAAAGTTGTGGTTTTTTACACCAGGAAGCCCTGTGCTCCAAGCACACTGCAGCTGTGAAAGGCATCCCAAGGGGAGCGCAAAAGTGCCACAACATGGCTGTCTCCACAGCTTTTCCCTTGGGATAATTCCTAAACCCAGGCTGATTTAAATGACCAGTGTTACGGTTAGGGTTAGGGTTACGCCTAGGTGTAGAGCTTTTTAAACCAGCAAGCTCTGAGCTCCAGGCACACGGCAGCAGCGAAAGGCATCCCAAGGGGAGCACAAAAGGGCCAGAAAATGGCTGCCTCCACACGTTTTCATTGGCACCATTGCTAAGCCTAGGCTGAATCACCTGCCTCCAGTCTCAGCTAGGGACATGGTTTTTTAAACCAGGAAGCCCTGAGCTCCAGGCACACGGCAGCTGTGAAAGGCATCCCAAGGGGAGTACAAAAGTGCAACAACATGGCAGCTTTCACAGCTTTTTCCTTGGCACCATCCCTATACCTAGGCTGATTTATCTGCCTAGGCTTAGGGTTAGGGCTCAGCCAAGGGCAAGGATTTTTTTAAGCAGGAAGCCCTGAGTTCCAGGCTTACTGCATCTGCCAAAGGCATCCCAAAGGGAGCGCAGAAGTGCCACAACATGGCTGCTTTCACAGCTTTTTCCTTAGGAAGAACCCTAATACCTGGCTGATTTACCTTCCTAGGGTTACTGTTAGGCTTAGGCCTAGGACTTTTAAAACCAGGAAGCCCTGTGCTCCAGGCACACTGCAGCTGTTAAAGGCATCCCAAGGGGAGCGCAAAAGTGACACAACTTGGCTGCCTCCACTGCTATTTCCATGAGACCATCCCGAATCATAGGCTGATTTTCCTTCCTAGGCTTAAGGTTTGAGTTAGGCCTAGGGTTAGTGTTCTTTTAACCAGAAAGCCCTGAGTTCCAAGAACACAGCAGCTGCGAAGGACTACCCAAGAAGAGCGCAGAAGTGCCTCAACATGCCTGCCTCCACAGCTTTTTCCTTGGGGACGTCCCGAAACGAAGGCTGATTTAGAAGCCTCCAGTTTGGGCTAAAGTTGTGGTTTTTTGCACCAGGAAGGCCTGTGCTCCAAGCACACTGCAGCTGTGAAAGGCATCCCAAGGGGAGCGCAAAAGTGCCACAACATGGCTGTCTCCACAGCTTTTCCCTTGGGATAATTCCTAAACCCAGGCTGATTTAAATGACCAGTGTTACGGTTAGGGTTAGGGTTACGCCTAGGTGTAGAGCTTTTTAAACCAGCAAGCTCTGAGCTCCAGGCACACGGCAGCTGCGAAAGGCATCCCAAGGGGAGCACAAAAGTGCCAGAAAATGGCTGCCTCCACACGTTTTCATTGGCACCATTGCTAAGCCTAGGCTGAATCACCTGCCTCCAGTCTCAGCTAGGGACATGGTTTTTTAAACCAGGAAGCCCTGAGCTCCAGGCACACGGCAGCTGTGAAAGGCATCCCAAGGGGAGTACAAAAGTGCAACAACATGGCAGCTTTCACAGCTTTTTCCTTGGCACCATCCCTATACCTAGGCTGATTTATCTGCCTAGGGTTAGGGTTAGGGCTCAGCCTAGGGCTAGGATTTTTTTAAGCAGGAAGCCCTGAGTTCCAGGCTTACTGCATCTGCCAAAGGCATCCCAAAGGGAGCGCAGAAGTGCCACAACATGGCTGCTTTCACAGCTTTTTCCTTAGGAAGAACCCTAATACCCGGCTGATTTACCTTCCTAGGGTTACTGTTAGGCTTAGGCCTAGGACTTTTAAAACCAGGAAGCCCTGTGCTCCAGGCACACTGCAGCTGTTAAAGGCATCCCAAGGGGAGCGCAAAAGTGACACAACTTGGCTGCCTCCACTGCTATTTCCATGAGACCATCCCGAATCATAGGCTGATTTTCCTTCCTAGGCTTAAGGTTTGAGTTAGGCCTAGGGTTAGTGTTCTTTTAACCAGAAAGCCCTGAGTTCCAAGAACACAGCAGCTGCGAAGGACTACCCAAGAAGAGCGCAGAAGTGCCTCAACATGCCTGCCTCCACAGCTTTTTCCTTGGTGACGTCCCGAAACGAAGGCTGATTTAGAAGCCTCCAGTTTGGGCTAAAGTTGTGGTTTTTTAAACCAGGAAGCCCTGTGCTCCAAGCACACTGCAGCTGTGAAAGGCATCCCAAGGGGAGCGCAAAAGTGCCACAACATGGCTGTCTCCACAGCTTTTCCCTTGGGATAATTCCTAAACCCAGGCTGATTTAAATGACCAGTGTTACGGTTAGGGTTAGGGTTACGCCTAGGTGTAGAGCTTTTTAAACCAGCAAGCTCTGAGCTCCAGGCACAAGGCAGCTGCGAAAGGCATCCCAAGGGGAGCACAAAAGTGCCAGAAAATGGCTGCCTCCACACGTTTTCATTGGCACCATTGCTAAGCCTAGGCTGAATCACCTGCCTCCAGTCTCAGCTAGGGACATGGTTTTTTAAACCAGGAAGCCCTGAGCTCCAGGCACACGGCAGCTGTGAAAGGCATCCCAAGGGGAGTACAAAAGTGCAACAACATGGCAGCTTTCACAGCTTTTTCCTTGGCACCATCCCTATACCTAGGCTGATTTATCTGCCTAGGGTTAGGGTTAGGGCTCAGCCTAGGGCTAGGATTTTTTTAAGCAGGAAGCCCTGAGTTCCAGGCTTACTGCATCTGCCAAAGGCATCCCAAAGGGAGCGCAGAAGTGCCACAACATGGCTGCTTTCACAGCTTTTTCCTTAGGAAGAACCCTAATACCCGGCTGATTTACCTTCCTAGGGTTACTGTTAGGCTTAGGCCTAGGACTTTTAAAACCAGGAAGCCCTGTGCTCAAGGCACACTGCAGCTGTGAAAGGCATCCCAAGGGGAGTACAAAAGTGCAACAACATGGCAGCTTTCACAGCTTTTTCCTTGGCACCATCCCTATACCTAGGCTGATTTATCTGCCTAGGCTTAGGGTTAGGGCTCAGCCTAGGGCAAGGATTTTTTTAACCAGGAAGCCCTGAGTTCCAGGCTTACTGCATCTGCCAAAGGCATCCCAAAGGGAGCGCAGAAGTGCCACAACATGGCTGCTTTCACAGCTTTTTCCTTAGGAAGAACCCTAATACCCGGCTGATTTACCTTCCTAGGGTTACTGTTAGGCTTAGGCCTAGGACTTTTAAAACCAGGAAGCCCTGTGCTCCAGGCACACTGCAGCTGTTAAAGGCATCCCAAGGGGAGCGCAAAAGTGACACAACTTGGCTGCCTCCACTGCTATTTCCATGAGACCATCCCGAATCATAGGCTGATTTTCCTTCCTAGGCTTAAGGTTTGAGTTAGGCCTAGGGTTAGTGTTCTTTTAACCAGAAAGCCCTGAGTTCCAAGAACACAGCAGCTGCGAAGGACTACCCAAGAAGAGCGCAGAAGTGCCTCAACATGCCTGCCTCCACAGCTTTTTCCTTGGGGACGTCCCGAAACGAAGGCTGATTTAGAAGCCTCCAGTTTGGGCTAAAGTTGTGGTTTTTACACCAGGAAGCCCTGTGCTCCAAGCACACTGCAGCTGTGAAAGGCATCCCAAGGGGAGCGCAAAAGTGCCACAACATGGCTGTCTCCACAGCTTTTCCCTTGGGATAATTCCTAAACCCAGGCTGATTTAAATGACCAGTGTTACGGTTAGGGTTAGGGTTACGCCTAGGTGTAGAGCTTTTTAAACCAGGAAGCCCTGAGCTCCAGGCACACAGCAGCTGCGAAAGGCATCCCAAGGGGAGCACAAAAGGGCCAGAAAATGGCTGCCTCCACACGTTTTCATTGGCACCATTGCTAAGCCTAGGCTGAATCACCTGCCTCCAGTCTCAGCTAGGGACATGGTTTTTTAAACCAGGAAGCCCTGAGCTCCAGGCACACGGCAGCTGTGAAAGGCATCCCAAGGGGAGTACAAAAGTGCAACAACATGGCAGCTTTCACAGCTTTTTCCTTGGCACCATCCCTATACCTAGGCTGATTTATCTGCCTAGGGTTAGGGTTAGGGCTCAGCCTAGGGCTAGGATTTTTTAAGCAGGAAGCCCTGAGTTCCAGGCTTACTGCATCTGCCAAAGGCATCCCAAAGGGAGCGCAGAAGTGCCACAACATGGCTGCTTTCACAGCTTTTTCCTTAGGAAGAACCCTAATACCCGGCTGATTTACCTTCCTAGGGTTACTGTTAGGCTTAGGCCTAGGACTTTTAAAACCAGGAAGCCCTGTGCTCCAGGCACACCGCAGCTGTTAAAGGCATCCCAAGGGGAGCGCAAAAGTGACACAACTTGGCTGCCTCCACTGCTATTTCCATGAGACCATCCCGAATCATAGGCTGATTTTCCTTCCTAGGCTTAAGGTTTGAGTTAGGCCTAGGGTTAGTGTTCTTTTAACCAGAAAGCCCTGAGTTCCAAGAACACAGCAGCTGCGAAGGACTACCCAAGAAGAGCGCAGAAGTGCCTCAACATGCCTGCCTCCACAGCTTTTTCCTTGGGGACGTCCCGAAACGAAGGCTGATTTAGAAGCCTCCAGTTTGGGCGAAAGTTGTGGTTTTTTACACCAGGAAGCCCTGTGCTCCAAGCACACTGCAGCTGTGAAAGGCATCCCAAGGGGAGCGCAAAAGTGCCACAACATGGCTGTCTCCACAGCTTTTCCCTTGGGATAATTCCTAAACCCAGGCTGATTTAAATGACCAGTGTTACGGTTAGGGTTAGGGTTACGCCTAGGTGTAGAGCTTTTTAAACCAGCAAGCTCTGAGCTCCAGGCACACGGCAGCTGCGAAAGGCATCCCAAGGGGAGCACAAAAGTGCCAGAAAATGGCTGCCTCCACACGTTTTCATTGGCACCATTGCTAAGCCTAGGCTGAATCACCTGCCTCCAGTCTCAGCTAGGGACATGGTTTTTTAAACCAGGAAGCCCTGAGCTCCAGGCACACGGCAGCTGTGAAAGGCATCCCAAGGGGAGTACAAAAGTGCAACAACATGGCAGCTTTCACAGCTTTTTCCTTGGCACCATCCCTCTACCTAGGCTGATTTGTCTGCCTAGGGTTAGGGTTAGGGCTCAGCCTAGGGCTAGGATTTTTTTAAGCAGGAAGCCCTGAGTTCCGGGCTTACTGCATCTGCCAAAGGCATCCCAAAGGGAGCGCAGAAGTGCCACAACATGGCTGCTTTCACAGTTTTTCCTTAGGAAGAACCCTAATACCCGGCTGATTTACCTTCCTAGGGTTACTGTTAGGCTTAGGCCTAGGACTTTTAAAACCAGGAAGCCCTGTGCTCCAGGCACACTGCAGCTGTTAAAGGCATCCCAAGGGGAGCGCAAAAGTGACACAACTTGGCTGCCTCCACTGCTATTTCCATGAGACCATCCCGAATCATAGGCTGATTTTCCTTCCTAGGCTTAAGGTTTGAGTTAGGCCTAGGGTTAGTGTTCTTTTAACCAGAAAGCCCTGAGTTCCAAGAACACAGCAGCTGCGAAGGACTACCCAAGAAGAGCGCAGAAGTGCCTCAACATGCCTGCCTCCACAGCTTTTTCCTTGGGGACGTCCCGAAACGAAGGCTGATTTAGAAGCCTCCAGTTTGGGCTAAAGTTGTGGTTTTTAAACCAGGAAGCCCTGTGCTCCAAGCACACTGCAGCTGTGAAAGGCATCCCAAGGGGAGCGCAAAAGTGACACAACTTGGCTGCCTCCACTGCTATTTCCATGAGACCATCCCGAATCATAGGCTGATTTTCCTTCCTAGGCTTAAGGTTTGAGTTAGGCCTAGGGTTAGTGTTCTTTTAACCAGAAAGCCCTGAATTCCAAGAACACAGCAGCTGCGAAGGACTACCCAAGAAGAGCGCAGAAGTGCCTCAACATGCCTGCCTCCACAGCTTTTTCCTTGGGGACGTCCCGAAACGAAGGCTGATTTAGAAGCCTCCAGTTTGGGCTAAAGTTGTGGTTTTTTAAACCAGGAAGCCCTGTGCTCCAAGCACACTGCAGCTGTGAAAGGCATCCCAAGGGGAGCGCAAAAGTGCCACAACATGGCTCTCTCCACAGCTTTTCCCTTGGGATAATTCCTAAACCCAGGCTGATTTAAATGACCAGTGTTACGGTTAGGGTTAGGGTTACGCCTAGGTTTAGAGCTTTTTAAACCAGCAAGCTCTGAGCTCCAGGCACACGGCAGCTGCGAAAGGCATCCCAAGGGGAGCACAAAAGTGCCAGAAAATGGCTGTCTCCACACGTTTTCATTGGCACCATTGCTAAGCCTAGGCTGAATCACCTGCCTCCAGTCTCAGCTAGGGACATGGTTTTTTAAACCAGGAAGCCCTGAGCTCCAGGCACACGGCAGCTGTGAAAGGCATCCCAAGGGGAGTACAAAAGTGCAACAACATGGCAGCTTTCACAGCTTTTTCCTTGGCACCATCCCTATACCTAGGCTGATTTATCTGCCTAGGCTTAGGGTTAGGGCTCAGCCTAGGGCTAGGATTTTTTTAAGCAGGAAGCCCTGAGTTCCAGGCTTACTGCATCTGCCAAAGGCATCCCAAAGGGAGCGCAGAAGTGCCACAACATGGCTGCTTTCACAGCTTTTTCCTTAGGAAGAACCCTAATACCCGGCTGATTTACCTTCCTAGGGTTACTGTTAGGCTTAGGCCTAGGACTTTTAAAACCAGGAAGCCCTGTGCTCCAGGCACACTGCAGCTGTTAAAGGCATCCCAAGGGGAGCGCAAAAGTGACACAACTTGGCTGCCTCCACTGCTATTTCCATGAGACCATCCCGAATCATAGGCTGATTTTCCTTCCTAGGCTTAAAGTTTGAGTTAGGCTTAGGGTTAGTGTTCTTTTAACCAGAAAGCCCTGAGTTCCAAGAACACAGCAGCTGCGAAGGACTACCCAAGAAGAGCACAGAAGTGCCACAACATACCTGCCTCCACAGCTTTTTCCTTAGGGACGTCCCGAAACGAAGGCTGATTTAGAAGCCTCCAGTTTGGGCTAAAGTTGTGGTTTTTTACACCAGGAAGCCCTGTGCTCCAAGCACACTGCAGCTGTGAAAGGCATCCCAAGGGGAGCGCAAAAGTGACACAACTTGGCTGCCTCCACTGCTATTTCCATGAGACCATCCCGAATCATAGGCTGATTTTCCTTCCTAGGCTTAAGGTTTGAGTTAGGCCTAGGGTTAGTGTTCTTTTAACCAGAAAGCCCTGAGTTCCAAGAACACAGCAGCTGCGAAGGACTACCCAAGAAGAGCGCAGAAGTGCCTCAACATGCCTGCCTCCACAGCTTTTTCCTTGGGGACGTCCCGAAACGAAGGCTGATTTAGAAGCCTCCAGTTTGGGCTAAAGTTGTGGTTTTTTAAACCAGGAAGCCCTGTGCTCCAAGCACACTGCAGCTGTGAAAGGCATCCCAAGGGGAGCGCAAAAGTGCCACAACATGGCTGTCTCCACAGCTTTTCCCTTGGGATAATTCCTAAACCCAGGCTGATTTAAATGACCAGTGTTACGGTTAGGGTTAGGGTTACGCCTAGGTGTAGAGCTTTTTAAACCAGCAAGCTCTGAGCTCCAGGCACACGGCAGCTGCGAAAGGCATCCCAAGGGGAGCACAAAAGTGCCAGAAAATGGCTGCCTCCACACGTTTTCATTGGCACCATTGCTAAGCCTAGGCTGAATCACCTGCCTCCAGTCTCAGCTAGGGACATGGTTTTTTAAACCAGGAAGCCCTGAGCTCCAGGCACACGGCAGCTGTGAAAGGCATCCCAAGGGGAGTACAAAAGTGCAACAACATGGCAGCTTTCACAGCTTTTTCCTTGGCACCATCCCTATACCTAGGCTGATTTATCTGCCTAGGGTTAGGGTTAGGGCTCAGCCTAGGGCTAGGATTTTTTTAAGCAGGAAGCCCTGAGTTCCAGGCTTACTGCATCTGCCAAAGGCATCCCAAAGGGAGCGCAGAAGTGCCACAACATGGCTGCTTTCACAGCTTTTTCCTTAGGAAGAACCCTAATACCCGGCTGATTTACCTTCCTAGGGTTACTGTTAGGCTTAGGCCTAGGACTTTTAAAACCAGGAAGCCCTGTGCTCCAAGCACACTGCAGCTGTGAAAGGCATCCCAAGGGGAGCGCAAAAGTGACACAACTTGGCTGCCTCCACTGCTATTTCCATGAGACCATCCCGAATCATAGGCTGATTTTCCTTCCTAGGCTTAAAGTTTGAGTTAGGCTTAGGGTTAGTGTTCTTTTAACCAGAAAGCCCTGAGTTCCAAGAACACAGCAGCTGCGAAGGACTGCCCAAGAAGAGCACAGAAGTGCCACAACATACCTGCCTCCACAGCTTTTTCCTTTGGGACGTCCCGAAACGAAGGCTGATTTAGAAGCCTCCAGTTTGGGCTAAAGTTGTGGTTTTTTACACCAGGAAGCCCTGTGCTCCAAGCACACTGCAGCTGTGAAAGGCATCCCAAGGGGAGCGCAAAAGTGACACAACTTGGCTGCCTCCACTGCTATTTCCATGAGACCATCCCGAATCATAGGCTGATTTTCCTTCCTAGGCTTAAGGTTTGAGTTAGGCCTAGGGTTAGTGTTCTTTTAACCAGAAAGCCCTGAGTTCCAAGAACACAGCAGCTGCGAAGGACTACCCCAGAAGAGTGCAGAAGTGCCTCAACATGCCTGCCTCCACAGCTTTTTCCTTGGGGACGTCCCGAAACGAAGGCTGATTTAGAAGCCTCCAGTTTGGGCTAAAGTTGTGGTTTTTTAAACCAGGAAGCCCTGTGCTCCAAGCACACTGCAGCTGTGAAAGGCATCCCAAGGGGAGCGCAAAAGTGCCACAACATGGCTGTCTCCACAGCTTTTCCCTTCGGATAATTCCTAAACCCAGGCTGATTTAAATGACCAGTGTTACGGTTAGGGTTAGGGTTACGCCTAGGTGTAGAGCTTTTAAAACCAGCAAGCTCTGAGCTCCAGGAACACGGCAGCTGCGAAAGGCATCCCAAGGGGAGCACAAAAGTGCCAGAAAATGGCTGCCTCCACACGTTTTCATTGGCACCATTGCTAAGCCTAGGCTGAATCACCTGCCTCCAGTCTCAGCTAGGGACATGGTTTTTTAAACCAGGAAGCCCTGAGCTCCAGGCACACGGCAGCTGTGAAAGGCATCCCAAGGGGAGTACAAAAGTGCAACAACATGGCAGCTTTCACAGCTTTTTCCTTGGCACCATCCCTATACCTAGGCTGATTTATCTGCCTAGGCTTAGGGTTAGGGCTCAGCCTAGGGCTAGGATTTTTTTAACCAGGAAGCCCTGAGTTCCAGGCTTACTGCATCTGCCAAAGGCATCCCAAAGGGAGCGCAGAAGTGCCACAACATGGCTGCTTTCACAGCTTTTTCCTTAGGAAGAACCCTAATACCCGGCTGATTTACCTTCCTAGGGTTACTGTTAGGCTTAGGCCTAGGACTTTTAAAACCAGGAAGCCCTGTGCTCCAGGCACACTGCAGCTGTTAAAGGCATCCCAAGGGGAGCGCAAAAGTGACACAACTTGGCTGCCTCCACTGCTATTTCCATGAGACCATCCCGAATCATAGGCTGATTTTCCTTCCTAGGCTTAAGGTTTGAGTTAGGCCTAGGGTTAGTGTTCTTTTAACCAGAAAGCCCTGAGTTCCAAGAACACAGCAGCTGCGAAGGACTACCCAAGAAGAGCGCAGAAGTGCCTCAACATGCCTGCCTCCACAGCTTTTTCCTTGGGGACGTCCCGAAACGAAGGCTGATTTAGAAGCCTCCAGTTTGGGCTAAAGTTGTGGTTTTTTACACCAGGAAGCCCTGTGCTCCAAGCACACTGCAGCTGTGAAAGGCATCCCAAGGGGAGCGCAAAAGTGCCACAACATGGCTGTCTCCACAGCTTTTCCCTTGGGATAATTCCTAAACCCAGGCTGATTTAAATGACCAGTGTTACGGTTAGGGTTAGGGTTACGCCTAGGTGTAGAGCTTTTTAAACCAGCAAGCTCTGAGCTCCAGGCACACGGCAGCTGCGAAAGGCATCCCAAGGGGAGCACAAAAGTGCCAGAAAATGGCTGCCTCCACACGTTTTCATTGGCACCATTGCTAAGCCTAGGCTGAATCACCTGCCTCCAGTCTCAGCTAGGGACATGGTTTTTTAAACCAGGAAGCCCTGAGCTCCAGGCACACGGCAGCTGTGAAAGGCATCCCAGTGGGAGTACAAAAGTGCAACAACATGGCAGCTTTCACAGCTTTTTCCTTGGCACCATCCCTATACCTAGGCTGATTTATCTGCCTAGGGTTAGGGTTAGGGCTCAGCCTAGGGCTAGGATTTTTTTAAGCAGGAAGCCCTGAGTTCCAGGCTTACTGCATCTGCCAAAGGCATCCCAAAGGGAGCGCAGAAGTGCCACAACATGGCTGCTTTCACAGCTTTTTCCTTAGGAAGAACCCTAATACCCGGCTGATTTACCTTCCTAGGGTTACTGTTAGGCTTAGGCCTAGGACTTTTAAAACCAGGAAGCCCTGTGCTCCAAGCACACTGCAGCTGTGAAAGGCATCCCAAGGGGAGCGCAAAAGTGACACAACTTGGCTGCCTCCACTGCTATTTCCATGAGACCATCCCGAATCATAGGCTGATTTTCCTTCCTAGGCTTAAGGTTTGAGTTAGGCCTAGGGTTAGTGTTCTTTTAACCAGAAAGCCCTGAGTTCCAAGAACACAGCAGCTGCGAAGGACTACCCAAGAAGAGCGCAGAAGTGCCTCAACATGCCTGCCTCCACAGCTTTTTCCTTGGTGACGTCCCGAAACGAAGGCTGATTTAGAAGCCTCCAGTTTGGACGAAAGTTGTGGTTTTTTAAACCAGGAAGCCCTGTGCTCCAAGCACACTGCAGCTGTGAAAGGCATCCCAAGGGGAGCGCAAAAGTGCCACAACATGGCTGTCTCCACAGCTTTTCCCTTGGGATAATTCCTAAACCCAGGCTGATTTAAATGACCAGTGTTACGGTTAGGGTTAGGGTTACGCCTAGGTGTAGAGCTTTTTAAACCAGCAAGCTCTGAGCTCCAGGCACACGGCAGCTGCGAAAGGCATCCCAAGGGGAGCACAAAAGTGCCAGAAAATGGCTGCCTCCACACGTTTTCATTGGCACCATTGCTAAGCCTAGGCTGAATCACCTGCCTCCAGTCTCAGCTAGGGACATGGTTTTTTAAACCAGGAAGCCCTGAGCTCCAGGCACACGGCAGCTGTGAAAGGCATCCCAAGGGGAGTACAAAAGTGCAACAACATGGCAGCTTTCACAGCTTTTTCCTTGGCACCATCCCTATACCTAGGCTGATTTATCTGCCTAGGGTTAGGGTTAGGGCTCAGCCAAGGGCAAGGATTTTTTTAAGCAGGAAGCCCTGAGTTCCAGGCTTACTGCATCTGCCAAAGGCATCCCAAAGGGAGCGCAGAAGTGCCACAACATGGCTGCTTTCACAGCTTTTTCCTTAGGAAGAACCCTAATACCCGGCTGATTTACCTTCCTAGGGTTACTGTTAGGCTTAGGCCTAGGACTTTTAAAACCAGGAAGCCCTGTGCTCCAGGCACACTGCAGCTGTGAAAGGCATCCCAAGGGGAGCGCAAAAGTGACATAACTTGGCTGCCTCCACTGCTATTTCCATGAGACCATCCCAAATCATAGGCTGATTTTCCTTCCTAGGCTTAAGGTTTGAGTTAGGCCTAGGGTTAGTGTTCTTTTAACCAGAAAGCCCTGAGTTCCAAGAACACAGCAGCTGCGAAGGACTGCCCAAGAAGAGCGCAGAAGTGCCTCAACATGCCTGCCTCCACAGCTTTTTCCTTGGGGACGTCCCGAAACGAAGGCTGATTTAGAAGCCTCCAGTTTGGGCTAAAGTTGTGGTTTTTTACACCAGGAAGCCCTGTGCTCCAAGCACACTGCAGCTGTGAAAGGCATCCCAAGGGGAGCGCAAAAGTGCCACAACATGGCTGTCTCCACAGCTTTTCCCTTGGGATAATTCCTAAACCCTGGCTGATTTAAATGACCAGTGTTACGGTTAGGGTTAGGGTTACGCCTAGGTGTAGAGCTTTTTAAACCAGCAAGCTCTGAGCTCCAGGCACACGGCAGCTGCGAAAGGCATCCCAAGGGGAGCACAAAAGTGCCAGAAAATGGCTGCCTCCACACGTTTTCATTGGCACCATTGCTAAGCCTAGGCTGAATCACCTGCCTCCAGTCTCAGCTAGGGACATGGTTTTTTAAACCAGGAAGCCCTGAGCTCCAGGCACACGGCAGCTGTGAAAGGCATCCCAAGGGGAGTACAAAAGTGCAACAACATGGCAGCTTTCACAGCTTTTTCCTTGGCACCATCCCTATACCTAGGCTGATTTATCTGCCTAGGGTTAGGGTTAGGGCTCAGCCAAGGGCAAGGATTTTTTTAAGCAGGAAGCCCTGAGTTCCAGGCTTACTGCATCTGCCAAAGGCATCCCAAAGGGAGCGCAGAAGGTCCACAACATGGCTGCTTTCACAGCTTTTTCCTTAGGAAGAACCCTAATACCCGGCTGATTTACCTTCCTAGGGTTACTGTTAGGCTTAGGCCTAGGACTTTTAAAACCAGGAAGCCCTGTGCTCCAGGCACACTGCAGCTGTGAAAGGCATCCCAAGGGGAGCGCAAAAGTGACACAACTTGGCTGCCTCCACTGCTATTTCCATGAGACCATCCCAAATCATAGGCTGATTTTCCTTCCTAGGCTTAAGGTTTGAGTTAGGCCTAGGGTTAGTGTTCTTTTAACCAGAAAGCCCTGAGTTCCAAGAACACAGCAGCTGCGAAGGACTGCCCAAGAAGAGCGCAGAAGTGCCTCAACATGCCTGCCTCCACAGCTTTTTCCTTGGGGACGTCACGAAACGAAGGCTGATTTAGAAGCCTCCAGTTTGGGCTAAAGTTGTGGTTTTTTACACCAGGAAGCCCTGTGCTCCAAGCACACTGCAGCTGTGAAAGGCATCCCAAGGGGAGCGCAAAAGTGCCACAACATGGCTGTCTCCACAGCTTTTCCCTTGGGATAATTCCTAAACCCAGGCTGATTTAAATGACCAGTGTTACGGTTAGGGTTAGGGTTACGCCTAGGTGTAGAGCTTTTTAAACCAGCAAGCTCTGAGCTCCAGGCACACGGCAGCTGCGAAAGGCATCCCAAGGGGAGCACAAAAGTGCCAGAAAATGGCTGCCTCCACACGTTTTCATTGGCACCATTGCTAAGCCTAGGCTGAATCACCTGCCTCCAGTCTCAGCTAGGGACATGGTTTTTTAAACCAGGAAGCCCTGAGCTCCAGGCACACGGCAGCTGTGAAAGGCATCCCAGTGGGAGTACAAAAGTGCAACAACATGGCAGCTTTCACAGCTTTTTCCTTGGCACCATCCCTATACCTAGGCTGATTTATCTGCCTAGGGTTAGGGTTAGGGCTCAGCCTAGGGCTAGGATTTTTTTAACCAGGAAGCCCTGAGTTCCAGGCTTACTGCATCTGCCAAAGGCATCCCAAAGGGAGCGCAGAAGTGCCACAACATGGCTGCTTTCACAGCTTTTTCCTTAGGAAGAACCCTAATACCCGGCTGATTTACCTTCCTAGGGTTACTGTTAGGCTTAGGCCTAGGACTTTTAAAACCAGGAAGCCCTGTGCTCCAGGCACACTGCAGCTGTGAAAGGCATCCCAAGGGGAGCGCAAAAGTGACACAACTTGGCTGCCTCCACTGCTATTTCCATGAGACCATCCCGAATCATAGGCTGATTTTCCTTCCTAGGCTTAAGGTTTGAGTTAGGCCTAGGGTTAGTGTTCTTTTAACCAGAAAGCCCTGAGTTCCAAGAACACAGCAGCTGCGAAGGACTACCCAAGAAGAGCGCAGAAGTGCCTTAACATGCCTGCCTCCACAGTTTTTTCCTTGGTGACGTCCCGAAACGAAGGCTGATTTAGATACCTCCAGTTTGGACGAAAGTTGTGGTTTTTTACACCAGGAAGCCCTGTGCTCCAAGCACACTGCAGCTGTGAAAGGCATCCCAAGGGGAGCGCAAAAGTGCCACAACATGGCTGTCTCCACAGCTTTTCCCTTGGGATAATTCCTAAACCCAGGCTGATTTAAATGACCAGTGTTACGGTTAGGGTTAGGGTTACGCCTAGGTGTAGAGCTTTTTAAACCAGCAAGCTCTGAGCTCCAGGCACACGGCAGCTGCGAAAGGCATCCCAAGGGGAGCACAAAAGGGCCAGAAAATGGCTGCCTCCACACGTTTTCATTGGCACCATTGCTAAGCCTAGGCTGAATCACCTGCCTCCAGTCTCAGCTAGGGACATGGTTTTTTAAACCAGGAAGCCCTGAGCTCCAGGCACACGGCAGCTGTGAAAGGCATCCCAAGGGGAGTACAAAAGTGCAACAACATGGCAGCTTTCACAGCTTTTTCCTTGGCACCATCCCTATACCTAGGCTGATTTATCTGCCTAGGGTTAGGGTTAGGGCTCAGCCTAGGGCTAGGATTTTTTTAACCAGGAAGCCCTGAGTTCCAGGCTTACTGCATCTGCCAAAGGCATCCCAAAGGGAGCGCAGAAGTGCCACAACATGGCTGCTTTCACAGCTTTTTCCTTAGGAAGAACCCTAATACCCGGCTGATTTACCTTCCTAGGGTTACTGTGAGGCTTAGGCCTAGGACTTTTAAAACCAGGAAGCCCTGTGCTCCAGGCACACTGCAGCTGTGAAAGGCATCCCAAGGGGAGCGCAAAAGTGACACAACTTGGCTGCCTCCACTGCTATTTCCATGAGACCATCCCGAATCATAGGCTGATTTTCCTTCCTAGGCTTAAGGTTTGAGTTAGGCCTAGGGTTAGTGTTCTTTTAACCAGAAAGCCCTGAGTTCCAAGAACACAGCAGCTGCGAAGGACTACCCAAGAAGAGCGCAGAAGCGCCTCAACATGCCTGCCTCCACAGCTTTTTCCTTGGGGACGTCACGAAACGAAGGCTGATTTAGAAGCCTCCAGTTTGGGCTAAAGTTGTGGTTTTGTAAACCAGGAAGCCCTGTGCTCCAAGCACACTGCAGCTGTGAAAGGCATCCCAAGGGGAGCGCAAAAGTGCCACAACATGGCTGTCTCCACAGCTTTTCCCTTGGGATAATTCCTAAACCCAGGCTGATTTAAATGACCAGTGTTACGGTTAGGGTTAGGGTTACGCCTAGGTGTAGAGCTTTTTAAACCAGCAAGCTCTTGAGCTCCAGGCACACGGCAGCTGCGAAAGGCATCCCAAGGGGAGCACAAAAGTGCCAGAAAATGGCTGCCTCCACACGTTTTCATTGGCACCATTGCTAAGCCTAGGCTGAATCACCTGCCTCCAGTCTCAGCTAGGGACATGGTTTTTTAAACCAGGAAGCCCTGAGCTCCAGGCACACGGCAGCTGTGAAAGGCATCCCAAGGGGAGTACAAAAGTGCAACAACATGGCAGCTTTCACAGCTTTTTACTTGCCACCATCCCTATACCTAGGCTGATTTATCTGCCTAGGGTTAGGGTTAGGGCTCAGCCTAGGGCTAGGATTTTTTTAAGCAGGAAGCCCTGAGTTCCAGGCTTACTGCATCTGCCAAAGGCATCCCAAAGGGAGCGCAGAAGTGCCACAACATGGCTGCTTTCACAGCTTTTTCCTTAGGAAGAACCCTAATACCCGGCTGATTTACCTTCCTAGGGTTACTGTTAGGCTTAGGCCTAGGACTTTTAAAACCAGGAAGCCCTGTGCTCCAGGCACACTGCAGCTGTGAAAGGCATCCCAAGGGGAGCGCAAAAGTGACACAACTTGGCTGCCTCCACTGCTATTTCCATGAGACCATCCCGAATCATAGGCTGATTTTCCTTCCTAGGCTTAAGGTTTGAGTTAGGCCTAGGGTTAGTGTTCTTTTAACCAGAAAGCCCTGAGTTCCAAGAACACAGCAGCTGCGAAGGACTACCCAAGAAGAGCGCAGAAGCGCCTCAACATGCCTGCCTCCACAGCTTTTTCCTTGGGGACGTCCCGAAACGAAGGCTGATTTAGAAGCCTCCAGTTTGGGCTAAAGTTGTGGTTTTTTAAACCAGGAAGCCCTGTGCTCCAAGCACACTGCAGCTGTGAAAGGCATCCCAAGGGGAGCGCAAAAGTGCCACAACATGGCTGTCTCCACAGCTTTTCCCTTGGGATAATTCCTAAACCCAGGCTGATTTAAATGACCAGTGTTACGGTTAGGGTTAGGGTTACGCCTAGGTGTAGAGCTTTTTAAACCAGCAAGCTCTTGAGCTCCAGGCACACGGCAGCTGCGAAAGGCATCCCAAGGGGAGCACAAAAGTGCCAGAAAATGGCTGCCTCCACACGTTTTCATTGGCACCATTGCTAAGCCTAGGCTGAATCACCTGCCTCCAGTCTCAGCTAGGGACATGGTTTTTTAAACCAGGAAGCCCTGAGCTCCAGGCACACGGCAGCTGTGAAAGGCATCCCAAGGGGAGTACAAAAGTGCAACAACATGGCAGCTTTCACAGCTTTTTCCTTGGCACCATCCCTATACCTAGGCTGATTTATCTGCCTAGGGTTAGGGTTAGGGCTCAGCCTAGGGCTAGGATTTTTTTAAGCAGGAAGCCCTGAGTTCCAGGCTTACTGCATCTGCCAAAGGCATCCCAAAGGGAGCGCAGAAGTGCCACAACATGGCTGCTTTCACAGCTTTTTCCTTAGGAAGAACCCTAATACCCGGCTGATTTACCTTCCTAGGGTTACTCTTAGGCTTAGGCCTAGGACTTTTAAAACCAGGAAGCCCTGTGCTCCAGGCACACTGCAGCTGTGAAAGGCATCCCAAGGGGAGCGCAAAAGTGACACAACTTGGCTGCCTCCACTGCTATTTCCATGAGACCATCCCGAATCATAGGCTGATTTTCCTTCCTAGGCTTAAGGTTTGAGTTAGGCCTAGGGTTAGTGTTCTTTTAACCAGAAAGCCCTGAGTTCCAAGAACACAGCAGCTGCGAAGGACTACCCAAGAAGAGCGCAGAAGCGCCTCAACATGCCTGCCTCCACAGCTTTTTCCTTGGGGACGTCCCGAAACGAAGGCTGATTTAGAAGCCTCCAGTTTGGGCTAAAGTTGTGGTTTTTTAAACCAGGAAGCCCTGTGCTCCAAGCACACTGCAGCTGTGAAAGGCATCCCAAGGGGAGCGCAAAAGTGCCACAACATGGCTGTCTCCACAGCTTTTCCCTTGGGATAATTCCTAAACCCAGGCTGATTTAAATGACCAGTGTTACGGTTAGGGTTAGGGTTACGCCTAGGTGTAGAGCTTTTTAAACCAGCAAGCTCTTGAGCTCCAGGCACACGGCAGCTGCGAAAGGCATCCCAAGGGGAGCACAAAAGTGCCAGAAAATGGCTGCCTCCACACGTTTTCATTGGCACCATTGCTAAGCCTAGGCTGAATCACCTGCCTCCAGTCTCAGCTAGGGACATGGTTTTTTAAACCAGGAAGCCCTGAGCTCCAGGCACTTGGCAGCTGTGAAAGGCATCCCAAGGGGAGTACAAAAGTGCAACAACATGGCAGCTTTCACAGCTTTTTCCTTGGCACCATCCCTATACCTAGGCTGATTTATCTGCCTAGGGTTAGGGTTAGGGCTCAGCCTAGGGCAAGGATTTTTTTAACCAGGAAGCCCTGAGTTCCAGGCTTACTGCATCTGCAAAAGGCATCCCAAAGGGAGCGCAGAAGTGCCACAACATGGCTGCTTTCACAGCTTTTTCCTTAGGAAGAACCCTAATACCCGGCTGATTTACCTTCCTAGGGTTACTGTTAGGCTTAGGCCTAGGACTTTTAAAACCAGGAAGCCCTGTGCTCCAGGCACACTGCAGCTGTTAAAGGCATCCCAAGGGGAGCGCAAAAGTGACACAACTTGGCTGCCTCCACTGCTATTTCCATGAGACCATCCCGAATCATAGGCTGATTTTCCTTCCTAGGCTTAAGGTTTGAGTTAGGCCTAGGGTTAGTGTTCTTTTAACCAGAAAGCCCTGAGTTCCAAGAACACAGCAGCTGCGAAGGACTACCCAAGAAGAGCGCAGAAGTGCCTCAACATGCCAGCCTCCACAGCTTTTTCCTTGGGGACGTCCCGAAACGAAGGCTGATTTAGAAGCCTCCAGTTTGGGCTAAAGTTGTGGTTTTTTACACCAGGAAGCCCTGTGCTCCAAGCACACTGCAGCTGTGAAAGGCATCCCAAGGGGAGCGCAAAAGTGCCACAACATGGCTGTCTCCACAGCTTTTCCCTTGGGATAATTCCTAAACCCAGGCTGATTTAAATGACCAGTGTTACGGTTAGGGTTAGGGTTACGCCTAGGTGTAGAGCTTTTTAAACCAGCAAGCTCTGAGCTCCAGGCACACGGCAGCAGCGAAAGGCATCCCAAGGGGAGCACAAAAGTGCCAGAAAATGGCTGCCTCCACACGTTTTCATTGGCACCATTGCTAAGCCTAGGCTGAATCACCTGCCTCCAGTCTCAGCTAGGGACATTGTTTTTTAAACCAGGAAGCCCTGAGCTCCAGGCACTTGGCAGCTGTGAAAGGCATCCCAAGGGGAGTACAAAAGTGCAACAACATGGCAGCTTTCACAGCTTTTTCCTTGGCACCATCCCTATACCTAGGCTGATTTATCTGCCTAGGGTTAGGGTTAGGGCTCAGCCTAGGGCAAGGATTTTTTTAACCAGGAAGCCCTGAGTTCCAGGCTTACTGCATCTGCCAAAGGCATCCCAAATGGAGCGCAGAAGTGCCACAACATGGCTGCTTTCACAGCTTTTTCCTTAGGAAGAACCCTAATACCCGGCTGATTTACCTTCCTAGGGTTACTGTTAGGCTTAGGCCTAGGACTTTTAAAACCAGGAAGCCCTGTGCTCCAGGCACACTGCAGCTGTTAAAGGTATCCCAAGGGGAGCGCAAAAGTGACACAACTTGGCTGCCTCCACTGCTATTTCCATGAGACCATCCCGAATCATAGGCTGATTTTCCTTCCTAGGCTTAAGGTTTGAGTTAGGCCTAGGGTTAGTGTTCTTTTAACCAGAAAGCCCTGAGTTCCAAGAACACAGCAGCTGCGAAGGACTACCCAAGAAGAGCGCAGAAGTGCCTCAACATGCCTGCCTCCACAGCTTTTTCCTTGGGGACGTCCCGAAACGAAGGCTGATTTAGAAGCCTCCAGTTTGGGCTAAAGTTGTGGGTTTTTACACCAGGAAGCCCTGTGCTCCAAGCACACTGCAGCTGTGAAAGGCATCCCAAGGGGAGCGCAAAAGTGCCACAACATGGCTGTCTCCACAGCTTTTCCCTTGGGATAATTCCTAAACCCAGGCTGATTTAAATGACCAGTGTTACGGTTAGGGTTAGGGTTACGCCTAGGTGTAGAGCTTTTTAAACCAGCAAGCTCTGAGCTCCAGGCACACGGCAGCTGCGAAAGGCATCCCAAGGGGAGCACAAAAGGGCCAGAAAATGGCTGCCTCCACACGTTTTCATTGGCACCATTGCTAAGCCTAGGCTGAATCACCTGCCTCCAGTCTCAGCTAGGGACATGGTTTTTTAAACCAGGAAGCCCTGAGCTCCAGGCACACGGCAGCTGTGAAAGGCATCCCAAGGGGAGTACAAAAGTGCAACAACATGGCAGCTTTCACAGCTTTTTCCTTGGCACCATCCCTATACCTAGGCTGATTTATCTGCCTAGGGTTAGGGTTAGGGCTCAGCCTAGGGCTAGGATTTTTTTAAGCAGGAAGCCCTGAGTTCCAGGCTTACTGCATCTGCCAAAGGCATCCCAAAGGGAGCGCAGAAGTGCCACAACATGGCTGCTTTCACAGCTTTTTCCTTAGGAAGAACCCTAATACCCGGCTGATTTACCTTCCTAGGGTTACTGTTAGGCTTAGGCCTAGGACTTTTAAAACCAGGAAGCCCTGTGCTCCAGGCACACTGCAGCTGTTAAAGGCATCCCAAGGGGAGCGCAAAAGTGACACAACTTGGCTGCCTCCACTGCTATTTCCATGAGACCATCCCGAATCATAGGCTGATTTTCCTTCCTAGGCTTAAGGTTTGAGTTAGGCCTAGGGTTAGTGTTCTTTTAACCAGAAAGCCCTGAGTTCCAAGAACACAGCAGCTGCGAAGGACTACCCAAGAAGAGCGCAGAAGTGCCTCAACATGCCTGCCTCCACAGCTTTTTCCTTGGGGACGTCCCGAAACGAAGGCTGATTTAGAAGCCTCCAGTTTGGGCTAAAGTTGTGGTTTTTTAAACCAGGAAGCCCTGTGCTCCAAGCACACTGCAGCTGTGAAAGGCATCCCAAGGGGAGCGCAAAAGTGCCACAACATGGCTGTCTCCACAGCTTTTCCCTTGGGATAATTCCTAAACCCAGGCTGATTTAAATGACCAGTGTTACGGTTAGGGTTAGGGTTACGCCTAGGTGTAGAGCTTTTTAAACCAGCAAGCTCTGAGCTCCAGGCACACGGCAGCTGCGAAAGGCATCCCAAGGGGAGCACAAAAGTGCCAGAAAATGGCTGCCTCCACACGTTTTCATTGGCACCATTGCTAAGCCTAGGCTGAATCACCTGCCTCCAGTCTCAGCTAGGGACATGGTTTTTTAAACCAGGAAGCCCTGAGCTCCAGGCACACGGCAGCTGTGAAAGGCATCCCAAGGGGAGTACAAAAGTGCAACAACATGGCAGCTTTCACAGCTTTTTCCTTGGCACCATCCCTATACCTAGGCTGATTTATCTGCCTAGGGTTAGGGTTAGGGCTCAGCCTAGGGCTAGGATTTTTTTAAGCAGGAAGCCCTGAGTTCCAGGCTTACTGCATCTGCCAAAGGCATCCCAAAGGGAGCGCAGAAGGTCCACAACATGGCTGCTTTCACAGCTTTTTCCTTAGGAAGAACCCTATTACCCGGCTGATTTACCTTCCTAGGGTTACTGTTAGGCTTAGGCCTAGGACTTTTAAAACCAGGAAGCCCTGTGCTCCAGGCACACTGCAGCTGTGAAAGGCATCCCAAGGGGAGCACAAAAGTGACACAACTTGGCTGCCTCCACTGCTATTTCCATGAGACCATCCCGAATCATAGGCTGATTTTCCTTCCTAGGCTTAAGGCTTGAGTTAGGCCTAGGGTTAGTGTTCTTTTAACCAGAAAGCCCTGAGTTCCAAGAACACAGCAGCTGCGAAGGACTACCCAAGAAGAGCGCAGAAGTGCCTCAACATGCCAGCCTCCACAGCTTTTTCCTTGGGGACGTCCCGAAACGAAGGCTGATTTAGAAGCCTCCAGTTTGGGCTAAAGTTGTGGTTTTTTACACCAGGAAGCCCTGTGCTCCAAGCACACTGCAGCTGTGAAAGGCATCCCAAGGGGAGCGCAAAAGTGCCACAACATGGCTGTCTCCACAGCTTTTCCCTTGGGATAATTCCTAAACCCTGGCTGATTTAAATGACCAGTGTTACGGTTAGGGTTAGGGTTACGCCTAGGTGTAGAGCTTTTTAAACCAGCAAGCTCTGAGCTCCAGGCACACGGCAGCTGCGAAAGGCATCCCAAGGGGAGCACAAAAGTGCCAGAAAATGGCTGCCTCCACACGTTTTCATTGGCACCATTGCTAAGCCTAGGCTGAATCACCTGCCTCCAGTCTCAGCTAGGGACATGGTTTTTTAAACCAGGAAGCCCTGAGCTCCAGGCACACGGCAGCTGTGAAAGGCATCCCAAGGGGAGTACAAAAGTGCAACAACATGGCAGCTTTCACAGCTTTTTCCTTGGCACCATCCCTATACCTAGGCTGATTTATCTGCCTAGGGTTAGGGATAGGGCTCAGCCTAGGGCTAGGATTTTTTTAAGCAGGAAGCCCTGAGTTCCAGGCTTACTGCATCTGCCAAAGGCATCCCAAAGGGAGCGCAGAAGTGCCACAACATGGCTGCTTTCACAGCTTTTTCCTTAGGAAGAACCCTAATACCCGGCTGATTTACCTTCCTAGGGTTACTGTTAGGCTTAGGCCTAGGACTTTTAAAACCAGGAAGCCCTGTGCTCCAGGCACACTGCAGCTGTGAAAGGCATCCCAAGGGGAGCGCAAAAGTGACACAACTTGGCTGCCTCCACTGCTATTTCCATGAGACCATCCCGAATCATAGGCTGATTTTCCTTCCTAGGCTTAAGGTTTGAGTTAGGCCTAGGGTTAGTGTTCTTTTAACCAGAAAGCCCTGAGTTCCAAGAACACAGCACCTGCGAAGGACTACCCAAGAAGAGCGCAGAAGTGCCTCAACATGCCTGCCTCCACAGCTTTTTCCTTGGGGACGTCCCGAAACGAAGGCTGATTTAGAAGCCTCCAGTTTGGGCTAAAGTTGTGGTTTTTTACACCAGGAAGCCCTGTGCTCCAAGCACACTGCAGCTGTGAAAGGCATCCCAAGGGGAGCGCAAAAGTGCCACAACATGGCTGTCTCCACAGCTTTTCCCTTGGGATAATTCCTAAACCCAGGCTGATTTAAATGACCAGTGTTACGGTTAGGGTTAGGGTTACGCCTAGGTGTAGAGCTTTTTAAACCAGCAAGCTCTGAGCTCCAGGCACACGGCAGCTGCGAAAGGCATCCCAAGGGGAGCACAAAAGGGCCAGAAAATGGCTGCCTCCACACGTTTTCATTGGCACCATTGCTAAGCCTAGGCTGAATCACCTGCCTCCAGTCTCAGCTAGGGACATGGTTTTTTAAACCAGGAAGCCCTGAGCTCCAGGCACACGGCACCTGTGAAAGGCATCCCAAGGGGAGTACAAAAGTGCAACAACATGGCAGCTTTCACAGCTTTTTCCTTGGCACCATCCCTATACCTAGGCTGATTTATCTGCCTAGGGTTAGGGTTAGGGCTCAGCCTAGGGCTAGGATTTTTTTAACCAGGAAGCCCTGAGTTCCAGGCTTACTGCATCTGCCAAAGGCATCCCAAAGGGAGCGCAGAAGTGCCACAACATGGCTGCTTTCACAGCTTTTTCCTTAGGAAGAACCCTAATACCCGGCTGATTTACCTTCCTAGGGTTACTGTTAGGCTTAGGCCTAGGACTTTTAAAACCAGGAAGCCCTGTGCTCCAGGCACACTGCAGCTGTGAAAGGCATCCCAAGGGGAGCGCAAAAGTGACACAACTTGGCTGCCTCCACTGCTATTTCCATGAGACCATCCCGAATCATAGGCTGATTTTCCTTCCTAGGCTTAAGGTTTGAGTTAGGCCTAGGGTTAGTGTTCTTTTAACCAGAAAGCCCTGAGTTCCAAGAACACAGCAGCTGCGAAGGACTACCCAAGAAGAGCGCAGAAGTGCCTCAACATGCCTGCCTCCACAGCTTTTTCCTTGGGGACGTCCCGAAACGAAGGCTGATTTAGAAGCCTCCAGTTTGGGCTAAAGTTGTGGTTTTTTAAACCAGGAAGCCCTGTGCTCCAAGCACACTGCAGCTGTGAAAGGCATCCCAAGGGGAGCGCAAAAGTGCCACAACATGGCTGTCTCCACAGCTTTTCCCTTGGGATAATTCCTAAACCCAGGCTGATTTAAATGACCAGTGTTACGGTTAGGGTTAGGGTTACGCCTAGGTGTAGAGCTTTTTAAACCAGCAAGCTCTGAGCTCCAGGCACACGGCAGCAGCGAAAGGCATCCCAAGGGGAGCACAAAAGTGCCAGAAAATGGCTGCCTCCACACGTTTTCATTGGCACCATTGCTAAGCCTAGGCTGAATCACCTGCCTCCAGTCTCAGCTAGGGACATTGTTTTTTAAACCAGGAAGCCCTGAGCTCCAGGCACTTGGCAGCTGTGAAAGGCATCCCAAGGGGAGTACAAAAGTGCAACAACATGGCAGCTTTCACAGCTTTTTCCTTGGCACCATCCCTATACCTAGGCTGATTTATCTGCCTAGGGTTAGGGTTAGGGCTCAGCCTAGGGCTAGGATTTTTTTAACCAGGAAGCCCTGAGTTCCAGGCTTACTGCATCTGCCAAAGGCATCCCAAAGGGAGCGCAGAAGTGCCACAACATGGCTGCTTTCACAGCTTTTTCCTTAGGAAGAACCCTAATACCCGGCTGATTTACCTTCCTAGGGTTACTGTTAGGCTTAGGCCTAGGACTTTTAAAACCAGGAAGCCCTGTGCTCCAGGCACACTGCAGCTGTTAAAGGCATCCCAAGGGGAGCGCAAAAGTGACACAACTTGGCTGCCTCCACTGCTATTTCCATGAGACCATCCCGAATCATAGGCTGATTTTCCTTCCTAGGCTTAAGGTTTGAGTTAGGCCTAGGGTTAGTGTTCTTTTAACCAGAAAGCCCTGAGTTCCAAGAACACAGCAGCTGCGAAGGACTACCCAAGAAGAGCGCAGAAGTGCCTCAACATGCCTGCCTCCACAGCTTTTTCCTTGGGGACGTCCCGAAACGAAGGCTGATTTAGAAGCCTCCAGTTTGGGCTAAAGTTGTGGTTTTTTACACCAGGAAGCCCTGTGCTCCAAGCACACTGCAGCTGTGAAAGGCATCCCAAGGGGAGTGCAAAAGTGCCACAACATGGCTGTCTCCACAGCTTTTCCCTTGGGATAATTCCTAAACCCAGGCTGATTTAAATGACCAGTGTTACGGTTAGGGTTAGGGTTACGCCTAGGTGTAGAGCTTTTTAAACCAGCAAGCTTTGAGCTCCAGGCACACGGCAGCTGCGAAAGGCATCCCAAGGGGAGCACAAAAGTGCCAGAAAATGGCTGCCTCCACACGTTTTCATTGGCACCATTGCTAAGCCTAGGCTGAATCACCTGCCTCCAGTCTCAGCTAGGGACATGGTTTTTTAAACCAGGAAGCCCTGAGCTCCAGGCACACGGCAGCTGTGAAAGGCATCCCAAGGGGAGTACAAAAGTGCAACAACATGGCAGCTTTCACAGCTTTTTCCTTGGCACCATCCCTATACCTAGGCTGATTTATCTGCCTAGGGTTAGGGTTAGGGCTCAGCCTAGGGCAAGGATTTTTTTAACCAGGAAGCCCTGAGTTCCAGGCTTACTGCATCTGCCAAAGGCATCCCAAAGGGAGCGCAGAAGTGCCACAACATGGCTGCTTTCACAGCTTTTTCCTTAGGAAGAACCCTAATACCCGGCTGATTTACCTTCCTAGGGTTACTGTTAGGCTTAGGCCTAGGACTTTTAAAACCAGGAAGCCCTGTGCTCCAGGCACACTGCAGCTGTTAAAGGCATCCCAAGGGGAGCGCAAAAGTGACACAACTTGGCTGCCTCCACTGCTATTTCCATGAGACCATCCCAAATCATAGGCTGATTTTCCTTCCTAGGCTTAAGGTTTGAGTTAGGCCTAGGGTTAGTGTTCTTTTAACCAGAAAGCCCTGAGTTCCAAGAACACAGCAGCTGCGAAGGACTACCCAAGAAGAGCGCAGAAGTGCCTCAACATGCCTGCCTCCACAGCTTTTTCCTTGGGGACGTCCCGAAACGAAGGCTGATTTCGAAGCCTCCAGTTTGGGCTAAAGTTGTGGTTTTTTACACCAGGAAGCCCTGTGCTCCAAGCACACTGCAGCTGTGAAAGGCATCCCAAGGGGAGTGCAAAAGTGCCACAACATGGCTGTCTCCACAGCTTTTCCCTTGGGATAATTCCTAAACCCAGGCTGATTTAAATGACCAGTGTTACGGTTAGGGTTAGGGTTACGCCTAGGTGTAGAGCTTTTTAAACCAGCAAGCTTTGAGCTCCAGGCACACGGCAGCTGCGAAAGGCATCCCAAGGGGAGCACAAAAGTGCCAGAAAATGGCTGCCTCCACACGTTTTCATTGGCACCATTGCTAAGCCTAGGCTGAATCACCTGCCTCCAGTCTCAGCTAGGGACATGGTTTTTTAAACCAGGAAGCCCTGAGCTCCAGGCACACGGCAGCTGTGAAAGGCATCCCAAGGGGAGTACAAAAGTGCAACAACATGGCAGCTTTCACAGCTTTTTCCTTGGCACCATCCCTATACCTAGGCTGATTTATCTGCCTAGGGTTAGGGTTAGGGCTCAGCCTAGGGCTAGGATTTTTTTAAGCAGGAAGCCCTGAGTTCCAGGCTTACTGCATCTGCCAAAGGCATCCCAAAGGGAGCGCAGAAGGTCCACAACATGGCTGCTTTCACAGCTTTTTCCTTAGGAAGAACCCTATTACCCGGCTGATTTACCTTCCTAGGGTTACTGTTAGGCTTAGGCCTAGGACTTTTAAAACCAGGAAGCCCTGTGCTCCAGGCACACTGCAGCTGTGAAAGGCATCCCAAGGGGAGCACAAAAGTGACACAACTTGGCTGCCTCCACTGCTATTTCCATGAGACCATCCCAAATCATAGGCTGATTTTCCTTCCTAGGCTTAAGGTTTGAGTTAGGCCTAGGGTTAGTGTTCTTTTAACCAGAAAGCCCTGAGTTCCAAGAACACAGCAGCTGCGAAGGACTACCCAAGAAGAGCGCAGAAGTGCCTCAACATGCCTGCCTCCACAGCTTTTTCCTTGGGGACGTCCCGAAACGAAGGCTGATTTCGAAGCCTCCAGTTTGGGCTAAAGTTGTGGTTTTTTACACCAGGAAGCCCTGTGCTCCAAGCACACTGCAGCTGTGAAAGGCATCCCAAGGGGAGCGCAAAAGTGCCACAACATGGCTGTCTCCACAGCTTTTCCCTTGGGATAATTCCTAAACGCAGGCTGATTTAAATGACCAGTGTTACGGTTAGGGTTAGGGTTACGCCTAGGTGTAGAGCTTTTTAAACCAGCAAGCTCTGAGCTCCAGGCACACGGCAGCTGCGAAAGGCATCCCAAGGGGAGCACAAAAGTGCCAGAAAATGGCAGCCTCCACACGTTTTCATTGGCACCATTGCTAAGCCTAGGCTGAATCACCTGCCTCCAGTCTCAGCTAGGGACATGGTTTTTTAAACCAGGAAGCCCTGAGCTCCAGGCACACGGCAGCTGTGAAAGGCATCCCAGTGGGAGTACAAAAGTGCAACAACATGGCAGCTTTCACAGCTTTTTCCTTGGCACCATCCCTATACCTAGGCTGATTTATCTGCCTAGGGTTAGGGTTAGGGCTCAGCCTAGGGCTAGGATTTTTTTAAGCAGGAAGCCCTGAGTTCCAGGCTTACTGCATCTGCCAAAGGCATCCCAAAGGGAGCGCAGAAGTGCCACAACATGGCTGCTTTCACAGCTTTTTCCTTAGGAAGAACCCTAATACCCGGCTGATTTACCTTCCTAGGGTTACTGTTAGGCTTAGGCCTAGGACTTTTAAAACCAGGAAGCCCTGTGCTCCAGGCACACTGCAGCTGTTAAAGGCATCCCAAGGGGAGCGCAAAAGTGACACAACTTGGCTGCCTCCACTGCTATTTCCATGAGACCATCCCGAATCATAGGCTGATTTTCCTTCCTAGGCTTAAGGTTTGAGTTAGGCCTAGGGTTAGTGTTCTTTTAACCAGAAAGCCCTGAGTTCCAAGAACACAGCAGCTGCGAAGGACTACCCAAGAAGAGCGCAGAAGTGCCTCAACATGCCTGCCTCCACAGCTTTTTCCTTGGGGACGTCCCGAAACGAAGGCTGATTTCGAAGCCTCCAGTTTGGGCTAAAGTTGTGGTATTTTACACCAGGAAGCCCTGTGCTCCAAGCACACTGCAGCTGTGAAAGGCATCCCAAGGGGAGTGCAAAAGTGCCACAACATGGCTGTCTCCACAGCTTTTCCCTTGGGATAATTCCTAAACCCAGGCTGATTTAAATGACCAGTGTTACGGTTAGGGTTAGGGTTACGCCTAGGTGTAGAGCTTTTTAAACCAGCAAGCTTTGAGCTCCAGGCACACGGCAGCTGCGAAAGGCATCCCAAGGGGAGCACAAAAGTGCCAGAAAATGGCTGCCTCCACACGTTTTCATTGGCACCATTGCTAAGCCTAGGCTGAATCACCTGCCTCCAGTCTCAGCTAGGGACATGGTTTTTTAAACCAGGAAGCCCTGAGCTCCAGGCACACGGCAGCTGTGAAAGGCATCCCAAGGGGAGTACAAAAGTGCAACAACATGGCAGCTTTCACAGCTTTTTCCTTGGCACCATCCCTATACCTAGGCTGATTTATCTGCCTAGGGTTAGGGTTAGGGCTCAGCCTAGGGCAAGGATTTTTTTAACCAGGAAGCCCTGAGTTCCAGGCTTACTGCATCTGCCAAAGGCATCCCAAAGGGAGCGCAGAAGTGCCACAACATGGCTGCTTTCACAGCTTTTTCCTTAGGAAGAACCCTAATACCCGGCTGATTTACCTTCCTAGGGTTACTGTTAGGCTTAGGCCTAGGACTTTTAAAACCAGGAAGCCCTGTGCTCCAGGCACACTGCAGCTGTTAAAGGCATCCCAAGGGGAGCGCAAAAGTGACACAACTTGGCTGCCTCCACTGCTATTTCCATGAGACCATCCCAAATCATAGGCTGATTTTCCTTCCTAGGCTTAAGGTTTGAGTTAGGCCTAGGGTTAGTGTTCTTTTAACCAGAAAGCCCTGAGTTCCAAGAACACAGCAGCTGCGAAGGACTACCCAAGAAGAGCGCAGAAGTGCCTCAACATGCCTGCCTCCACAGCTTTTTCCTTGGGGACGTCCCGAAACGAAGGCTGATTTCGAAGCCTCCAGTTTGGGCTAAAGTTGTGGTTTTTTACACCAGGAAGCCCTGTGCTCCAAGCACACTGCAGCTGTGAAAGGCATCCCAAGGGGAGTGCAAAAGTGCCACAACATGGCTGTCTCCACAGCTTTTCCCTTGGGATAATTCCTAAACCCAGGCTGATTTAAATGACCAGTGTTACGGTTAGGGTTAGGGTTACGCCTAGGTGTAGAGCTTTTTAAAGCAGCAAGCTTTGAGCTCCAGGCACACGGCAGCTGCGAAAGGCATCCCAAGGGGAGCACAAAAGTGCCAGAAAATGGCTGCCTCCACACGTTTTCATTGGCACCATTGCTAAGCCTAGGCTGAATCACCTGCCTCCAGTCTCAGCTAGGGACATGGTTTTTTAAACCAGGAAGCCCTGAGCTCCAGGCACACGGCAGCTGTGAAAGGCATCCCAAGGGGAGTACAAAAGTGCAACAACATGGCAGCTTTCACAGCTTTTTCCTTGGCACCATCCCTATACCTAGGCTGATTTATCTGCCTAGGGTTAGGGTTAGGGCTCAGCCTAGGGCTAGGATTTTTTTAAGCAGGAAGCCCTGAGTTCCAGGCTTACTGCATCTGCCAAAGGCATCCCAAAGGGAGCGCAGAAGGTCCACAACATGGCTGCTTTCACAGCTTTTTCCTTAGGAAGAACCCTATTACCCGGCTGATTTACCTTCCTAGGGTTACTGTTAGGCTTAGGCCTAGGACTTTTAAAACCAGGAAGCCCTGTGCTCCAGGCACACTGCAGCTGTGAAAGGCATCCCAAGGGGAGCACAAAAGTGACACAACTTGGCTGCCTCCACTGCTATTTCCATGAGACCATCCCAAATCATAGGCTGATTTTCCTTCCTAGGCTTAAGGTTTGAGTTAGGCCTAGGGTTAGTGTTCTTTTAACCAGAAAGCCCTGAGTTCCAAGAACACAGCAGCTGCGAAGGACTACCCAAGAAGAGCGCAGAAGTGCCTCAACATGCCTGCCTCCACAGCTTTTTCCTTGGGGACGTCCCGAAACGAAGGCTGATTTAGAAGCCTCCAGTTTGGGCTAAAGTTGTGGTTTTTTACACCAGGAAGCCCTGTGCTCCAAGCACACTGCAGCTGTGAAAGGCATCCCAAGGGGAGCGCAAAAGTGCCACAACATGGCTGTCTCCACAGCTTTTCCCTTGGGATAATTCCTAAACCCAGGCTGATTTAAATGACCAGTGTTACGGTTAGGGTTAGGGTTACGCCTAGGTGTAGAGCTTTTTAAACCAGCAAGCTCTGAGCTCCAGGCACACGGCAGCTGCGAAAGGCATCCCAAGGGGAGCACAAAAGTGCCAGAAAATGGCTGCCTCCACACGTTTTCATTGGCACCATTGCTAAGCCTAGGCTGAATCACCTGCCTCCAGTCTCAGCTAGGGACATGGTTTTTTAAACCAGGAAGCCCTGAGCTCCAGGCACACGGCAGCTGTGAAAGGCATCCCAAGGGGAGTACAAAAGTGCAACAACATGGCAGCTTTCACAGCTTTTTCCTTGGCACCATCCCTATACCTAGGCTGATTTATCTGCCTAGGGTTAGGGTTAGGGCTCAGCCTAGGGCTAGGATTTTTTTAACCAGGAAGCCCTGAGTTCCAGGCTTACTGCATCTGCCAAAGGCATCCCAAAGGGAGCGCAGAAGTGCCACAACATGGCTGCTTTCACAGCTTTTTCCTTAGGAAGAACCCTAATACCCGGCTGATTTACCTTCCTAGGGTTACTGTTAGGCTTAGGCCTAGGACTTTTAAAACCAGGAAGCCCTGTGCTCCAGGCACACTGCAGCTGTGAAAGGCATCCCAAGGGGAGCGCAAAAGTGACACAACTTGGCTGCCTCCACTGCTATTTCCATGAGACCATCCCGAATCATAGGCTTATTTTCCTTCCTAGGCTTAAGGCTTGAGTTAGGCCTAGGGTTAGTGTTCTTTTAACCAGAAAGCCCTGAGTTCCAAGAACACAGCAGCTGCGAAGGACTACCCAAGAAGAGCGCAGAAGTGCCTCAACATGCCTGCCTCCACAGCTTTTTCCTTGGGGACGTCCCGAAACGAAGGCTGATTTAGAAGCCTCCAGTTTGGGCTAAAGTTGTGGTTTTTTAAACCAGGATGCCCTGTGCTCCAAGCACACTGCAGCTGTGAAAGGCATCCCAAGGGGAGCGCAAAAGTGCCACAACATGGCTGTCTCCACAGCTTTTCCCTTGGGATAATTCCTAAACCCAGGCTGATTTAAATGACCAGTGTTACGGTTAGGGTTAGGGTTACGCCTAGGTGTAGAGCTTTTTAAACCAGCAAGCTCTGAGCTCCAGGCACACGGCAGCTGCGAAAGGCATCCCAAGGGGAGCACAAAAGGGCCAGAAAATGGCTGCCTCCACACGTTTTCATTGGCACCATTGCTAAGCCTAGGCTGAATCACCTGCCTCCAGTCTCAGCTAGGGACATGGTTTTTTAAACCAGGAAGCCCTGAGCTCCAGGCACACGGCAGCTGTGAAAGGCATCCCAAGGGGAGTACAAAAGTGCAACAACATGGCAGCTTTCACAGCTTTTTCCTTGGCACCATCCCTATACCTAGGCTGATTTATCTGCCTAGGCTTAGGGTTAGGGCTCAGCCTAGGGCTAGGATTTTTTTAACCAGGAAGCCCTGAGTTCCAGGCTTACTGCATCTGCCAAAGGCATCCCAAAGGGAGCGCAGAAGTGCCACAACATGGCTGCTTTCACAGCTTTTTCCTTAGGAAGAACCCTAATACCCGGCTGATTTACCTTCCTAGGGTTACTGTTAGGCTTAGGCCTAGGACTTTTAAAACCAGGAAGCCCTGTGCTCCAGGCACACTGCAGCTGTTAAAGGCATCCCAAGGGGAGCGCAAAAGTGACACAACTTGGCTGCCTCCACTGCTATTTCCATGAGACCATCCCGAATCATAGGCTGATTTTCCTTCCTAGGCTTAAGGTTTGAGTTAGGCCTAGGGTTAGTGTTCTTTTAACCAGAAAGCCCTGAGTTCCAAGAACACAGCACCTGCGAAGGACTAACCAAGAAGAGCGCAGAAGTGCCTCAACATGCCTGCCTCCACAGCTTTTTCCTTGGGGACGTCCCAAAACGAAGGCTGATTTAGAAGCCTCCAGTTTGGGCTAAAGTTGTGGTTTTTTACACCAGGAAGCCCTGTGCTCCAAGCACACTGCAGCTGTGAAAGGCATCCCAAGGGGAGCGCAAAAGTGCCACAACATGGCTGTCTCCACAGCTTTTCCCTTGGGATAATTCCTAAACCCAGGCTGATTTAAATGACCAGTGTTACGGTTAGGGTTAGGGTTACGCCTAGGTGTAGAGCTTTTTAAACCAGCAAGCTCTGAGCTCCAGGCACACGGCAGCTGCGAAAGGCATCCCAAGGGGAGCACAAAAGTGCCAGAAAATGGCAGCCTCCACACATTTTCATTGGCACCATTGCTAAGCCTAGGCTGAATCACCTGCCTCCAGTCTCAGCTAGGGACATGGTTTTTTAAACCAGGAAGCCCTGAGCTCCAGGCACACGGCAGCTGTGAAAGGCATCCCAGTGGGAGTACAAAAGTGCAACAACATGGCAGCTTTCACAGCTTTTTCCTTGGCACCATCCCTATACCTAGGCTGATTTATCTGCCTAGGGTTAGGGTTAGGGCTCAGCCTAGGGCTAGGATTTTTTTAAGCAGGAAGCCCTGAGTTCCAGGCTTACTGCATCTGCCAAAGGCATCCCAAAGGGAGCGCAGAAGTGCCACAACATGGCTGCTTTCACAGCTTTTTCCTTAGGAAGAACCCTAATACCCGGCTGATTTACCTTCCTAGGGTTACTGTTAGGCTTAGGCCTAGGACTTTTAAAACCAGGAAGCCCTGTGCTCCAGGCACACTGCAGCTGTGAAAGGCATCCCAAGGGGAGCGCAAAAGTGACACAACTTGGCTGCCTCCACTGCTATTTCCATGAGACCATCCCGAATCATCGGCTGATTTTCCTTCCTAGGCTTAAGGTTTGAGTTAGGCCTAGGGTTAGTGTTCTTTTAACCAGAAAGCCCTGAGTTCCAAGAACACAGCAGCTGCGAAGGACTACCCAAGAAGAGCGCAGAAGTGCCTCAACATGCCTGCCTCCACAGCTTTTTCCTTGGGGACGTCCCGAAACGAAGGCTGATTTAGAAGCCTCCAGTTTGGGCTAAAGTTGTGGTTTTTTACACCAGGAAGCCCTGTGCTCCAAGCACACTGCAGCTGTGAAAGGCATCCCAAGGGGAGCGCAAAAGTGCCACAACATGGCTGTCTCCACAGCTTTTCCCTTGGGATAATTCCTAAACCCAGGCTGATTTAAATGACCAGTGTTACGGTTAGGGTTAGGGTTACGCCTAGGTGTAGAGCTTTTTAAACCAGCAAGCTCTGAGCTCCAGGCACACGGCAGCTGCGAAAGGCATCCCAAGGGGAGCACAAAAGTGCCAGAAAATGGCTGCCTCCACACGTTTTCATTGGCACCATTGCTAAGCCTAGGCTGAATCACCTGCCTCCAGTCTCAGCTAGGGACATGGTTTTTTAAACCAGGAAGCCCTGAGCTCCAGGCACACGGCAGCTGTGAAAGGCATCCCAAGGGGAGTACAAAAGTGCAACAACATGGCAGCTTTCACAGCTTTTTCCTTGGCACCATCCCTATACCTAGGCTGATTTATCTGCCTAGGCTTAGGGTTAGGGCTCAGCCTAGGGCTAGGATTTTTTTAACCAGGAAGCCCTGAGTTCCAGGCTTACTGCATCTGCCAAAGGCATCCCAAAGGGAGCGCAGAAGTGCCACAACATGGCTGCTTTCACAGCTTTTTCCTTAGGAAGAACCCTAATACCCGGCTGATTTACCTTCCTAGGAATACTGTTAGGCTTAGGCCTAGGACTTTTAAAACCAGGAAGCCCTGTGCTCCAGGCACACTGCAGCTGTTAAAGGCATCCCAAGGGGAGCGCAAAAGTGACACAACTTGGCTGCCTCCACTGCTATTTCCATGAGACCATCCCGAATCATAGGCTGATTTTCCTTCCTAGGCTTAAGGCTTGAGTTAGGCCTAGGGTTAGTGTTTTTTTAACCAGAAAGCCCTGAGTTCCAAGAACACAGCAGCTGCGAAGGACTACCCAAGAAGAGCGCAGAAGTGCCTCAACATGCCTGCCTCCACAGCTTTTTCCTTGGGGACGTCCCAAAACGAAGGCTGATTTAGAAGCCTCCAGTTTGGGCTAAAGTTGTGGTTTTTTAAACCAGGATGCCCTGTGCTCCAAGCACACTGCAGCTGTGAAAGGCATCCCAAGAGGAGCGCAAAAGTGCCACAACATGGCTGTCTCCACAGCTTTTCCCTTGGGATAATTCCTAAACCCAGGCTGATTTAAATGACCAGTGTTACGGTTAGGGTTAGGGTTACGCCTAGGTGTAGAGCTTTTTAAACCAGCAAGCTCTGAGCTCCAGGCACACGGCAGCTGCGAAAGGCATCCCAAGGGGAGCACAAAAGGGCCAGAAAATGGCTGCCTCCACACGTTTTCATTGGCACCATTGCTAAGCCTAGGCTGAATCACCTGCCTCCAGTCTCAGCTAGGGACATGGTTTTTTAAACCAGGAAGCCCTGAGCTCCAGGCACACGGCAGCTGTGAAAGGCATCCCAAGGGGAGTACAAAAGTGCAACAACATGGCAGCTTTCACAGCTTTTTCCTTGGCACCATCCCTATACCTAGGCTGATTTATCTGCCTAGGGTTAGGGTTAGGGCTCAGCCAAGGGCAAGGATTTTTTTAAGCAGGAAGCCCTGAGTTCCAGGCTTACTGCATCTGCCAAAGGCATCCCAAAGGGAGCGCAGAAGTGCCACAACATGGCTGCTTTCACAGCTTTTTCCTTAGGAAGAACCCTAATACCCGGCTGATTTACCTTCCTAGGGTTACTGTTAGGCTTAGGCCTAGGACTTTTAAAACCAGGAAGCCCTGTGCTCCAGGCACACTGCAGCTGTTAAAGGCATCCCAAGGGGAGCGCAAAAGTGACACAACTTGGCTGCCTCCACTGCTATTTCCATGAGACCATCCCGAATCATAGGCTGATTTTCCTTCCTAGGCTTAAGGTTTGAGTTAGGCCTAGGGTTAGTGTTCTTTTAACCAGAAAGCCCTGAGTTCCAAGAACACAGCACCTGCGAAGGACTAACCAAGAAGAGCGCAGAAGTGCCTCAACATGCCTGCCTCCACAGCTTTTTCCTTGGGGACGTCCCGAAACGAAGGCTGATTTAGAAGCCTCCAGTTTGGGCTAAAGTTGTGGTTTTTTACACCAGGAAGCCCTGTGCTCCAAGCACACTGCAGCTGTGAAAGGCATCCCAAGGGGAGCGCAAAAGTGCCACAACATGGCTGTCTCCACAGCTTTTCCCTTGGGATAATTCCTAAACCCAGGCTGATTTAAATGACCAGTGTTACGGTTAGGGTTAGGGTTACGCCTAGGTGTAGAGCTTTTTAAACCAGCAAGCTCTGAGCTCCAGGCACACGGCAGCTGCGAAAGGCATCCCAAGGGGAGCACAAAAGTGCCAGAAAATGGCAGCCTCCACACATTTTCATTGGCACCATTGCTAAGCCTAGGCTGAATCACCTGCCTCCAGTCTCAGCTAGGGACATGGTTTTTTAAACCAGGAAGCCCTGAGCTCCAGGCACACGGCAGCTGTGAAAGGCATCCCAGTGGGAGTACAAAAGTGCAACAACATGGCAGCTTTCACAGCTTTTTCCTTGGCACCATCCCTATACCTAGGCTGATTTATCTGCCTAGGGTTAGGGTTAGGGCTCAGCCTAGGGCTAGGATTTTTTTAAGCAGGAAGCCCTGAGTTCCAGGCTTACTGCATCTGCCAAAGGCATCCCAAAGGGAGCGCAGAAGTGCCACAACATGGCTGCTTTCACAGCTTTTTCCTTAGGAAGAACCCTAATACCCGGCTGATTTACCTTCCTAGGGTTACTGTTAGGCTTAGGCCTAGGACTTTTAAAACCAGGAAGCCCTGTGCTCCAGGCACACTGCAGCTGTTAAAGGCATCCCAAGGGGAGCGCAAAAGTGACACAACTTGGCTGCCTCCACTGCTATTTCCATGAGACCATCCCGAATCATAGGCTGATTTTCCTTCCTAGGCTTAAGGTTTGAGTTAGGCCTAGGGTTAGTGTTCTTTTAACCAGAAAGCCCTGAGTTCCAAGAACACAGCAGCTGCGAAGGACTACCCAAGAAGAGCGCAGAAGTGCCTCAACATGCCTGCCTCCACAGCTTTTTCCTTGGGGACGTCCCGAAACGAAGGCTGATTTCGAAGCCTCCAGTTTGGGCTAAAGTTGTGGTTTTTTAAACCAGAAAGCCCTGTGCTCCAAGCACACTGCAGCTGTGAAAGGCATCCCAAGGGGAGCGCAAAAGTGCCACAACATGGCTGTCTCCACAGCTTTTCCCTTGGGATAATTCCTAAACCCAGGCTGATTTAAATGACCAGTGTTACGGTTAGGGTTAGGGTTACGCCTAGGTGTAGAGCTTTTTAAACCAGCAAGCTCTGAGCTCCAGGCACATGGCAGCAGCGAAAGGCATCCCAAGGGGAGCACAAAAGTGCCAGAAAATGGCTGCCTCCACACGTTTTCATTGGCACCATTGCTAAGCCTAGGCTGAATCACCTGCCTCCAGTCTCAGCTAGGGACATGGTTTTTTAAACCAGGAAGCCCTGAGCTCCAGGCACACGGCAGCTGTGAAAGGCATCCCAAGGGGAGTACAAAAGTGCAACAACATGGCAGCTTTCACAGCTTTTTCCTTGGCACCATCCCTATACCTAGGCTGATTTATCTGCCTAGGGTTAGGGTTAGGGCTCAGCCTAGGGCTAGGATTTTTTTAACCAGGAAGCCCTGAGTTCCAGGCTTACTGCATCTGCCAAAGGCATCCCAAAGGGAGCGCAGAAGTGCCACAACATGGCTGCTTTCACAGCTTTTTCCTTAGGAAGAACCCTAATACCCGGCTGATTTACCTTCCTAGGGTTACTGTTAGGCTTAGGCCTAGGACTTTTAAAACCAGGAAGCCCTGTGCTCCAGGCACACTGCAGCTGTTAAAGGCATCCCAAGGGGAGCGCAAAAGTGACACAACTTGGCTGCCTCCACTGCTATTTCCATGAGACCATCCCGAATCATAGGCTGATTTTCCTTCCTAGGCTTAAGGTTTGAGTTAGGCCTAGGGTTAGTGTTCTTTTAACCAGAAAGCCCTGAGTTCCAAGAACACAGCAGCTGCGAAGGACTACCCAAGAAGAGCGCAGAAGTGCCTCAACATGCCTGCCTCCACAGCTTTTTCCTTGGGGACGTCCCGAAACGAAGGCTGATTTAGAAGCCTCCAGTTTGGGCTAAAGTTGTGGTTTTTTACACCAGGAAGCCCTGTGCTCCAAGCACACTGCAGCTGTGAAAGGCATCCCAAGGGGAGCGCAAAAGTGCCACAACATGGCTGTCTCCACAGCTTTTCCCTTGGGATAATTCCTAAACCCAGGCTGATTTAAATGACCAGTGTTACGGTTAGGGTTAGGGTTACGCCTAGGTGTAGAGCTTTTTAAACCAGCAAGCTCTGAGCTCCAGGCACATGGCAGCAGCGAAAGGCATCCCAAGGGGAGCACAAAAGTGCCAGAAAATGGCTGCCTCCACACGTTTTCATTGGCACCATTGCTAAGCCTAGGCTGAATCACCTGCCTCCAGTCTCAGCTAGGGACATGGTATTTTAAACCAGGAAGCCCTGAGCTCCAGGCACACGGCAGCTGTGAAAGGCATCCCAAGGGGAGTACAAAAGTGCAACAACATGGCAGCTTTCACAGCTTTTTCCTTGGCACCATCCCTATACCTAGGCTGATTTATCTGCCTAGGGTTAGGGTTAGGGCTCAGCCTAGGGCTAGGATTTTTTTAACCAGGAAGCCCTGAGTTCCAGGCTTACTGCATCTGCCAAAGGCATCCCAAAGGGAGCGCAGAAGTGCCACAACATGGCTGCTTTCACAGCTTTTTCCTTAGGAAGAACCCTAATACCCGGCTGATTTACTTTACTAGGGTTACTGTTAGGCTTAGGCCTAGGACTTTTAAAACCAGGAAGCCCTGTGCTCCAGGCACACTGCAGCTGTGAAAGGCATCCCAAGGGGAGCGCAAAAGTGACACAACTTGGCTGCCTCCACTGCTCTTTCCATGAGACCATCCCGAATCATAGGCTGATTTTCCTTCCTAGGCTTAAGGTTTGAGTTAGGCCTAGGGTTAGTGTTCTTTTAACCAGAAAGCCCTGAGTTCCAAGAACACAGCAGCTGCGAAGGACTACCCAAGAAGAGCGCAGAAGTGCCTCAACATGCCTGCCTCCACAGCTTTTTCCTTGGGGACGTCCCGAAACGAAGGCTGATTTAGAAGCCTCCAGTTTGGGCTAAAGTTGTGGTTTTTTAAACCAGGAAGCCCTGTGCTCCAAGCACACTGCAGCTGTGAAAGGCATCCCAAGGGGAGCGCAAAAGTGCCACAACATGGCTGTCTCCACAGCTTTTCCCTTGGGATAATTCCTAAACCCAGGCTGATTTAAATGACCAGTGTTACGGTTAGGGTTAGGGTTACGCCTAGGTGTAGAGCTTTTTAAACCAGCAAGCTCTGAGCTCCAGGCACACGGCAGCTGCGAAAGGCATCCCAAGGGGAGCACAAAAGTGCCAGAAAATGGCTGCCTCCACACGTTTTCATTGGCACCATTGCTAAGCCTAGGCTGAATCACCTGCCTCCAGTCTCAGCTAGGGACATGGTTTTTTAAACCAGGAAGCCCTGAGCTCCAGGCACACGGCAGCTGTGAAAGGCATCCCAGTGGGAGTACAAAAGTGCAATAACATGGCAGCTTTCACAGCTTTTTCCTTGGCACCATCCCTATACCTAGGCTGATTTATCTGCCTAGGCTTAGGGTTAGGGCTCAGCCAAGGGCAAGGATTTTTTTAACCAGGAAGCCCTGAGTTCCAGGCTTACTGCATCTGCCAAAGGCATCCCAAAGGGAGCGCAGAAGTGCCACAACATGGCTGCTTTCACAGCTTTTTCCTTAGGAAGAACCCTAATACCCGGCTGATTTACCTTCCTAGGGTTACTGTTAGGCTTAGGCCTAGGACTTTTAAAACCAGGAAGCCCTGTGCTCCAGGCACACTGCAGCTGTTAAAGGCATCCCAAGGGGAGCGCAAAAGTGACACAACTTGGCTGCCTCCACTGCTATTTCCATGAGACCATCCCGAATCATAGGCTGATTTTCCTTCCTAGGCTTAAGGTTTGAGTTAGGCCTAGGGTTAGTGTTCTTTTAACCAGAAAGCCCTGAGTTCCAAGAACACAGCAGCTGCGAAGGACTACCCAAGAAGAGCGCAGAAGTGCCTCAACATGCCTGCCTCCACAGCTTTTTCCTTGGTGACGTCCCGAAACGAAGGCTGATTTAGAAGCCTCCAGTTTGGGCTAAAGTTGTGGTTTTTTACACCAGGAAGCCCTGTGCTCCAAGCACACTGCAGCTGTGAAAGGCATCCCAAGGGGAGCGCAAAAGTGCCACAACATGGCTGTCTCCACAGCTTTTCCCTTGGGATAATTCCTAAACCCAGGCTGATTTAAATGACCAGTGTTACGGTTAGGGTTAGGGTTACGCCTAGGTGTAGAGCTTTTTAAACCAGCAAGCTCTGAGCTCCAGGCACACGGCAGCAGCGAAAGGCATCCCAAGGGGAGCACAAAAGTGCCAGAAAATGGCTGCCTCCACACGTTTTCATTGGCACCATTGCTAAGCCTAGGCTGAATCACCTGCCTCCAGTCTCACCTGGGGACATGGTTTTTTAAACCAGGAAGCCCTGAGCTCCAGGCACACGGCAGCTGTGAAAGGCATCCCAAGGGGAGTACAAAAGTGCAACAACATGGCAGCTTTCACAGCTTTTTCCTTGGCACCATCCCTATACCTAGGCTGATTTATCTGCCTAGGGTTAGGGTTAGGGCTCAGCCTAGGGCTAGGATTTTTTTAAGCAGGAAGCCCTGAGTTCCAGGCTTACTGCATCTGCCAAAGGCATCCCAAAGGGAGCGCAGAAGTGCCACAACATGGCTGCTTTCACAGCTTTTTCCTTAGGAAGAACCCTAATACCCGGCTGATTTACCTTCCTAGGGTTACTGTTAGGCTTAGGCCTAGGACTTTTAAAACCAGGAAGCCCTGTGCTCCAGGCACACTGCAGCTGTGAAAGGCATCCCAAGGGGAGCGCAAAAGTGACACAACTTGGCTGCCTCCACTGCTCTTTCCATGAGACCATCCCGAATCATAGGCTGATTTTCCTTCCTAGGCTTAAGGTTTGAGTTAGGCCTAGGGTTAGTGTTCTTTTAACCAGAAAGCCCTGAGTTCCAAGAACACAGCAGCTGCGAAGGACTACCCAAGAAGAGCGCAGAAGTGCCTCAACATGCCTGCCTCCACAGCTTTTTCCTTGGGGACGTCCCGAAACGAAGGCTGATTTAGAAGCCTCCAGTTTGGGCTAAAGTTGTGGTTTTTTAAACCAGGAAGCCCTGTGCTCCAAGCACACTGCAGCTGTGAAAGGCATCCCAAGGGGAGCGCAAAAGTGCCACAACATGGCTGTCTCCACAGCTTTTCCCTTGGGATAATTCCTAAACCCAGGCTGATTTAAATGACCAGTGTTACGGTTACGGTTAGGGTTAGGCCTAGGTGTAGAGCTTTTTAAACCAGCAAGCTCTGAGCTCCAGGCACACGGCAGCAGCGAAAGGCATCCCAAGGGGAGCACAAAAGTGCCAGAAAATGGCTGCCTCCACACGTTTTCATTGGCACCATTGCTAAGCCTAGGCTGAATCACCTGCCTCCAGTCTCAGCTAGGGACATGGTTTTTTAAACCAGGAAGCCCTGAGCTCCAGGCACACGGCAGCTGTGAAAGGCATCCCAAGGGGAGTACAAAAGTGCAACAACATGGCAGCTTTCACAGCTTTTTCCTTGGCACCATCCCTATACCTAGGCTGATTTATCTGCCGAGGGTTAGGGTTAGGGCTCAGCCTAGGGCTAGGATTTTTTTAACCAGGAAGCCCTGAGTTCCAGGCTTACTGCATCTGCCAAAGGCATCCCAAAGGGAGCGCAGAAGTGCCACAACATGGCTGCTTTCACAGCTTTTTCCTTAGGAAGAACCCTAATACCCGGCTGATTTACCTTCCTAGGGTTACTGTTAGGCTTAGGCCTAGGACTTTTAAAACCAGGAAGACCTGTGCTCCAGGCACACTGCAGCTGTGAAAGGCATCCCAAGGGGAGCGCAAAAGTGACACAACTTGGCTGCCTCCACTGCTATTTCCATGAGACCATCCCGAATCATAGGCTGATTTTCCTTCCTAGGCTTAAGGTTTGAGTTAGGCCTAGGGTTAGTGTTCTTTTAACCAGAAAGCCCTGAGTTCCAAGAACACAGCAGCTGCGAAGGACTACCCAAGAAGAGCGCAGAAGTGCCTCAACATGCCTGCCTCCACAGCTTTTTCCTTGGGGACGTCCCGAAACGAAGGCTGATTTAGAAGCCTCCAGTTTGGGCTAAAGTTGTGGTTTTTTAAACCAGGAAGCCCTGTGCTCCAAGCACACTGCAGCTGTGAAAGGCATCCCAAGGGGAGCGCAAAAGTGCCACAACATGGCTGTCTCCACAGCTTTTCCCTTGGGATAATTCCTAAACCCAGGCTGATTTAAATGACCAGTGTTACGGTTAGGGTTAGGGTTACGCCTAGGTGTAGAGCTTTTTAAACCAGCAAGCTCTGAGCTCCAGGCACACGGCAGCTGCGAAAGGCATCCCAAGGGGAGCACAAAAGTGCCAGAAAATGGCTGCCTCCACACATTTTCATTGGCACCATTGCTAAGCCTAGGCTGAATCACCTGCCTGCAGTCTCAGCTAGGGACATGGTTTTTTAAACCAGGAAGCCCTGAGCTCCAGGCACACGGCAGCTGTGAAAGGCATCCCAAGGGGAGTACAAAAGTGCAACAACATGGCAGCTTTCACAGCTTTTTCCTTGGCACCATCCCTATACCTAGGCTGATTTATCTGCCTAGGGTTAGGGTTAGGGCTCAGCCTAGGGCTAGGATTTTTTTAAGCAGGAAGCCCTGAGTTCCAGGCTTACTGCATCTGCCAAAGGCATCCCAAAGGGAGCGCAGAAGTGCCACAACATGGCTGCTTTCACAGCTTTTTCCTTAGGAAGAACCCTAATACCCGGCTGATTTACCTTCCTAGGGTTACTCTTAGGCTTAGGCCTAGGACTTTTAAAACCAGGAAGACCTGTGCTCCAGGCACACTGCAGCTGTGAAAGGCATCCCAAGGGGAGCGCAAAAGTGACACAACTTGGCTGCCTCCACTGCTATTTCCATGAGACCATCCCGAATCATAGGCTGATTTTCCTTCCTAGGCTTAAGGTTTGAGTTAGGCCTAGGGTTAGTGTTCTTTTAACCAGAAAGCCCTGAGTTCCAAGAACACAGCAGCTGCGAAGGACTAACCAAGAAGAGCGCAGAAGTGCCTCAACATGCCTGCCTCCACAGCTTTTTCCTTGGGGACGTCCCGAAACGAAGGCTGATTTAGAAGCCTCCAGTTTGGGCTAAAGTTGTGGTTTTTTAAACCAGGAAGCCCTGTGCTCCAAGCACACTGCAGCTGTGAAAGGCATCCCAAGGGGAGCGCAAAAGTGCCACAACATGGCTGTCTCCACAGCTTTTCCCTTGGGATAATTCCTAAACCCAGGCTGATTTAAATGACCAGTGTTACGGTTAGGGTTAGGGTTACGCCTAGGTGTAGAGCTTTTTAAACCAGCAAGCTCTGAGCTCCAGGCACACGGCAGCTGCGAAAGGCATCCCAAGGGGAGCACAAAAGTGCCAGAAAATGGCTGCCTCCACACATTTTCATTGGCACCATTGCTAAGCCTAGGCTGAATCACCTGCCTGCAGTCTCAGCTAGGGACATGGTTTTTTAAACCAGGAAGCCCTGAGCTCCAGGCACACGGCAGCTGTGAAAGGCATCCCAAGGGGAGTACAAAAGTGCAACAACATGGCAGCTTTCACAGCTTTTTCCTTGGCACCATCCCTATACCTAGGCTGATTTATCTGCCTAGGGTTAGGGTTAGGGCTCAGCCTAGGGCTAGGATTTTTTTAAGCAGGAAGCCCTGAGTTCCAGGCTTACTGCATCTGCCAAAGGCATCCCAAAGGGAGCGCAGAAGTGCCACAACATGGCTGCTTTCACAGCTTTTTCCTTAGGAAGAACCCTAATACCCGGCTGATTTACCTTCCTAGGGTTACTCTTAGGCTTAGGCCTAGGACTTTTAAAACCAGGAAGACCTGTGCTCCAGGCACACTGCAGCTGTGAAAGGCATCCCAAGGGGAGCGCAAAAGTGACACAACTTGGCTGCCTCCACTGCTATTTCCATGAGACCATCCCGAATCATAGGCTGATTTTCCTTCCTAGGCTTAAGGTTTGAGTTAGGCCTAGGGTTAGTGTTCTTTTAACCAGAAAGCCCTGAGTTCCAAGAACACAGCAGCTGCGAAGGACTACCCAAGAAGAGCGCAGAAGTGCCTCAACATGCCTGCCTCCACAGCTTTTTCCTTGGGGACGTCCCGAAACGAAGGCTGATTTAGAAGCCTCCAGTTTGGGCTAAAGTTGTGGTTTTTTAAACCAGGAAGCCCTGTGCTCCAAGCACACTGCAGCTGTGAAAGGCATCCCAAGGGGAGCGCAAAAGTGCCACAACATGGCTGTCTCCACAGCTTTTCCCTTGGGATAATTCCTAAACCCAGGCTGATTTAAATGACCAGTGTTACGGTTAGGGTTAGGGTTACGCCTAGGTGTAGAGCTTTTTAAACCAGCAAGCTCTGAGCTCCAGGCACACGGCAGCTGCGAAAGGCATCCCAAGGGGAGCACAAAAGTGCCAGAAAATGGCTGCCTCCACACGTTTTCATTGGCACCATTGCTAAGCCTAGGCTGAATCACCTGCCTCCAGTCTCAGCTAGGGACATGGTTTTTTAAACCAGGAAGCCCTGAGCTCCAGGCACACAGCAGCTGTGAAAGGCATCCCAAGGGGAGTACAAAAGTGCAACAACATGGCAGCTTTCACAGCTTTTTCCTTGGCACCATCCCTATACCTAGGCTGATTTATCTGCCTAGGGTTAGGGTTAGGGCTCAGCCTAGGGCTAGGATTTTTTTAAGCAGGAAGCCCTGAGTTCCAGGCTTACTGCATCTCCCAAAGGCATCCCAAAGGGAGCGCAGAAGTGCCACAACATGGCTGCTTTCACAGCTTTTTCCTTAGGAAGAACCCTAATACCCGGCTGATTTACCTTCCTAGGGTTACTGTTAGGCTTAGGCCTAGGACTTTTAAAACCAGGAAGCCCTGTGCTCCAGGCACACTGCAGCTGTTAAAGGCATCCCAAGGGGAGCGCAAAAGTGACACAACTTGGCTGCCTCCACTGCTATTTCCATGAGACCATCCCGAATCATAGGCTGATTTTCCTTCCTAGGCTTAAGGTTTGAGTTAGGCCTAGGGTTAGTGTTCTTTTAACCAGAAAGCCCTGAGTTCCAAGAACACAGCAGCTGCGAAGGAGTACCCAAGAAGAGCGCAGAAGTGCCTCAACATGCCTGCCTCCACAGCTTTTTCCTTGGGGACGTCCCGAAACGAAGGCTGATTTAGAAGCCTCCAGTTTGGGCTAAAGTTGTGGTTTTTTAAACCAGGAAGCCCTGTGCTCCAAGCACACTGCAGCTGTGAAAGGCATCCCAAGGGGAGCGCAAAAGTGCCACAACATGGCTGTCTCCACAGCTTTTCCCTTGGGATAATTCCTAAACCCAGGCTGATTTAAATGACCAGTGTTACGGTTAGGGTTAGGGTTACGCCTAGGTGTAGAGCTTTTTAAACCAGCAAGCTCTGAGCTCCAGGCACACGGCAGCTGCGAAAGGCATCCCAAGGGGAGCACAAAAGTGCCAGAAAATGGCTGCCTCCACACATTTTCATTGGCACCATTGCTAAGCCTAGGCTGAATCACCTGCCTGCAGTCTCAGCTAGGGACATGGTTTTTTAAACCAGGAAGCCCTGAGCTCCAGGCACACGGCAGCTGTGAAAGGCATCCCAAGGGGAGTACAAAAGTGCAACAACATGGCAGCTTTCACAGCTTTTTCCTTGGCACCATCCCTATACCTAGGCTGATTTATCTGCCTAGGGTTAGGGTTAGGGCTCAGCCTAGGGCTAGGATTTTTTTAAGCAGGAAGCCCTGAGTTCCAGGCTTACTGCATCTGCCAAAGGCATCCCAAAGGGAGCGCAGAAGTGCCACAACATGGCTGCTTTCACAGCTTTTTCCTTAGGAAGAACCCTAATACCCGGCTGATTTACCTTCCTAGGGTTACTCTTAGGCTTAGGCCTAGGACTTTTAAAACCAGGAAGACCTGTGCTCCAGGCACACTGCAGCTGTGAAAGGCATCCCAAGGGGAGCGCAAAAGTGACACAACTTGGCTGCCTCCACTGCTATTTCCATGAGACCATCCCGAATCATAGGCTGATTTTCCTTCCTAGGCTTAAGGTTTGAGTTAGGCCTAGGGTTAGTGTTCTTTTAACCAGAAAGCCCTGAGTTCCAAGAACACAGCAGCTGCGAAGGACTACCCAAGAAGAGCGCAGAAGTGCCTCAACATGCCTGCCTCCACAGCTTTTTCCTTGGGGACGTCCCGAAACGAAGGCTGATTTAGAAGCCTCCAGTTTGGGCTAAAGTTGTGGTTTTTTAAACCAGGAAGCCCTGTGCTCCAAGCACACTGCAGCTGTGAAAGGCATCCCAAGGGGAGCGCAAAAGTGCCACAACATGGCTGTCTCCACAGCTTTTCCCTTGGGATAATTCCTAAACCCAGGCTGATTTAAATGACCAGTGTTACGGTTAGGGTTAGGGTTACGCCTAGGTGTAGAGCTTTTTAAACCAGCAAGCTCTGAGCTCCAGGCACACGGCAGCTGCGAAAGGCATCCCAAGGGGAGCACAAAAGTGCCAGAAAATGGCTGCCTCCACACGTTTTCATTGGCACCATTGCTAAGCCTAGGCTGAATCACCTGCCTCCAGTCTCAGCTAGGGACATGGTTTTTTAAACCAGGAAGCCCTGAGCTCCAGGCACACAGCAGCTGTGAAAGGCATCCCAAGGGGAGTACAAAAGTGCAACAACATGGCAGCTTTCACAGCTTTTTCCTTGGCACCATCCCTATACCTAGGCTGATTTATCTGCCTAGGGTTAGGGTTAGGGCTCAGCCTAGGGCTAGGATTTTTTTAAGCAGGAAGCCCTGAGTTCCAGGCTTACTGCATCTCCCAAAGGCATCCCAAAGGGAGCGCAGAAGTGCCACAACATGGCTGCTTTCACAGCTTTTTCCTTAGGAAGAACCCTAATACCCGGCTGATTTACCTTCCTAGGGTTACTGTTAGGCTTAGGCCTAGGACTTTTAAAACCAGGAAGCCCTGTGCTCCAGGCACACTGCAGCTGTTAAAGGCATCCCAAGGGGAGCGCAAAAGTGACACAACTTGGCTGCCTCCACTGCTATTTCCATGAGACCATCCCGAATCATAGGCTGATTTTCCTTCCTAGGCTTAAGGTTTGAGTTAGGCCTAGGGTTAGTGTTCTTTTAACCAGAAAGCCCTGAGTTCCAAGAACACAGCAGCTGCGAAGGACTACCCAAGAAGAGCGCAGAAGTGCCTCAACATGCCAGCCTCCACAGCTTTTTCCTTGGGGACGTCCCGAAACGAAGGCTGATTTAGAAGCCTCCAGTTTGGGCTAAAGTTGTGGTTTTTTACACCAGGAAGCCCTGTGCTCCAAGCACACTGCAGCTGTGAAAGGCATCCCAAGGGGAGCGCAAAAGTGCCACAACATGGCTGTCTCCACAGCTTTTCCCTTGGGATAATTCCTAAACCCAGGCTGATTTAAATGACCAGTGTTACGGTTAGGGTTAGGGTTACGCCTAGGTGTAGAGCTTTTTAAACCAGCAAGCTCTGAGCTCCAGGCACACGGCAGCTGCGAAAGGCATCCCAAGGGGAGCACAAAAGTGCCAGAAAATGGCTGCCTCCACACGTTTTCATTGGCACCATTGCTAAGCCTAGGCTGAATCACCTGCCTCCAGTCTCAGCTAGGGACATGGTTTTTTAAACCAGGAAGCCCTGAGCTCCAGGCACACGGCAGCTGTGAAAGGCATCCCAGTGGGAGTACAAAAGTGCAATAACATGGCAGCTTTCACAGCTTTTTCCTTGGCACCATCCCTATACCTAGGCTGATTTATCTGCCTAGGCTTAGGGTTAGGGCTCAGCCAAGGGCAAGGATTTTTTTAACCAGGAAGCCCTGAGTTCCAGGCTTACTGCATCTGCCAAAGGCATCCCAAAGGGAGCGCAGAAGTGCCACAACATGGCTGCTTTCACAGCTTTTTCCTTAGGAAGAACCCTAATACCCGGCTGATTTACCTTCCTAGGGTTACTGTTAGGCTTAGGCCTAGGACTTTTAAAACCAGGAAGCCCTGTGCTCCAGGCACACTGCAGCTGTTAAAGGCATCCCAAGGGGAGCGCAAAAGTGACACAACTTGGCTGCCTCCACTGCTATTTCCATGAGACCATCCCGAATCATAGGCTGATTTTCCTTCCTAGGCTTAAGGTTTGAGTTAGGCCTAGGGTTAGTGTTCTTTTAACCAGAAAGCCCTGAGTTCCAAGAACACAGCAGCTGCGAAGGACTACCCAAGAAGAGCGCAGAAGTGCCTCAACATGCCTGCCTCCACAGCTTTTTCCTTGGTGACGTCCCGAAACGAAGGCTGATTTAGAAGCCTCCAGTTTGGGCTAAAGTTGTGGTTTTTTACACCAGGAAGCCCTGTGCTCCAAGCACACTGCAGCTGTGAAAGGCATCCCAAGGGGAGCGCAAAAGTGCCACAACATGGCTGTCTCCACAGCTTTTCCCTTGGGATAATTCCTAAACCCAGGCTGATTTAAATGACCAGTGTTACGGTTAGGGTTAGGGTTACGCCTAGGTGTAGAGCTTTTTAAACCAGCAAGCTCTGAGCTCCAGGCACACGGCAGCAGCGAAAGGCATCCCAAGGGGAGCACAAAAGTGCCAGAAAATGGCTGCCTCCACACGTTTTCATTGGCACCATTGCTAAGCCTAGGCTGAATCACCTGCCTCCAGTCTCACCTGGGGACATGGTTTTTTAAACCAGGAAGCCCTGAGCTCCAGGCACACGGCAGCTGTGAAAGGCATCCCAAGGGGAGTACAAAAGTGCAACAACATGGCAGCTTTCACAGCTTTTTCCTTGGCACCATCCCTATACCTAGGCTGATTTATCTGCCTAGGGTTAGGGTTAGGGCTCAGCCTAGGGCTAGGATTTTTTTAAGCAGGAAGCCCTGAGTTCCAGGCTTACTGCATCTCCCAAAGGCATCCCAAAGGGAGCGCAGAAGTGCCACAACATGGCTGCTTTCACAGCTTTTTCCTTAGGAAGAACCCTAATACCCGGCTGATTTACCTTCCTAGGGTTACTGTTAGGCTTAGGCCTAGGACTTTTAAAACCAGGAAGCCCTGTGCTCCAGGCACACTGCAGCTGTGAAAGGCATCCCAAGGGGAGCGCAAAAGTGACACAACTTGGCTGCCTCCACTGCTCTTTCCATGAGACCATCCCGAATCATAGGCTGATTTTCCTTCCTAGGCTTAAGGTTTGAGTTAGGCCTAGGGTTAGTGTTCTTTTAACCAGAAAGCCCTGAGTTCCAAGAACACAGCAGCTGCGAAGGACTACCCAAGAAGAGCGCAGAAGTGCCTCAACATGCCTGCCTCCACAGCTTTTTCCTTGGGGACGTCCTGAAACGAAGGCTGATTTAGAAGCCTCCAGTTTGGGCTAAAGTTGTGGTTTTTTAAACCAGGAAGCCCTGTGCTCCAAGCACACTGCAGCTGTGAAAGGCATCCCAAGGGGAGCGCAAAAGTGCCACAACATGGCTGTCTCCACAGCTTTTCCCTTGGGATAATTCCTAAACCCAGGCTGATTTAAATGACCAGTGTTACGGTTACGGTTAGGGTTAGGCCTAGGTGTAGAGCTTTTTAAACCAGCAAGCTCTGAGCTCCAGGCACACGGCAGCAGCGAAAGGCATCCCAAGGGGAGCACAAAAGTGCCAGAAAATGGCTGCCTCCACACGTTTTCATTGGCACCATTGCTAAGCCTAGGCTGAATCACCTGCCTCCAGTCTCAGCTAGGGACATGGTTTTTTAAACCAGGAAGCCCTGAGCTCCAGGCACACGGCAGCTGTGAAAGGCATCCCAAGGGGAGTACAAAAGTGCAACAACATGGCAGCTTTCACAGCTTTTTCCTTGGCACCATCCCTATACCTAGGCTGATTTATCTGCCGAGGGTTAGGGTTAGGGCTCAGCCTAGGGCTAGGATTTTTTTAACCAGGAAGCCCTGAGTTCCAGGCTTACTGCATCTGCCAAAGGCATCCCAAAGGGAGCGCAGAAGTGCCACAACATGGCTGCTTTCACAGCTTTTTCCTTAGGAAGAACCCTAATACCCGGCTGATTTACCTTCCTAGGGTTACTGTTAGGCTTAGGCCTAGGACTTTTAAAACCAGGAAGACCTGTGCTCCAGGCACACTGCAGCTGTGAAAGGCATCCCAAGGGGAGCGCAAAAGTGACACAACTTGGCTGCCTCCACTGCTATTTCCATGAGACCATCCCGAATCATAGGCTGATTTTCCTTCCTAGGCTTAAGGTTTGAGTTAGGCCTAGGGTTAGTGTTCTTTTAACCAGAAAGCCCTGAGTTCCAAGAACACAGCAGCTGCGAAGGACTACCCAAGAAGAGCGCAGAAGTGCCTCAACATGCCTGCCTCCACAGCTTTTTCCTTGGGGACGTCCCGAAACGAAGGCTGATTTAGAAGCCTCCAGTTTGGGCTAAAGTTGTGGTTTTTTAAACCAGGAAGCCCTGTGCTCCAAGCACACTGCAGCTGTGAAAGGCATCCCAAGGGGAGCGCAAAAGTGCCACAACATGGCTGTCTCCACAGCTTTTCCCTTGGGATAATTCCTAAACCCAGGCTGATTTAAATGACCAGTGTTACGGTTAGGGTTAGGGTTACGCCTAGGTGTAGAGCTTTTTAAACCAGCAAGCTCTGAGCTCCAGGCACACGGCAGCTGCGAAAGGCATCCCAAGGGGAGCACAAAAGTGCCAGAAAATGGCTGCCTCCACACATTTTCATTGGCACCATTGCTAAGCCTAGGCTGAATCACCTGCCTGCAGTCTCAGCTAGGGACATGGTTTTTTAAACCAGGAAGCCCTGAGCTCCAGGCACACGGCAGCTGTGAAAGGCATCCCAAGGGGAGTACAAAAGTGCAACAACATGGCAGCTTTCACAGCTTTTTCCTTGGCACCATCCCTATACCTAGGCTGATTTATCTGCCTAGGGTTAGGGTTAGGGCTCAGCCTAGGGCTAGGATTTTTTTAAGCAGGAAGCCCTGAGTTCCAGGCTTACTGCATCTGCCAAAGGCATCCCAAAGGGAGCGCAGAAGTGCCACAACATGGCTGCTTTCACAGCTTTTTCCTTAGGAAGAACCCTAATACCCGGCTGATTTACCTTCCTAGGGTTACTCTTAGGCTTAGGCCTAGGACTTTTAAAACCAGGAAGACCTGTGCTCCAGGCACACTGCAGCTGTGAAAGGCATCCCAAGGGGAGCGCAAAAGTGACACAACTTGGCTGCCTCCACTGCTATTTCCATGAGACCATCCCGAATCATAGGCTGATTTTCCTTCCTAGGCTTAAGGTTTGAGTTAGGCCTAGGGTTAGTGTTCTTTTAACCAGAAAGCCCTGAGTTCCAAGAACACAGCAGCTGCGAAGGACTAACCAAGAAGAGCGCAGAAGTGCCTCAACATGCCTGCCTCCACAGCTTTTTCCTTGGGGACGTCCCGAAACGAAGGCTGATTTAGAAGCCTCCAGTTTGGGCTAAAGTTGTGGTTTTTTAAACCAGGAAGCCCTGTGCTCCAAGCACACTGCAGCTGTGAAAGGCATCCCAAGGGGAGCGCAAAAGTGCCACAACATGGCTGTCTCCACAGCTTTTCCCTTGGGATAATTCCTAAACCCAGGCTGATTTAAATGACCAGTGTTACGGTTAGGGTTAGGGTTACGCCTAGGTGTAGAGCTTTTTAAACCAGCAAGCTCTGAGCTCCAGGCACACGGCAGCTGCGAAAGGCATCCCAAGGGGAGCACAAAAGTGCCAGAAAATGGCTGCCTCCACACATTTTCATTGGCACCATTGCTAAGCCTAGGCTGAATCACCTGCCTGCAGTCTCAGCTAGGGACATGGTTTTTTAAACCAGGAAGCCCTGAGCTCCAGGCACACGGCAGCTGTGAAAGGCATCCCAAGGGGAGTACAAAAGTGCAACAACATGGCAGCTTTCACAGCTTTTTCCTTGGCACCATCCCTATACCTAGGCTGATTTATCTGCCTAGGGTTAGGGTTAGGGCTCAGCCTAGGGCTAGGATTTTTTTAAGCAGGAAGCCCTGAGTTCCAGGCTTACTGCATCTGCCAAAGGCATCCCAAAGGGAGCGCAGAAGTGCCACAACATGGCTGCTTTCACAGCTTTTTCCTTAGGAAGAACCCTAATACCCGGCTGATTTACCTTCCTAGGGTTACTCTTAGGCTTAGGCCTAGGACTTTTAAAACCAGGAAGACCTGTGCTCCAGGCACACTGCAGCTGTGAAAGGCATCCCAAGGGGAGCGCAAAAGTGACACAACTTGGCTGCCTCCACTGCTATTTCCATGAGACCATCCCGAATCATAGGCTGATTTTCCTTCCTAGGCTTAAGGTTTGAGTTAGGCCTAGGGTTAGTGTTCTTTTAACCAGAAAGCCCTGAGTTCCAAGAACACAGCAGCTGCGAAGGACTACCCAAGAAGAGCGCAGAAGTGCCTCAACATGCCTGCCTCCACAGCTTTTTCCTTGGGGACGTCCCGAAACGAAGGCTGATTTAGAAGCCTCCAGTTTGGGCTAAAGTTGTGGTTTTTTAAACCAGGAAGCCCTGTGCTCCAAGCACACTGCAGCTGTGAAAGGCATCCCAAGGGGAGCGCAAAAGTGCCACAACATGGCTGTCTCCACAGCTTTTCCCTTGGGATAATTCCTAAACCCAGGCTGATTTAAATGACCAGTGTTACGGTTAGGGTTAGGGTTACGCCTAGGTGTAGAGCTTTTTAAACCAGCAAGCTCTGAGCTCCAGGCACACGGCAGCTGCGAAAGGCATCCCAAGGGGAGCACAAAAGTGCCAGAAAATGGCTGCCTCCACACGTTTTCATTGGCACCATTGCTAAGCCTAGGCTGAATCACCTGCCTCCAGTCTCAGCTAGGGACATGGTTTTTTAAACCAGGAAGCCCTGAGCTCCAGGCACACAGCAGCTGTGAAAGGCATCCCAAGGGGAGTACAAAAGTGCAACAACATGGCAGCTTTCACAGCTTTTTCCTTGGCACCATCCCTATACCTAGGCTGATTTATCTGCCTAGGGTTAGGGTTAGGGCTCAGCCTAGGGCTAGGATTTTTTTAAGCAGGAAGCCCTGAGTTCCAGGCTTACTGCATCTCCCAAAGGCATCCCAAAGGGAGCGCAGAAGTGCCACAACATGGCTGCTTTCACAGCTTTTTCCTTAGGAAGAACCCTAATACCCGGCTGATTTACCTTCCTAGGGTTACTGTTAGGCTTAGGCCTAGGACTTTTAAAACCAGGAAGCCCTGTGCTCCAGGCACACTGCAGCTGTTAAAGGCATCCCAAGGGGAGCGCAAAAGTGACACAACTTGGCTGCCTCCACTGCTATTTCCATGAGACCATCCCGAATCATAGGCTGATTTTCCTTCCTAGGCTTAAGGTTTGAGTTAGGCCTAGGGTTAGTGTTCTTTTAACCAGAAAGCCCTGAGTTCCAAGAACACAGCAGCTGCGAAGGAGTACCCAAGAAGAGCGCAGAAGTGCCTCAACATGCCTGCCTCCACAGCTTTTTCCTTGGGGACGTCCCGAAACGAAGGCTGATTTAGAAGCCTCCAGTTTGGGCTAAAGTTGTGGTTTTTTAAACCAGGAAGCCCTGTGCTCCAAGCACACTGCAGCTGTGAAAGGCATCCCAAGGGGAGCGCAAAAGTGCCACAACATGGCTGTCTCCACAGCTTTTCCCTTGGGATAATTCCTAAACCCAGGCTGATTTAAATGACCAGTGTTACGGTTAGGGTTAGGGTTACGCCTAGGTGTAGAGCTTTTTAAACCAGCAAGCTCTGAGCTCCAGGCACACGGCAGCTGCGAAAGGCATCCCAAGGGGAGCACAAAAGTGCCAGAAAATGGCTGCCTCCACACGTTTTCATTGGCACCATTGCTAAGCCTAGGCTGAATCACCTGCCTCCAGTCTCAGCTAGGGACATGGTTTTTTAAACCAGGAAGCCCTGAGCTCCAGGCACACGGCAGCTGTGAAAGGCATCCCAAGGGGAGTACAAAAGTGCAACAACATGGCAGCTTTCACAGCTTTTTCCTTGGCACCATCCCTATACCTAGGCTGATTTATCTGCCTAGGGTTAGGGTTAGGGCTCAGCCTAGGGCTAGGATTTTTTTAAGCAGGAAGCCCTGAGTTCCAGGCTTACTGCATCTGCCAAAGGCATCCCAAAGGGAGCGCAGAAGTGCCACAACATGGCTGCTTTCACAGCTTTTTCCTTAGGAAGAACCCTAATACCCGGCTGATTTACCTTCCTAGGGTTACTGTTAGGCTTAGGCCTAGGACTTTTAAAACCAGGAAGCCCTGTGCTCCAAGCACACTGCAGCTGTGAAAGGCATCCCAAGGGGAGCGCAAAAGTGACACAACTTGGCTGCCTCCACTGCTATTTCCATGAGACCATCCCGAATCATAGGCTGATTTTCCTTCCTAGGCTTAAGGTTTGAGTTAGGCCTAGGGTTAGTGTTCTTTTAACCAGAAAGCCCTGAGTTCCAAGAACACAGCAGCTGCGAAGGACTACCCAAGAAGAGCGCAGAAGTGCCTCAACATGCCTGCCTCCACAGCTTTTTCCTTGGGGACGTCCCGAAACGAAGGCTGATTTAGAAGCCTCCAGTTTGGGCTAAAGTTGTGGTTTTTTAAAGCAGGAAGCCCTGTGCTCCAAGCACACTGCAGCTGTGAAAGGCATCCCAAGGGGAGCGCAAAAGTGCCACAACATGGCTGTCTCCACAGCTTTTCCCTTGGGATAATTCCTAAACCCAGGCTGATTTAAATGACCAGTGTTACGGTTAGGGTTAGGGTTACGCCTAGGTGTAGAGCTTTTTAAACCAGCAAGCTCTGAGCTCCAGGCACACGGCAGCTGCGAAAGGCATCCCAAGGGGAGCACAAAAGTGCCAGAAAATGGCTGCCTCCACACGTTTTCATTGGCACCATTGCTAAGCCTAGGCTGAATCACCTGCCTCCAGTCTCAGCTAGGGACATGGTTTTTTAAACCAGGAAGCCCTGAGCTCCAGGCACACGGCAGCTGTGAAAGGCATCCCAAGGGGAGTACAAAAGTGCAACAACATGGCAGCTTTCACAGCTTTTTCCTTGGCACCATCCCTATACCTAGGCTGATTTATCTGCCTAGGCTTAGGGTTAGGGCTCAGCCTAGGGCTAGGATTTTTTTAACCAGGAAGCCCTGAGTTCCAGGCTTACTGCATCTGCCAAAGGCATCCCAAAGGGAGCGCAGAAGTGCCACAACATGGCTGCTTTCACAGCTTTTTCCTTAGGAAGAACCCTAATACCCGGCTGATTTACCTTCCTAGGGTTACTGTTAGGCTTAGGCCTAGGACTTTTAAAACCAGGAAGCCCTGTGCTCCAAGCACACTGCAGCTGTGAAAGGCATCCCAAGGGGAGCGCAAAAGTGACACAACTTGGCTGCCTCCACTGCTATTTCCATGAGACCATCCCGAATCATAGGCTGATTTTCCTTCCTAGGCTTAAGGTTTGAGTTAGGCCTAGGGTTAGTGTTCTTTTAACCAGAAAGCCCTGAGTTCCAAGAACACAGCAGCTGCGAAGGACTACCCAAGAAGAGCGCAGAAGTGCCTCAACATGCCTGCCTCCACAGCTTTTTCCTTGGGGACGTCCCGAAACGAAGGCTGATTTAGAAGCCTCCAGTTTGGGCTAAAGTTGTGGTTTTTTAAACCAGGAAGCCCTGTGCTCCAAGCACACTGCAGCTGTGAAAGGCATCCCAAGGGGAGCGCAAAAGTGCCACAACATGGCTGTCTCCACAGCTTTTCCCTTGGGATAATTCCTAAACCCAGGCTGATTTAAATGACCAGTGTTACGGTTAGGGTTAGGGTTACGCCTAGGTGTAGAGCTTTTTAAACCAGCAAGCTCTGAGCTCCAGGCACACGGCAGCTGCGAAAGGCATCCCAAGGGGAGCACAAAAGTGCCAGAAAATGGCTGCCTCCACACGTTTTCATTGGCACCATTGCTAAGCCTAGGCTGAATCACCTGCCTCCAGTCTCAGCTAGGGACATGGTTTTTTAAACCAGGAAGCCCTGAGCTCCAGGCACACGGCAGCTGTGAAAGGCATCCCAAGGGGAGTACAAAAGTGCAACAACATGGCAGCTTTCACAGCTTTTTCCTTGGCACCATCCCTATACCTAGGCTGATTTATCTGCCTAGGGTTAGGGTTAGGGCTCAGCCTAGGGCTAGGATTTTTTTAAGCAGGAAGCCCTGAGTTCCAGGCTTACTGCATCTGCCAAAGGCATCCCAAAGGGAGCGCAGAAGTGCCACAACATGGCTGCTTTCACAGCTTTTTCCTTAGGAAGAACCCTAATACCCGGCTGATTTACCTTCCTAGGGTTACTGTTAGGCTTAGGCCTAGGACTTTTAAAACCAGGAAGCCCTGTGCTCCAGGCACACTGCAGCTGTTAAAGGCATCCCAAGGGGAGCGCAAAAGTGACACAACTTGGCTGCCTCCACTGCTATTTCCATGAGACCATCCCAAATCATAGGTTGATTTTCCTTCCTAGGCTTAAGGTTTGAGTTAGGCCTAGGGTTAGTGTTCTTTTAACCAGAAAGCCCTGAGTTCCAAGAACACAGCAGCTGCGAAGGACTACCCAAGAAGAGCGCAGAAGTGCCTCAACATGCCTGCCTCCACAGCTTTTTCCTTGGGGACGTCCTGAAACGAAGGCTGATTTAGAAGCCTCCAGTTTGGGCTAAAGTTGTGGTTTTTTAAACCAGGAAGCCCTGTGCTCCAAGCACACTGCAGCTGTGAAAGGCATCCCAAGGGGAGCGCAAAAGTGCCACAACATGGCTGTCTCCACAGCTTTTCCCTTGGGATAATTCCTAAACCCAGGCTGATTTAAATGACCAGTGTTACGGTTAGGGTTAGGGTTACGCCTAGGTGTAGAGCTTTTTAAACCAGCAAGCTCTGAGCTCCAGGCACACGGCAGCTGCGAAAGGCATCCCAAGGGGAGCACAAAAGTGCCAGAAAATGGCTGCCTCCACACGTTTTCATTGGCACCATTGCTAAGCCTAGGCTGAATCACCTGCCTCCAGTCTCAGCAAGGGACATGGTTTTTTAAACCAGGAAGCCCTGAGCTCCAGGCACACGGCAGCTGTGAAAGGCATCCCAAGGGGAGTACAAAAGTGCAACAACATGGCAGCTTTCACAGCTTTTTCCTTGGCAACATCCCTATACCTAGGCTGATTTATCTGCCTAGGCTTAGGGTTAGGGCTCAGCCTAGGGCTAGGATTTTTTTAAGCAGGAAGCCCTGAGTTCCAGGCTTACTGCATCTGCCAAAGGCATCCCAAAGGGAGCGCAGAAGTGCCACAACATGGCTGCTTTCACAGCTTTTTCCTTAGGAAGAACCCTAATACCCGGCTGATTTACCTTCCTAGGGTTACTGTTAGGCGTAGGCCTAGGACTTTTAAAACCAGGAAGCCCTGGGCTCCAGGCACACTGCAGCTGTTAAAGGCATCCCAAGGGGAGCGCAAAAGTGACACAACTTGGCTGCCTCCACTGCTATTTCCATGAGACCATCCCGAATCATAGGCTGATTTTCCTTCCTAGGCTTAAGGTTTGAGTTAGGCCTAGGGTTAGTGTTCTTTTAACCAGAAAGCCCTGAGTTCCAAGAACACAGCAGCTGCGAAGGACTACCCAAGAAGAGCGCAGAAGTGCCTCAACATGCCTGCCTCCACAGCTTTTTCCTTGGGGACGTCCCGAAACGAAGGCTGATTTAGAAGCCTCCAGTTTGGGCTAAAGTTGTGGTTTTTTAAACCAGGAAGCCCTGTGCTCCAAGCACACTGCAGCTGTGAAAGGCATCCCAAGGGGAGCGCAAAAGTGCCACAACATGGCTGTCTCCACAGCTTTTCCCTTGGGATAATTCCTAAACCCAGGCTGATTTAAATGACCAGTGTTATGGTTAGGGTTAGGGTTACGCCTAGGTGTAGAGCTTTTTAAACCAGCAAGCTCTGAGCTCCAGGCACACGGCAGCTGCGAAAGGCATCCCAAGGGGAGCACAAAAGTGCCAGAAAATGGCTGCCTCCACACGTTTTCATTGGCACAATTGCTAACCTAGGCTGAATCACCTGCCTCCAGTCTCAGCTAGGGACATGGTTTTTTAAACCAGGAAGCCCTGAGCTCCAGGCACACGGCAGCTGTGAAAGGCATCCCAAGGGGAGTACAAAAGTGCAACAACATGGCAGCTTTCACAGCTTTTTCCTTGGCACCATCCCTATACCTAGGCTGATTTATCTGCCTAGGGTTAGGGTTAGGGCTCAGCCTAGGGCTAGGATTTTTTTAACCAGGAAGCCCTGAGTTCCAGGCTTACTGCATCTGCCAAAGGCATCCCAAAGGGAGCGCAGAAGTGCCACAACATGGCTGCTTTCACAGCTTTTTCCTTAGGAAGAACCCTAATACCCGGCTGATTTACCTTCCTAGGGTTACTGTTAGGCTTAGGCCTAGGACTTTTAAAACCAGGAAGCCCTGTGCTCCAGGCACACTGCAGCTGTGAAAGGCATCCCAAGGGGAGCGCAAAAGTGACACAACTTGGCTGCCTCCACTGCTATTTCCATGAGACCATCCCGAATCATAGGCTGATTTTCCTTCCTAGGCTTAAGGCTTGAGTTAGGCCTAGGGTTAGTGTTCTTTTAACCAGAAAGCCCTGAGTTCCAAGAACACAGCAGCTGCGAAGGACTACCCAAGAAGAGCGCAGAAGTGCCTCAACATGCCTGCCTCCACAGCTTTTTCCTTGGGGACGTCCCGAAACGAAGGCTGATTTAGAAGCCTCCAGTTTGGGCTAAAGTTGTGGTTTTTTAAACCAGGATGCCCTGTGCTCCAAGCACACTGCAGCTGTGAAAGGCATCCCAAGGGGAGCGCAAAAGTGCCACAACATGGCTGTCTCCACAGCTTTTCCCTTGGGATAATTCCTAAACCCAGGCTGATTTAAATGACCAGTGTTACGGTTAGGGTTAGGGTTACGCCTAGGTGTAGAGCTTTTTAAACCAGCAAGCTCTGAGCTCCAGGCACACGGCAGCTGCGAAAGGCATCCCAAGGGGAGCACAAAAGGGCCAGAAAATGGCTGCCTCCACACGTTTTCATTGGCACCATTGCTAAGCCTAGGCTGAATCACCTGCCTCCAGTCTCAGCTAGGGACATGGTTTTTTAAACCAGGAAGCCCTGAGCTCCAGGCACACGGCAGCTGTGAAAGGCATCCCAAGGGGAGTACAAAAGTGCAACAACATGGCAGCTTTCACAGCTTTTTCCTTGGCACCATCCCTATACCTAGGCTGATTTATCTGCCTAGGCTTAGGGTTAGGGCTCAGCCTAGGGCTAGGATTTTTTTAACCAGGAAGCCCTGAGTTCCAGGCTTACTGCATCTGCCAAAGGCATCCCAAAGGGAGCGCAGAAGTGCCACAACATGGCTGCTTTCACAGCTTTTTCCTTAGGAAGAACCCTAATACCCGGCTGATTTACCTTCCTAGGGTTACTGTTAGGCTTAGGCCTAGGACTTTTAAAACCAGGAAGCCCTGTGCTCCAGGCACACTGCAGCTGTTAAAGGCATCCCAAGGGGAGCGCAAAAGTGACACAACTTGGCTGCCTCCACTGCTATTTCCATGAGACCATCCCGAATCATAGGCTGATTTTCCTTCCTAGGCTTAAGGCTTGAGTTAGGCCTAGGGTTAGTGTTCTTTTAACCAGAAAGCCCTGAGTTCCAAGAACACAGCAGCTGCGAAGGACTACCCAAGAAGAGCGCAGAAGTGCCTCAACATGCCTGCCTCCACAGCTTTTTCCTTGGGGACGTCCCGAAACGAAGGCTGATTTAGAAGCCTCCAGTTTGGGCTAAAGTTGTGGTTTTTTAAACCAGGATGCCCTGTGCTCCAAGCACACTGCAGCTGTGAAAGGCATCCCAAGGGGAGCGCAAAAGTGCCACAACATGGCTGTCTCCACAGCTTTTCCCTTGGGATAATTCCTAAACCCAGGCTGATTTAAATGACCAGTGTTACGGTTAGGGTTAGGGTTACGCCTAGGTGTAGAGCTTTTTAAACCAGCAAGCTCTGAGCTCCAGGCACACGGCAGCTGCGAAAGGCATCCCAAGGGGAGCACAAAAGGGCCAGAAAATGGCTGCCTCCACACGTTTTCATTGGCACCATTGCTAAGCCTAGGCTGAATCACCTGCCTCCAGTCTCAGCTAGGGACATGGTTTTTTAAACCAGGAAGCCCTGAGCTCCAGGCACACGGCAGCTGTGAAAGGCATCCCAAGGGGAGTACAAAAGTGCAACAACATGGCAGCTTTCACAGCTTTTTCCTTGGCACCATCCCTATACCTAGGCTGATTTATCTGCCTAGGCTTAGGGTTAGGGCTCAGCCTAGGGCTAGGATTTTTTTAACCAGGAAGCCCTGAGTTCCAGGCTTACTGCATCTGCCAAAGGCATCCCAAAGGGAGCGCAGAAGTGCCACAACATGGCTGCTTTCACAGCTTTTTCCTTAGGAAGAACCCTAATACCCGGCTGATTTACCTTCCTAGGGTTACTGTTAGGCTTAGGCCTAGGACTTTTAAAACCAGGAAGCCCTGTGCTCCAGGCACACTGCAGCTGTTAAAGGCATCCCAAGGGGAGCGCAAAAGTGACACAACTTGGCTGCCTCCACTGCTATTTCCATGAGACCATCCCGAATCATAGGCTGATTTTCCTTCCTAGGCTTAAGGTTTGAGTTAGGCCTAGGGTTAGTGTTCTTTTAACCAGAAAGCCCTGAGTTCCAAGAACACAGCAGCTGCGAAGGACTACCCAAGAAGAGCGCAGAAGTGCCTCAACATGCCTGCCTCCACAGCTTTTTCCTTGGGGACGTCCCGAAACGAAGGCTGATTTAGAAGCCTCCAGTTTGGGCTAAAGTTGTGGTTTTTTACACCAGGAAGCCCTGTGCTCCAAGCACACTGCAGCTGTGAAAGGCATCCCAAGGGGAGCGCAAAAGTGCCACAACATGGCTGTCTCCACAGCTTTTCCCTTGGGATAATTCCTAAACCCAGGCTGATTTAAATGACCAGTGTTACGGTTAGGGTTAGGGTTACGCCTAGGTGTAGAGCTTTTTAAACCAGCAAGCTCTGAGCTCCAGGCACACGGCAGCTGCAAAAGGCATCCCAAGGGGAGCACAAAAGTGCCAGAAAATGGCTGCCTCCACACGTTTTCATTGGCACCATTGCTAAGCCTAGGCTGAATCACCTGCCTCCAGTCTCAGCTAGGGACATTGTATTTTAAACCAGGAAGCCCTGAGCTCCAGGCACACGGCAGCTGTGAAAGGCATCCCAAGGGGAGTACAAAAGTGCAACAACATGGCAGCTTTCACAGCTTTTTCCTTGGCACCATCCCTATACCTAGGCTGATTTATCTGCCTAGGGTTAGGGTTAGGGCTCAGCCAAGGGCAAGGATTTTTTTAACCAGGAAGCCCTGAGTTCCAGGCTTACTGCATCTGCCAAAGGCATCCCAAAGGGAGCGCAGAAGTGCCACAACATGGCTGCTTTCACAGCTTTTTCCTTAGGAAGAACCCTAATACCCGGCTGATTTACCTTCCTAGGGTTACTGTTAGGCTTAGGCCTAGGACTTTTAAAACCAGGAAGCCCTGTGCTCCAGGCACACTGCAGCTGTGAAAGGCATCCCAAGGGGAGCGCAAAAGTGACACAACTTGGCTGCCTCCACTGCTATTTCCATGAGACCATCCCGAATCATAGGCTGATTTTCCTTCCTAGGCTTAAGGTTTGAGTTAGGCCTAGGGTTAGTGTTCTTTTAACCAGAAAGCCCTGAGTTCCAAGAACACAGCAGCTGCGAAGGACTACCCAAGAAGAGCGCAGAAGTGCCTCAACATGCCTGCCTCCACAGCTTTTTCCTTGGGGACGTCCCGAAACGAAGGCTGATTTAGAAGCCTCCAGTTTGGGCTAAAGTTGTGGTTTTTTAAACCAGGAAGCCCTGTGCTCCAAGCACACTGCAGCTGTGAAAGGCATCCCAAGGGGAGCGCAAAAGTGCCACAACATGGCTGTCTCCACAGCTTTTCCATTGGGATAATTCCTAAACCCAGGCTGATTTAAATGACCAGTGTTATGGTTAGGGTTAGGGTTACGCCTAGGTGTAGAGCTTTTTAAACCAGCAAGCTCTGAGCTCCAGGCACACGGCAGCTGCGAAAGGCATCCCAAGGGGAGCACAAAAGTGCCAGAAAATGGCTGCCTCCACACGTTTTCATTGGCACCATTGCTAACCTAGGCTGAATCACCTGCCTCCAGTCTCAGCTAGGGACATGGTTTTTTAAACCAGGAAGCCCTGAGCTCCAGGCACACGGCAGCTGTGAAAGGCATCCCAAGGGGAGTACAAAAGTGCAACAACATGGCAGCTTTCACAGCTTTTTCCTTGGCACCATCCCTATACCTAGGCTGATTTATCTGCCTAGGCTTAGGGTTAGGGCTCAGCCTAGGGCTAGGATTTTTTTAAGCAGGAAGCCCTGAGTTCCAGGCTTACTGCATCTGCCAAAGGCATCCCAAAGGGAGCGCAGAAGTGCCACAACATGGCTGCTTTCACAGCTTTTTCCTTAGGAAGAACCCTAATACCCGGCTGATTTACCTTCCTAGGGTTACTGTTAGGCTTAGGCCTAGGACTTTTAAAACCAGGAAGCCCTGTGCTCCAGGCACACTGCAGCTGTTAAAGGCATCCCAAGGGGAGCGCAAAAGTGACACAACTTGGCTGCCTCCACTGCTATTTCCATGAGACCATCCCGAATCATAGGTTGATTTTCCTTCCTAGGCTTAAGGTTTGAGTTAGGCCTAGGGTTAGTGTTCTTTTAACCAGAAAGCCCTGAGTTCCAAGAACACAGCAGCTGCGAAGGACTACCCAAGAAGAGCGCAGAAGTGCCTCAACATGCCTGCCTCCACAGCTTTTTCCTTGGGGACGTCCCGAAACGAAGGCTGATTTAGAAGCCTCCAGTTTGGGCTAAAGTTGTGGTTTTTTACACCAGGAAGCCCTGTGCTCCAAGCACACTGCAGCTGTGAAAGGCATCCCAAGGGGAGCGCAAAAGTGCCACAACATGGCTGTCTCCACAGCTTTTCCCTTGGGATAATTCCTAAACCCAGGCTGATTTAAATGACCAGTGTTACGGTTAGGGTTAGGGTTACGCCTAGGTGTAGAGCTTTTTAAACCAGCAAGCTCTGAGCTCCAGGCACACGGCAGCTGCGAAAGGCATCCCAAGGGGAGCACAAAAGTGCCAGAAAATGGCTGCCTCCACACGTTTTCATTGGCACCATTGCTAAGCCTAGGCTGAATCACCTGCCTCCAGTCTCAGCAAGGGACATGGTTTTTTAAACCAGGAAGCCCTGAGCTCCAGGCACACGGCAGCTGTGAAAGGTATCCCAAGGGGAGTACAAAAGTGCAACAACATGGCAGCTTTCACAGCTTTTTCCTTGGCACCATCCCTATACCTAGGCTGATTTATCTGCCTAGGCTTAGGGTTAGGGCTCAGCCTAGGGCTAGGATTTTTTTAACCAGGAAGCCCTGAGTTCCAGGCTTACTGCATCTGCCAAAGGCATCCCAAAGGGAGCGCAGAAGTGCCACAACATGGCTGCTTTCACAGCTTTTTCCTTAGGAAGAACCCTAATACCCGGCTGATTTACCTTCCTAGGGTTACTGTTAGGCTTAGGCCTAGGACTTTTAAAACCAGGAAGCCCTGTGCTCCAGGCACACTGCAGCTGTTAAAGGCATCCCAAGGGGAGCGCAAAAGTGACACAACTTGGCTGCCTCCACTGCTATTTCCATGAGACCATCCCGAATCATAGGCTGATTTTCCTTCCTAGGCTTAAGGTTTGAGTTAGGCCTAGGGTTAGTGTTCTTTTAACCAGAAAGCCCTGAGTTCCAAGAACACAGCAGCTGCGAAGGACTACCCAAGAAGAGCGCAGAAGTGCCTCAACATGCCTGCTTCCACAGCTTTTTCCTTGGGGACGTCCCGAAACGAAGGCTGATTTAGAAGCCTCCAGTTTGGGCTAAAGTTGTGGTTTTTTAAAGCAGGAAGCCCTGTGCTCCAAGCACACTGTAGCTGTGAAAGGCATCCCAAGGGGAGCGCAAAAGTGCCACAACATGGCTGTCTCCACAGCTTTTCCCTTGGGATAATTCCTAAACCCAGGCTGATTTAAATGACCAGTGTTACGGTTAGGGTTAGGGTTACGCCTAGGTGTAGAGCTTTTAAAACCAGCAAGCTCTGAGCTCCAGGCACACGGCAGCTGCGAAAGGCATCCCAAGGGGAGCACAAAAGTGCCAGAAAATGGCTGCCTCCACACGTTTTCATTGGCACCATTGCTAAGCCTAGGCTGAATCACCTGCCTCCAGTCTCAGCTAGGGACATGGTTTTTTAAACCAGGAAGCCCTGAGCTCCAGGCACACGGCAGCTGTGAAAGGCATCCCAAGGGGAGTACAAAAGTGCAACAACATGGCAGCTTTCACAGCTTTTTCCTTGGCACCATCCCTATACCTAGGCTGATTTATCTGCCTAGGGTTAGGGTTAGGGCTCAGCCTAGGGCTAGGATTTTTTTAACCAGGAAGCCCTGAGTTCCAGGCTTACTGCATCTGCCAAAGGCATCCCAAAGGGAGCGCAGAAGTGCCACAACATGGCTGCTTTCACAGCTTTTTCCTTAGGAAGAACCCTAATACCCGGCTGATTTACCTTCCTAGGGTTACTGTTAGGCTTAGGCCTAGGACTTTTAAAACCAGGAAGCCCTGTGCTCCAGGCACACTGCAGCTGTTAAAGGCATCCCACGGGGAGCGCAAAAGTGACACAACTTGGCTGCCTCCACTGCTATTTCCATGAGACCATCCCGAATCATAGGTTGATTTTCCTTCCTAGGCTTAAGGTTTGAGTTAGGCCTAGGGTTAGTGTTCTTTTAACCAGAAAGCCCTGAGTTCCAAGAACACAGCAGCTGCGAAGGACTACCCAAGAAGAGCGCAGAAGTGCCTCAACATGCCTGCCTCCACAGCTTTTTCCTTGGGGACGTCCCGAAACGAAGGCTGATTTAGAAGCCTCCAGTTTGGGCTAAAGTTGTGGTTTTTTACACCAGGAAGCCCTGTGCTCCAAGCACACTGCAGCTGTGAAAGGCATCCCAAGGGGAGCGCAAAAGTGCCACAACATGGCTGTCTCCACAGCTTTTCCCTTGGGATAATTCCTAAACCCAGGCTGATTTAAATGACCAGTGTTACGGTTAGGGTTAGGGTTACGCCTAGGTGTAGAGCTTTTTAAACCAGCAAGCTCTGAGCTCCAGGCACACGGCAGCTGCGAAAGGCATCCCAAGGGGAGCACAAAAGTGCCAGAAAATGGCTGCCTCCACACGTTTTCATTGGCACCATTGCTAAGCCTAGGCTGAATCACCTGCCTCCAGTCTCAGCTAGGGACATGGTTTTTTAAACCAGGAAGCCCTGAGCTCCAGGCACACAGCAGCTGTGAAAGGCATCCCAAGGGGAGTACAAAAGTGCAACAACATGGCAGCTTTCACAGCTTTTTCCTTGGCACCATCCCTATACCTAGGCTGATTTATCTGCCTAGGGTTAGGGTTAGGGCTCAGCCAAGGGCAAGGATTTTTTTAACCAGGAAGCCCTGAGTTCCAGGCTTACTGCATCTGCCAAAGGCATCCCAAAGGGAGCGCAGAAGTGCCACAACATGGCTGCTTTCACAGCTTTTTCCTTAGGAAGAACCCTAATACCCGGCTGATTTACCTTCCTAGGGTTACTGTTAGGCTTAGGCCTAGGACTTTTAAAACCAGGAAGCCCTGTGCTCCAGGCACACTGCAGCTGTTAAAGGCATCCCAAGGGGAGCGCAAAAGTGACACAACTTGGCTGCCTCCACTGCTATTTCCATGAGACCATCCCGAATCATAGGCTGATTTTCCTTCCTAGGCTTAAGGTTTGAGTTAGGCCTAGGGTTAGTGTTCTTTTAACCAGAAAGCCCTGAGTTCCAAGAACACAGCAGCTGCGAAGGACTACCCAAGAAGAGCGCAGAAGTGCCTCAACATGCCTGCCTCCACAGCTTTTTCCTTGGGGACGTCCCGAAACGAAGGCTGATTTAGAAGCCTCCAGTTTGGGCTAAAGTTGTGGTTTTTTAAACCAGGAAGCCCTGTGCTCCAAGCACACTGCAGCTGTGAAAGGCATCCCAAGGGGAGCGCAAAAGTGCCACAACATGGCTGTCTCCACAGCTTTTCCCTTGGGATAATTCCTAAACCCAGGCTGATTTAAATGACCAGTGTTACGGTTAGGGTTAGGGTTACGCCTAGGTGTAGAGCTTTTTAAACCAGCAAGCTCTGAGCTCCAGGCACACGGCAGCTGCGAAAGGCATCCCAAGGGGAGCACAAAAGTGCCAGAAAATGGCTGCCTCCACACGTTTTCATTGGCACCATTGCTAAGCCTAGGCTGAATCACCTGCCTCCAGTCTCAGCTAGGGACATGGTTTTTTAAACCAGGAAGCCCTGAGCTCCAGGCACACGGCAGCTGTGAAAGGCATCCCAAGGGGAGTACAAAAGTGCAACAACATGGCAGCTTTCACAGCTTTTTCCTTGGCACCATCCCTATACCTAGGCTGATTTATCTGCCTAGGGTTAGGGTTAGGGCTCAGCCAAGGGCAAGGATTTTTTTAAGCAGGAAGCCCTGAGTTCCAGGCTTACTGCATCTGCCAAAGGCATCCCAAAGGGAGCGCAGAAGTGCCACAACATGGCTGCTTTCACAGCTTTTTCCTTAGGAAGAACCCTAATACCCGGCTGATTTACCTTCCTAGGGTTACTGTTAGGCTTAGGCCTAGGACTTTTAAAACCAGGAAGCCCTGTGCTCCAGGCACACTGCAGCTGTTAAAGGCATCCCAAGGGGAGCGCAAAAGTGACACAACTTGGCTGCCTCCACTGCTATTTCCATGAGACCATCCCGAATCATAGGCTGATTTTCCTTCCTAGGCTTAAGGTTTGAGTTAGGCCTAGGGTTAGTGTTCTTTTAACCAGAAAGCCCTGAGTTCCAAGAACACAGCAGCTGCGAAGGACTACCCAAGAAGAGCGCAGAAGTGCCTCAACATGCCTGCCTCCACAGCTTTTTCCTTGGGGACGTCCCGAAACGAAGGCTGATTTAGAAGCCTCCAGTTTGGGCTAAAGTTGTGGTTTTTTACACCAGGAAGCCCTGTGCTCCAAGCACACTGCAGCTGTGAAAGGCATCCCAAGGGGAGCGCAAAAGTGCCACAACATGGCTGTCTCCACAGCTTTTCCCTTGGGATAATTCCTAAACCCAGGCTGATTTAAATGACCAGTGTTACGGTTAGGGTTAGGGTTACGCCTAGGTGTAGAGCTTTTTAAACCAGCAAGCTCTGAGCTCCAGGCACACGGCAGCTGCAAAAGGCATCCCAAGGGGAGCACAAAAGTGCCAGAAAATGGCTGCCTCCACACGTTTTCATTGGCACCATTGCTAAGCCTAGGCTGAATCACCTGCCTCCAGTCTCAGCTAGGGACATTGTATTTTAAACCAGGAAGCCCTGAGCTCCAGGCACTTGGCAGCTGTGAAAGGCATCCCAAGGGGAGTACAAAAGTGCAACAACATGGCAGCTTTCACAGCTTTTTCCTTGGCACCATCCCTATACCTAGGCTGATTTATCTGCCTAGGCTTAGGGTTAGGGCTCAGCCTAGGGCTAGGATTTTTTTAACCAGGAAGCCCTGAGTTCCAGGCTTACTGCATCTGCCAAAGGCATCCCAAAGGGAGCGCAGAAGTGCCACAACATGGCTGCTTTCACAGCTTTTTCCTTAGGAAGAACCCTAATACCCGGCTGATTTACCTTCCTAGGGTTACTGTTAGGCTTAGGCCTAGGACTTTTAAAACCAGGAAGCCCTGTGCTCCAGGCACACTGCAGCTGTGAAAGGCATCCCAAGGGGAGCGCAAAAGTGACACAACTTGGCTGCCTCCACTGCTATTTCCATGAGACCATCCCGAATCATAGGCTGATTTTCCTTCCTAGGCTTAAGGTTTGAGTTAGGCCTAGGGTTAGTGTTCTTTTAACCAGAAAGCCCTGAGTTCCAAGAACACAGCAGCTGCGAAGGACTACCCAAGAAGAGCGCAGAAGTGCCTCAACATGCCTGCCTCCACAGCTTTTTCCTTGGGGACGTCCCGAAACGAAGGCTGATTTAGAAGCCTCCAGTTTGGGCTAAAGTTGTGGTTTTTTGCACCAGGAAGGCCTGTGCTCCAAGCACACTGCAGCTGTGAAAGGCATCCCAAGGGGAGCGCAAAAGTGCCACAACATGGCTGTCTCCACAGCTTTTCCCTTGGGATAATTCCTAAACCCAGGCTGATTTAAATGACCAGTGTTACGGTTAGGGTTAGGGTTACGACTAGGTGTAGAGCTTTTTAAACCAGCAAGCTCTGAGCTCCAGGCACACGGCAGCTGCGAAAGGCATCCCAAGGGGAGCACAAAAGTGCCAGAAAATGGCTGCCTCCACACGTTTTCATTGGCACCATTGCTAAGCCTAGGCTGAATCACCTGCCTCCAGTCTCAGCTAGGGACATGGTTTTTTAAACCAGGAAGCCCTGAGCTCCAGGCACACGGCAGCTGTGAAAGGCATCCCAAGGGGAGTACAAAAGTGCAACAACATGGCAGCTTTCACAGCTTTTTCCTTGGCACCATCCCTATACCTAGGCTGATTTATCTGCCTAGGGTTAGGGTTAGGGCTCAGCCTAGGGCTAGGATTTTTTTAACCAGGAAGCCCTGAGTTCCAGGCTTACTGCATCTGCCAAAGGCATCCCAAAGGGAGCGCAGAAGTGCCACAACATGGCTGCTTTCACAGCTTTTTCCTTAGGAAGAACCCTAATACCCGGCTGATTTACCTTCCTAGGGTTACTGTTAGGCTTAGGCCTAGGACTTTTAAAACCAGGAAGCCCTGTGCTCCAGGCACACTGCAGCTGTGAAAGGCATCCCAAGGGGAGCGCAAAAGTGACACAACTTGGCTGCCTCCACTGCTATTTCCATGAGACCATCCCGAATCATAGGCTGATTTTCCTTCCTAGGCTTAAGGTTTGAGTTAGGCCTAGGGTTAGTGTTCTTTTAACCAGAAAGCCCTGAGTTCCAAGAACACAGCAGCTGCGAAGGACTACCCAAGAAGAGCGCAGAAGTGCCTCAACATGCCTGCCTCCACAGCTTTTTCCTTGGTGACGTCCCGAAACGAAGGCTGATTTAGAAGCCTCCAGTTTGGGCTAAAGTTGTGGTTTTTTAAACCAGGAAGCCCTGTGCTCCAAGCACACTGCAGCTGTGAAAGGCATCCCAAGGGGAGCGCAAAAGTGCCACAACATGGCTGTCTCCACAGCTTTTCCCTTGGGATAATTCCTAAACCCAGGCTGATTTAAATGACCAGTGTTACGGTTAGGGTTAGGGTTACGCCTAGGTGTAGAGCTTTTTAAACCAGCAAGCTCTGAGCTCCAGGCACAAGGCAGCTGCGAAAGGCATCCCAAGGGGAGCACAAAAGTGCCAGAAAATGGCTGCCTCCACACGTTTTCATTGGCACCATTGCTAAGCCTAGGCTGAATCACCTGCCTCCAGTCTCAGCTAGGGACATGGTTTTTTAAACCAGGAAGCCCTGAGCTCCAGGCACACGGCAGCTGTGAAAGGCATCCCAAGGGGAGTACAAAAGTGCAACAACATGGCAGCTTTCACAGCTTTTTCCTTGGCACCATCCCTATACCTAGGCTGATTTATCTGCCTAGGGTTAGGGTTAGGGCTCAGCCTAGGGCTAGGATTTTTTTAAGCAGGAAGCCCTGAGTTCCAGGCTTACTGCATCTGCCAAAGGCATCCCAAAGGGAGCGCAGAAGTGCCACAACATGGCTGCTTTCACAGCTTTTTCCTTAGGAAGAACCCTAATACCCGGCTGATTTACCTTCCTAGGGTTACTGTTAGGCTTAGGCCTAGGACTTTTAAAACCAGGAAGCCCTGTGCTCCAGGCACACTGCAGCTGTGAAAGGCATCCCAAGGGGAGTACAAAAGTGCAACAACATGGCAGCTTTCACAGCTTTTTCCTTGGCACCATCCCTATACCTTGGCTGATTTATCTGCCTAAGGTTAGGATTAGGGCTCAGCCAAGGGCTGGGATTTTTTTAAGCAGGAAGCCCTGAGTTCCAGGCTTACTGCATCTGCCAAAGGCATCCCAAAGGGAGCGCAGAAGTGCCACAACATGGCTGCTTTCACAGCTTTTTCCTTAGGAAGAACCCTAATACCCGGCTGATTTACCTTCCTAGGAATACTGTTAGGCTTAGGCCTAGGACTTTTAAAACCAGGAAGCCCTGTGCTCCAGGCACACTGCAGCTGTTAAAGGCATCCCAAGGGGAGCGCAAAAGTGACACAACTTGGCTGCCTCCACTGCTATTTCCATGAGACCATCCCGAATCATAGGCTGATTTTCCTTCCTAGGCTTAAGGTTTGAGTTAGGCCTAGGGTTAGTGTTCTTTTAACCAGAAAGCCCTGAGTTCCAAGAACACAGCAGCTGCGAAGGACTACCCAAGAAGAGCGCAGAAGTGCCTCAACATGCCTGCCTGCACAGCTTTTTCCTTGGGGACGTCCCGAAACGAAGGCTGATTTAGAAGCCTCCAGTTTGGGCTAAAGTTGTGGTTTTTTAAACCAGGAAGCCCTGTGCTCCAAGCACACTGCAGCTGTGAAAGGCATCCCAAGGGGAGCGCAAAAGTGCCACAACATGGCTGTCTCCACAGCTTTTCCCTTGGGATAATTCCTAAACCCAGGCTGATTTAAATGACCAGTGTTACGGTTAGGGTTAGGGTTACGCCTAGGTGTAGAGCTTTTTAAACCAGGAAGCCCTGAGCTCCAGGCACACAGCAGCTGCGAAAGGCATCCCAAGGGGAGCACAAAAGGGCCAGAAAATGGCTGCCTCCACACGTTTTCATTGGCACCATTGCTAAGCCTAGGCTGAATCACCTGCCTCCAGTCTCAGCTAGGAACATGGTTTTTTAAACCAGGAAGCCCTGAGCTCCAGGCACACGGCAGCTGTGAAAGGCATCCCAAGGGGAGTACAAAAGTGCAACAACATGGCAGCTTTCACAGCTTTTTCCTTGGCACCATCCCTCTACCTAGGCTGATTTGTCTGCCTAGGGTTAGGGTTAGGGCTCAGCCTAGGGCTAGGATTTTTTTAAGCAGGAAGCCCTGAGTTCCGGGCTTACTGCATCTGCCAAAGGCATCCCAAAGGGAGCGCAGAAGTGCCACAACATGGCTGCTTTCACAGTTTTTCCTTAGGAAGAACCCTAATACCCGGCTGATTTACCTTCCTAGGGTTACTGTTAGGCTTAGGCCTAGGACTTTTAAAACCAGGAAGCCCTGTGCTCCAGGCACACTGCAGCTGTTAAAGGCATCCCAAGGGGAGCGCAAAAGTGACACAACTTGGCTGCCTCCACTGCTATTTCCATGAGACCATCCCGAATCATAGGCTGATTTTCCTTCCTAGGCTTAAGGTTTGAGTTAGGCCTAGGGTTAGTGTTCTTTTAACCAGAAAGCCCTGAGTTCCAAGAACACAGCAGCTGCGAAGGACTACCCAAGAAGAGCGCAGAAGTGCCTCAACATGCCTGCCTGCACAGCTTTTTCCTTGGGGACGTCCCGAAACGAAGGCTGATTTAGAAGCCTCCAGTTTGGGCTAAAGTTGTGGTTTTTAAACCAGGAAGCCCTGTGCTCCAAGCACACTGCAGCTGTGAAAGGCATCCCAAGGGGAGCGCAAAAGTGCCACAACATGGCTGTCTCCACAGCTTTTCCCTTGGGATAATTCCTAAACCCAGGCTGATTTAAATGACCAGTGTTACGGTTAGGGTTAGGGTTACGCCTAGGTGTAGAGCTTTTTAAACCAGCAAGCTCTGAGCTCCAGGCACACGGCAGCTGCGAAAGGCATCCCAAGGGGAGCACAAAAGTGCCAGAAAATGGCTGCCTCCACACGTTTTCATTGGCACCATTGCTAAGCCTAGGCTGAATCACCTGCCTCCAGTCTCAGCTAGGGACATGGTTTTTTAAACCAGGAAGCCCTGACCTCCAGGCACACGGCAGCTGTGAAAGGCATCCCAAGGGGAGTACAAAAGTGCAACAACATGGCAGCTTTCACAGCTTTTTCCTTGGCACCATCTCTATACCTAGGATGATTTATCTGCCTAGGGTTAGGGTTAGGGCTCAGCCTAGGGCAAGGATTTTTTTAACCAGGAAGCCCTGAGTTCCAGGCTTACTGCATCTGCCAAAGGCATCCCAAAGGGAGCGCAGAAGTGCCACAACATGGCTGCTTTCACAGCTTTTTCCTTAGGAAGAACCCTAATACCCGGCTGATTTACCTTCCTAGGGTTACTGTTAGGCTTAGGCCTAGGACTTTTAAAACCAGGAAGCCCTGTGCTCCAGGCACACTGCAGCTGTTAAAGGCATCCCAAGGGGAGCGCAAAAGTGACACAACTTGGCTGCCTCCACTGCTATTTCCATGAGACCATCCCGAATCATAGGCTGATTTTCCTTCCTAGGCTTAAGGTTTGAGTTAGGCCTAGGGTTAGTGTTCTTTTAACCAGAAAGCCCTGAGTTCCAAGAACACAGCAGCTGCGAAGGACTACCCAAGAAGAGCGCAGAAGTGCCTCAACATGCCAGCCTCCACAGCTTTTTCCTTGGGGACGTCCCGAAACGAAGGCTGATTTAGAAGCCTCCAGTTTGGGCTAAAGTTGTGGTTTTTAAACCAGGAAGCCCTGTGCTCCAAGCACACTGCAGCTGTGAAAGGCATCCCAAGGGGAGCGCAAAAGTGACACAACTTGGCTGCCTCCACTGCTATTTCCATGAGACCATCCCGAATCATAGGCTGATTTTCCTTCCTAGGCTTAAGGTTTGAGTTAGGCCTAGGGTTAGTGTTCTTTTAACCAGAAAGCCCTGAATTCCAAGAACACAGCAGCTGCGAAGGACTACCCAAGAAGAGCGCAGAAGTGCCTCAACATGCCTGCCTCCACAGCTTTTTCCTTGGGGACGTCCCGAAACGAAGGCTGATTTAGAAGCCTCCAGTTTGGGCTAAAGTTGTGGTTTTTTAAACCAGGAAGCCCTGTGCTCCAAGCACACTGCAGCTGTGAAAGGCATCCCAAGGGGAGCGCAAAAGTGCCACAACATGGCTCTCTCCACAGCTTTTCCCTTGGGATAATTCCTAAACCCAGGCTGATTTAAATGACCAGTGTTACGGTTAGGGTTAGGGTTACGCCTAGGTGTAGAGCTTTTTAAACCAGCAAGCTCTGAGCTCCAGGCACACGGCAGCTGCGAAAGGCATCCCAAGGGGAGCACAAAAGTGCCAGAAAATGGCTGCCTCCACACGTTTTCATTGGCACCATTGCTAAGCCTAGGCTGAATCACCTGCCTCCAGTCTCAGCTAGGGACATGGTTTTTTAAACCAGGAAGCCCTGAGCTCCAGGCACACGGCAGCTGTGAAAGGCATCCCAGTGGGAGTACAAAAGTGCAACAACATGGCAGCTTTCACAGCTTTTTCCTTGGCACCATCCCTATACCTAGGCTGATTTATCTGCCTAGGCTTAGGGTTAGGGCTCAGCCTAGGGCTAGGATTTTTTTAACCAGGAAGCCCTGAGTTCCAGGCTTACTGCATCTGCCAAAGGCATCCCAAAGGGAGCGCAGAAGTGCCACAACATGGCTGCTTTCACAGCTTTTTCCTTAGGAAGAACCCTAATACCCGGCTGATTTACCTTCCTAGGGTTACTGTTAGGCTTAGGCCTAGGACTTTTAAAACCAGGAAGCCCTGTGCTCCAGGCACACTGCAGCTGTGAAAGGCATCCCAAGGGGAGCGCAAAAGTGACACAACTTGGCTGCCTCCACTGCTATTTCCATGAGACCATCCCGAATCATAGGCTGATTTTCCTTCCTAGGCTTAAAGTTTGAGTTAGGCTTAGGGTTAGTGTTCTTTTAACCAGAAAGCCCTGAGTTCCAAGAACACAGCAGCTGCGAAGGACTACCCAAGAAGAGCACAGAAGTGCCACAACATACCTGCCTCCACAGCTTTTTCCTTAGGGACGTCCCGAAACGAAGGCTGATTTAGAAGCCTCCAGTTTGGGCTAAAGTTGTGGTTTTTTACACCAGGAAGCCCTGTGCTCCAAGCACACTGCAGCTGTGAAAGGCATCCCAAGGGGAGCGCAAAAGTGACACAACTTGGCTGCCTCCACTGCTATTTCCATGAGACCACCCCGAATCATAGGCTGATTTTCCTTCCTAGGCTTAAGGTTTGAGTTAGGCCTAGGGTTAGTGTTCTTTTAACCAGAAAGCCCTGAGTTCCAAGAACACAGCAGCTGCGAAGGACTACCCAAGAAGAGCGCAGAAGTGCCTCAACATGCCTGCCTCCACAGCTTTTTCCTTGGGGACGTCCCGAAACGAAGGCTGATTTAGAAGCCTCCAGTTTGGGCTAAAGTTGTGGTTTTTTAAACCAGGAAGCCCTGTGCTCCAAGCACACTGCAGCTGTGAAAGGCATCCCAAGGGGAGCGCAAAAGTGCCACAACATGGCTGTCTCCACAGCTTTTCCCTTGGGATAATTCCTAAACCCAGGCTGATTTAAATGACCAGTGTTACGGATAGGGTTAGGGTTACGCCTAGGTGTAGAGCTTTTTAAACCAGCAAGCTCTGAGCTCCAGGCACACGGCAGCTGCGAAAGGCATCCCAAGGGGAGCACAAAAGTGCCAGAAAATGGCTGCCTCCACACGTTTTCATTGGCACCATTGCTAAGCCTAGGCTGAATCACCTGCCTCCAGTCTCAGCTAGGGACATGGTTTTTTAAACCAGGAAGCCCTGAGCTCCAGGCACACGGCAGCTGTGAAAGGCATCCCAAGGGGAGTACAAAAGTGCAACAACATGGCAGCTTTCACAGCTTTTTCCTTGGCACCATCCCTATACCTAGGCTGATTTATCTGCCTAGGGTTAGGGTTAGGGCTCAGCCTAGGGCTAGGATTTTTTTAACCAGGAAGCCCTGAGTTCCAGGCTTACTGCATCTGCCAAAGGCATCCCAAAGGGAGCGCAGAAGTGCCACAACATGGCTGCTTTCACAGCTTTTTCCTTAGGAAGAACCCTAATACCCGGCTGATTTACCTTCCTAGGGTTACTGTTAGGCTTAGGCCTAGGACTTTTAAAACCAGGAAGCCCTGTGCTCCAGGCACACTGCAGCTGTGAAAGGCATCCCAAGGGGAGCGCAAAAGTGACACAACTTGGCTGCCTCCACTGCTATTTCCATGAGACCATCCCGAATCATAGGCTGATTTTCCTTCCTAGGCTTAAGGTTTGAGTTAGGCCTAGGGTTAGTGTTCTTTTAACCAGAAAGCCCTGAGTTCCAAGAACACAGCAGCTGCGAAGGACTACCCAAGAAGAGCGCAGAAGTGCCTCAACATGCCTGCCTCCACAGCTTTTTCCTTGGGGACGTCCCGAAACGAAGGCTGATTTAGAAGCCTCCAGTTTGGGCTAAAGTTGTGGTTTTTTACACCAGGAAGCCCTGTGCTCCAAGCACACTGCAGCTGTGAAAGGCATCCCAAGGGGAGCGCAAAAGTGCCACAACATGGCTGTCTCCACAGCTTTTCCCTTGGGATAATTCCTAAACCCAGGCTGATTTAAATGACCAGTGTTACGGTTAGGGTTAGGGTTACGCCTAGGTGTAGAGCTTTTTAAACCAGCAAGCTCTGAGCTCCAGGCACACGGCAGCTGCGAAAGGCATCCCAAGGGGAGCACAAAAGTGCCAGAAAATGGCTGCCTCCACACGTTTTCATTGGCACCATTGCTAAGCCTAGGCTGAATCACCTGCCTCCAGTCTCAGCTAGGGACATGGTTTTTTAAACCAGGAAGCCCTGAGCTCCAGGCACACGGCAGCTGTGAAAGGCATCCCAGTGGGAGTACAAAAGTGCAACAACATGGCAGCTTTCACAGCTTTTTCCTTGGCACCATCCCTATACCTAGGCTGATTTATCTGCCTAGGGTTAGGGTTAGGGCTCAGCCTAGGGCTAGGATTTTTTTAAGCAGGAAGCCCTGAGTTCCAGGCTTACTGCATCTGCCAAAGGCATCCCAAAGGGAGCGCAGAAGTGCCACAACATGGCTGCTTTCACAGCTTTTTCCTTAGGAAGAACCCTAATACCCGGCTGATTTACCTTCCTAGGGTTACTGTTAGGCTTAGGCCTAGGACTTTTAAAACCAGGAAGCCCTGTGCTCCAGGCACACTGCAGCTGTTAAAGGCATCCCAAGGGGAGCGCAAAAGTGACACAACTTGGCTGCCTCCACTGCTATTTCCATGAGACCATCCCGAATCATAGGCTGATTTTCCTTCCTAGGCTTAAGGTTTGAGTTAGGCCTAGGGTTAGTGTTCTTTTAACCAGAAAGCCCTGAGTTCCAAGAACACAGCAGCTGCGAAGGACTACCCAAGAAGAGCGCAGAAGTGCCTCAACATGCCTGCCTCCACAGCTTTTTCCTTGGGGACGTCCCGAAACGAAGGCTGATTTAGAAGCCTCCAGTTTGGGCTAAAGTTGTGGTTTTTTACACCAGGAAGCCCTGTGCTCCAAGCACACTGCAGCTGTGAAAGGCATCCCAAGGGGAGCGCAAAAGTGCCACAACATGGCTGTCTCCACAGCTTTTCCATTGGGATAATTCCTAAACCCAGGCTGATTTAAATGACCAGTGTTATGGTTAGGGTTAGGGTTACGCCTAGGTGTAGAGCTTTTTAAACCAGCAAGCTCTGAGCTCCAGGCACACGGCAGCTGCGAAAGGCATCCCAAGGGGAGCACAAAAGTGCCAGAAAATGGCTGCCTCCACACGTTTTCATTGGCACAATTGCTAACCTAGGCTGAATCACCTGCCTCCAGTCTCAGCTAGGGACATGGTTTTTTAAACCAGGAAGCCCTGAGCTCCAGGCACACGGCAGCTGTGAAAGGCATCCCAAGGGGAGTACAAAAGTGCAACAACATGGCAGCTTTCACAGCTTTTTCCTTGGCACCATCCCTATACCTAGGCTGATTTATCTGCCTAGGCTTAGGGTTAGGGCTCAGCCTAGGGCTAGGATTTTTTTAAGCAGGAAGCCCTGAGTTCCAGGCTTACTGCATCTGCCAAAGGCATCCCAAAGGGAGCGCAGAAGTGCCACAACATGGCTGCTTTCACAGCTTTTTCCTTAGGAAGAACCCTAATACCCGGCTGATTTACCTTCCTAGGGTTACTGTTAGGCTTAGGCCTAGGACTTTTAAAACCAGGAAGCCCTGTGCTCCAGGCACACTGCAGCTGTTAAAGGCATCCCAAGGGGAGCGCAAAAGTGACACAACTTGGCTGCCTCCACTGCTATTTCCATGAGACCATCCCGAATCATAGGCTGATTTTCCTTCCTAGGCTTAAGGTTTGAGTTAGGCCTAGGGTTAGTGTTCTTTTAACCAGAAAGCCCTGAGTTCCAAGAACACAGCAGCTGCGAAGGACTACCCAAGAAGAGCGCAGAAGTGCCTCAACATGCCTGCCTCCACAGCTTTTTCCTTGGGGACGTCCCGAAACGAAGGCTGATTTAGAAGCCTCCAGTTTGGGCTAAAGTTGTGGTTTTTTACACCAGGAAGCCCTGTGCTCCAAGCACACTGCAGCTGTGAAAGGCATCCCAAGGGGAGCGCAAAAGTGCCACAACATGGCTGTCTCCACAGCTTTTCCATTGGGATAATTCCTAAACCCAGGCTGATTTAAATGACCAGTGTTATGGTTAGGGTTAGGGTTACGCCTAGGTGTAGAGCTTTTTAAACCAGCAAGCTCTGAGCTCCAGGCACACGGCAGCTGCGAAAGGCATCCCAAGGGGAGCACAAAAGTGCCAGAAAATGGCTGCCTCCACACGTTTTCATTGGCACAATTGCTAACCTAGGCTGAATCACCTGCCTCCAGTCTCAGCTAGGGACATGGTTTTTTAAACCAGGAAGCCCTGAGCTCCAGGCACACGGCAGCTGTGAAAGGCATCCCAAGGGGAGTACAAAAGTGCAACAACATGGCAGCTTTCACAGCTTTTTCCTTGGCACCATCCCTATACCTAGGCTGATTTATCTGCCTAGGCTTAGGGTTAGGGCTCAGCCTAGGGCTAGGATTTTTTTAAGCAGGAAGCCCTGAGTTCCAGGCTTACTGCATCTGCCAAAGGCATCCCAAAGGGAGCGCAGAAGTGCCACAACATGGCTGCTTTCACAGCTTTTTCCTTAGGAAGAACCCTAATACCCGGCTGATTTACCTTCCTAGGGTTACTGTTAGGCTTAGGCCTAGGACTTTTAAAACCAGGAAGCCCTGTGCTCCAGGCACACTGCAGCTGTTAAAGGCATCCCAAGGGGAGCGCAAAAGTGACACAACTTGGCTGCCTCCACTGCTATTTCCATGAGACCATCCCGAATCATAGGTTGATTTTCCTTCCTAGGCTTAAGGTTTGAGTTAGGCCTAGGGTTAGTGTTCTTTTAACCAGAAAGCCCTGAGTTCCAAGAACACAGCAGCTGCGAAGGACTACCCAAGAAGAGCGCAGAAGTGCCTCAACATGCCTGCCTCCACAGCTTTTTCCTTGGGGACGTCCCGAAACGAAGGCTGATTTAGAAGCCTCCAGTTTGGGCTAAAGTTGTGGTTTTTTACACCAGGAAGCCCTGTGCTCCAAGCACACTGCAGCTGTGAAAGGCATCCCAAGGGGAGCGCAAAAGTGCCACAACATGGCTGTCTCCACAGCTTTTCCCTTGGGATAATTCCTAAACCCAGGCTGATTTAAATGACCAGTGTTACGGTTAGGGTTAGGGTTACGCCTAGGTGTAGAGCTTTTTAAACCAGCAAGCTCTGAGCTCCAGGCACACGGCAGCTGCGAAAGGCATCCCAAGGGGAGCACAAAAGTGCCAGAAAATGGCTGCCTCCACACGTTTTCATTGGCACCATTGCTAAGCCTAGGCTGAATCACCTGCCTCCAGTCTCAGCAAGGGACATGGTTTTTTAAACCAGGAAGCCCTGAGCTCCAGGCACACGGCAGCTGTGAAAGGTATCCCAAGGGGAGTACAAAAGTGCAACAACATGGCAGCTTTCACAGCTTTTTCCTTGGCACCATCCCTATACCTAGGCTGATTTATCTGCCTAGGCTTAGGGTTAGGGCTCAGCCTAGGGCTAGGATTTTTTTAACCAGGAAGCCCTGAGTTCCAGGCTTACTGCATCTGCCAAAGGCATCCCAAAGGGAGCGCAGAAGTGCCACAACATGGCTGCTTTCACAGCTTTTTCCTTAGGAAGAACCCTAATACCCGGCTGATTTACCTTCCTAGGGTTACTGTTAGGCTTAGGCCTAGGACTTTTAAAACCAGGAAGCCCTGTGCTCCAGGCACACTGCAGCTGTTAAAGGCATCCCAAGGGGAGCGCAAAAGTGACACAACTTGGCTGCCTCCACTGCTATTTCCATGAGACCATCCCGAATCATAGGCTGATTTTCCTTCCTAGGCTTAAGGTTTGAGTTAGGCCTAGGGTTAGTGTTCTTTTAACCAGAAAGCCCTGAGTTCCAAGAACACAGCAGCTGCGAAGGACTACCCAAGAAGAGCGCAGAAGTGCCTCAACATGCCTGCTTCCACAGCTTTTTCCTTGGGGACGTCCCGAAACGAAGGCTGATTTCGAAGCCTCCAGTTTGGGCTAAAGTTGTGGTTTTTTAAAGCAGGAAGCCCTGTGCTCCAAGCACACTGTAGCTGTGAAAGGCATCCCAAGGGGAGCGCAAAAGTGCCACAACATGGCTGTCTCCACAGCTTTTCCCTTGGGATAATTCCTAAACCCAGGCTGATTTAAATGACCAGTGTTATGGTTAGGGTTAGGGTTACGCCTAGGTGTAGAGCTTTTAAAACCAGCAAGCTCTGAGCTCCAGGCACACGGCAGCTGCGAAAGGCATCCCAAGGGGAGCACAAAAGTGCCAGAAAATGGCTGCCTCCACACGTTTTCATTGGCACCATTGCTAAGCCTAGGCTGAATCACCTGCCTCCAGTCTCAGCTAGGGACATGGTTTTTTAAACCAGGAAGCCCTGAGCTCCAGGCACACGGCAGCTGTGAAAGGCATCCCAAGGGGAGTACAAAAGTGCAACAACATGGCAGCTTTCACAGCTTTTTCCTTGGCACCATCCCTATACCTAGGCTGATTTATCTGCCTAGGGTTAGGGTTAGGGCTCAGCCTAGGGCTAGGATTTTTTTAACCAGGAAGCCCTGAGTTCCAGGCTTACTGCATCTGCCAAAGGCATCCCAAAGGGAGCGCAGAAGTGCCACAACATGGCTGCTTTCACAGCTTTTTCCTTAGGAAGAACCCTAATACCCGGCTGATTTACCTTCCTAGGGTTACTGTTAGGCTTAGGCCTAGGACTTTTAAAACCAGGAAGCCCTGTGCTCCAGGCACACTGCAGCTGTTAAAGGCATCCCACGGGGAGCGCAAAAGTGACACAACTTGGCTGCCTCCACTGCTATTTCCATGAGACCATCCCGAATCATAGGTTGATTTTCCTTCCTAGGCTTAAGGTTTGAGTTAGGCCTAGGGTTAGTGTTCTTTTAACCAGAAAGCCCTGAGTTCCAAGAACACAGCAGCTGCGAAGGACTACCCAAGAAGAGCGCAGAAGTGCCTCAACATGCCTGCCTCCACAGCTTTTTCCTTGGGGACGTCCCGAAACGAAGGCTGATTTAGAAGCCTCCAGTTTGGGCTAAAGTTGTGGTTTTTTACACCAGGAAGCCCTGTGCTCCAAGCACACTGCAGCTGTGAAAGGCATCCCAAGGGGAGCGCAAAAGTGCCACAACATGGCTGTCTCCACAGCTTTTCCCTTGGGATAATTCCTAAACCCAGGCTGATTTAAATGACCAGTGTTACGGTTAGGGTTAGGGTTACGCCTAGGTGTAGAGCTTTTTAAACCAGCAAGCTCTGAGCTCCAGGCACACGGCAGCTGCGAAAGGCATCCCAAGGGGAGCACAAAAGTGCCAGAAAATGGCTGCCTCCACACGTTTTCATTGGCACCATTGCTAAGCCTAGGCTGAATCACCTGCCTCCAGTCTCAGCTAGGGACATGGTTTTTTAAACCAGGAAGCCCTGAGCTCCAGGCACACAGCAGCTGTGAAAGGCATCCCAAGGGGAGTACAAAAGTGCAACAACATGGCAGCTTTCACAGCTTTTTCCTTGGCACCATCCCTATACCTAGGCTGATTTATCTGCCTAGGGTTAGGGTTAGGGCTCAGCCAAGGGCAAGGATTTTTTTAACCAGGAAGCCCTGAGTTCCAGGCTTACTGCATCTGCCAAAGGCATCCCAAAGGGAGTGCAGAAGTGCCACAACATGGCTGCTTTCACAGCTTTTTCCTTAGGAAGAACCCTAATACCCGGCTGATTTACCTTCCTAGGGTTACTGTTAGGCTTAGGCCTAGGACTTTTAAAACCAGGAAGCCCTGTGCTCCAGGCACACTGCAGCTGTTAAAGGCATCCCAAGGGGAGCGCAAAAGTGACACAACTTGGCTGCCTCCACTGCTATTTCCATGAGACCATCCCGAATCATAGGCTGATTTTCCTTCCTAGGCTTAAGGTTTGAGTTAGGCCTAGGGTTAGTGTTCTTTTAACCAGAAAGCCCTGAGTTCCAAGAACACAGCAGCTGCGAAGGACTACCCAAGAAGAGCGCAGAAGTGCCTCAACATGCCTGCCTCCACAGCTTTTTCCTTGGGGACGTCCCGAAACGAAGGCTGATTTAGAAGCCTCCAGTTTGGGCTAAAGTTGTGGTTTTTTAAACCAGGAAGCCCTGTGCTCCAAGCACACTGCAGCTGTGAAAGGCATCCCAAGGGGAGCGCAAAAGTGCCACAACATGGCTGTCTCCACAGCTTTTCCCTTGGGATAATTCCTAAACCCAGGCTGATTTAAATGACCAGTGTTACGGTTAGGGTTAGGGTTACGCCTAGGTGTAGAGCTTTTTAAACCAGCAAGCTCTGAGCTCCAGGCACACGGCAGCTGCGAAAGGCATCCCAAGGGGAGCACAAAAGTGCCAGAAAATGGCTGCCTCCACACGTTTTCATTGGCACCATTGCTAAGCCTAGGCTGAATCACCTGCCTCCAGTCTCAGCTAGGGACATGGTTTTTTAAACCAGGAAGCCCTGAGCTCCAGGCACACGGCAGCTGTGAAAGGCATCCCAAGGGGAGTACAAAAGTGCAACAACATGGCAGCTTTCACAGCTTTTTCCTTGGCACCATCCCTATACCTAGGCTGATTTATCTGCCTAGGGTTAGGGTTAGGGCTCAGCCAAGGGCAAGGATTTTTTTAAGCAGGAAGCCCTGAGTTCCAGGCTTACTGCATCTGCCAAAGGCATCCCAAAGGGAGCGCAGAAGTGCCACAACATGGCTGCTTTCACAGCTTTTTCCTTAGGAAGAACCCTAATACCCGGCTGATTTACCTTCCTAGGGTTACTGTTAGGCTTAGGCCTAGGACTTTTAAAACCAGGAAGCCCTGTGCTCCAGGCACACTGCAGCTGTTAAAGGCATCCCAAGGGGAGCGCAAAAGTGACACAACTTGGCTGCCTCCACTGCTATTTCCATGAGACCATCCCGAATCATAGGCTGATTTTCCTTCCTAGGCTTAAGGTTTGAGTTAGGCCTAGGGTTAGTGTTCTTTTAACCAGAAAGCCCTGAGTTCCAAGAACACAGCAGCTGCGAAGGACTACCCAAGAAGAGCGCAGAAGTGCCTCAACATGCCTGCCTCCACAGCTTTTTCCTTGGGGACGTCCCGAAACGAAGGCTGATTTAGAAGCCTCCAGTTTGGGCTAAAGTTGTGGTTTTTTACACCAGGAAGCCCTGTGCTCCAAGCACACTGCAGCTGTGAAAGGCATCCCAAGGGGAGCGCAAAAGTGCCACAACATGGCTGTCTCCACAGCTTTTCCCTTGGGATAATTCCTAAACCCAGGCTGATTTAAATGACCAGTGTTACGGTTAGGGTTAGGGTTACGCCTAGGTGTAGAGCTTTTTAAACCAGCAAGCTCTGAGCTCCAGGCACACGGCAGCTGCAAAAGGCATCCCAAGGGGAGCACAAAAGTGCCAGAAAATGGCTGCCTCCACACGTTTTCATTGGCACCATTGCTAAGCCTAGGCTGAATCACCTGCCTCCAGTCTCAGCTAGGGACATGGTTTTTTAAACCAGGAAGCCCTGAGCTCCAGGCACACAGCAGCTGTGAAAGGCATCCCAAGGGGAGTACAAAAGTGCAACAACATGGCAGCTTTCACAGCTTTTTCCTTGGCACCATCCCTATACCTAGGCTGATTTATCTGCCTAGGGTTAGGGTTAGGGCTCAGCCAAGGGCAAGGATTTTTTTAACCAGGAAGCCCTGAGTTCCAGGCTTACTGCATCTGCCAAAGGCATCCCAAAGGGAGTGCAGAAGTGCCACAACATGGCTGCTTTCACAGCTTTTTCCTTAGGAAGAACCCTAATACCCGGCTGATTTACCTTCCTAGGGTTACTGTTAGGCTTAGGCCTAGGACTTTTAAAACCAGGAAGCCCTGTGCTCCAGGCACACTGCAGCTGTTAAAGGCATCCCAAGGGGAGCGCAAAAGTGACACAACTTGGCTGCCTCCACTGCTATTTCCATGAGACCATCCCGAATCATAGGCTGATTTTCCTTCCTAGGCTTAAGGTTTGAGTTAGGCCTAGGGTTAGTGTTCTTTTAACCAGAAAGCCCTGAGTTCCAAGAACACAGCAGCTGCGAAGGACTACCCAAGAAGAGCGCAGAAGTGCCTCAACATGCCTGCCTCCACAGCTTTTTCCTTGGGGACGTCCCGAAACGAAGGCTGATTTAGAAGCCTCCAGTTTGGGCTAAAGTTGTGGTTTTTTAAACCAGGAAGCCCTGTGCTCCAAGCACACTGCAGCTGTGAAAGGCATCCCAAGGGGAGCGCAAAAGTGCCACAACATGGCTGTCTCCACAGCTTTTCCCTTGGGATAATTCCTAAACCCAGGCTGATTTAAATGACCAGTGTTACGGTTAGGGTTAGGGTTACGCCTAGGTGTAGAGCTTTTTAAACCAGCAAGCTCTGAGCTCCAGGCACACGGCAGCTGCGAAAGGCATCCCAAGGGGAGCACAAAAGTGCCAGAAAATGGCTGCCTCCACACGTTTTCATTGGCACCATTGCTAAGCCTAGGCTGAATCACCTGCCTCCAGTCTCAGCTAGGGACATGGTTTTTTAAACCAGGAAGCCCTGAGCTCCAGGCACACGGCAGCTGTGAAAGGCATCCCAAGGGGAGTACAAAAGTGCAACAACATGGCAGCTTTCACAGCTTTTTCCTTGGCACCATCCCTATACCTAGGCTGATTTATCTGCCTAGGGTTAGGGTTAGGGCTCAGCCAAGGGCAAGGATTTTTTTAAGCAGGAAGCCCTGAGTTCCAGGCTTACTGCATCTGCCAAAGGCATCCCAAAGGGAGCGCAGAAGTGCCACAACATGGCTGCTTTCACAGCTTTTTCCTTAGGAAGAACCCTAATACCCGGCTGATTTACCTTCCTAGGGTTACTGTTAGGCTTAGGCCTAGGACTTTTAAAACCAGGAAGCCCTGTGCTCCAGGCACACTGCAGCTGTTAAAGGCATCCCAAGGGGAGCGCAAAAGTGACACAACTTGGCTGCCTCCACTGCTATTTCCATGAGACCATCCCGAATCATAGGCTGATTTTCCTTCCTAGGCTTAAGGTTTGAGTTAGGCCTAGGGTTAGTGTTCTTTTAACCAGAAAGCCCTGAGTTCCAAGAACACAGCAGCTGCGAAGGACTACCCAAGAAGAGCGCAGAAGTGCCTCAACATGCCTGCCTCCACAGCTTTTTCCTTGGGGACGTCCCGAAACGAAGGCTGATTTAGAAGCCTCCAGTTTGGGCTAAAGTTGTGGTTTTTTACACCAGGAAGCCCTGTGCTCCAAGCACACTGCAGCTGTGAAAGGCATCCCAAGGGGAGCGCAAAAGTGCCACAACATGGCTGTCTCCACAGCTTTTCCCTTGGGATAATTCCTAAACCCAGGCTGATTTAAATGACCAGTGTTACGGTTAGGGTTAGGGTTACGCCTAGGTGTAGAGCTTTTTAAACCAGCAAGCTCTGAGCTCCAGGCACACGGCAGCTGCAAAAGGCATCCCAAGGGGAGCACAAAAGTGCCAGAAAATGGCTGCCTCCACACGTTTTCATTGGCACCATTGCTAAGCCTAGGCTGAATCACCTGCCTCCAGTCTCAGCTAGGGACATTGTATTTTAAACCAGGAAGCCCTGAGCTCCAGGCACACGGCAGCTGTGAAAGGCATCCCAAGGGGAGTACAAAAGTGCAACAACATGGCAGCTTTCACAGCTTTTTCCTTGGCACCATCCCTATACCTAGGCTGATTTATCTGCCTAGGCTTAGGGTTAGGGCTCAGCCTAGGGCTAGGATTTTTTTAACCAGGAAGCCCTGAGTTCCAGGCTTACTGCATCTGCCAAAGGCATCCCAAAGGGAGCGCAGAAGTGCCACAACATGGCTGCTTTCACAGCTTTTTCCTTAGGAAGAACCCTAATACCCGGCTGATTTACCTTCCTAGGGTTACTGTTAGGCTTAGGCCTAGGACTTTTAAAACCAGGAAGCCCTGTGCTCCAGGCACACTGCAGCTGTGAAAGGCATCCCAAGGGGAGCGCAAAAGTGACACAACTTGGCTGCCTCCACTGCTATTTCCATGAGACCATCCCGAATCATAGGCTGATTTTCCTTCCTAGGCTTAAGGTTTGAGTTAGGCCTAGGGTTAGTGTTCTTTTAACCAGAAAGCCCTGAGTTCCAAGAACACAGCAGCTGCGAAGGACTACCCAAGAAGAGCGCAGAAGTGCCTCAACATGCCTGCCTCCACAGCTTTTTCCTTGGGGACGTCCCGAAACGAAGGCTGATTTAGAAGCCTCCAGTTTGGGCTAAAGTTGTGGTTTTTTGCACCAGGAAGGCCTGTGCTCCAAGCACACTGCAGCTGTGAAAGGCATCCCAAGGGGAGCGCAAAAGTGCCACAACATGGCTGTCTCCACAGCTTTTCCCTTGGGATAATTCCTAAACCCAGGCTGATTTAAATGACCAGTGTTACGGTTAGGGTTAGGGTTACGCCTAGGTGTAGAGCTTTTTAAACCAGCAAGCTCTGAGCTCCAGGCACACGGCAGCTGCGAAAGGCATCCCAAGGGGAGCACAAAAGTGCCAGAAAATGGCTGCCTCCACACGTTTTCATTGGCACCATTGCTAAGCCTAGGCTGAATCACCTGCCTCCAGTCTCAGCTAGGGACATGGTTTTTTAAACCAGGAAGCCCTGAGCTCCAGGCACACGGCAGCTGTGAAAGGCATCCCAAGGGGAGTACAAAAGTGCAACAACATGGCAGCTTTCACAGCTTTTTCCTTGGCACCATCCCTATACCTAGGCTGATTTATCTGCCTAGGGTTAGGGTTAGGGCTCAGCCTAGGGCTAGGATTTTTTTAAGCAGGAAGCCCTGAGTTCCAGGCTTACTGCATCTGCCAAAGGCATCCCAAAGGGAGCGCAGAAGTGCCACAACATGGCTGCTTTCACAGCTTTTTCCTTAGGAAGAACCCTAATACCCGGCTGATTTACCTTCCTAGGGTTACTGTTAGGCTTAGGCCTAGGACTTTTAAAACCAGGAAGCCCTGTGCTCCAGGCACACTGCAGCTGTGAAAGGCATCCCAAGGGGAGCGCAAAAGTGACACAACTTGGCTGCCTCCACTGCTATTTCCATGAGACCATCCCGAATCATAGGCTGATTTTCCTTCCTAGGCTTAAGGTTTGAGTTAGGCCTAGGGTTAGTGTTCTTTTAACCAGAAAGCCCTGAGTTCCAAGAACACAGCAGCTGCGAAGGACTACCCAAGAAGAGCGCAGAAGTGCCTCAACATGCCTGCCTCCACAGCTTTTTCCTTGGGGACGTCCCGAAACGAAGGCTGATTTAGAAGCCTCCAGTTTGGGCTAAAGTTGTGGTTTTTTACACCAGGAAGCCCTGTGCTCCAAGCACACTGCAGCTGTGAAAGGCATCCCAAGGGGAGCGCAAAAGTGCCACAACATGGCTGTCTCCACAGCTTTTCCCTTGGGATAATTCCTAAACCCAGGCTGATTTAAATGACCAGTGTTACGGTTAGGGTTAGGGTTACGCCTAGGTGTAGAGCTTTTTAAACCAGCAAGCTCTGAGCTCCAGGCACACGGCAGCTGCGAAAGGCATCCCAAGGGGAGCACAAAAGTGCCAGAAAATGGCTGCCTCCACACGTTTTCATTGGCACCATTGCTAAGCCTAGGCTGAATCACCTGCCTCCAGTCTCAGCTAGGGACATGGTTTTTTAAACCAGGAAGCCCTGAGCTCCAGGCACACGGCAGCTGTGAAAGGCATCCCAAGGGGAGTACAAAAGTGCAACAACATGGCAGCTTTCACAGCTTTTTCCTTGGCACCATCCCTATACCTAGGCTGATTTATCTGCCTAGGGTTAGGGTTAGGGCTCAGCCAAGGGCAAGGATTTTTTTAACCAGGAAGCCCTGAGTTCCAGGCTTACTGCATCTGCCAAAGGCATCCCAAAGGGAGCGCAGAAGTGCCACAACATGGCTGCTTTCACAGCTTTTTCCTTAGGAAGAACCCTAATACCCGGCTGATTTACCTTCCTAGGGTTACTGTTAGGCTTAGGCCTAGGACTTTTAAAACCAGGAAGCCCTGTGCTCCAGGCACACTGCAGCTGTTAAAGGCATCCCAAGGGGAGCGCAAAAGTGACACAACTTGGCTGCCTCCACTGCTATTTCCATGAGACCATCCCGAATCATAGGCTGATTTTCCTTCCTAGGCTTAAGGTTTGAGTTAGGCCTAGGGTTAGTGTTCTTTTAACCAGAAAGCCCTGAGTTCCAAGAACACAGCAGCTGCGAAGGACTACCCAAGAAGAGCGCAGAAGTGCCTCAACATGCCTGCCTCCACAGCTTTTTCCTTGGGGACGTCCCGAAACGAAGGCTGATTTAGAAGCCTCCAGTTTGGGCTAAAGTTGTGGTTTTTTGCACCAGGAAGGCCTGTGCTCCAAGCACACTGCAGCTGTGAAAGGCATCCCAAGGGGAGCGCAAAAGTGCCACAACATGGCTGTCTCCACAGCTTTTCCCTTGGGATAATTCCTAAACCCAGGCTGATTTAAATGACCAGTGTTACGGTTAGGGTTAGGGTTACGCCTAGGTGTAGAGCTTTTTAAACCAGCAAGCTCTGAGCTCCAGGCACACGGCAGCTGCGAAAGGCATCCCAAGGGGAGCACAAAAGTGCCAGAAAATGGCTGCCTCCACACGTTTTCATTGGCACCATTGCTAAGCCTAGGCTGAATCACCTGCCTCCAGTCTCAGCTAGGGACATGGTTTTTTAAACCAGGAAGCCCTGAGCTCCAGGCACACGGCAGCTGTGAAAGGCATCCCAAGGGAGTACAAAAGTGCAACAACATGGCAGCTTTCACAGCTTTTTCCTTGGCACCATCCCTATACCTAGGCTGATTTATCTGCCTAGGGTTAGGGTTAGGGCTCAGCCTAGGGCTAGGATTTTTTTAACCAGGAAGCCCTGAGTTCCAGGCTTACTGCATCTGCCAAAGGCATCCCAAAGGGAGCGCAGAAGTGCCACAACATGGCTGCTTTCACAGCTTTTTCCTTAGGAAGAACCCTAATACCCGGCTGATTTACCTTCCTAGGGTTACTGTTAGGCTTAGGCCTAGGACTTTTAAAACCAGGAAGCCCTGTGCTCCAGGCACACTGCAGCTGTGAAAGGCATCCCAAGGGGAGCGCAAAAGTGACACAACTTGGCTGCCTCCACTGCTATTTCCATGAGACCATCCCGAATCATAGGCTGATTTTCCTTCCTAGGCTTAAGGTTTGAGTTAGGCCTAGGGTTAGTGTTCTTTTAACCAGAAAGCCCTGAGTTCCAAGAACACAGCAGCTGCGAAGGACTACCCAAGAAGAGCGCAGAAGTGCCTCAACATGCCTGCCTCCACAGCTTTTTCCTTGGGGACGTCC